>NC_083880.1:49215828-49840828 GCF_032452875.1 Bos javanicus | reverse complement strand
CATTTCCCTATCCAGGGGATCTTCCCCACCCAGGGACTGAACCCAGGTCTCCCACAGTGTAATTTTACATGTAAAACATGTAAAAAGCATGTTTAATTTGCATAAATTCAGGGTCTTGTATTTGGCAGAACAAGTTTGATTTTAAAAACTAGAGGCTGAGTCATCTCCAGTGATCCTTATGATAAGTAGTAGTGACCATGCTTTATCACAAGTGTTTTAAATGAAGGTATTCTAGACTGTGTTCTTTCCAGATGATGATTGAGAAGCTAATTTTTAAAAAATGGTACCAGGTACAAAAACAGTAACAGAACTTAGCTATTTTTGAGGTTTTTGTTTTTAACCTTTTTTTTTGGAGTGTGCTTGTAGTTGTTGCTCAGTCACTCAGTCATGCCTAACTCTATGAAACCCCACAGATGGCAGCATTCCAGGCATCACTGTCCTTCATCTCCCCAGTGCTTGCTCAAACTCATGTCCATTGAGTTGGTGATGCAATCCAAACATCTCATCCTCTGTCATCCCCTTCTCTTCCTGCCCTCAATTTTTCCCAGCATCAGGGTCTTTTCCAATGAGTCAGTCCTTCATATCAGGTGGCCAAAGTATTGGAGTCTCAGCTTCAGCGTTAGTCCTTCCAATGAATATTCAGGACTGATTTCCTGATTTCCCTTAGAACTGACTGGTTTGATCTCCTTGCAGTCCAAGGGACTCTTAAGAGTCTTCTGCAGCACCACAGTTCAAAAGCATCAATCCTCTGGTGTGCAGCCTTCTTTATGGTCCAACTCTCACATCCATACATGACTACTGGAAAAACCATAACTTTGACTATACAGACCTTTGTCGGCAAAGTAATGTCTCTGTTTTTTTTAATATGCTGTCTAGGTTTGTCATAGCTTTTATTCTAAGGAGCAAGCATCTTTTAATTTCATGGCTGCAGTCAGCATCTGCAGTGATTCTGGAAGCCAAGAAAATAAAGTCTCTCACTGTTTCCATTGTTTCCCCATCTATTTGTCATGAAGTGATGGAACCAGAGGATATGATCTTCATTTTTTGAATGTTGAGTTTTAATACAGCTTTTTTTACTCTTCTCTTTCACTTTCATCAAGAGGCTCTGTAGTTCCTCTTTGCTTTTTGCCATAAGGGCAATGTCTTCGGTGTATCTGAGGTTATTGATATTTCTCCTGGCAATCTTGATTCCAACTTGTGCTTCATCCAGCCCAGCATTTTGCATGAAGTACTCTGAATATAAATTAAATAAGTGGGGTGACAGTATACAGCCTTGACATACTCCTTTCCCAATTTTGAACCAGTCCTTTTTACTATGTCTGGTTCTAACTGTTGCTTCTTGACGTGCATACAGGTTTCTCAGGAGACAGGTAAGGTGGTCTGGTATCCTCATGTCTTTAAGAATTTTCCATAGTTTGCTGTGACCCACACAGTCAAAGGCTTTATTGTAGTCAATGAAGTAGAAGTAGATATTTTTCTGGAATTCTCTTGCTTTTTCTATGATCCAACGAATGTTGGCAATTTAATCTCTGGCTCCTCTGCCTTTTCTAAATTCAGCTTGAATGTCTGGAAGTTCACTGTTTGTGTGCTGTTGAAGCCTAGCTTGGAGAACTTTGAGCATTGCTTTGCTGACATGTGAAATGAATGCAATTGTGTAGTAATTTGAACATTCTTTGGCATTGCCTTTCTTTGGGATTGGAATGAAAACTGACCTTTTCCAGTTCTGTGGCCACTACTAAGTTCTAAAAATTTGCTGGCATATTGATTGCAGCACTTTCAAAGCATCATCTTTTAGGATTTGAAATAGCTCAGCTGGAATTCCATCACGTCCACTAGCTTTGTTCATGGTGATGCTTCCTAAGGCCCAGTTGACTTCACACTTGAGGATGTTTGGCTCTTGGTGAGTGGTTATACCATCATGGTTATCTGGGTCCTTAAGATCTTTTATTGTATAGTTCTTCTGGAGCATGTTGAATGTCTCTATAATTTTATTCATATGACTTCAAAACTTGGAAAAACTGTTGTGGCTATTGGTGCATAGCATACTGCTATTGATCTGTTTATATAAATAAATAAATCTATAGGTCTTCCCTAATGGCTCCCAATGAGTCAGACGAGACTGAGTGATTGAACTGTACTGAACTGAACTGATGGCTCAGTCAGTAAAGAGTCTGCCCTGAATGACCTGGGTTCAATCCCTGAGTCAGGAAGATCCCCTGGATTAGGAAGTGGCAGTCCACTCCAGTATTCTAGCCTGGAGAATTCCATGGACAGAGGAGTCTTGTGGGTTACAGTTCATGAGTCCATCTCTCTCTCTATATATATATATATATGTGTGTGTGTGTGTGTGTGTGTGTATAAATATATAATATGCATTTTTGTAAACTTTAGCTGTGCTGTCAACTTTGGAAAATGTGTCCCCATTGTACCTTGTCAGCTTGGCATTGTACAGAAATTAATAGTCATGTTAGTCTAGAAAGGCTAAACATAATTTTCTCTATTTGTACAGAGGTAACTCACTGAATAAGGCTTCTCTGGTGGCTCAGATGGTAGAGTCTGCCTGCAATGTGGGAGACTCAGCTTAGATCCCCGGGTGCAGAAAATCTCCTGGAGAAGAAAATGGCAATCCAATCCAGTATTCTTGTTTGGAGAATTCATGGACAGAAGAGTCTAGTGAGTGTCTATGGGGTTGCAAAAAATCAGACATGACTGAGCTGCTAACACACACAGCTCACTGTAAATGTAAGGTTTTATCTACATGGGTTTGATTACAAAAACTAGAGCATTCTCTAAAGAAAAGAAAATAATAATAAGATATATCACTTTGCCATCAAAGGTCCATACAGCCAAAGCTATGGTTTTTCCAGTAGTCACATACAGATGTGAGAGTTGGACCATAAAAGAATACTGAATGCCAAAGAATTGATGCGGTCAAACAGTGGTGCTGGAGAAGACTCCTGAGAGTCCCTTGGACCACAAGGAGATCAAACCAATCAATCCTAAAGGAAATCAATTCTGAATATTCATTGAAAAGATGGATGCTGAAGCTGAAGCTCTAATATTTTGGTTGATAAAAAGCCGACTCATTGGAAAAGACTCTGATGCTGGGAAAGATTGAAGGCAGGAGGAGAATGGGGCAGTGGTGGTTGAGATGGTTATATAGCATCACCAACTCAATGAATATGAATTTGAGCAAACTCCAGGAGATAATGAAGGGCAAAAGAGACTGGTATGTTGCAGTCCATGGGGTCATCAAGAGTGAGACATGATTTAGGGACTAAACAACAACAAGGCAACAAAATTTCATCTCTTAATGGAGGGAATAGGAGTTCTAGAAGAACATGTAGCACTGGAGATATTAATTTAGTCATCTTTTGAAAATAGTACTGCCACAGACACCAATGGGCTTAACTGACATAGAAAGGATTCAAATGGAGGTAACTAGATAGATAGACAGAATTCAGTTAAATCAGGTGCATGACAGCAACTGAAGATCTGCCTGTAGTGATGCCCATGGGTTGAGCCTCCACTCAAGATGGGTTCCCCTCCTGATATCCATTCAGTAGGAAGAGTTGACAGAAGCAGGCAGTTAGAGATTGTTCTATTCACAGGGTCAATTACATCCAGTACAGCCCCAAGAAAAGCTTATGAAAGGAAGGAAAAGAGAGAGGAAGAACACAGAAAGAAGGTGTGCGAGAGAGGGATAGTTAGGAAAGAGAAGTGGGAGAGAGGAGGAGAGGAGAGATAATGCCAAGGAACTCTCTTCCTTCTGGTATTTCATCTCCCTGCGGGGTCCTTAAATTCTGCCTGCACTATCAGAACAACCTCAGCACACAACAGCTTAACTGAGCACGGACTCATGACTATTTTTTCTCAGAGACATAGACGTACTATTTTTAAGTATAATCACACGTCTCATTTTTTATATTCATTCCTTTTTTTCTACTAGTGTGTAAGTGGGTCTGCATTTCTTTTCCCCTTCACCTAGGTTTACCTCCTGAGAGTCAATTGAAAATGAAGAGCACTAAATACAGAGGGGTATCGGTTAATTTATTTTTCTCCACTGTCTCTCATGCCCTAACTTGATTTCTCTCCGCATTAGAAGTCATGAAACCTCACTGTTACGATGATTTTCTGAAAGGTCTTTAAGGAGTTAACTTATTTCTCTGTCTTTAAAAAAAAAGGTAAGAGCAGAATTATTTCTACCTTGGAAGCTTGAAATAATTCACCAGTAAAATTCTCATGGCCTGAGCTTTTGGGAAGGATACTTTTGCTAGATTTCTTATTTTCTAACTTATTAATTTATTGAAACTTTTTAAAGCCATTCTCCAATTATTTCTATAAAAGTTTAGTATTCCCCCTAAGTATTTATGATGATATTAAAGATAATTAGGGGCTTTCTAATGCCAAGATTCATCTCTTTTTGAATTTTCTAATACTCCTCACCATAACATTTTAAGACGTACATATTTGTCTATAATTTTTAAAGGGAAGGAAGCAGTAAAGTTTATTTTTAACTGACAGGTTGAGTGCAAAAAAAAAAAAAAAAAAAACCCTGGACTTTACCCTTGGATTGTCCTTGTTTGTAGTCTGCATATCAGGAAAATGAGGCAGGTCAAGCTGATGGGTCTGCTGATCATGACTTTGGCAGTATAGAACCTGGCACATAGAGTATCCCTGTTGAGCAGACTCATTTTGTTGTAAATATTTAAACAGAAATGGGCTTTACAGCAGCCACATCTGAAGGCCCACAAGTCTGAATGTTATACAAGGAATGTGTTCTGTTTTGGGCTTTGATTAATGTCTAAAAGAGAGAAATCCAATCAACTCCTGTCATATTCATGTTAATTAATTGCTTTCAGTATCTGTTCATCAAATGTGAGTGTGGATACCTGTTAGTTCACTTACCACAGGGGCTGGGCTTAGCAGATGGGAAAAATATTATTTTAGCATGTTTTTAATGACATTACGATTTATTTTTATATTACGCTCTTTGGTGTGCATGAAAGGAGACTGCCAACTGTGCTTTGTGGATGAGTGTCAATGATTTGGACAGATTAATTTACAGCATAGTCGAGAACCACAGGAGATTGCTGGGGCAGAACTCACTTTTTGGTACAGCATTGACATAAACTACAATTTAACTCCAATTTCCAAGGCCTGGAAGACCATACTTGGATAATTCTATGTCAAGTGGAATATCAGCTGTACTTTCTCTTAATCATGGAAAGTAGAAATAAATATATAGATTTGTTTCCATACATCTCTGTATATGTGTCTGATGTATAAATCTGACTCACTTCAGTGGTGGTATTTGTAACTGACTTTTCAAATACTGGAAGCAATCTTGAATGATGTAAAAGCACATCTATATTTTCAGCAATGATATTTGAGCTATAGAACATCATTTAAAAAAATGAATAGTAGATCAATATTAGCATTATTATTTGTATGTTACTCAATGCTGAAGACTTGGAGAAGGCAACCCACTCCAGTACTCTTGCCTAGAGAATCCCATGGTTGGAGGAGCCTGGTGGCCTATACAGTCCATGGGGTCACGAAGAGTCGGACATGACTGAGCGACTTCACTTTCACTTTTCACTTTCATGCACTGGAGAAGGAAATGGCAACCCACTCCAGTATTCTTGGCTGGAGAATCCCAGGGACAGAGGAGCCTGGTGGGCTGCCATCTATGGGGTCGCACAGAGTTGGACACGACTGATGCATCTTAGCAGCAGCAGCAGCAGCAATATTAAAGACTAGGCAGAGAATACCAATCATGAAAATGGTATGCAATATTTCTTCTGAATTATTCCACACACATTATACTTTGCAGGGAGCAGGTTTGGCTTAAAAGTAAATAACCAGGATTTTTTGTTTGCTCTTTGAAAGGGCTGTCTGTTGTATTACCCAGTGCTTTTCTGTTTTCTCATAGTTGAAATAATTAAGATAATTTGCAGGCCCTGGTTTGCTCATTTTGCCTAGTTACCTTGATGCTATGGTCTGTTATATCTACAGGGGAGAACCATTACTTAATCTGAACATCTGGAATCCATCATGTATAGTGAAAGACAAGATGTATTCTTAGCTTTAAGCCAAATTCAGATAAAACTGATGGGTGGAACCAATGTGAATGGCGAGGAAGACTAATACTTAAAACGTATTTTGTGATTAGGAGATCACAGGGGAGTTTTGTTCTATTTTATTTTTAATTTATTTTATTTTACTGTATTTTAATTTATGGCATAGCAATAAGAATCTGATTGAAGGCAAATACATCCTATTTGGGCCAGAGTCAGAGCATTAGAAGTGAAGAAAGAACTACATTTCTCAACTCTCTATTCAAAGACTTTTCTTGCTATAATCGCTTGACTGAGTTCAGCATGATACTTTCCTGAAGAGTCGCTGATAGTACTGGGACTAGTTGCAGAGAAGATCTGCCAGGTATTACCAGCATGTGTTTCTCCCACCCACTTCTCTCCTGTCTCTGCAAGAAAGTGAAGTTTCACTGGAATCCGAGATTCACTTTGGTTTATTTTAATCAGAAATATGTATGAAATCCAAAGCGCACAAACTTCATTTTTAACAACGCAAATCACCCCCATGTTTATACATGTTCTTTTGTCCTTAACCTTTTTCCTTTTTTAATTTTAAGAACATCTGTCCCCACTGCAACTTCACTCTCATCAGGAAATTCAATTACAAAGATAGAAACACATATAACAGGTGAAGCAAAAATACAGCAGCTCCATTACTTAACACTGGATAGTCAAATGATTCCCAGATGAACAACAGGCCCTATCTTCAGCTAAAAACTAGCTCACCTGGTATAGAGAAAGGAACAGTTGATAGATCAAAGAGGTGGTAGAGATAACAGAGAGTAAGTGATGTGGATATGGAATATATTAAGAGCATAAAAATGCAGCTTGACCCACAAGTTTTTCCTAGTTATGCATTGATGAGGAGACACAGGGAAAATGATGTCAAATTAAAAGAAAAATCCTTTTGGCAAGTTTAAACTTCATCTCCATCATTTCTCTCTTAATCTGTTACCCAGATATGCACTTAAAATAGGAATGCGGGCCTACTGGGGCATGAAATAGTTGAGAACTATTCAACAATGAGGAGAATCAGGGAAATCTCTTTAGAAGGGCCCTTTGGAATTTAAGCCAGTTGAACTTGAATAGCCACAGATAATTTACCATGATCCCTAAACCCGGAGGAGAATTTTTATTATGAGAACTTGACTCTGTACTAAGGTTATCATCCTTTTTCAAAATCGATAACTGTAGAAGTTATGATGTGAGATAAGGTAAGAATGAGTGTTCTTCATGTCTCTAAGGGATTAGGGTAGGTAAGAAAAAGGTAAGCGATGTGAATACCTCAAGACCTCCTGCTCTCACTTCTCAAAGTCATAGCCAGTCTGGTTAAACCACATTTCTTCTTGTGTCTTCATTTCCCTCAGGGAAAGTTCCACAATAATTATAAAAATTTTATATGAAATACTGAGGTGTGTGTCCTCTATATCATATCTCATCATTCAAGAACTGAAAATGATGTCCAACTCTGAACACTTGGGAATGCCTTTTAGTCTCCTTTCACTGATTCTCAAAGTTAGTCTAAACCTCTCTGGAAAAGAATCTCTATTTTCAATATATGATGACCTTACCAACACCCCTTCTGCTTTTTCATATTGCACACTATCTGTTTAAGCACTGACTTTCACAAAAGCAATTTCTGGCTCAAATTCATTCATCCTAAGATGCCAGCTGGTTATGATTTTAAGTTACAGGTGCAGTAAGATATCCTAAGGAGATCCAGCCATGGTCTCTGCCTCATTTGATGGGTCTGATGGCCAACATCTTGACTAAGCTCCAAAATTTTAAATTTTAATTTAGCATATTTAGTACAAAATTGGGTTACCAAGTAAGTATCCCATTTGATCCATGCTATAAATCACACCACTGTTTGTCTTGATTTGACAAACACAGTTAGACACTGAGAGGTAAAAGATGAAAGTTTGGAATGTGATGGCATAAGGCTGGAAATCGTAGATCAGAAATCAAGGAAGAGAAGTGAAAAGCACATGTTAATTCTCCAGGAGTTTCCAAGTCTAAAGCAGAGCTTTAGGAATGTGAAATTGTTCATGTTTTTTGTTTTTGTTTTTTTCTTAATCTGAGTATGTTTTTTACATACTGCCTTTTCTGGTAACTTCATTAAGCCTGTGTAATGATAGTTTGCTTCAACCCAAGGCTGCATCAGTATTCATTATTATCTATTTGGTGCATTGTAGTAGCATAAATATAACTAAATTACTAGGGTCAAACCATAATGGGAGCTGTTGTGATAGTAATTAGAAGAGAAATCTAGCCTTTTTGGTGAAACTTGCAGAAATGTAGCATGGGGTGTGTGCTTGTAGGGTGCACTTAAAGTCAGGTTGTGGGTTCAAGGTGGTAAAATGGGTGATGAAGGTATACCATTAATCACAGTTCTAGAAGATGCTCTGTACAACCCTCTTCTTTTCTCTCTGCAAGGCAGTTCTGAGGCTGACAATAAGACAGAAACCAACAGCTTAGAGCGAAGGTGCAAACTTTCATGCCTTCACTAATTGTCACTGAACAACTGTAACTTAATTGAGGTTATTTAAAAGAAAAAAGGAACTATAAGAAAGTGTAGTTCCCCACTCAGCATCTCAGTGTGGGTACCTTTCTATTCCAGGAGAGCCATCATTTCACTCTCTGTCTTTGCCCAGAAGAGCTGTCTGTCACAATGTATCTTTAGAATGTTTTAATATAGAGAGGAGGAATTACCCTTATTGTCTACACACATATCCCATCAGCTTGGAAAGCAAAAGCAGAAGTCCAGTCTCAGCAGTTTCTAGCCTTTCTAAGTGTAATGATTCTAGACTCAAATTGAGGTGGGTGGAAATGCTTAGCACAAGTCTTTAAAATTGATACATACCTGCTGATAAACATTTTTCACTAGAAGCAAGAATGGTAAGAATTCTAAATTGATGAAATGTCTCTCTAATAACCTAAGTGAGAGAATTAACAGTGTCCTCAAGCTGTAAGAAATGCCTGCTCATTCAGCAAACAGTTCCTATCTACCTAAGGACCCCTCGTCTTAGTCCCATTCCACGTTCTCCTGGGACTCTGTTCCATGTAGACATGTGGAATGCTCAGAGTTGTGGGTAACCTTTTCCAAATTATGTCTTTTTTCCATCATGGCTTTGTGGAATTTAAGAAATAAATTATTTTTTTACACTCATGTAATGGAAGTTTCCAATTTGGAAAGCTGTTTACAGTCATGGTTGTTTCTCTAATAACAAGCATAGAGCCTGGAATATAGTAGGCACTCGGTATTTTTTTGAAAGGATGAATAAATTGCTACTAAAGTTAATGGATGTGAAAACGGCCAATCTCCACCACATTTATGAATAGTAAACCAAAAAATGGAGAAAAAGGCAACAACAATTGACTTCAAACTGCCATAATGACCCAAAATACTGGGTCTATGTCTTCTGCTTCCTTTGACTTTTCCACAATACACAGCCAAAATGTTTCCATTTGGCACAAAATTCCATGAAGTTCTAGAATGGTGAATTATTTAATATATTATTCATGATTATCATTTGTCTACCTCCACATCATTGTTCATCTTGTGAAATTTCACAGTTAATCAGTTAATAAGTTAACTGTTATAAGTTAATAAGTTATAGCTTATTCAGGCTTTCCTTTTTCTGTTAAGCAATTTTAAAATTAGTTGTATAATTTAAAAAAATTAGTCAAGCTATACATTTTAATATGTAGAGAGCAGATTATATTTAGATAGTCAAATTTTAAAAACTAAGATAATAAGCTAAAATATTATGGCAAGTTGAATAATTTTTAACAAATATTCATGACATGACTTTCAAGTTGACTGTGTAACTTATTTTGGTCGATGAGATGTTAGCAGATGTGTCTTAAACAAAGGTTTGATATATGCTTGTACATTGGGGTTGTTCTGTAGCTCTACTGCCTTTGCCATAAGAGGAACGTATCTTGGTAGCCACTGTCTAAGACAAGGATGGGAAACTGCTGCAGCTGACCTGTGTCCAGCCTGCACCTTTGAGCCACACCCAGTCAAAAACAGTCTAGATTTGGCAGATTCCATGATGGCCTGGAAAGGTGGGAGTATTAGGGCTCATTGCTATAAGCCAACGAGTTATGTATGTTTTATTGAGTACCATTATTGAGAAAACAACCAACTGATACAACTAGCCATGAACTAACAGTATTTTACTTTTAGAGACTTCTATATGTAAGGACTGTAACATAGGAGATTTCACTTAATCCTGAATACAATCCCATAAACCAGATACAACTCATATCCTTATTCTACATGTTTGAAAGCTGAGACCCAGAGTAGGAAAGAAGGTTTTCATACCTTCAAAACAAGGTGTGATTCTAATCTATACGTCTCCAAAACCCATGTTTTAAGTTGCTTTATCCATCTAGATGAAGCTAAATGTGACTGTATATTCTCTGGTATCTAGTAAGTGCTCAGTAAATAGCAATTCACTTAATTTCCCTTTTTCTTTCTTCAGTTTCACTTATCATATCAAATGAAATTAAAATAGACTAAGGCCTCATATACTATAGAAAGACATATCAGAAATGTGTGTTCCTGACATGGTATTCATAATATAATACCAAAAGTGAAAATAAGATGTTATCTAATCACATATTTAACTAAGATTGGAACAGTGACTGAAATACTGTCATAAGCCAGACATAATTAATTGAGAAACTGAGTTTTCAGTTAATAACCACCTCAGAGAATGAGAGAAAGAAGAGATTATATGCTGTACTGATCAAAGTAGGCTTAATCCATTAATGTTATCCCTTCCTTAAACTGGAGATTAAGAGTTGATTATAAGTATGTTGTCATTAATACACTTACACTGTAATAATTGCTACTGGATTAAAAGTCTCCATGTCCCCTCTGAATGCATATTTTAAGTTGAATAATTAATTTGCAGGAGATTGTCCATCCTGAAAAGATATTTGCATTTGGTATGTCCCTATCTAAAGGACTTTCTTCTCCCTTGTATACTTGGTAAATTCTTTTCTGATCTTCCCAGGTAGGTGATCTTTCTTTCCTCTAAGCTTCTGTAACAAATAATGGTAAAAAAATTTTATGGCTTTTCTACATTGCTGTAATCACTCCATGCTCCTGTCTCTTCTACTGACTTCTTTGAGGACAGATATTTTTGCCTCCCTTGTTAGCAAGCTCAGTGCTTGGCATGAAGTAGGTATGCCAAAATACTGAATGAATGAATGACATAGTTAGATCTTAAGAATTCAACCTTTAGGAATAGAGTGAAACAGAAATGTAATCATTTCAATCAGAGGACTGCTGCTATTGCTACTACTTCAGTTGTGTCCGACTCTGTGCGACCCCATAGATGGCAGCCCACCAGGCTCTGCCATCCCTGGGATTCCCCAGGCAAGAACACTGGAGTGGGTTGCCATTTCCTTCTCCAGTGCATGAAAGTGAAAAGTAAAAGTGAAGTCGCTCAGTCGTGTTTGACTCTTCGCTACCCCATGGACTGAAGCCTACCAGGCTCCTCGGTCCATGGGATTTTCCAGGCAAGAGTACTGGAGTGAAACAGAAATGTAATCATTTCAATCAGAGGGCTAAAAGAACTAATTCTTGATGCCAAGAGTGACCCCGAGTGGCCTTGACCTTCAGCAGCTTGAAGTAAGACGGGTTCTCAGCCAGAAATTGATGCTGGGTCAGGATGGTGAGAGCACCAAATCCTAGCCACTAGACTAGAGGTCAGGCTTCCCTGGTGGCTCAGATAGTAAAGAATCTGCCTGCAATGCTGGAGACCTGGGTTCAGTCCCTGGGTTGGGAAGATCCCCTGGAAGAGTACCTGGCAACCCACTCCAGTATTCTTGCCTGGAAAATCCCCACAGAGAAAGAAGCCTGGTGGGCTATAGTCTATGGGGTCACAAAGAGTTGGACATGACTGAGTGGCTAAGGACATACAGACTAGAGGTCAGTGACCAGGGCATGGCTCTTGGGCTGTGCAGAAAAGAATTTCCACAAAGATGGAAAGTAGTAAAGCAAGTAAAGTGTTTATTAGGAGGAAAAAGAGTATAATACATGTGGATAGACACTTGGGCAGACTCAAAGAGCAAGTCCCTGAGTCACCCCCTCATGGGCATTTCTTTTATGGGGCATTTCTTTTGGATTTCTTTTGGCCAATCATATTGATTTGCTTGGATCACAGTTCCTATTCAGTATATCTCAAGATCGTCCCATGTGTACGCACACATCTCTCAGCCAAGATGGAACCTACCACAAAGGCCAATGGGTAATAAGCATCTCTTGTCATCTCTCCTTTTGGCCTCCAAGGAGCCTTTCTGTGCATATGTGGTTGGGGAGGTCTGCTGACTTTGAGAATGAGATGTGGTCCGGGTAGGGTCCAGCCTCCTCTCTTAATTGTCCTGCTTTTTTCGTCTTGGAGTTCCAGTCCACAGGAATGAATCTCCTATTACTTTACCCTGGGTGGCTCTTTTACTTTCTGCCTCAGAAGGGCATGTCTCTGTTGAGTTTGAATCAGAGACAAATTAACTGAGAAGAGGAAAGAAATTCAATGAGAAGATGAGGAAGAATAGTGATAGACTATCTCTTTTATTTACCTTTTATCTTTGCATATTCCTACTTTTCCTTGTATCTTTGACGTAGTATGCCAACTGGAATTAAATATTTTCCCATAGGTTTTTTTATATGTATAAATAGGCTACGTGGGTAAGTACTGAAATGGTGGCATTACATAAACAGATTATTCAGATAAAATGTATTAAAGGAAAAAAAAATGTCTTCCCCATTCCATTTATCTCAAATTTGATTTTCTTACCCTTGTCCCATTGTTTACCTTCTTTGGGAGAGAGGCTAGAGATAACAGGTTATTACAAGACCTAGACTCTGACAAATATAATTCTGACACTAATTTCATCTTTACTATTGGAAATAAATTCTGGACAAAACCCTCTTTAGGGTCAAAACTCTCGTTAGGGTTAAAACTCTCTTTAACCCTCTGTTATACCACACATGCATGAAAATATATCATATAAAAATATCCTGAAATAAAATTTCAATGTTTTGAGTCTCAGCAACACTGAATCTTTATATTACATAAACACTGATTCCAAATGCCTAAGTTGTATTTGAAATGAGAGTCACACAAAGACATCAACTCCCTGCAAAGGCTTAGTTAACCTTCTTCTGTCCTGCATTGTGATTTAGAATATGGGGAGAGGAATTAGAAATTTAACCCTTGGTTGCTATATGTAAATATCTTCAGATTAAAACAAATGGAGCTAGTTTAAGTCATCTTAAATGGGCTAACCAAATTTACCTTTCAAAAATGGGACATTAAATGAAAAAATCTAGGTATTTAAAATAAGAGGTTTAATAAATATTGGCATTATCTATCTATATTGTAGATTGGCAACCAATGTTAATTTACTTGACTAAGTACTGGCATTTCTTTTTTTTTTTTTCTAATTTTATTTTATTTTTAAACTTTACATAATTGTATTAGTTTTGCCAAATATCAAAATGAATCCGCCACAGGTATACATGTGTTCCCCATCCTGAACCCTCCTCCCTCCTCCCTCCCCATACCATCCCGGTACTGGCATTTCAATGTGCCTTTCTTGGAGAAATTTTAGTAAAGAAGGATGAGCTTCTGAGTTGGACATTTCAGGTTTGAATATGATGTGACATTAAGTAATCGTATTTAATCTCACTGGTTTTAGTTTTCTCAACTATGAAATGAGGGCAGTAATAGTTCTTACTTCATGAGGTTACTGTGAGGAATAAATGTGCCAATATTTAGAACAATAATTGACATATATAGCAAAGAGTCAGTAAACATTAGCTGTTATTAATATTTCCACAGCCTCCTATTGATTATTCAGTTTTTACTGTTATTCTCAGATAAAAAGGGAAAGAAGAAATCTTTTGTGTGTGTGTGTTTGTGTATAAGTAGGACTAGAATAACTTGAAGAAAATCTTAAAATGTGCCTAAAATGATGAACCCTGGAGAAGGAAATGGCAACCCACTCCAGTATTCCTGCCTGGAGAATTCCCATGGACAGAGGAGCCTGGCAGGCTACAGTCCATGGGGTCGCAGGAGTCAGACATGAATTAGCGACTAAACCACTACCACAAAAATGATGAAAATGTTATAAATTCTGAATTCTTAAGTTTAAAATAAATTCTAAGTAACTTATTTTAGTTATGAACTTAATTTAGTTTTAATCTTTCATTCCTTAGGTTTTCAGATAAGATAACCAGAGCAGTAAATAGTGCTTTTGGAAAATATTATCTATTAACAATAAAATAGGGAGCATAGATTTGTTTTACATTATTCTCACATGATATTTCTTGTCAATGACCTGAGCTGAGTCTGAACTGGTGTTCTTGAAAAGAAAGACTTGGTTTACAAATCCCTTAAGCTCTAATGCAGTCATTTTAATTCACAACAGGCTAGAACCTTGTATAATTGTTCTCAGCTCAATACAATCTTTAACAGCTTTTGATTTACATATTGGGCAGCTGTTTTGAATAAGAAGTTGTCCATCATGGATCCTTTTGTCATCTGTCCAAGGAATGTGTTTATAAATGGTTCTTAATAGAATAATGAAGGATTCATGTGAGAACAATGATCAATAGCCAACCTTAGAAACAATATAAGTCCAAGACAGATGTAAATTGTGACAGGGCATAACAGTGTCAAGTTATCTATGGGGAATGTGCACAATTGCTCCTGGAAAACAAATGGAAATTTTCAAGTCTTTGACTATTGGACAGAATTTGATTCCTTGACACAGAGGCATTCAGATTCTGTGTTAAATAAATCATTGACCCACACATGACTGAGACTATGTAGATAAATGTGAACAACAGTGCCCAGGGAAAAGGCAGTTCAAAGAGGCCAGCCAGATCAGCTCTGGACTGTGATTATGGACTGTACCCCACTTTAGCCTTCAGGAACAGATGTCCGTTGCTATAAGAATGAGCCACGTTGATAGCAAAGTTTCTGTACAAACACATTTTAGACTATGTCAGACACATCTGTTCAAGGGCTTTGTAATAGCTTTATTTATTTCTTGCCTGAACTGGAACGTCAGTAGCACGCACTCCATGTTAAGCCAAGAGTTCCCTTTGTTCCACACAGCGGCCACAGCTGGAACTTTTTGTTGGTTGACACAGCCAGATCTTCTGTAGAGACCATTATATTCTTTGGCATATTTCAGTGAGTTCGCATCTTTTAATCCACCTCAGGAAGCAGTGGGGAGTTTGTTAGGGCCACGCGCAGAAGATTCTATTAAAACTACACTGGGATACCAGCTGGGAATGCAAAATTGATAGCACTGAGGTGGCCTGCTACCAAGTTGGTCTTGGTGAGGGGAGCTCTCTGCCATAGCCCTGTTCACTTAGATCATTTAGGAAAAAAAAAGCATCAAAACAGACGTAGCTTCTCATTCTCATGTGTTGAGGTTGCTCCTAGATAACTATTTCTAGCCAAAATGAAAAGGGAAAAAAAAATTATTGTATTAATAGATTATAAGGTCTGTGTACAATGAACAGTTTCATGAGGATTACTAGAAAAACATCTGGCCTACAAAAGTTGAAGAGGAGATTAGTTAAAACTAAGTTCTGCTTAGATTTCTAATATAATGAAGGCTGTTTTTCCTTTTTAACTACATCAATTGAAAGCCCAATTTCAATGTTGAGTGCCTTCAGGAGTCATAAATTAAAGAAGGGCAGGGGGAACGGAAAAACATTAGTGGATATTCACAAATGTGCACCTAGAATAGTATTTGATTGATTGTATCCAGCCTTGTTCAGACAAGCTAACTGCCTGCTTCTAGTTTTCAGAAACATCCTATCTTATACTTTAGAGTACTCCATCCCAGCCCTGGAACATCCACACTCACATTGTTTTTGACTTTCCCTTCCTACTGACTGACTCAATTCAGGAAGGAAGCTGCTCAAGCCTTTCCAACAGGCAAGCCAACGGCACTCTCATGTGTTCCTCTTCTTAGTAACCCACTTGACCACTTGATAATTTCCTATTACTTGGCATATTGTATATGAGATTATACTTCTGACTACAACTGAACTCCAGGACCCTTCCCTGTAAGTTTCTCTACCAAAAATGTCTATTGGGAAGAAAACTCTCTTCCAGGGACATCACCATCCCCATGAGAGGTTTTGAATGAGAAACCCTCCAAACATAATTTCTACTGATCTTGCTAGAGCATCCTTGTGAGAAGCGGAAACATAAAGAATTATATGTCATTATGGAGATGCATGGAGAAGGCAATGGCACCCCACTCCAGTACTCTTGCCTGGAAAATCCCATGGATGGAGGAGCCTGGTAGGCTGCAGTCCGTGGGGTCGCTAAGTGTTGGACATGACTGAGTGACTTCACTTTCACTTTTCACTTTCATGCATTGGAGAAGGAAATGGCAACCCACTCCAGTGTTCTTGCCTGGAGAATCCCAGGGATGGAGGAGCCTGGTGGGCTGCCATCTATGGGGTCACACAGAGTCGGACACAACTGAGGTGACTTAGCAGCAGCAGCAGGAGCATGGGGATGCATATGCATTTAACACATTGCTCAATACAAATAAAATGATAAAACTCCGTTCTAGGAAAGGGAACAGCATAATAAGCATGACATAGATGGACGATGTTCAGTAATCCATAGCCAGAAACACCACAGAGATAACCTAGACACAGGGGACTCTTCTGGGTATGTATGTACCAAAGATTAGAATACACATAACGAATGAGCACCTTTGAAATTTTAACACAAGAAGGTAAATGTGTCCTTATAACAAGTAGCATGTAGAACATTTAGAACATCACAAGTTCTAAAATTATAAAATTTTGATGTGATTCCAGTTCAGCAACATGGTTGAATAACTAAGCATTTTACTTGTACTGTGTCTTTGTACTCTATTGTTTAGAAGAAAGTTACTCAACTATACTAGGAGACAGGGTTCATTGAGGACTTTCTTAAAGGTTGCTTATTACAGTGGCCTAGTAGAAATGTCTTTTATACTATTCATGGGGTTCTTGTGGTAAGAATACTGGAGTGGTTTTCCATTCCCTCCTTGAAGGCAAAAGTGGAAGAGGGCAACAGAGGATGAGATGGTTGAATGGCATCACTGATTCAATGGACATGAACTTGGGTGAACTCCGAGAGATAATGAGGAATAAGGAGGCCTGGTGTGCTGCTGTCCATGGGGTCACAAAGAGTCAGACACAACTTAGTGACTGAGTAACAACAATAGTAGAAATGTCACAGGTCTTGGAGTTAGATGTTTCTCATTTCTTCCAGGTCCGTTACTTCCTCACTATTTGACCTTAAGGAAACTGAAAAATCTCATTGTGTTATAGTTTCCTTACTTGTAAATTGGAATAACATTACCTCTGTAACAAATCCTATCAAATTAATCTCATGTCTTTTTCTAAGTAAAATATTGGCCCATT
Organism: Bos javanicus; assembly: GCF_032452875.1. Lineage (NCBI taxonomy): Eukaryota > Metazoa > Chordata > Mammalia > Artiodactyla > Bovidae > Bos > Bos javanicus. Next base: position 49,823,263 of record NC_083880.1, on the reverse strand, counting down.
TATATATGGTATTGGTAAGTACAATTGGTAATTATACACACACACATATATATATATATATATATATATATATATATATATAGTTTTTATTTTGAACCATGAACAGAAACACAGCTCATGGTGTTTGAATAACCAATAAAAGGGCACCCTGCATTTTACACTGAATACAATAAAAATCCTGGGAAGAATACATAGGTCAGATATTTGAGGATTCTGATAGATAAGTCACAGCAGGCATGTTAGAAAGACTATAATTGAAAGTATTACCAAACTTGGAGATAAATTTACTATTTTTTTCCTTCCAATCTTCCCACTGTTTAGCCTTAGAAGACAAATCAAACTCAAAGAAAGAAGGAAGGAAATACTAATTTAAAAGTACTAAAATTAATGAAATTGAAAAAGAAATAATGAAATTTCAGGAAAAAATCAAAGAAATTAAAAGCTAGTCCTTTGAGGAGGAGTGAGAATAAAATGGATGAACTTCTTTTAATGGCAAGAGACAGAGAGAGAGGAGAAAGATTGAACACAAATTACCAAAGAATCAGTACTGAAACAGGCACTATCACTACAGATACCCATAGACTATAAAAAGATAAATGAAATATTTGAATTATACACATAAACTTGAAAACTTAGATGACACGAACCCGTTTCTCGAAAACCACAAATATTGAAAGCTCACATAAGATAAAATAGATAATATGAGTATATGAGTAGTTTTACAACTATTAAAATACTTATTCAATCAATTATTTTAAAACCTGGGCCCAGATTTTAAAATAAGATGGTGTTATTGGTGAATTTTTAAATAATTTTAGAAATTATAGCAACTTTAGATATTTTCTATAAAATAGAAAACGAAGAAACACTTTTGAAGTGATTTTATAAAGCCAGCATTATCCTAATACCAAAGTCAGATAAAGACAATTCTAGAAAAGTATACACCGATATCCCTCATGAAGACAGACACAAAAAACACTCCACAAAACAACAGCAAATCAAACCAAATCTGGTAATGTATTAAAAATAACAATATAATAGAATAATACATCACAACTCAGTGTGATTCATTCCAGAAATCCAATGCCCATTTGATATTAACAAATCAAATAATGAATCTAATATAAAGAAGAACATTTCTCACTGTATGCCTTTGCCTGTATTCATTTCTAGGCTTGAAACAGCTTCAGCAATCTTTATGTGGCTCATTCTTAAAAATTCAATTTAGAAATGTCACCTGTTCTCTCTTCCTACTTTCTCCCCACCTCTATTCTTCTCCAGCTCTTCCCAAGACCTGTTAAAACCTCAGGAAAATCTCAATCACTTCATTTTTTATTGAATTGCAATTGTCTTTTTAAATGGCTATCCGCTTCTCTAAATAAAAGACATTTCTAGAACACTCATTTCCTAGTTGGAGCTGAGAGACTGATAATTGAGAGCAAATGAAACTATAGCAAATATACTGTGTTCCAGAATATGATGAAAGTGGTGCTTATAAAAGCGTTTGGAAGTAACTGTTCCAAAGAAAGAGGTAGTTGTATCAAAATTAATATCAGCCTATGTTTTCTTCAGCATTTGGGTTATAGAACAGATAATTTGACAAGAAGTTCACACCTGTTTATAAGTGAACTGGAATCCACAAATGGAACGTTAAAATTAATGTTTCACTCTTACTAGTGAAAGATGTTCCTTAATTTCAGGGGAAATTATATGGATCAAAAAGAAGAGTGCCTGCCTGGGCATAGAGACAACAGGAAAGGATCCAGGAGCCAGACTGAATCTCAAGTTTCTTAAATAGCCTGGTAATGAGACCACTAATATAATAATTTGATCCTAGATTATGTAAAGAAAAATATGCCAGGCAAGACTGGAAGTAATCTTTCAACTTCTCACTACAGTTATCAGGTTCTTAAGCATATTAAGAATAATTTTTCTGTTTGCACCTAGAAAGGATTTGGGGGAAAATTTTTTTGGTTGATTCTTTTATTTATTTATTTATATAAATTTATTTATTTTAATTGGAGGCTAATTATTTATATATTCAGTTCAGTTCAGTTCAGTCTCTCAGTCATGTCTTTTTGTGACCCCATGAACCACAGCACGCCAGGCCTCCCTGTCCATCACCAACTCCCGGAGTCCACCCAAACCAATGTCCATTGAGTCGGTGACACCATCCAACCATCTCATCCTCTGTCATCCCCTTCTCCTCTTGCCCTCAATCTTTCCCAGCATGAGGGTCTTTTCAAATGAGTCAGCTCTTCACATCAGGTGGCCAAAGTATTGGAGTTTCAGCTTCAACATCAGTCCTTCCAATGAACAGCCAGGTCCGATCTCCTTTAGGATGAACTGGTTGGATCTCCTTGCAGTCCAAGGGACTCTCAAGAGTCTTCTCCAACACCACACTTCAAAAGCATCAATTCTTCAGCGCTAAGCTTTCTTCACAGTCCAACTCTCACACCCATATATGGCCATTGAAAAAACCATAGCCTTGACTAGACAGACCTTTGTTGGCAAAGTAATGTCTCTGCTTTTTAATATGCTGTCTAGGTTGGTCATAACTTTCCTTCCAAGGTGTAAGTGTCTTTTAATTTCATGGCTGCAATCACCATCTGCAGTGATTTTGGAGCCTAGAAAAGTAAAGTCAGCCACTGTTTCCATTCTTTCCCCATCTATTTGCCACACAGTGATGGGACCAGATGCCATGATCTTGGTTTTCTGAATGTTGAGCTTTAAGCCAGCTTTTTCACTCTCCTCTTAGACAACCTTATATAAATGATCAAAGTTTCTCAGACAGACCCTTCTGAGAAATAAACTAGTTAAAAATTGGTGGGTGACTGCTCAGTCTACAGTGGAGGCAGAAGATAGCCTTGCGGGACAGTGACCCCCTCCTTTCATGGAAGAACCAGAAAGAAGTTGTCCTGTGTTAGAAGTGGTGGCCTCTGAGACATCTTTTCTTTTAAACTTTCCTGACTCGTCCAAACATGAAATAGTGAGCAGATATTATTTTTGTGAGCAAAAAGAAATTATTGTTAACAAATAATATTGTAAAATAAAGTGCATTTACAAACTAAAAAAAAAAAAAAATTGGTGTAGCCAATCAAGACAGGAAATGGCTTTTTGAGCCAATGGAGGATTATAGATCTGCTTTTCTCTAGCTTAGCAAAGAAAAGGATGTTCTTAAAGGAAAAAAACAATGGCAGTTTGATGTTAGGGAAAATTTGACAATGAAGGAGGCAGAGGACACAAATTTTTCCCTAATGGATATTTAATTAGGAATGAACTGAATGGTTTTGAAAATTTCCTCTAGATCTAGATTTTTAATGGGAGATGGAAATTTCAAAATTTTTGATCTCTGCATCTGAAATTGTTCACAATTCTTTATTGCTGTTTATTCCTTAATTAAGGCCTCATGTACAACCACTTCTGGCCAGCCTTCCAGTTTCTCCCATCCACCCTTTTCCTTCCCTCTTGAACTAGAATGAGTACTAATGATTCCAATGTTTCATCACTCCCTATAGTCTTTTCCCCCAAACTTGCCCATGTGTCATGTGACTTCTTCTCCCTGAAGAGACAGAGTCTATTTTCCTCCATCTTGGTTCTCAGTGTAAGCCATGGGATTTGTTTTGTCCAATAGAATATTAGAAGATTGATGTTTGCAGAGGATTACAGAATAGCATGTGTATTTCTGCTTCTTTTGTTGCTCTTACATAAATGTTGTAGGAACGTGCCTGTGCTAGCCTACTAGAGGATAAGAGATGTGGAACAGAATTGCATCATTTATTACTCTCCAGCCAAGTCCATACTAGATACTAGTTCAATCAATAGCCAGCCAACACCCAAATATATAAGCCAGAACAGCCAAGATCAACAGTGCCACCTAATCAACATGCAAGTGGCTAGGCATCTTTTGAAGGAAATGTTGCTAACTTGGTGTTACTTCCCTCTTCTGTTCTCACTGATGAGAGATCTTTGTTGGATGGTTTGTGTTGTGTCAGTGTAGAGTATTATTACCTGGTCAGTTGAAGTACTCTTTCCTCTGTTGGCATCTTCTGTAATCTGTAATGCGCTTTATCACACTCTCCTTTGGACATTACCTTCTATTCATAGGGCTTTTTGCCAAGATGTCCTCAGTTGAACAGATCATGCAAATTTCATTACCTTCTCTTTGTCCACAGTATCTGGATCCTTTAGATCTTCTGTCATGCATCTTCTGGCATGGAAATGTTTATATAGTTTCCCACATGTCTCTGAGACATCTGGAGACTAGAGTGTGAAAGTGAGAACAACTTAGTTGCATATTACCTGTCTTAGTTCCATCTCTATAGGTCACGTTTGGCATAAAGGATATTTGTTTGGTTCTTTCTATTGCAGTAATCTCAGGATCCTAGCCAATGTTTGACCTGGGAGCAAGTCTCTTCTACCCTTAGAAGGCCCTCATTTCTGCCCAGACTTTCTTTTCTTTAGCCCACATCCGGGAGTCATTCAGGAGGCAGATTCTCTAATTTCCTTTTAGGAACCTCATATTAAAGCTCTCCCCTTGCTCTCTAAAATTCCAATCAAATGAAACTTCATTTACTATTTAGGAGCAAGCACAAAACTTTTTTCAACTGTCTAATGTAATATTGTTTCAGGTGTAATCTGTGTGCCACTTTGCCGTCAAGTCTTGTTTTTGGAACTACACAATATCTGGCTTTTGCTAATAAATAGCCTAGATTTTTAATACTACTGTCCTGGTATGAGTTTCAGGAGATTGTTATGAAATTCAAAGCAAGATCTTGACTTTTTCCTCTCATTGTGTGATCACTAAGTGGACACCCTCTTATGTATTGAATATTTCTTATGCAATATTACAATAAGGAGAAAGGAGGGTGATAATCCTTTTTTAAAAAAATTTATTTATTTATTGGAGGCTAATTATTTTACAATATTGTATTGGTTTTGCCATACATTGAGATGAATCTGCCATGGGTGTACATGTGTTCCCCATCCTGAACCCCCCTCCCACCTCCCTCCCCATCCCATCCCTCTGGGTCATCCCAGTACACCAGCCCCAAGCACCAAAATAAGGGTGATAATCCTTGTCCAGTATTTAACAATTTTTATTCTCATACTGTAAATAAAATATAATAATTGAGAAGAGATAACCCAGAGATGACATGATTAAATAAAGATTAAAGACAGAATCCTGGAAAACATGAACATTAAAAGTATATAAAAAGAAGGTGAAACTGTAAAGAAGATAAGAAAGAGACAGAGAAGATATAAAGGTACCTAGGAGAGTTTGATGACATACAAATAAGGAAAAAAAAAGAATAATGGTAGAATACAATGTTGCATATTGAGAAATGATTAGGTCTTTGAAATCAAATGTAGGTAAATTAACATCCTAACTCACTCTTAACAAATTTCTCAACCTCATTAAATCTTATTTGCCTCATCTGTATTCATAAAATAGTATTTGATACTTAAATGGTTAAATTGGCTATATAAAGAGATAATGCATATAACATTGCCCAATGATAAACTACATAATGAACAATGATTTCAATATCATAGCTACAGAGCCTTCATGAAATCAATTTGAAATATTTTCTATACACTAAGGAATACTTTTAATAATTGAAAATAGAGCCAGATGACATATTATTTATTGAGGAAGAGGCATTTTGACAGTTTTTATTCCAATTATTTGCCTATTTAATTTTTCAACTGCATCTTTACTCAGTTTTTGTTTTCCTGTCTGGACAATGTATATTATATTTCCATGGCAGAGAAAATGCAAAATAAAAAAAAAAAGAGAGAGATAGTAAAATTTCACAGGATAACCAACAGGATTTATAAATCAAAAGTACTGAAAACAAAAGAAATATAAACTTAATTAATGGAATCCACTATACAAATCTGACTCTCATATATACAAAGAACACAGTAATTAAGATGCGTATTTCACAAAAGTTTCTCACATTTGTTCCTCTCTCTCTTAGGTCATCTGACAATGAGTTTGACTTCTCAGAAGAGGGTATATAAACAATATTATGAAAGCCCTGTGTTGATCTTCATTGTCAGAAGCAAATCTAGATAGAACTTTTGAATTTGGGAATAATTCATGGTTGAAAAACACCTCAACCAAGACAACATCTAAAGAGCTGTGCTGTTGAAAGAAACTCTATTACAAGAAAAATAAACATTGTAGGAGAAATTTTCATTCAATCTATAAGCTACAGCTACTCATAACTTCAGGTAGGATCCCCCACCCAGAGACAACTGGAAAGTTGAGGTAACACGACCATCAATAAACTGAGGACTATAAACTGAGGACTTTAAACTGAGGCCTTTAAACTGAGTACTGAGGGGAGATCAAAAACAGTACCCTGATAAGGTATATAGGTTGTCAAGGAGGTCCAGCTATGCTTCATTTATGAAAACTGAAGATCCAAAAGAGATATGCATATCAAATATGATGTATTAGCCAGAGTCATGGCAGAAAAGAGATTGCTAGCTGGTCTAGAGCTGATCATGCATACAACTTAAGATGCTAATTAAAGCTGCCTTTGTCCTACACTCATTCTATTTTTGCTGGTCCGATGCTAGTACCTTAGCTGATCAGGATATTATGTGGTGACCCAAACTTTCATTCCTATGGGATCTGAATCTTAGGTTACCATAATTTTTCAATTATTAGGCTTATTTGCAAAGAAAATAGTAAAAGGTGCTATCAGAAATTCCTTTGGCCTTCTTTGTCCACATTGTATAATATTAATCCTAATCTTACCTTATTATAAAATTCTACCCCCAAAATTAGTTTCCTATTCTACTTGATGACATGATAAGTCTAAAATATTGATCCATAGTGGAGAGTATCAATTCATCAGAACCCTGGCTAGATGCCTAGAAGAAGCTTCCCCATGATGGTCATTGGGATTTCCAAAGTTCTTAAGCCCAAAGTTGATGAAGACAGGAATCAAAGATTCTCTATGTTGGCCTCATGCAGCAGAGTCAAAGAAGTAATTTCTTTTTTTTTTTTTTTAATTTATTTTATTTTTAAACTTTACATAATTGTATTAGTTTTGCCAAATATCAAAATGAATCCGCCACAGGTATACATGTGTAATTTCTAACTCAAACACTGAATTCTTAGAATTTTTGCACTCTGGTTATTAAAAGAGGGCAACAACATATAATGGCTACCACTTTTTGGAAGACCGTTCCTGAGTAGAGTTGAAAACACTAATTTGTACCAGCATGCCATGCCCACCTGTCCACAAACCAAGCCTGGGCCTTTTCCTTATCTGCTAGCTGGTCATAATGAGCTAACCTTGAGTTCATAGTAATGGAATTAAGGAGAGGCAGTACAGAAAAAGGAGGCAAAATGGGAATATTACTCATGCCATTTTATTTATACCTTTTGAGTCTGCTCAGTCATGGTTTCACAAATATGATTCATCTTTTGTAATGGAATGTTTCTCTGCACGTCCAATTTTATGGTTCACTGGGTCAGATAATTCTCAAAGTGTGATAGGTAATTTAGACTGCATAATCACTTGATGTTCTGTTATTAAGTATTCAGTCTATCAGGGTCCAATTGCAAACCAGAAGTTTCAAACAGAGAATAGCTCTTCTCTGAAGATCAAATGGTCTTACTCTAAAAACCTAGGACTCTATTGCCATAAGTTTAACAAAACATCGATTTTTGCCTCCAATATCCCAGCACTATTGGGTCTGGTGGGTGATAAGGTCCAATTATCATGGCAGCTCAGATGACAGGCAAAACCTAACCAGCTGCATAATTCCTTCTTATTCTAGACCCTACTCAAAAGGGCAGCCTTAAGGATAAAATGTGTCCAGTGATCCTCATGCCAAATGTGCTATATCTAAAAGATCTAAAAGGGCTGTGACTCTTTCTTGGATAGTGGATAGTGTAACTATAATAACTTATTTCTCCCTTTATAAAGGATATCTTGAAATCTCTCAGATCATAGGTTCCTGAACTTTGGTTTTGTTTTTGTTTTTTTTTTTCCACTTTTGACCATGCACTAATCTTCTAAGTGGTGAGATTACTGCTTGAGCTCAGTGAATCGAATTTGCACAATGTCATCAATGCAGTAGACCAGGGTGATATTCTTTGAGATGTGAAGATGACCAGGGCCCTTCAGAGCTGTAGAAGCTTAGCTCATAGAATGTGAATTCAATTAATTACTTTTTGCTATCATGGCTCTGGAAAAATTTGGACAATGACTTCTTTTACTGTTGTCATCGGGGATTTTTTTTTTTTTTTTTTTGCCCCATACACACTAAATAAATATTCTATATGAAATGACAACTCAATAATAATATTTCAGGCAAAGACACACTGACCAGTTTATACTAGCCAACATTACCCAGTCAGAGAATACCACATGGAGCATATCTGAATTGCAGAGCATATTTGGATGAACCTTTTTTTTTTTTTGCTTATGTAGGCCAAATGAGAGTGATAAAGAGGGTACATCTAAGCCCCTTCTTTGCTTCAGGAAGAAATACTATTTCTACATGCTTCAACAAGCAGTTTTTCAATTATCCAGAGATTCTGTTCTTTTGAGATAAATGCCAATGCCTAACACAGTAGATGTGTTCCCTGGTAGTCAGTTGGTAAAGAATCTGCCTGCAACGCAGAAGACCCTAGTTCGATTCCTGGGTTGGGAAGATCTGCTGGAGAAGGGATAGGCTACCCACTCCAGTATTCTTGGGCTTCTCTTGTGTCTCAGCTGGTAAAGAATCTGCCTGCAATGCAGGAGGCTAGTTTCAATCTCTGGGTTGGGAAGATCCCCTGGAGAAGGGAAAGGCTAACCACCCCAGTATTCTGGCCTGTAGAATGCCATGGACTGCATAGACCATGGTGTGGCAAAGAGTCAGACACAAGTGAGTGACTTTCACTTCAATACATTAGATGCTTCTTCCAGTGTCATGTTATCAAGGGAAAGACTATTATCATAAGCACACCTGATTCTATTATCAAATGCCTTCCTGAATATCAATCAACCTGACTTTCTATCACCTTTAAAGAATGATCCACTCATACATTTGTTCAGCAACCACTATCAAGTCTTACCTTCTTCTTTGGCTAATATAATAAACTTTCAGAACATTGCATTTTATTTACAACCTTTGTCTATTTGCTTCCCAATTCTAATGTATTACTGACACAGTTGTTTTAATTGTTCAATTAATATATTTTTATATCTCAGAGTTATTAGTAATATTACATTAGGATGGAAAGAGTCCCAAATTTCCCACTGAAATTTATTATATATGTTATATATTATATATATAAATATAACATATATATTTAATGGCTTTTCACTTATCAGCAGAGTTGTCATGGGTGGATTAACAGTCATTAAGCAAATATAAGTTTATGTTAGAAACAGGAGAGCAGACATATCATTGCAGCAAGATGCTAAAGAAATATTGTTGGTGCTAACAAATATAGGCAAACTATTTCTCATTATTCTGTTATTAAGTACAAGGGAGAAAGCACTTGCTAACTCAATGGCCACATGTGAATTATCAGGGACTGGATTGATTTGTTTTAAGTTAACACTCTTTGGAAGGGATGATGCTAAAGCTGAAACTCCAGTACTTTGGCCACCTCATGCGAAGAGTTGACTCATTGGAAGAGACTCTGATGCTGGGAGGGATTGGGGGCAGGAGGAGAAGGGGGCAACAGAGGATGAGATGGCATCACTGACTCGATGGACTTGAGTCTCAGTGAACTTCAGGAGTTGGTGATGAACAGGGAGGCCTGGCGTGCTGCGATTCATGGGGTCACAAACTGAACTAAACTGAACTGAGCACTCTAAAACTACAAGTGTGACTGATATCTCTACTTGATGAAGTATGCAGATATTTAAAAACATTGTCTATCTCACTTTTGCAAAGGTCAAAGAGGGAAGTTAAATGAGAACTGGTAGGAATCACCATCTCAGTATCATGCAGTTGTTTTGTGGAGACATCAATCCCTGTTACTAAGATGTCTGCCTAGAGATGTGCCATTGCTTTTGCTTACAATATGACAGTGTAAAGGACAAAATGGAAGGGAAAAGGAAGGTCTATATTGTCTTTATTGCTATAATAGCCATCAATCTACAAGTCAGCAAGCCAAGTGTGAATTCTGTGGGTTATAAGGTAATCTAGTTCTGCTTCAGTGTTTGAGATTCAGAAAATAACTGCTATTGGTGGTAATGTAAATGTCTACAGCCACTATGGAGAACAGTACAGAAGTTTCTTAAAAAAAGAAAAATAGATTACCACATAATCCAGCACTCCTGGTCATATATCCAGAGAAAAGCATACATGCACTTCAGTGTTCACTGTAGTGATGTTTACAATAGGCTAGACATGGAAGCAAACTAAATGTCCATTGACATATGAATGGATAAGGAATATGTGGTACACATATACAAAGAAATATCACTCTGCCATTAAAAAGAATGAAATAACGTACTTTATAGCAATGTGGATGGATTCAGAGATTATCACACGAAGTGAGGTAAGTCAAATACAAATATCACATGAAAATGCTTATATATGGAATACTAAAAATGATGCAAATGAACTTCTTTACAAAGCAGAGCAATTCACAGACACAGAGAACAAACTTATGGTTAACAGAGGGAACGGTAGGGAGCAGAGAGATTAAGAATTTGTGATTGACAAGTACACACTCATATATTTGAAATATTTGAAACAGATAATCAACAAGGACCTATTGCACAGCATTGGGAACTCTCCTCAACACTCTGTAATAACCTAAATGGGAAAGGAATTTGAAAAAGAATATATATATATATATATATATATATATATATATATATATATATAAAACTGAATCACTTAGCTGGAAAGTTCAGTTCAGTCACTCGGTTGTATCCAACTGTTTGTGACCCCATGCACTACAGCAATGCCAGGCCTCCCTGTCCATCACCAATCACGGAGTTTACCTAAACTCATGTCCATTGACTCAGTGATGCCCCATCTAACCATCTCATCCTCTAACATCCCCTTCTCCTCCTGCCTTCAATCTCTCCCAGTGTCAGGGTCTTTTCAAATGAGTCAGTTTTTCACATCAAGTGGCCAAAATATTTGAGTCTCAGCTTCAGTATCTGTCCTTCCAATGAATATTCAGGACTGATTTGCTTTAGGATGGACTGGTTGGATCTCCTTGCAGTCCAAGGGACTCTCATGTGTCTTCTGCAACACCACAGTTCAAAAGCATCAATTCTTTGGTGCTCAGCCTTCTTCATACTCCAACTCTCACATCCATACATGACTACTGGAAAAACCATACCCTTGACAAGACGGACCTTTGTTTGCAAAGTAATGTCTCTGCTTTTTAATATGCTATCTAGGTTGGCCATAATTTTTCTTTGAAGGACTAAGTGTCTTTTAATTTCATGGTTGCAGTCACCATTTGCAGTGATTTTGGAGCCCAAAAAAATAATCTCTACTGCTGTTTCCACTGTTTCCCCATCTATTTGCCATGAAGTGATGGGACCAGATGCCATGATCTTCGTTTTCTGAATGTTGAGCTTTAAGACAACTTTTTCACTCTCTACTTTCACTCTCATCAAGAAGCTCTTTAGTTCTTCTTCACTTTCTACCATAAGGGTGGTGTCATCTGCATATCTGAGGTTATTGATATTTCCCCTGGTGAACTTGATTCCAGCTTGTGCTTCACCCAGCCCAGCATTTCTCATGATGTACTCTGCATATAAGTTAAATAAGCAGGGTGACAATATATAGCCTAAACGTACTCTTTTTCCTATTTGGAACCAGTCTGTTGTTCCATGTCCAGTTCTTACTGTTGCTTCCTGACCTGCATACAGATTTCTCAAGAGGCAGGTGAGGTGGTCTGGTGTTCCCATCTTCTTCAAAATTTTCCACATTTTCTGGTGATCCACACAGTCAAAGGCTTTGGCATAGTCAATAAAGCAGAAAGAGATGTTTTTCTGAAACTCTCTTGCTTTTTCTATGATCCAGTGGATGTTGGCTGCCGGGGACCAGCCCCGGCTGATCCAGGGAATTCGAAGCGGGGACGGCGTCGGCAAAGATCAGGAAACAATTGCTTAATTAAACGTTAATTAAGGATATAAAGAGTAATAGAATGAGGATAGCTCAGTAGGAAAATTCAGTGGAGAAAAGAGGCTGAATAATTCAGCCAGAAGGTAAGAGAAAGAACGACATGGTGAGACCAAGTTTCGGTGAACAAGGCCCGCACTTTATTTTTCAAAGTAGTTTTTATACCTTAAGTTATGCACAGAGGATAATGGGGGAAGGGGTAGAGTCTTGCAGCAAACCAGGCTTTCTTCCTGCAAACTTATCATATGCAAAAGCTAGGTGATTTGCATCATCTTCTGGCCCGGAGGCCTGTTAACATTTTAAGACCTTTTCTTCAGAAAACTTATTTTTCTCTAAAGGTGATTGGTCAGGAGCCACCCTCCAAAAGCATTAGATAAAGTTGCATTCCTACAGAGCAAAGGTGTGGTGGGCTATAACAAGAAAAAGAATTAACTCAAGGGTCCCAGGTTACAAACATTAAAGCTACTATTTACACCAATTATATTAATCAATACACTGCCAGGGACACAGCAGGTAAGGGATATGGAAACTTAGCAGCAAACACTGGCCCAACAAGTGAAAATCCCTTCACCAATACAATTTCTAATCAATCTTTTAACTACTCAAAAGAATCTGTGTTTAGACAGTTTAGGACATCTCCTGCCTCTCACAATTGGGAGGCTCCGAACAATCACATGAGGCCAGAAAAACCTATTCATGCAGGCTAGAGGATTTCCAAAGGAGTTTGTAGGTTAAACACTGTCACACCCAGGAATTATTAACTGGAGCTGTAAGCTAACTCTTTTTTCAGAGAGGTAGTGGGGGACAGCCCCCCGTAAAGTCAGAGGTGTAGGTGAAAGCACAAAGCAGAAAGTAGGCAGATTCTGGTTTTGGGGGTAGATGGCTCGAGAATTTCCAGGGGGACTCCTGAAGCTCGATCCCGCCTTTGCGTATGCCGAGCCTCCTTCCTCATGACCTTTGTCATGGGCGGAGTTCCTCACGCTGGCTACCGGCAGTGATAGAATTTCCAGTTGAGCTATTCCAGATCCTGAAAAGTGCTGCACTCAATATGCAATATGCACTCAATATGCAATATGCCGGCTCCCGGCAGTTGGCAATTTGATCCCTGGTAGCTCTGCCTTTTCTAAATCCAGCTTGAACATCTGGAACTTCACAGTTCATGTACCATTGAAGCCTGGCTTGGAGAATTTTGAGCATTACTTTACTAGCGTGTGAGATGAGTGCAATTGTGTGGTACTTTGAGCATTATTTGGCATTGCCTTTCTCTGGGATTGGAATGAAAACTGACCCTTTCCAGTCCTGTGGCCACTGCTGAGTTTTCCAAATTTGCTGGCATATTGAGTGCAGCACTTTCACAGCATCATCTTTCAGGATTTGAAATAGCTCCACTGGAATTCCATCACCTCCATTAGCTTTGTTCATAGTGATGCTTCCTAAGGCCCACTTGACTTCACATTCCAGGATGTCTGGCTCTAGGTCAGTGATCACACCATGATGATTATCTGGGTCATGAAGGTCTTTTTTGTATAGTTCTGTGTATTCTTGCCACCTCTTCTTAATATCTTCTGCTTCTGTTAGGCCCATATTATATTTGTCCTTTATTGAGCCCATCTTTGCATGAAATGTTCCCTTGGTATCTCTAATTCTTTTGAAGAGATCTCTAGTCTTTCCCATTCTATTGTTTTCTTCTATTTCTTTGCACTGATCACTGAGGAAGGCTTTCTTATCTCTCCTTGCTATTCTTTGGATCTCTGCATTCAAATGGATATCTCTTTCCTTTTCTCCTTTGCTTTTCACTTTTCTTCTTTTCACAGCTATTTGTAAGTCCTCGTCAGACAACCATTTTGCTCTTTTGCATTTCTTTTTCTTGGGGATGGCCTTGATCCCTGTCTCCTGTACAATGTCACAAATCTCTGTCCATAGTTCACCAGACACTCTGTCTATCAGATCTAGTCCCCTAAATCTATTTCTCACTTCTACTGTACAATCATATGGGATTTGATTTAGGTCATACCTGAGTGGTCCAGTGGTTTTCCTTACTTTCTTCAATTTAAGTCTGAATTTGGCAATAAGGAATTCATGATCTGAGCCACAGGCAGCTCCTGGTCTTGTTTTTGCTGACTATATAGAGCTTCTCCATCTTTGGCTCCAAAGAATATAATCCATCTGATTTCGGTGTTGATCATCTGGTTATGTCCATGTGCAGAGTCTTTTCTTGTGTTGTTGGAAAAGGGTGTTTGCTATGACTAGCGCATTCTCTTGCCAAAACTCTATTAGCCTTTGCCCTGGTTCATTCTGTACTCAAAGGCCAAATTTACCTGTTATTTAGGTGTTTCTTGACTTCTTTCTTTTGCATTCCAGTCCCCTATAATGAAAAGGACATCTTTGGGGGGTGTTAGTTCTAGAAGGTCTTGTAGGTATTCATAGAATCACTCAAATTTAGCTTCTTCAGCATTACTGGTCAGGGCAAAGATTAAGATTACCGTGATATTGAATGATTTGCCTTGGAAACGAACAGAGATCATTCTGTCGTTTTTGAGATTGCATCCAAGTACTGCATTTCGGACTCTTGTTGACTATGATGGCTACTCCACTTCTTCTAAGGGATTCTTGCCCACAGTAGTAGATAAAATGGTCATCTGAGTTAAATTCACCCATTCCAGTCCATTTTAGTTAGCTGATTCCTAAAATGTCAACATTCACTCTTGCCATCTCCTATTTGGCCACTTCCAATTTGCCTTGATTCATGAACCTAACATTCCAGGTTCTTAGTGCAATATTGCTCTTTACAGCATCTGACCTTGTTTCCATCACCAATCACATCCACAACTGGGTGTTGTTTTTGCTTTGGCTCTGTCTCTTCATTCTTTTTGGAGTTATTTTCCACCTATCTCCAGTAGTTTACCGGGCACCTACCGACCTGGGGAGTTCATCTCTTAGTGTCCTATCTTTTTGCTTTTTCATACTGTTCATGGGGTTCTCAAGGCAAGAATACTGAAGTGGTTTGTCATTCCCTTTTCCAGTGGACCACATTTTGTCACTTAGCTGGACACTTTAAAATGACATTGTTAACCAACTATGTTGTTGCTGTTAGTCACTAAATCGTGTCCAAC
Organism: Bos javanicus; assembly: GCF_032452875.1. NCBI lineage: Eukaryota > Metazoa > Chordata > Mammalia > Artiodactyla > Bovidae > Bos > Bos javanicus. Next base: position 49,808,033 of record NC_083880.1, on the reverse strand, counting down.
TCTTTGAGACCCAGTGGACTACAGCACACCAAGCTTCCCTGTTCCTCACCATATCCCAAAGTGTGCCCAAGTTCATGTCCATTAAATCAGTGATGCCATAAAATCATCTCATTCTCTGCCACCCTCTTTTTTTGCCTTCAATCTTTCCCAGCATCAGGGTCTTTTCAAGTGAGTGAGCTCTTTGCACCAGGTAGTCAAAATATTTTGGAGCTTTAGCTTTAGCATCAGTATTTCCAGTGAGTATTCAGGTTTGATTTCCCATAGGATTGACTGGTTTGATCTCCTTGTAATACAAGGGACTCTCAAGAATTTTCTCCAGCACCACAATTTGAATGCATTAGTTCTTCAGTGCTCAGCCTGCTTTATGGTCCAACTCTCACATCCACACATGACTACTAAAAAGAACATAGCTTTCACTATATGGACCTTTGTCAGCAATGTGATTACTTTGGTTTTTAATATGCTGTCTAGGCTGTCATAGCCTTCCTTCCAAGAAGCAAATGTCTTATAATTTCATGGCTGTGGTCACCATCTGCAGTGATTTTGGAGCCCAAGAGTAGAAAATCTGTCACTGCTTCCACTTTTTCCCCTTCTTTTTTCCATGAAGTGATGGGAGTGGCTGCCATGACCCTAGTTTTTATAATGTTGAGTTTTAAGCCAGCTTTTTGACTCTCTTCCTTCACCCTAATCAACTATATTCTAATATAAAACAAAAATTTAAAAAAAGACTTGGCATTAATACTATCAGCTCATGGCAAAATATAGGAAAAAAAGAAATAATAGATAAAAGTTGAATAATGCATAAGGGTGATGCATTAGATATAGGTCAAGTTTTATACCTTAACTATATAGAGTACACATTCTCTTTATAGGGAATTAAAGAGATATCCTGGCTTCCCAGGTGGTGCTAGTGGTAAAGAACCTACCTTCCAATGCAGGAGAGGTAAGAGACTTGGGCTCAACCCCTGCATCAGGAAGAGCCCCTGGTGAAGGGCACTGTAACCCTCTCCAGTGTTCTTGTGTGGAGAATACCATGGACAGAGGAGTCTGGCAGGCTACAGCCCATAGGGTTGCAAAGAGTCAGATATGACTCAAGCGACTTAGCATGCACACACAAAGAAATATTAGTGATATGTGTATTAGTGGTTAGTTTATTTACCATGTATTATGCTTCCCAATTGGCTCAGTCGTAAAGAATCCACCTGGCAATGCAGAAGACATGGGCTCGATCCCTGGATCATGAATATTCCCTGGAGAAGGAAAAGGCAACCCACTCCAATATTCTTGCTAGGGAAAGTATCATGAACAGAGGAGCCTGGAAGGCAACAGACCATGGGGTCACAAAAGAGTCAGAAACAACTTAGCAACTCAACAACAATCATATATTAGGCCACAAAACAAATTCCAATATATTTTTTAAAGTATACTGGTAATAGTCTGCATTCTTTTACTATAAATTATGCTATATAAAATAAAAAGTATAGATGATCAAGGTTAGAAAAATCTGTTAATTTAAGTTAACATATAATGGCATATTATCATTGCATTTATGTCAAAAAGGTAAATGACAAAGTTTTGCATATATTTCTGGCTCATATACTAGGAAAAAAATTGACGGCAATTCTTTAACATATGTATATTCAAAGTCAACATCAACATCTTGCAAAATTATGATAGTAGAAGCATCCCTATATATCACAAGGCAAAAATATCCTCTTCATTACACTTAGTTAATATTCCTTTGGCAAACTAACAATAAAAATAAACACAAAATACAAAAGGACACATACATTTAGGAGACATGAACTGAAATATATTATCCTCAGATTATAGATTTCAGTTCAGTTCAGTTCAGTTGCTTAGTCGTGTCCGACTCTTTGCAACCCCATGAATCGCAGCACACCAGGCCTCCATGTCCATTACCAACTCCCAGAGTTCACTCAAACTCATGTCCATCAAGTCAGTGATGCCATCCAGCCATCTCGTCCTCTGTCGTCCCCTTATCCTTTGCCCCCAATCCCTCCCAGCATCAGAGTATTTTCCAATGAGTCAACTCTTCGCATGAGGTGGCCAAAGTATTGGAGTTTCAGCTTCAACATCAGTCCTTCCAGTGAACACTTAGAATGGACTGGTTGGATCCCCTTGCAGGCCAAGGGACTCTCAAGAGTCTTCTCCAACACCACAGTTCAAAAGCATCAATTCTTCGGCACTCAGCTTTCTTCACAGTCCAACTCTCACATCCATACATGACCACAGGAAAACCATAGCCTTGACTAGATGGACTTTTGTTGGCAAAGAAATGTCTGCTTTTTAAAATGCTATCTAGGTTGGTCAGAACTTTCCTTCCAAGGAGCAAGTGTCTTTTAGTTTCATGGCTGCAATCACCATCTGCTGTGATTTTGGAGCCCAAAAATATAAAGTCTAACACTGTTTCCACTATTTCCCCATCTATTTCCCATGAAGTGATGGGACCAGATGCCATGATCTTCGTTTTCTGAATGTTGAGCTTTAAGCCAACTTTTTCATTCTCCTCTTTTACTTTCATCAAGAGGCTTTTTAGTGTCTCTTCACTTTCTGCCATAAGGGTAGTGTCATCTGCATATCTGAGGTTATTGATGTTTCTCCCAGCAATCTTGATTCCAGCTTGTGCTTCTTCCAGCCTAGTGTTTCTCATGATATTCTCTGCATATAAGTTAAATAAGCAGGTGACAATATACAGCCTTGACGTACTCCTTTTCCTATTTGGAACCAGTCCGTTGTTCCATGTCCAGTTCTAACTGTTGCTTCCTGACCTGCATATAGGTCTCTTAAGAGGCAGGTCAGGTGGTCTGGTATTCCTGTCTCTTTCAGAATTTTCCACAGTTTTTTGTGATCCACACAATCAAAGGCTTTGGCATAGTCAATAAAGCAGAAACAGATGTTTTTCTAGAACTCTCTTGCTTTTTCTGTGATCCAGCAGATGTTGGCAATTTGATCTCTGGTTCCTCTGCCTTTTCTAAAACCAACTTGAACATCTGGAAGTTTACAGTTCACGTATTGCTGAAGCCTGGCTTGGAGAATTTTGAGCATTACTTTACTAGCATGTGAGATGAGTGCAATTGTGTGATAGTTTGAGCATTCTTTGGCATTGCCTTTCTTTGGGATTGGAATGAAAACTGACCTTTTCTAGTCCTGTGGCCACTGCTGAGTTTTCCAAATTTGCTGGCATATTGAGTGCAGCACTTTCACAGCATCATCTTTCAGGATTTGAAATAGCTCCACTGGAATTCCGTCACCTCCACTAGCTTTGTTCATAATGATGCTTCCTAAGGCCCACTTGACTTCACATTCCAGGATGTCTGGCTCTAGGTGAGTGATCACACCATCGTGATTATCTGGGTCATGAAGATCTTTTTTGTACAGTTCTTCTGTGCATTCTTTGGAGAAGGAAATGGCAACCCACTCCATTACTCTTGCCTGGACAATTACATGGACAGAGGAGCCTGGTAGGCTAAAGTCCATGTGGTCACAAAGAGTCCGACATGACTTAGCCACTTCGCTCTGTGTATTCTTGCCACTTTTTCTTAATATCTTCTGCCTCTGTTATGTCCATACCATTTCTGTCCTTTATCGAGCCCATCTTTGCATGAAATGTTTCCTTGATATCTCAAATTTTCTTGAAGAGATCTCTAGTCTTTCCCATTCTGTTGTTTTCCTCTATTTCTTTGCACTGATCACTGAGGAAGGCTTTCTTATCTATTCTTGCTATTCTTTAGAACTCTGCAATCAGATGCTTATGTCTTTCCTTTTCTTCTTTGCATTTCGCTTCTCTTCTTTTCACAGCTATTTGTAAGGCCTCCCCAGACAGCCATTTTGCTTTTTGCATTTCTTTTACATGGGGATGGTCTTGATCCCTGTCTACTGTACAATGTCACGAACCTCCTTCCATAGTTCGTCAAGCACTCTATCTATCAGATCTAGTCCCTTAAATCTATTTCTCACTTCCACTGTATAATTTTCCTAGAAAACAAGGCAGAATGAATGAAAAACTTATAAAAATAAGAAGTATTAAAGAGGTTAGAATAATTAATAGAGGTAAATGAAAAGCTTTTGTTGATAAAGTAAAAAGCAACCAAAAAAGCTAGGAAAATATTAACCAGAAATAAAAATACCATTTATATGAGGGGGAAAAAAAAGCAACACAATAGTATACTTAGAAATGAATCTTGGATATCCATAGAATTTATAAAAAATAAAACTTTATAGTGCTTCTAACCTATATGTTTTATTGTGTGTGTCCATTGAGGTCTCTGCTCAGTAATCTGGACAGCTAATAACTGGACAGAGAAACCGTTAAATCTTCCTGTCTTTGCTGAAGGATTTTGTATGTGTGTTGGGGTAAATCTTCAATAGTCCGGTAGTTCGCAACTCTGCCTTAGCCTTCACTTCCTATTTACACAGAGCCTAGAGGTTAGTTAGAGGTTACAGCTTATCACTTCTTTTCTGAGTGTGTTCACAGTCCTGAGCATGCGCATAGTCTTGCCTATGTCCGAGATTCTCAAGAATGTTTCTTTTTAAATCCTTACAGATATCCCATTTCTTCACTTTTCTTTTCAAACTTTTTGGTTTGCTTATTGTTTTTAGCTAACATTATCCACCACCTCAGACAAACTGTGATGCTATACAATTGCCTCTGTTTCAACAAATAATCCTAGGGGCAAAGGTGGTTTATATTAGCCAAATTCCCAGTCAGGCCAAATCAAGAAAGCCCTTCAAGAAGTTAAGCCTATTGACCCACTAGGCAGGTCAAATAATGATATTTCTCTAGGAATGGGATTTTGAAGGAACTATAAATCCTTTTTGCCACCAGAGTGGTTGTCAGGCTGTTAGTTTTCAAGACAATTGCAGGTCATTTGTTTTTAAGGCTATTGTGGAGGTGATGGTGAGAATAAAGCAATTTAAAATGCCATATAACTCACTATTCTTACTAAGATTCAGCCATTTTTAAAAATAAATACTCCAGGAATTGCTGCAAGTTTTTGGTTTATTTCCACGGTTTTGAAAATTTTAATTATAACAATGTTTACCAATGTTCTCATTGCTTTAAAAGAGGAGTGAATTTTCAGAAGAACTTTACTACTTTGCTGATGTCACCTTAGATTATGTATTGTGGCCCCAAAGTCTGCATTCATGGGTTTATCGTAGTGATCCTGGGCAGCCACCTCAGAAATCAAATACAAGATATTGAACTTTTCCAAGAGATGGTCAAATAGTGTGATCTAATCAATTGCAAATGCCATGTGGATATATCTATAAAGTCTTCTGAATACCGTATGTAATCTTTCAATGAGAACAAATTGCCCTGAAGTTCCAGAGAATAACCCAGCTGATCATTTAATTATCACTGTATGACAAATCTATCTCTCATAAATATCCTGGGTAAGAAACCAGGAAAGATTTTTGGCTTTGAATTATGTTTGCATTTAGGTGATAGCTGTAGATACCATATTCAAAGTTGGTGAGGGGGATGGCTGGAACAACAAACAGCTGGCATCTGCCTAGGCATCTTTTTTATCCCTGTAGAATAATCCCCTCAGTTCAGTTTAGTTCAGTCACTCAGTTTTGTCCGACTCTTTGTGACCCCATGAATTGCAGCATGCCAGGCCTCCCTGTCCATCACCAATTCCCAGAGTTCACTCAAACTCACGTACATCGAGTCAGGGATGCCATCCAGCCATCTCATCCTCTGTCATCCCCTTCTCCTCCTGCCCCCAATCCCTCCCAGCATCAGAGTCTTTTCCAATGAGTCAACTCTTCACATGAGGTGGCCAAAGTACTGGAGTTTCAGCTTTAGCATCATTCCTTCCAAAGAACACCCAGGACCGATCTCCTTTAGAATGGACTGGTTGGATAACCACATGCTATTTGTATGATGGATAGTTTTGGCTTCCTCACAACATAGTGACCTCAGAGCAGTCAATGTTTTATCTGGCATCTGAAGGGCTCAAGAATGAGTATTCCAGCAAGTAAGACACAAGTGTCATTGTCTTTTAAGATTCAGCCTCAAAAATCATATGGCATTATATTTATAACATTTTATTGATTATAAGTGAGCAATCTTCTCACTCAATTTCATATGGAGAGAATCAGAGTCTACTTCATGATGGGGAAATGAAAAGATCTTAGAAAAGTGTTTGGGAATAGAGACAATGTCACAGTCATTTGTGGAAAATAATATATGGCACCCAAGTAGAAACTTAATTAACAATTATTGGATATTTGGGGAGTTAATGAATGTGATGTATTAATATCACTCAGTGAGAACTAATAAGTGTGTTTCATTCTCCATAAAATCTATAGTCCATGAAATTCATAGTTAGTTGGTGCTTTGAAAAACTGACCTTCAGTTACATGTTAGTGTAGTTGGTTTCAGTTTTCATTGTAACTTTATTGGCCACTGAAATGAGATAGATTTGCCAAACCAGTTTCACTTTTGACTCATCATTAAGTATATTTTATATCATTATTCCCTTGGTTTCTATTACTTTAAGGCTACAAGTTGAAGTATGGCTTCCAAGTTAACTGCTTAATTTTTAAAAGGCAGATAATTATTTTAGTAAGACATGATGAGGATGATGAAATGTTTCATATATCATTCCACTTCATAGACACCATGGTTCTGAAACATTTCATTCCTCATTTGGTATTGAAATATTGCCATCTCCATTAAACTTTTCAGACATATCTGCAATCCTAAGGGAAATCAACCCTGAATATTCACTGGAAGGACTGATGCTAAAGCTGAAGCTCCAAAATACTTTGGCCACCTGATGTGAAGAACAGACCCTGATGCTTGGAAAGATTGAAGGCAGGAGGAGAAGGGGATGACAGAGGTTGTGATGGTCGGATGGCATCATCAACTCAATGGACATGAGTTTGAGCAAGCTCCAGGAGTTGGTGATGGACAGGTAGGCCTGATATTCTGCAGTCCATAGGGTCAGAAAGAGTCAGACACAACTGAGTGACTGAACTGAACTGATCAATTTGCGATATGCTTCCCGTCTACAAATTGCCCATGGAATCAGGCATTTGTTGCTAAGATGGATGTTTGATATGCAGGTTGAATCAGGTCTCATTTAGTAGCCTTTCCAGCAAGGCATTATAGTCTCTGGAAACTATGGCAATTTACATATGCTTGCCTCAAGTTTAGTTGTTTATTTTATTTTTTTTCTGAAAAGTAAAAGTACAGTACAAAAGCAAATAGACACAGTGTATAAGTACACATTCAACCTTTGGGACACTTCTGAACCCATGCTTCCCATTTATCCTTTCTCCATTACACAAACTCATCCTCCTCTTGCTTAAGTAACTACTATCCTGATTTGGAGGCTTCCAAAAGCCCCCAAAAGTGGTGACAGGTGGTGACAAATCCACCTGTCAGTGTACCAGACACAAAAGATGTGGATTCCATCCTTGATAAGAAAGATCCCCTGGAGAAGGAAATGGCAACCCATTTCAGTATTCTTGCCTAGGAAATCCAATGGACAGAGGAACCTGGCTACAGTTCATAGAATCATGAAGAGTTGGACACAATTGAGCATGCATGCACATCCTGCTTTTTTATAATTATCACATTCATAAATTTTTAAAAAATATTTTAAATCAATTTGATATATAACATTAAATATTAATTTTGCTATTTTAACATTAGTTGAAATAATACTATATGTGGTATTTTGAGATTTTATTTTATTCATTCATGATCATACCTTTTTGCCCGTGCAAATTTTCACAAATTTTTATTCATACATTTGCATGTGTGTGTATGTGTTTTCTGTTGTTATTAAGTTGCTAAGTCGTGTCTGACTCTTTGTGGTCCCGTGAACTGCAGCACACCAGGCTTCCCTGTCCTTTACTATCTCCATGAGTTTGCTCAAACTCATGTCCATTGAGTCAGAGATGCTATCCAACCATCTTATCCTCTGATGCCCCCTTCTCCTCTTGCTCTCAATCCTTTCCAGCATTAGGGTTTTTTGCAATGAGTCAGATCTTGGCATCATGGCCAAAGTATTGGAGCTTCAGCTTCAGCAAAAGTCCTTCCTATGAATATTCAGTGTTGATTTACTTTAGGATTGACTGATTTGTATGTGTTTAGTTCCACCCAATTGCATCACGTGTAGATTTGTGTAACCACCATCACAATCAAGATACAGAGCTATTCCATTAACATAAAGATCCTTCCTGCTACTATTATACACCTATAGTCACCTCCCTCCCTAACCTTTAGAAACCACTAATTTGTTTTCCATCTCTATAATTGTGTTATTTCAAGAATGTTATATAAATGGAATCAGAAGGTATATAACATTTTTGAGACTGACTTTTCCCCACTCAACATAATTCCCTAGAGAGCTGCCTGTGTTATTTTTTGTAATTATTTTTTGATTGCAGTACAGTTGGCATACATTACATGTTTTAGGTGTACAATATGGTGATTAAAATTTTATATACAATTATGTATTAATCACCAAGATAAGTCTAGTAACTATCAATTACTATACAAAGTTATTGAATTATTGACTATATTCTTCATGCTGTACATTATATCCCCAACTAATTATTTTTCCCTTTTAATTCCCTTCACCTATTTCACCCAACTTTTACCTAGCTCCCCACCATTCTCCCTGATGGTAATCACCAATTATGTCTTTGTATCTATGAATATGTAACTTTGTTTCTGTTCTACTTTTTTAAATATATTCCACATATAAGTTAAAGTATACAGTATGAAATCATACCCTATCTGATTTAGTTCACTTACCATAATACTCTCTAGGTCCATCCATGTCTTCTTCATAGCTGAATAACATTCCACTGCATATATTTCACATTTCTATTTATTCATCTATCAGTGAACACTTAGGATGCATCCATATCTTGGATATTGTAAATAATGCTGCAATAAATGTATATTTGCATCAGTTCAGTTCAGTTGCTCAGTCATGTCCAACTCTTTGCAACGCCATGGACTGCAGGACACCAGGCCTCCCTGTCCATCACCAACTCCCAGACCTTGCTCAAACTCATGTCCATTGAGTCGGTGATGCCATCCAACCATCTCATCCTCTGTTGTCCCCTTCTCCTCTTGCCTTCAATCTTTCTCAGTATCAGGGTCTTTTCCAATGAGTCAGTTCTTTGCATCAGGTGGCCAAAGTATTGGAGTTTCAGCTTCAGCATCAGATATATTTGCATATGTCTTTTCAAATTAGTGTTTTCATTTTCTTTGGATAACTACCCAGAAGTGGAATTACCAGATTGTATGGTAGTTCTATTTTTAACTTTTCAAAGAATCTCCATACTCTTTTCCACAGTGGCTGCACCAACTTACGTTCCCACCAACAGTGCGCAGGAGTTCCGTTTTCTCCACACCCTTGCCAACACTTGTTTATTATCATCTTTCTGATAATAACCATTGTGAAATCATACCTAATTATGGTTTTGGTTTGCTCTTTCTGATGATTAGTGATCTTGAGCATCTTCTCATGTGTTTGCTGCCCATCTATATATCTTTCTTGGGAAACTGTTCAGATCCTCTGAGTATTCTTCAATTGGACTACATTCTTTGTCTGTATACTCACACAAGTATTGACTTGTGTGAGCTCTTTATATGTTTTGGGTATTGACACATCAAATACAGCATTTCCAAATATCTTTTCTCATTCGGTAGATTGCCTTTTTGTTTGGTGATGGTTTCCTTCACTGTGCAAAAGCTTTTTAATTTGATGTAGTCTACTTTTTTTTGTTTTGTTTTGTTTTCCTTGTCTGAGGAGAAAGATTGAAAAAATATTTCTAAGACAATGTCTAAAAGAAGACTACCTATGTTTTCTTCCTAGAGTTTTATGGTATTAGGTCATACATTTAAGTCTTAAATCCATTTTGGGTTAATTTTTGTGTGTGCTATAAGAAAGTGGTCCAGTTTCATTCTTTTGCACAGAGCTGTCCAGTTTTCCTAACACCAGTTATTGAAGAGATTGTGTCTTCCCCACTGTATGTTCTTGGCTCCTTTCATAAACTGATTGACCATATATGCACAGGTTTTTTTTCTGACCTTTCTAATCTGCCCCATTGATATTTGTGCTTGTTTTAGTGCTGGTATCATACCATTTTTCTGAATATAGCTTTGCAGTATAGTTTGAAATCAGGACATATTATGCCTTCTGTTTTTTTCTACTTTCTTAAATTTGCTTTAGCTATTCAGAGTCTCTTTTGGTTTCATACAAATATTAGAATCATAAAACCAAATCCTTTCATATTTGGACCCAAGATGACTCATTGCATTATTTTAACAGTCTAAAAGTTTATATTTGAATTTGTTTGATTTGCATTATTAAGCAAAATTCAATTTATGCAAATCCTCTTTTGTAAGTTATCTATAGTCTATCTCTCCAAATTTTGTGAAGTCTTTTCATACTTTATGTAACACTAAATGAATAGGTTAATTTTTTCTACAAAAAATACAGTTAAAAAATATAAGTTCTTTCTAAGAGGGAGGGAGCTGGGAGGGAGGTTCAAAAGGGAGGGGATATATGCATATCTATGGCTGATTCATGTTGAGGTTTGACAGAAAACAATAAAATTCTGTAAAGCAATTATCTTTCAATAAAAATAAATTAATAAAAAAAAGCTCTTTCTAAATGTATGGAGAGACAAATTTCATTGTAATACCTTAAATATCATGGTGTTGTTTACTTTGTACCTAGCATTATTTGATTTATATGTGGTATCTCATTTGGCACTGATACTCATCACAATCTTATTATTTCTTACTTCAAATTTATAGATGAATTTAAGGAACCAAAGCATAGAAAATAACTTGTGCAAGGTCAAACTGCTAGGAACAGAGTTGGATTTGAATCCTGATACTCTGTCCCCACATCCTATACTTTTAACTAGTACGCTAAATTTCCTCTGTTAGATATACATACACATTTTCAGTGGGATTTTCCATTGAATCTACGGGTGCCTAAGCTTTATTGTTCCTAATCAATCATCTTCATAGCTTTGTGTCAGTGAATAGGGTGGAGGACAGCAAAAAACTTTGCTGTGGGATGAAAGATATCAATAGCTGGCTGGGGGGAAAAAGGACCACATTTAAAACCCATATCAGGAAAGCTGGCACTGCTCTTGGCTCTTCTATGGCTGGTTTAAAGTCAGCAGAATCATTCCAATGGGACTAACACATGGACCATAAAAATGAACCAAATCACTGCACAATGCTAACAGGTACACCCATAGGATCTTGCTGACAATATTTGTTAAGCCAATTCATTGCTTTGCTTCTTGTTCTCTTGCTGTTCCTGGGATCAGATTTCCCCTGAATTCCAATTGTTCTATTATCCAAGCTTGTTTCTGTTATTCAGTGGCTGACTCTCAGTTTCCAGCCTTAGCCAAGCACTATTCTTCATCTATTTATGTTTAAATTTGGTGTCTTTGAGAAAGTCATCAACCTCTCTGGTCCTCATTTTTAGTGTCTCTAAAATGAGGCAGTTGAACAAAATGACCTCCAAGATATTTGTCAATTTCAAAAGACTATGTTTTCTTTCCAAGTACTTACATGGGAACCTCTTGGGTGACATTATAAACTATCATCAAGGTTAGATAATACCAGGAGAGATTTACTTTCAGATTTGACATAAAGAAGACTAAAAATGTTTTGTTGGATAGAGCCATAAATACTTGAATATTAGGGGAGGGGACCCCATCGGTGATAAATCATATGTCTAAATCAGTTATTTGGATAGCTATTCTCTTGGCAGTTGTCAGCAAGGAAGCCACATGCTACCCTGCACTAGCTGTAATTTTCTTTTACAATCCTTGTTTAAAGATATTTAGTAGGTATTCTCAGTTTGGTATAGACAAGCTGCTCTCATAGTATGAAATAAATTTTGCTTACCATGGAATTCTTGGTTATCAATAACAATACAATAAAAACACATTATTCTGTTAGACTTCTTATTCCCATAATTTTGTCAAGTATCAACACAGAGGAGACATTATGAGATGTAATGTCCTTATAGCTGGCATCACTTGCTTAATTTTGTATTCTGAAAATGAATGAAACAATTGAGGCTATACATTTTAAAATTATAGATGTAAAAAAAAAAACAATTTAATCTCTTCAACTTGTTAGGCAACCAAATTTTTTAACAGTATTAATTTGCTAAATTAAAAATTAGAGCAAATAATGCAGCTTAATTGGCTGTCTTCTAAAGACTAAATTGATTTATATTTTTAGATAATCATTTTGATAGAATACCACAAATCTGGGGATTTTTTTTTTTTTTTTTACAATTGTTTCCCTGAGTTTATTTTTATGTGCAAAAGCCTCATGTTTAAAAGCTATTGAATAATTTTTGTTTAGAAGACAAATTTAGTAGGTTACTTAATACTAGCCATCTACTATTTGATGAGTTGTTTTTAGGTTGCCACTGGTCCACTATTTTTATCTACCCAAGGATACAAGACATGTTGAAGGGAGAATAAAATTAAGATACAGGGAAAACTTCTTGATATAAAAATGATTAAATAGTGATATATACAGATATGGACATTTTGTACAGGAAGAACATAAAAATGTGAAACAAACAGATCTGTTTAATCAATTCATTATATACTTAATTTCCTTCTGTTGCAACATAACATTTTTTAAATGCCCTAAAAATGCCAGTTTATGGCCAAAAATATTTCATTGTCTCTCTGAATGCCATGGAAACCAATCAAAAGTCAGGACTTTACTGGCTTCAAGTGTAATTCAGTTCCTCAATTTCTAGTTCAGTTCTAAATCCAGAACCTCAGAGTATGAGCCAGAGGTGTTTCTTCAGTGCTGTCTGCCTCAAGAATCTTCAAGAGTGTGGCTATTTTACAAGATAAAAGACATTTTTTTGTTCACTATTATTTGATGCAAAAAAAAAAAAAAAATGCAGGAAGATCAATTAAGAGGTTCTGCTTTGAGAACCCAGGGGACAGCAAAACAGGGCATCCTTTTCATGAACTGCTTCCTGTAGACAGACTTTTAGGAGAGTAATTTAAAATTAATGGGAGCAAGTCTTTGATGCAGTTAAGACTTCAAAGACATGCCAGGTTTTTATTTGTATAAAAAGAAAAAAAAAAAAGGAGTTACAGTAAGAGGAGAGATAACATTAAAGCTTACAAAAGGGCTTGGACTGACATAGGGGTGTGGTCAGAGGTTCCCCACCTTCTCTCTCTCTTTCTCTCCTTTCTTTCTTCTTCATTTCCTTCCCTCACCCTCTTTCCCACTTTCTTCCCCTCCTCCCTCCTTCCTTCCTTCCTTCCCTCTTCTGTTTTCCTTTCTTTAGTGTATCTGACTTAGTTAACAATGACTGACAAATCAACAGTACCAATTCTCCAGTGTGACCTGTTTAAAAAGCTAAAAATGTTCCTCACTTAGGAAAGATTAAATCATCTTTAAATCTTTAATTCTTTAATTTTCATGAAGGAGGAGTTACTCCTTGATTTGGAGAATTCCTTTTGGTTGGTAACAATAGGACACCATATTAATTAAGAACAATAAGCCACTTCCAAACAGAGGGAAAAAGGAGGGGAGAAATGCAAATTAGGTGCAAGAAGATCCAACTAATAAAGGAGGCTCAGTTGCACTTCTCTGTCTGCCTCTCATTAGGAGCTGTGGGCAGCTGCTACATAGATGTAGGAATAATCAAGCCTGACCAAACATAGGAAAGTTACCAACACTTTAAGTTACAACTCTAGAAAACAATGGATCTAATATTCCTCCAGCAGTTTCTTCTTTACCTCTGATTCTGGCCATGGAGGACAATACATAAACATCTGAAGTAGGGCTGAATCAGCCAATATCAGAGTAGCCAGTTTCTACAGACATTAATTATTCTGCTCCAGAATTGAAGGTAATGCATTTGATAATGTAAATTATGCACATGTGCATTTGTCAGCAAAATCTGCAAGTTTCCTCTCCTATCTCTTTTCATTCCTTCAAAATTTCTTTCAGCTAATTCCTTTTAAAAATATACTTCCCCAAACAAATCACAAACTTTCCCCATTTGTTTTAAATTACACTTCTAAAAGTATATCATTAGCATTTCATTACTAAGAAATAAAATTATTGTCAGTTCAGTTCAGTTCATTTCAGTCGCTCAGCTGTCTGCGACCCTTTGCAACCCCATGGACCGCAGCACGCCAGGCCTCCCTGTCCATCACCAACTCCCAGAGTCCACCAAAACGCATGCCCATTGAGTTTGTGATGCTATCCAACCATCTCATTCTCCATCATCCCCTTCTCCTCCTGCCCTCAATCTTTTCCAGCATCAGGGTCTTTTCCAAGGAGTCAGCTTTTCTCATCAGGTGGCCAAAGTATTGGAGTTTCAGCTTCAGCATCAGTCCTTCCAATGAACACCCTGGACTGATCTCCTTTAGGATGGACTGGTTGGATCCCCTTGAAGTCCAAGGGACTCTCAAGGGTCTTCTCCAACACCAGAGTTCAAAAGCATCAATTCTTCTGTGCTCAGCTTTCTTTGTAGTCCAACTCTCATATCCATACATGTCTACTGGAAAAACCATATCCTTGACTAGACGGACCTTTGTTGACAAAGTAATGTCTCTGCTTTTTAATATGCTATCTAGATTGGTCATAACTTTCCATCCAAGGAGTAAGCGTTTTTAATTTCATGGCTGCAATCATCATCTGCTGTGATTTTGGAGCCCAGAAAAATAAAGTCTGCCACTGATTCCACTGTTTCCCCATCTATTTGCCATGAAGTGATGAGACCAGATGCCATAATCTTAGTTTTCTGAATGTTGACTTTAAGCCAACTTTTTCACTCTCCTCTTTCACTTTCACCAAGAGGCTCTTTAGTTCCTCTTCATTTCCTGCCATAAGGGTGGTGTCATCTGCATATCTGAGGTTATTGATATTTCTCCCAGCAATCTTGATTCCAGCTTGTGCTTCCTCCAGCCCAGCATTTCTCATGATGTACTCTGCATATAAGTTATTGTATTTTCAATTAAAACTTTATGTTTGAAGTACAAATATATATTTTTCACTGAGGCTTTTGTTACTATTTAAGGATTTGTTTTTTATTTGGGAAGGTAAGTGGAGATGAAGTCCTCTTGTTTGTTTCAGAATAATTTTTAACAAGATATTTCAAATTTAATAACTATCTCAATTTATGTAGTCCCACATATTCTCTTTAATTATACTAAATGTATTTTCTTCAACATAATTTAATTGTAATTCAGATTTTTAAAATTCTGTTATAGAAGTTAAAAGTGGAATTTTCAGCAACCTCACTTCATAGCTTTACTTATGGGCCTTTGACAGAAATTAGAATGTAAGCTCCCTGAGAGCTAGCATTTTGTCTGTTTATCTCACTGCTCCATCTCTAGCACTAAAGGAATGTGTGCTATATAACAAGTACTCAATAAAAATTTGTCGAATTAAATAATCAGAAACCAAATGGTATTTCTTCACAGACATGAAAGTTAGTGAAGTGAAACCACTCAGTCGTGTCTGACTCTTTGTGACCCCATGGGCTGTAGCCTACCAGGCTCCTCTGTCCATGGGATTTTCCAGGCCATAGTCCTGGAGTGGATTGCCATTTCCTTCTCCAGGGAATCTTCCCAACCCAGGGATCAAATCCGGGTCTTCCTGAATTGTAGACAGACGCTTTACCGTCTGAGCCACCAGGGAAGACAACAATTCATGGACATGAATTGACTACTAAATAACACAAAATATTAATAAACTTGTACTTTGTCTTTAATTTTAAAATCTCTATACATTTGTTGAATGTCCCAATTATGGATGCATTTGTGAACAAAAGCAGGTTCACTCTTAGTCCTAATGGAGACAGCAGTCTCCTAAGGAACACAGATGAGTCCAACTATCCCATAAATGAAAGTATGATGAATGCAAAATGAAATCATTCTATGAACAATGAAACAAAAGAAAGAAGGATAGATGGGTAGAAGGAAGGAAGAAAAGAAAGAACTTAGCTTCAATCTCTGGCTCAAAAATTGCCACACTCAAGGAACTGATATTGAAGTTGAGATCAGAAGGAAAAGTTTCTTTTAACTAGATAAAGAGAATGAGAAAAAATTTCAGGCACAGGGAACAGGCTGGACAAAGGCCAAGGGCAGTAGCAAACAAGAAACTAAAGGGAGCTAATGTGTCTGGAATCTACAGAATGGAGGATGATGGTCACTTTCTACATCCTTTGGACTGGAAGAAAAATCTTTTTCTTTCAGAAAAAAATTGTTTATGGTGGGATTCTGGCAATGTTGAATCAGCTTACTGTTGACCAATGCAGCACTAGGCCATTCTTGTGACCACAAGTGGGCACTTGATTCAAAGGTGGCCCCACACAGGGTTCTTGTGCAAAAATCCATGAATAAAGAGCTCTTCCCGGTGGTAGCAATGGTAATTGCATAAAACAGTGTTTCTCAAACAGTGGATTTCATCATAACCACCTGAAAGCTTTATTAAAAGAGATTACTCGGCCCTACCCCCTGACATTTCCACCTTAGCAGGCTTGTGTTACAAACAAGTTCTCAAGTGATGATGAAGCTGCTAGTCCACAGCCCACCCTTTAAGAACTACTGATTTAAAAAACCCAAACTAGATCTCCAAGTGTTTTAGAGATAAGGATACAGATTACTAGGAAGTGACAGGATAATATAGACAACTATAGTGCAGAGATCTTTCATTCCAGGCCTTATCTATCAATACCAGAAATCTCCCTTTTTCTTTGCAATATTTAATTTTTTAAATATATTTATTTATTGGCTGTGCTGGGTCTTCACTACTGCACAAGCTTTTCTCTAGTTGTGGGGAGCAGGATCTACTTTTCATTGCAGTGCTCAGGCTTCTCATTGTAGTAGCTTCAGTTGTTGCACAGCATGGGCTCTAAGTGTGCAGGCTTCAGTAGCTGCCGTTGCCAGGCTCTAGAGCACAGGCTTTGGAGAAGGCAATGGCCACCCACTCCAGTACTCTCGCCTGGAAAATCCCATGGACGGAGGAGCCTGGTAGGCTGCCATCTATGGTGTCGTACAGAGTCGGACATGACTGAAGCGACTTAGCAGCAGCAGAGCACAGGTTTAGTAGTTGTGACCCATAGGTTTAGTTGCTCTGTAGAATGTGGGATCTTCCTGGGCCAGGGATCAAACCCATGTTTCCTCCATTGGCAGGTGGATTCTTTACCACTGAGCCAGCAGGGAAGCTCTGCAATATGTAAATATTATGTCATTGTTCCATAAAGCTTATTCCTGTTTCAGTGATGTGTTGTAAACAAAATTAGATGTGCAATGACTTTGGCATTTTAAGGAGATGTTTTTATCTTTAGCTTTATTCTTTAATCAGGGTTTGATCTTCCTTAAGTTGTTGCAAATAGAAAAAGATAAATTACTTTTTATCTTTTCTTAAAATTACTTTTTAATTTTTATAAAATTACTTTTATATTTATAGGACTGTCTATAAAGAACAAATAAAAATTAATAGCAAAATACTCTCAAAATGCTCTCAAAGTAAGATGATTGATAATATAAGCCAGGTTCTTATCAGGGACTTCATCCACATGATCTCATTTAATTGATTCTATGCCATGATTGGGCTTCCCTTGTAGCTCAGTCAGTAAAGAATGTGCCTGCAGTGCAGGAGACCTGGGTTGGTCCCTGGGTTGGGAAGATCCCCTGGAGAAGGAAATGGCAACCCAGTCCAGTATCCTTGCCTGGAAAATCTCATAGACAGAGGAACCTGGTGGGCTGCAGTCCATGGAGTCGCAAAGAGTTGGGCATGACTGAGTGACTAACACTTAACACTTACAACATGCTGCTGCTGTTGCTAAGTCACTTCAGTAGTGTCTGACTCTGTGCAGCCCCATAGACAGCAGCCCATGAGGCTCCCCCATCCCTGGGATTCTCCAGGTAAGAACACTGGGGTGGGTTGCCATTTCCTTCTCCAATGCATGAAAGTGAAAATTGAAAGTAAAGTCGCTCAGTCATGTCTGACTCTTAGCGACCCCATGGACTGCAGCCTACGAGGCTCCTCCATCCATGGGATTTTCCAGGCAAAAGTACTGGAGTGGGGTGCCATTGCCTTCTCTGACTTACAATGTGATTAGGTGATTTTCTTGATATTTCACAAATGGGACCAGGGAGGCTCAAGTTGGTATGTACTAGCTGAGTCTGTGTCTGAACCATGACATTTTACAGAGTTGATTCTATAAAAGCTGTTATCAACTTCTGCATCACCTTATTACCATATAGTTTGCATTGCTATGTGTATATATAATATTTATAGTGTAGTGAATAAAAGTTGGGCCTTTGAAGTCAGAATTCCTGTGTTCAACCTCTACTATATTCATCTTTATATACACCTCGTAGGCTGCATAAAGTTTAAGCAAGTTAGAATTCTTCAAGCACATTGAACAGTGCCTGAGACTTAAAAACCTTTATCAAAATATATGTTTAATAAATAAAATATACACAAAGAGGAAATTTTTACCATGGAACATAAGAAGTTTACATTTTTTAAATAATCATGACAGGAAAAGAGCACCAACATCCTATGTCTTTGAAGATTGTAAATGTTCTATCTTGATTTCTCTGAATTTCTTCTCAAATGGAACTGACTTCAATTGCAGCAGAGCATGAAGTTTCAACCTGAGGAAGCTTTCAAATACAGTGGAAGTTGTACAATTGGGAGGATTTTGGTAGACTCATTGGAGATACAGGTTAAACTGTAGGCTGGCTAGTTTGCCAAAGAGAACTGGGAAAGAGACAGCTGGAAGGAGCCCTCCTGGGATAAGAATAAATCTCAAATACTAACCTTGGGAACTGTCCCACTGAAAAAAATAAAATTTGATTGGACAAGTTCCTATAACAACTGAGATACTCTCTCTCAGACATCACTGAAAACAAGAGAAACAGTGAGCAGTTATTGAATTTTGACAACTGGATGTGACCAGGGAAGGAAACAAAGATCAAGACCAAAGCCATGTCATTCCAGGGTGCTCTTGGGCATATCAGAAACTGTATCCCCTGAGGAGCTAGGTTAAATGCTTTATACTAGGGGTGTGAAGTGGAGGGGATGAAATAGGCTTTACTAAAGTAATCTAGTCAATCGCTAATCAAATTAACAATCAAAGCAATATCAAGCCTGTGGTGGGGAATTAATACCCAGAATTGCTACAATATATGATCTAACTTTTCACATACTGTAAAAATTAACAGATGTGCAAAGAAATAGAAGTGTCATCAATACACCCCCCAAAGCAGACACCTGAAAATACTGAAAACAAGCAGATGTTAGACTTAACAAATAAAGATTTCAAGGTAGTCATTATAAATATGTTTAAAGGAATCCATCGTTAGAGAAAGTGACTGTGTTTATCGCTCAGTCATGTCTGACTCTTTGTGACCCTATGGACTGTATGGACAGTCATCTGCCAGGCTTCTCCGTCCATGGAATTCTCCAGGCAATAATACTGGAGTGGGTTACCATGCCCTCCTCCAGGAGATCTTCCCAACACAGGGGTTGAAACTGGGTCATCTGCATTGTAGGCAGATGACAATGTATCAAATAGCAAATAACAATAAAGAAATAGAATATTTAAAAAGAACCAAGTGGAAATTTAGAAGTTGAAAAACACGACTAAAATTAAAAATTCTCCAAAGTGAGTTAATAGTAGATTTGAACTGGTAGAGGAATTAGTAAACCTGAAATTGTCTTAATTTATCTCTTATTTTAGAGGGACAGTTTTGCTAGATATAGCATTCTTGATTTGCTATATAGAGCATACATTTCAATGGTCCCATTGCATGCAGTTGCATGACCTATTACTAGGGACTTAGTGAATCTACACAATATAGGGACAAAAATACAAGAATCTGAGGATACTGATGTCCAAAATTCAGCCTCTGTGCACAGGTACCAAATTGAGTCTCAGATACAGAGTTTTAGGTGTAGTAGGAAAGAACAGCTTTATTGCTTTGCCAAGGAGAGGATAGAGCAGACTCATGCCCTTCAAAAACTATGTCCCAACCTAGAAGAATCTGGTGAGAAGGTTTGTAGCAGTGGTTCAAGGATGGGATTGTTGATAAGGATCATGGTGTGTTCAGGGCCTGTATTCTCCTAATGAGCTTCTGTAGTTCCTTCAATCTGGCCTTAGGTGGTCTCCTGATCTTCTCTGAAGAGTGTTTCTTTCTTTCTTTCTTTTTTTTTTTTTTTTGTGAAAACTGGATCATAAATTTTATTAGCAATTTTATTTTATTTTTTATTTTATCTTATTTTTTAACTTTATAATATCAAGTAGTTAGCATCTTCCAATTTTAGGGGAATTTAATTCTTCAGAAGAACTCAAAGATATTATGTGCATCCCTCGAGGTGGAACCAGGGTCCTGTCCCAAGGCTGAGCTATTGTTTCTTAACTGCTTCTCCCTTATCTCGGCATCTTCTCCCTTCCCTGTTTAAGCAACTGTTTGAACCTGCTCTTTGAAACTCAGAGAAAGTCATGAAAACTGAAGCCAATTCCCTATAAACAAGAAACAGAGGACTTCTCTACCCAGAAACCACACAGGGTCCTGCTCGGTTTCAGTACCAGGAAGGTAACTGAGATTATATACTTCAGGGATTAGTAAAAGGATGAATTGAAGAAAATCTATTAAACAGCAGGAAAGATAAATTAATAACCTTTATTCTTTTGGCCTATGAACTGGGTTAAAAAAAAAAAAAAAATCTCCCCTGAGAATTGTTAACTTCAATTTTGCTCTTAGAGAGATTTGGAGTTGGAATTAACTCACAATGAAGAAACATAATTGATCTCATAGTACTTATCTAAAAACACCTATTGATACATGAGCTAATTCATTCATCTCAAGCCACGAAACAAGCACAAGGATATTTCCATGTCAGTGATACCTAGAGTACCCAGTGAAAGCAAATGCTAAGCCTCCTTGGAAAGACACATCTTCCAAAAAGACTGAATGTTATTCCCTGCTGCAAATGAACTTAAAATAAAAACATAATTACAAAATACATTAAGAATCAGTCTCCATGGGTCCCCATGAAAGAATTTCAGGAGAAAAATATTTATACTATACAGTGAACTTATTAAAGTAATTAAATGATGAATAGCAATATGTAAGCAAAGATGAAAGCCCACTAAAAAATTAAAGTGTTAAAAATGAGAGAGATTAAAACAAACTCATGAAGTCTAGAGGGTTACATATAGGACTACATATAATTAAAACATGCATAGTAATTGCTACAAGGGAGTTATAAGCTGAGCACTATTCCATGGGAATATATGACAGATTATCTGTGTAGCATCAAAAAAGTCTTCCTTTACTTAAACATTTAAATTGAAACTTTAGTTTTCAGATGAAATTTGAGAAAGGGTAATTTTATGGGAAACCAGTGGCAGGGACACCAATATGAAGTTGACTGTATCTAGAAGACAAGTGGGAGGGCAACATTACTAATAGCAAGAGGCTAAAAACATAGCAAAGCTTGTCTGAAGAATTTCACAAACCTGAGTGCTGTGTGGTTTCTTGTGCAATCAAGGAAATGGCAAGGCTTAAATTTGTTAGTAAGCAGATTATGCAAAAGCCTCCTTCACCTCCCAAAGAACTAGATTTGCAACTGAAGACAAGTTAAACCCATTGGAAGATTTTGAGAAGGGGAGAAATGGGAAGATTCACAGGTTTGAGAAAGTGCAGTGGCAATAATGGGAGATGGTCCCAGATCAGAGGTTTATAGGTGAGAAAAGGATCTATTGCATTAGCTCAGCAGACTCTGTGACCCTGGATTTGGAAAATAGAATACATTTGAATAACCTGGTTAATAGGTGCTTAGAGAACATGCATTAAAGGGGGAAAATGCAAGAGTAACAACAAAAAGACCTGAGATTTTACACTCTGAGGATTAGTGAGGTGGGAAAGAAAATGAAAACAGGAGAAGCTGTTTTATAAAGATATAGCTGAATATTAATTGCTACATCACTTGATCCTTGGGAAAAATCTTACCTCAATATTGAATTCTGAAGCCCCAGACTTTCTTCTGCTGCCATATTTGGCACCACTGTGCCCCACTTATGGTGACCACCCATTCTCTTTGCCAACAAGGTTCTTGTTCCTAGAATAAATTAAATGATTATAGAATGTGTTTCAAAACCCAGAGTAAGGCACTGCTTCTGAATAATCAGGAATTTCTCAGAAACAAAGACTTAAATTTGAGTGGAACTGGTCAAACCCAAGGCATCATTTCATACAGTATAACCCCAACGCTCACTTTTCCTGCCCCACAAGAATCCCACAATTTCAGCAACAGAAAACAAAATGTTTCCACTCTCAATCTAGGGCAGCACATCAATGGGAAAGGGGGAGAAGCTTGGTTTTTGAAAAGCAGCTTTTATTCATACACATAATCTGAAAGGCCTCCTGGCCATGATCACTACCATTTTGATGTAGCATCCACATTTTGTCTGCACATCCCTATGCCTTCCACAAGAAGGAGGGTGCCTAAATGAAAGCAGTATGGTAGAATTTGGAAGAAATGCTTAATTACTGAATACAATGTCTTAATGCAGAAGCTCTGTGGATTCCCCCTACTGATATGATAGTTCTCGAAATCTCACAGAAATGTTTCAATTCACTGTACAGGTGCCATGGAAAAGCACAGTCTTGCTGCTCCTTCTGGCACATCTTGACAGAGTTCCATGAACATCTCGAGGAAATTCAACTCAGGCAATGGCTTAACAAATGCATTCAACGTTGGAGAAAGTATTTTCCAACATTATTGTTGATCTCTTGGCTTACTGCAGAGAGAACAGGAATCGCTAACTTCATTTGATGGTTGAAAGTCCTTTGCTTGTGGACTACTCAGGAAATAGTTCCTCTCTTCTTCAGTTTTTATATTCCTAGGGCTTTAGTCTGAATGGAAGAAGGGAAAGGTATCCTAGTTATTTCTCTCTTTCTCTTTTCACCTTATTTTTCCCTCTTCTTTCACAAACAGATAAACATGCATTACATAAATGAATTTGCATTAAAAAATGTATATATATATTTAAAACCCCTTAAAGCTGTTCTTCCCTGATGGCTGAGTTGGTAAAGAATCTGCCTGCAGTGCAGGAGACCCCGGTGGATTCCTGGGTTGGGAAGATCTGCTGGAGAACGGATAGGCTATCCACTCCAGTATTCTTGGGCTTTCCCTGTGGCTCAGCTGGTAAAGAATCCACCTGCAATGCAGGAGACCTGGGTTCAATCCCTGGATTGGGAAGATCCCCTGGAGAAGGGAAAGGCAACCCACTCCAGTACTCTTGACTGGAGAATCCCATGGACGGAGGAGCCTGGTGAGCTACAGTCCACAGGGTCCAAAGAGTCAGACACGACTGAGCAACTTCACTTTCTTTCACTTTCACCTACTCCAGTATCCTGGCCTGGAAAATTCCATGGAGTCCATGGGGTCACAAAGAGTCGAACATGACTGAGTGACTTTCACTTGACATCAAAGCTGTTCCAAAAATATTAGAAAGGTCAAAATAGTGAGCTTTTTCACTAGAATCTGAAACTCATGTGGTTTGATCTACATTGGCACATGACACCACAATTTGTATTTATACTATGCAGTATTTATGTATTGATAATTCATTTTGACAAGCTTAAGAATTTTCTCCTTCTCTCCTCTGTTTATTCTCATTTCCATTCAGTCACCATCTCTGCAACCTACGTATATTTTGGTATTTCCCTTTATAAAATCTTTCTTATCACATCCACTGGAGGCAAAATCAGCCAGAGGAACAACCTAAGCAAACCGGTTAGGTTTCTTCTCTATATTCCTGACACCCTATTTCACACACTACAGAAACCCAGTAGCCTCCATCCCTTAGTCTGACACTACACTTCCCTGAAAGTGAAATTACTTGCCCCTTCAATCTGAATACAGCTTCATTTTTGGTGTGTGAAATTAATCACAGTAATATGTTAAGACAATAACAGTTTTATTTTAATCTTTCCTACTAAAACTTAAACAAAAACCTGCTTCCTTGATTCTTTAAAGATTATCTAAGCTCAATTTGCAGCAACATGAATGGAACTGCTGCTGCTGCTGCTGCTGCTGCTGCTGCTAAGTCGCGTCAGTCATGTCCGACTCTGTGCGACCCCATAGACGCACATAGACCAGGCTCCTCTGTCCCTGGGATTCTCCAGGCAAGAACACTGGAGTGGGTTGCCATTTCCTTCTCCAATGCATTGAAAGTGAAAGTGAAAAGTGAAAGTGAAGTTGCTCAGTCGTGCCCAACTCTTCGAGACCCCATGGACTGCAGCCTACCAGGCTCCTCCGTCCATGGGATTTCCCAGGCAAGAGTCCTGGAGTGGGGTGCCATTGCCTTCTCCTGAATGGAGCTAGGGATGATCATACTACCTAAAGTAAGTCAGACAGAGAAAGATAAATACTAAATAATATCCCTTACATGTGGAATCTAAAAAAAAAAAAAATGATACAAATAAACTTTTCTACAAATAGAAACAGACTCTCAGACATAGAAGACAAACTTATGGTTACCAAAGGATAAAGGGTGGAATGGATAAAAAAGGAGTTTGAGATTAAAAGATAAACACTATTGTATCTTAACATAGATAAACAAAGACCTACTCTATAACACAGAGAACTATATTCAATATCCTGTAGTAGCCTATAATGGGAAATAATCTGAAAAAGAATGTATTTAGGTGTATATATATATATATATATATATATGTATATGTATTTGTTGCTGTTCAGTTGCTAAGTCATGCCTGACTCTTTGCAACCAGATGGACTGCAGCACGTCAGGTTTCTCTGTCCTTCTCTGTCTCCAGAGTTTGCTCAAATTCATGTGCACTGAGTTGGTGATGCTATCTAACCATCTCGTCCTCTGCTGCATTCTTATCTTTTTGCTTTCAATATTTCCCAGCATCAGGGTCTTCTCTAATGAGTCAGCACTTCGCATTACATGGCCAAAGTACTGGGGATTCAGGTTCAGTATTGGCTCTTCCAATGAATATTCAGGGTTGATGTCCTTTAGTATTGACTGGTTTGATCTCCTTGCAGTCCAAGGGACTCTCAAGAGTCTACTCCAATACCACAGTTTGAAAACATCAATTCTTCAACATTCAGCCTTCCTTATGGTTCAACTGTCACATCCATACATGACTACTAGAAAAACCATAACATTGACCCTATGGACCTTTGTCAGTAAAATAATGTCTCTGCTTTTTAATACACGGTCTAGGTTGGTCATAACTTTTCTTCAAAGGAGCAGGTGTCTTTTAATTTTATGGCTGCAGTCAATGTTCACAGTGATTTTAGAGCCCAAGAAAGTAAAGTCATGCACTGTTTCCATTGTTTCTCCATCTATCTGCCTTGAAGTGATGACGCCAGAAGCCATGATTTTAGTTTTTGAAATGTTCAATTTTAGGCCACCTTTTTCATTCTCGCCTTTCACCTTCTTCATTCTCGCCTTTCACCTTCATCAGGAGTCTCTTTAGTTCCTCTTCACTTTCTGCCAAAAGGGTAGTGTCATCTGCATATATGAGGTTAATAGTATTTCTCCTGACAATCTTGATTCCAGCTTATGATTCATTCAACCTGGCATTTCTCATGATGTGCTCTGCATATAAGTTAAATGAACAGGGTGACAATATACATCCTTGGTACACTCTTTCCCCAGTTTTGAACCAGTCTGTTGGGTGACAATATACATCCTTGGTACACTCTTTCCCCAGTTTTGAACCAGTCTGTTGTTCCAAGGTTTGGTTCTAACTGTTGCTTCTTGACTTGCACACAGGTTTCTCAGGAGGCAGGTAAGATCGTCTGGTATCCCCAATTCTTTCAGAATTTTCCATAGTTTGTTGTGATCACACAAAGTTCATAGCATAGTCATGAAACAGATTTTCCTCTGAAATTCTCTTGTGTTTTTCTATGATCCAGCAGATGATGGCAATTTGATCTCTGGTTCCTCTGCCTTTTCTAAATCCAGCTTGAACATCTAGAAGTTCTCAGTTCATGTAATGTTGAAACCTAGCTTGGAGGATTTGAGCATGACCTTGCTAGCATGTGAAATGAGTATGATTATGCAATAGTTTGAATGTTCTTTGGCATTGCCCTTTTTTTGTGATTGGAATGAAAACTAACCTTTTCCAGTTCTGTGGCCACTGCCGTTTTCCAAATTTGTTGGTATATTGAGTGCAGCATTTTAACAGCATCATATTTTAGGATTTGAAATAGTTAACCTGGAATTCCATCACCTCCACTAGCTTTGTTCAGTGATGCTTCATAAGGTGTATTTGACTTCACATCCCAGGATGTCTGGCTCTAGGTGAGTGATCACACCATCATGGTTACCCAGGTCATTAAGATCTTTTTGTATAGCTCTTCTGTGTATTCTTGCCACCTCTTCTTAATAACTTCTGCTCTGTTAAACCCATACCATTTAGTTTATTGTGCCCATCCTTGCATGAAATGTTCCATTGGTATCTCTAATTTTCTTGAAGAGATTTTTAGTCTTTCCCATTCTATTGTTTTCCTCTATTTCTTTGCATTGTTCACTTAGGAAGGCTTTCTTATCTCTCCTTGCTATTCTTTAGAACTCTAATCAAATGAGTATATCTTTCCTTTTCTCCTTTCCCTTTCCCTTCTTGTCTTTTCTCAGCTATTTGTAAGACCTTCTCAGACAACCATTTTGCCTTTTTGCATTTCTTTTTCTTTGGGATGGATTTGATAACTGCCTCCTATATAATGTTACAAATCTCCATCCATAGTTTTTCAGGCAGTCTATCAGATCTAATCCCTTGAATCTATTTGTCATTTCCACTGTATAATCATAAGGGATTTTAGGTCATACTTGAATGGCCTAGTTCTTTTCCATACTTTCATCAATTTAAGGCTGAATTTTGCAGTAAAGAGTTCATGATTTGATCCATAGTCAGCTCCTGGTCTTGTTTTTGCTGGCTGTATAGAGCTTCTCCATCTTCAGCTGCAAATAATATAATCAATCTGACTTTGGTATTGACTACCTGATGATGTCCATGTGTAGAGTCATCTCTTGTGTTGTTGGAAGAGGGTGTTTGCTATGACCAGTGCATATTTTAACAAAACTCTGTTAGCTTTTGCCCTGCTTCACTTTGTACTCCAAGGCCAAACTTGTCTGTTACTCCAGACTTCCTATCTCTTGACTTCCTACTTTTGTATTCCAATCCCCTTTGATGAAAAGGTCATCTTTTTGTGGGTGTTAGTTCTAGAAGATCTTGTAAGTCTTCATAGAACCATTCAACTTCAGCTTCTTCAGCATTCCTGGTTGGGGCATATACTTATATTACTGTGATATTGAATAGTTTGCCTTGGAAACAAAATGAGATGTTACTGTAATTTCTGAGATTGCACCCAAGTACTGCATTTCAGACTCTTTTTTGACTATGATGGCTACTCCATTTCTTCTAAGGGTTTCTGGCCCACAGTAGTAGATACAATGGTCAACTAAATTAAATTCACCTGTTTCTCTCCATTTTGGTTCACTGACTCCTAAGATGATGATGATGTTCACTCTTGCCATCTCCTGTTTGACCACTTCCAATTTGCCTTGATTCATGGACCTAACATTCCAGGTTCCTATGCAATATTTTTATTTAGAGCATCAGACTTTACTTTCAACACCAGACACATCCAAAACTAGGTGCTGTTTCTATCTTGTCTTAGCCTTTTCATTTCTTCTGGACCTGTTTTTTCCAGTAGCATATTGGGCAGTTACTGATCTGGAGAGTTCATCTTTCAGTGTCACATCTTTTTGCGTTTTCATACTGTTCATGGTGTTGGGTGGTAGTGGGATAACTCAGTAGCTTGGCATTAAAATATACACACTACTACTGCTAAATCACTTCAGTTGTGTCTGACTCTGTGCGACCCCATAGATGGCAGCCCACCAGGCTCCCCCATCCCTGGGATTCTCCAGGCAAGAACACTGGAGTGGGTTCCCATTTCCTTCTCCAATGCATGAGAGTGAAAAGTGAAAGTGAAGTTGCTCAGTCGTGTCTGACTCTTTGCAACCCCGTGGACTGAAGCCTACCAGGCTCCTCCTTCCATGGGATTTTCCAGGCAAGAGTACTGGAGTGGGGTGTCATTGCCTTCTCCGAAAATATACACACTACTATGTATAAAATAGATATCCAACAAGGACCTACCGTATAGCACAGGGAACTATGTGCAATACTATGTAATATATATGTATATTACATACGTATACATATATATTATGTATATGTATATATATACATATATATGTATGTGGATAATTAAATCACTGTGTCATACTCCTGAAACTTACATGACATTATTAATCAACTATACTTCAATTTAAAAAGATTGTAAAAGATATACTGGAGCCAATAGGATTAGAAAAGTCAAAGGGATGCAGAAGATCCTTTTGGTACATTATTGTAGACCAGTGGTTCTCAAACTTTAGCAGAGAACAGATCCACCTGAGGGAAGGGCGTGTTAAAGCGTATGTTGCTGTGCCACATCTCTAGAGTTTTTTATTCAGTCGGTGTGGAACACAGCCTGAGAAATTTTTTCCCAGGTGCTTCTGATACTACTAGTATAAGGAGCATATTTTAATAACCACTGATCTATTAATATCTAGGCTATTCGCACTGTTGGGCTGGCTCTGTTAACACCTTACACTTTTCAGAGATCAACTTAAAACACCTGTGTTGACTTTGAGGTATTCTGCTTTTTCTTTCACCGTTTCGATTTTCATTGCTCCACCTGCAATAAATATATCCTGATAACAAACTCTAAGCTATGCCACTTCAAAGAAATCATGGCAATGTAGCTAAAAGTCGACTTCCTAGATGAAACCAACATTGGATGCTTGAATGTTCTGTTTGAAAATAATTCAATCTTTGATACATTCATCTACAAATCTGGCATCAAAGGGAAGTCCCAGGGTCTGTCCGATTTTTTCTTTCTAGTAAGAGATGAAATATTTTCTGCTGTCATTCTCTGAACATGATAATTAGTATAATAATACAGTACTCCCGGTGCTTAGAATCCTTGATCATATATTGTAATCATAAACATAGGCCAGAAACTCAATGACTTAATTATAACTTTGATGGTAGACTGATAGAGAAAAACTTCACACTATCCTCAGGGTAGAAAAGGACTCTTTTGAATGCATTTTAAAATCAATATGTGGTAAACACTTAAAAATGGATTCAAGTGCTGATAATTCAACCTCACATGATGATTTGAACATTTCCTGACACACTCACCTTCATGTCTTCTCACCTGCTATGCTTAGCAAGTTCTCTAAGTTCATCCTTGTCATATCAAGTTCCTAAGCTTTTTTGAAGCCCAGATCATGTTTGCTCGATGCATTAACCTGTAACTCCTCTGTCAACACCCGTTTATTTATCAAACACATCCTGCCGACTGAGACTGTGTGCTAGGAACCAAAGATACAAGGTGAATGAAACCCAAGAAAATACCCCATGGTAAGGGAGCCGAGTGGAGGTGATAGAATTCCAGTGGAGCTATTTCAAATCCTGAAAGATGATGCTGTGAAAGTGCTTCACTCAATATGCCAGCAAATTTGGAAAATTCAGCAGTGGCCACAGGACTGGAAAAGGTCTGTTTTCATTCCAATACCAAGCAAGGATGATGTCAAAGAATGTTCAAACTACCGTAGAATTGCACTCATCTCACACACTAGCAAAGT
Organism: Bos javanicus; assembly: GCF_032452875.1. Classification (NCBI taxonomy): domain Eukaryota; kingdom Metazoa; phylum Chordata; class Mammalia; order Artiodactyla; family Bovidae; genus Bos; species Bos javanicus. The sequence goes on along the minus strand of NC_083880.1, from coordinate 49,778,253 downwards.
AATGTTCAAAATTCTCCAAGCCAGGCTTTAACAATATGTGAAACATGAAGTCCCAGATGTTCAAGCTGGATTTAGAAAAGGCAGAGGAACCAGAGATCAAAATTTCAACATCTGTTGGATCACAGAAAAAAAGAGAATTGCAGAAAAACATCTATTTCTGATTAATGATTACACCAAAGCCTTTGACTGTGTGGATCACAACAAACTGTGGAAAATTCTTCAAAAGATGGGAATACCAGACCACCTCACCTGCCTCCTGAGAAATCTGTATGCAGGTCAAAAAGCAACTGTTAGAACCGGACATGGAACAACAGACTGGTTCCAAATAGGGAAAGGAGTACATCAAGGATATATATTGTCACCCTGCTTATTTAACTTATATGCAGAGTACATCATGGGAAATGCCAGGCTGGATAAAGCACAAGCTTGAATTAAGATTTCTGGGAGAAATATCAGTAACCTCAAATACGCACATGACACCACCCTTATGGCAGAAAGTGAAGAGGAACTAAAAAACCTCTTGATGAAAGTGAACAAGGAGAGTGAAGAAGTTGGCTTCAAACTCAGCATTCAAAAAAATGAAGATCATGTCATCTGGTCCCATCACTTCATGACAAATAGATGGGGAAACAATGGAATGAGTCAAACACTTTATTTTGGGAGGCTCCGAGATCACTGCAGATGGTGATTGAAGCCATGAAATTAAAAGATGCTTGCTCCTTGGAAGAAAAGCTATGACCAACCTAGACAGCATATTAAAAAGCAGAGACATTACTTTGCCAACAAAGGTCCATCTAGTCAAAGCTGTGGTTTTTCCAGTAGTCATGTATGGATGTAAGAGTTGGACTATAAAGAAAGCTGAGCACCAAAGAATTGATGCTTTTGAACTGTGGTGTTGGAGAAGACTCTTGAGAGTCTCTTGGATTGCAAGGAGATCAAATCAGTCAATACTCAAGGAAATCAGTCCTGAATGTTCGTTGGAAGGACTGATACTGAAGCTGAAACTTCCATACTTTGGCCACCTGATGAGAAGAATTGACTCATTGGAAAAGACCCTGATCCTGGGGAAGATTGAAGGGAGGAGGAGAAGGGGAAGACAAAGGATGATCTGGTTGGATGCCATCTCTGACTCAATGCACATGAGTTTGAATAAGCTCCAGGAGCTGGTGTTGGACAGGGAAGCCAGGTGTTCTGCAGTCTTTGTGGTTGCAAAGAGTTGGACACAACTGAGCGATTGAACTGAACTGAAGGGAGACAGAGGTAAACATATAAAGGTAATAAAGTATCAGCGGGTTATCACAGAAGAAGAAAAACAATCAATTATTTTTATTTTTTTTGTATTATACTCAAAGTGTCATGTGAGTGGATTCAGTCTTCCTCTAATAAAGCAATGGTTTCATGTATTCTCATTAAATCATCTCTTAAAAATGTTGAAATAGTGGTTTATTTATATATTTAACATTAAAAGTGAAGCCTAAGTATGAATAAAGTCCTTGCCATTGTAGTAAGAGCATAAAAGAAAAGGCATCAAATGGTAACAGCAACATTCCAGGAGGTTGATAAGTTGAAGATATAGGCTGTCTGAATAAATTATACACACAGATACACACAAACACATATAGAAGTAGTTAACATTAGATATGGAAGACAGAGGAAAACAGATCATGGCCAAATGTTTTTTTAGAATCCCCTCTGTCATCACCAAACAACAACAATAAAGTGATTTTCCGGTATCCTAGTTGGGAAAGATTAAGAGTTTACAAGACTCACTTCAGTGATATCTGGCTACATTGATAGGGGTATATATATATATAAAAAAACTCTATTAGGAACTACATAAAAACTTTAAACCATGCAATTACATCTTTGTCTACTATTATTGAGTGTTAAGAAATCTTGTGATAAAACACTGACATTTGTATGTACATCTCACCTTTAAAATATGTCAACAACAGGAGGACAAATAACAATATAATGGAGAGGAGTGAATGGAACAGTTCCATTTTTCTTCGTCTGGGATACCCTCTGTCTCTTGGATTGGGTCCATATCTAAACAATAATAAATCATAGAAACATTTAATTATTAATGTGTACAGCTGATTTCTATTCTGTAGAACTATGCAATTTCCAAGTTCAGAGGAAAGAAATCCTCAAAGTTACAAAATACATGTTCTCAAAAATCTCTACACCAATACTGATGATCTCCTAAGTCATTCAGCCACTTACTGGGCACATAGCATGTTAGAAGCAATAAACTGACATTAAATTATTTAATAAAAGCTATGCAGATGACATCACCCTTATGGCAGAAAGTAAAGAGGAACTGAAGAGATGATGAAAGTGAAAGAGGAGGGTGAAAAAGTTGGCTTAAAGCTCAACATTCAGAAAACTAATTTTTTTTTTACAAGTGGTTGACCAGATTTCCCAGCACCACTTGTTAAGAGATTGTCTTTAATCCACTGTATATTCTTGCCTCCTTTGTCAAAGATAAGGTGTCCATATGTGCGTGGATTTATCTCTGGGCTTTCTATTTTGTTCCATTGATCTATATTTCTGTCTTTGTGCCAGTACCATACTGTCTTGATAACTGTGGCTTTGTAGTAGAGCCTGAAGTCAGGTAGGTTGATTCCTCCAGTTCCATTCTTCTTTCTCAAGATCACTTTGGCTATTCGAGGTTTTTTGTATTTCCATACAAATTGTGAAATTATTTGTTCTAGCTCTGTGAAGAATATTGTTGGTAGCTTGATAGGGATTGCATTGAATCTATAAATTGCTTTGGGTAGTATACTCATTTTCACTATATTGATTCTTCCAATCCATGAACATGGTATATTTCTCCATCTATTAGTGTCCTCTTTGATTTCTTTCACCAGCGTTTTATAGTTTTCTATATATAGGTCTTTAGTTTCTTCAGGTAGATATATTCCTAAGTATTTTATTCTTTCCGTTGCAATGGTGAATGGAATTGTTTCCTTAATTTCTCTTTCTGTTTTCTCATTATTAGTGTATAGGAATGCAAGGGAATTCTGTGTGTTGATTTTATATCCTGCAACTTTACTATAGTCATTGATTAGCTCTAGTAATTTTTTGGTGGAGTCTTTAGGGTTTTCCATGTAGAGGATCATGTCATCTGCATAAAGATCTCAACGTAAGACCAGAAACTATAAAACTCCTAGAGGAGAACATAGGCAAAACACTCTCTGACATACATCACAGCAGGATCCTCTATGACCCACCTCCCAGAATATTGGAAATAAAAGCAAAAATAAACAAATGGGACCTAATTAACCTTACAAGCTTCTGCACATCAAAGGAAACTATTAGCAAGGTGAAAAGACAGCCTTTAGAATGGGAGAAAATAATAGCAAATGAAGCAACTTACAAACAACTAATCTCAAAAATATACAAGCAACTCCTACAGTTCAACTCCAGAAAAATAAATGACCCAATCAAAAAATGGGCCAAAGAACTAAATAGACATTGCTCCAAAGAAGACATACAGATGGCTAACAAACACATGAAAAGATGCTCAACATCACTCATTATCAGAGAAATGCAAATCAAAACCACTATGAGGTACCATTTCACACCAGTCAGAATGGCTGTGATCCAAAAGTCTACAAGCAATAAATGCTGGAGAGGGTGTGGAGAAAAGGGAACCCTCTTACACTGTTGGTGGGAATGCAAAATAGTACAGCCACTATGGGGAACAGTGTGGAGATTCCTTAAAAAACTGGAAATAGAACTGCCTTATGATCCAGCAATCCCACTGCTGGGCATACACACTGAGGAAACCAGAAGGGAAAGAGACACATGTACCCCAATGTTCATCGCAGCACTGTTTATAATAGCCAGGACATGGAAGCAACCTAGATGTCCATCTGCAGATGAATGGATAAGAAAGCAGTGGTACATATACACAATGGAGTATTACTCAGCCATTAAAAAGAATACATTTGAATCAGTTCTAATGAGGTGGATGAAACTGGAGCCTATTATACAGAGTGAAGTAAGCCAGAAAGAAAAACACCAATACAGTATACTAACGCATATATATGGAATTTAGAAAGATGGTAACAATAACCCTGTGTACGAGACAGCAAAAGAGACACTGATGTCTAGAACAGTCTTATGGACTCTGTGGGAGAGGGAGAGGGTGGGAAGATTTGGGAGAATGGCATTGAAACACGTAAAATATCATGTATGAAACGAGATGCCAGTCCAGGTTCGATGCACGATACTGGATGTTTGGGGCTAGTGCACTGGGATGACCCAGAGGGATGGTATGGGGAGGGAGGAGGGAGGAGGGTTCAGGATGGGGAACACATGTATACCTGTGGCGGATTCATTTTGATATTTGGCAAAACTAATACAATTATGTAAAGTTTAAAAATAAAATAAAGTTAAAAAAAAAAAAAAAAAGAAAACTAAGATCATGACATCCAGTCCCATCACTTCATGGGAAAAAGATGGGGAAACAGTGGCAGAGTTTATTTTTGGGGCCCCAAAATCACCTCAGATGGTGATTGTAGCCATGAAATTAAAAGATGCTTACTCCTTGGAAGGAAAGTTATATCCAACCTAGATACTATATTGAAAAGCAGAGACATTACTTTACTAACAAAGGTCCGTCTAGTCAAGGCTATGGTTTTTCCAGTGGTCATGTATGGATGTGAGAGTTGGACTGTGAAGAAGGCTGAGCGCCAAAGAATTGATGCTTTTGAACTGTGGTGTTGGAGAAGACTCTTGAGAGTCCCTTGGACTGCAAGGAGATCCAACCAGTCCATTCTAAAGGAGATCAGTCTTGGGTGTTCATTGGAGGGACTGATGTTGAAGTTGAAGCTCCAATACTTTGGCCACCTCATGCGAAGAGTTGACTCATTGGAAAAGCCCCTGATGCTGGGAGTGATTGGGGGCAGGAGGAGAAGGGGACGACAGAGGATGAGATGGCTGGATGGCATCACCGACTCGATGGACATGAGTTTAAGTGAACTCCGGGAGTTGGTGATGGACAGGGAGGCCTGCCATGTTGCGATTCATGGGGTCACAAAGAGTCGGACACGACTGAGTGACTGAATTGAACTGAACTGAACTGATTGGGTTTATAGTTTAATGTTAGTGGTTTTACTTTGTTTCAAAAACATGCAGTTTATTTGCATATACATACATATTTGGTTGCATACTGAAGTGAACGTGCAGTGGGATTGCATGCATGCTTAGTCAGTAAAGCCAAGTCCAGCATAAACAACAATATTGTTGAAAACCGAATACTTCCTAATTGCATGTCTACCTCAAGTCAACATGAAGATATTAAGAATTACTGTGACAGCAGTATGGAATGGTCACTAATTGAGAGGAAATAGAGCAATTATAAAAATTTGGCTTAGTCAATAAAAGTATATTATAGTATACACTTCAAAAACTTCTCAGTCCACAAATTCATTGCTTATCTCAAGTTTTGTTTTGCCATATCCTCAGAGCTTAAACCAGAACCTAACAAGCTCAGTCCCCTAAACAGTTCTCAAACAGTATCATTGCTTTATTTCATTTCCTAACTCATATGACTGAACTTCTGCATGCAGTAGAAATGCTTGAGCAAGAAAGTTTAGTCTCAGCTTTGCTATTTGTAATATTCTTACTTTATGGTCCTAGGTTACAGTCTTGAATATCACTTAATGAGTAGCTGCTTAGTGATCCCTGCTATATATCAGACTATATATGCATTCTCAGTCACTTCAGTCATATACAATTATTTGTGACCCTATGGGCTGTAGCCCGCCAGGCCCCTCTGTCCATGGGATTCTCCAGGCAAGAATACTGGAGTGGGTTGCCATGCCTGCCTCTAGGGGATCTTCCCAATTCAGGAATCAAACCCAGGTCTCCTGCACTGCAGTCAGATTCTTTACTGCTGAGCCACCAGGGAAGCCCTATCACACTATAAATGCATGTATAATTACTAATACTTAGAAGTAATTGGACAGTCCTATTAAAAAAAGATTATAATATTCACCTTACATATATCCTACTATCAGTCAATGAATGAATTAGATTGAAATGATGTTTTTCTGAATTCAAATCCCATATCCTAGCTCTGTCCCTCCTCTGCTGTCTCTTCTTTAGAATAAAATTGCTAGAGACATGAAAAATACAATGTTGCATTATTATAAGAAATAATACAAGAACAAGAGGATGATCTCACTATTCTTTCTATAAGGGGATGATATGTGTCTAATTACACGTAAGTGATAAAATATGGAGCATTATTCTAACTGCCTTATACTTATTTGTGTCTCCTTGAAACTTCTGAAGATTTAGAAGTCAAAGTCAAATCAAGAGGATAGTATAGGATAAAAACATTGTATGAGGAAAGAGAATTATTTAAGTTGTATCAGATCTTATTTGAATCTAGTCTCTTGGGAGTTACAAGGTACAGGTTGCACAAACAGAAGAAGCTGGAATGGTATAAATAAAAGTTTTGAAAACACTGGTACAACTTTGATTCTTGGAGTGAAAATTTTGACCAAAACATTTCCCTTATTTTTCACTATCCACGTGTTAAATGGGTGTAAAATGGGGTCACATAGAAACTTTTCTCCTCCAATAAATTCATATGCTATCATCTGGATTATAATATTCTGAGTTTTATAAAAGTAAATATGTCCTCAATTATTTCTTGTATGATTTTAATGAATAAATTAGGCAAAAACATGAGGTTTATAATCTCAGAGACCTTTATGTATTCTTACTTTAGTTTTTTGTTTTTTTTTTTCTCCACTAGATTTTTATTGATAATTCTGAAGATAAAAACACTAATTTTCTAAAAGGATCTTAGGGGCAGAAAACCTGGTTTGTAGTAATGGCTGAGAGCTACATCATTAAAAAAGCCAATTACTCTCTATCCATCTTCTCTTGGGACATTTCTTGCCAAGAAATCTGCAAAGGATTCAGGGGTTTATAATGGACAGGAACCCTCCCATATCCTTCCAGTTTCATCTCCTGTTCCACCTGAATCTTTTGCTCCAGGTACCAGATGACTTGAGTTTCTCACAATGTGACATATTCTCAATTATCCTCGTGTTTTGCTCCTTGTTTTATTATCTTTGCCCCTGATTATTTCTGCTTGGCTTTTCCCATTCTCTTTCTGCTACACATTTACCATATGTTACCTGACCTGGTTAGCTCTAGTCCTCCACCTGAGCCCCTTATTATTTTCTTCTGCATGCTCCAGGTATAACACTTACTTGTAATGGCTTTGCCTTCCCTCCTCACAAGAACAGCAAGCTTCTTAAAATCAAAGATGATTGTGTGTCTGCTTCATACCCTTAATGCTTACTACATGCTTAGCACCTAGCACATCCTCAGAGATACTTGCAGAGTGAAGACCTTGGAAATAATTTAAGGTTCTGGACTTGTATGCTTTGCTTCAAAAAACATGAAGCTTCTGACCTATCCTGAGTAGAATTTGGGCACCACTTTGTTTTGCCAAGGGTATTTATTGATTTAAAGGGCAGGCACTTTATTTCCAGTAAATAATTGTATGCTCATAGGAAAAAATTAAAACTTTGCCCAAATTAAAAAAAAAAAAAGACATCATGTTAAGAAAGAATATAAGAATTCACTTTCAATAAATTTTATTTAAATTTCATAATTATCTTAGAAGAGAAAGAAAGAAAGCATAAAAATGCTTACCAAAGCTGATAAATAGAGTTTAGCACGAATAGTGAAATACCTGCCTCCCAATGTTAGGCCATAATCAGGCCTCATTCATCCTGTGAATTTCATATGTGTCTCAAAGAATTTTCCTCTCTCGATATCCTTCATTCCATTTTAACTTGGAAGAGCCATGGGAGCAGTATTAGCCAGTAAACTTTAGACTGACTAAGTCTGAATCATGCAGAGTCTTTGCATAGGCTGCCGAGTTCAAGCATGGTTCCTTTTCTAAGAGAATTTTACTTTTTTGTGGCTGAGACCACTGAGTCTTTTGCACCCACTACTATGGGCATTTCTTCAAACAGGACCTCAACTCAACGTCTCCTATCAGAGATAGAATCCATAGAATCTGCTAAATGAGAGGTTGCAGAGCTTGAATGGCACGCTAACATTCCCCACAGTTGGCCTTCTCCTTTCAGAATTACACTTTAAAGGGAGTGAAGACCCCAAGGATTTGGTCCTGTTCATTTAATTGATTCTAATTTATTCTTCTTTTGAATCCCTATCCTATAAGAAATGTAAACTCAGCCTAAAGAGCACATCTCTCTGTAGAATGGAGACTAGGAAAGGTTGTCATATTTGAAGGAGGTTATCAGAAGTAAGTCTATTTAATCTACTTAAGCTTGATAATTTCTTTCTTACTCAGGGTTGACAAGTAGATCCCCTCCAGGCATCTTGTATTTGAGAGAGATAGCCTGACCTGTTTGGGTGCCACAGTCAGTCAGACAATTTTAAATTTTGGAAGCACAGAATGATTCTATTACTAGAAATTAACCAAACCTATTGAAAATATGGCAACATAGAGTTATCTTAAATACAAGACGCTTTCCTTCTTTGAAAAGTTGATTCTAATGTATAAATAAACAGATTCAGAAACAATGATAAATTAACCACAGTTGGCTTGAGTTGAAAGAAGTAGAAAAGGGTGGTTTGGTTTTGTTTTGTCTTTTCTTCCTTTCAGTTCAGTTCAGTCACTCAGCTGTGTCCAACTCTTTGTGACCCCATGGACTGCAGTACCCAGGCTTCCTTGTCTGTCACCAACTCCTGGAGTTTACTCAAACTCATGTCCATTGAGTCAGTGATGCCATCCAACCATCTCATCCTCTGTCATCCCCTTCTCCTCCTGCCTTCAATCTTTCCCAGCATCAGAGTTTTTTCAGTGAGTCAGTTCTTCAAATCAGGTAGCCAAAATATTGGAGTTTCAGCTTCAGCATCAATCCTTCCAATGAATATTCAGGACTGATTTCCTTTAGAATTGACTGGTTGGATCTCCTTGCAGTCCAAGGGACTCAAGAGTCTTCTCCAACACCACAGTTCCAAAGCATCAATTCTCTGATGCTCAGCTTTAATTATTTTATTAAATAAATTATTTCTTTTATTTTTAATTCAATTTCTTTCTTTAACTATTTTATTAAATCACCCTATAAGAAATGTGGAAACCAAAAGTGTGCTAAATCTAAATTATATGTTAATACTCCACCCCCACTCCACCCACCAAAAATACAACCATAAATGACAAGAGGAATAGTAAGAGTTCAGAGCTGATCTTTTTTGATGCATTGAATTTGAAACAATAAAATAGTGTGATGAGTGGTAAATATCAGCTTGGAATATAGAGTAGCATGTTTATTTGTTAGTGTCATTTGAAACCACTGGAACATTACATTAGTGAAAACAACTGCAGGTAAATACATATAGAGCAGATAGCATGCAATTATTTAAAATTCTAAGTTTTAGGGCCAAATTATTTCTGCTGTAACCCAGATCCTTAATAGGATCTTGACACAACTTGACATGTAGATGATAATAATCTGAGCCCCCAGATCAGGTCATGTGGAAATTCAAAGCCCCCACTGGGCAAGATTACTGTGATTTTCTAAAAGGTCTTAGATTGGTCGGGTTGGGGGGACCTCCAGAGATAAACATCAGCCATTTTGGTGTCTGAATCTTTTAATTTTTTTTTTAAAGTGAGATCAGTAAATGACAAGCCCAGGTAATCCATGGTGTCCATCCAAATGATATCGCCAAGGACAGCATGCCAGTTCTTACCTAGACAGCATGCAGTCTGAACCTTGTGTTCATTCCATAATGTAAAGAAGTAATTTTTTCTCTTTAAATTGCTAAATGTATTAAGAGGTATGCTGTCAGAGAAAATTTAACAGGGAAAGGTAAAGGTCTCTAGGACTTGGTCTCCAAAGATACAGTCTTATATTTATAGCCTGTCTTAGCCACTTTGATTAATCTTCCTCATCATCTAATAAACCACTTCTATTGAAATATTATTTATAGAAAATTTATCCACCTGGGGACATGCTATTATGTTGTGTGAAAAATAAGGTCTTTTTTAATCCACAAGACTTTGTTCCTCAAGGACAACAGTCATTCCTTAAAGGTATTAACTGGGGCTAGGAATCTTTTTTTTTTTTTTTAAAGCGATGAGAGATGATAGGCTGTAACAGTCATAATTTCTGAGAAAATTCAAACATTCAAGTCTTTCAGGTGGTAATAACTTAGCTTATGGTCTTCTAACTGGTTGCTTTTAATAACAGAATTTTTCCTCCAAAGTGTAACCCTTATACATAAAGATGGTAATAGAGGCATAAATATTTTTGAAACATAATCGAGACCCAATGTCTTCAGCATTTAGCACCTCTCTTGTTTTCTATAGTAGCTCCTCATACTCTAAAAAATATAGTGTTCCATGGTTGGATGGCACCACTGATTCAATGGACATGAGTTTGAGCAAACTCTGGGAGACAGTGAAGGACAGGGAAGCCTGGAGTGCTGCAGTCCATGGGTCAAAAAGAGTCATACACAGCTTAGTGAATGAACAACAACACAAAACTCAGTCATAAAGCAACAGGACTAAACTAAGGAAAACTCAGGAAAATGGTTTAATGTTTATACTTTATATTAGATCTGATAGACAGAGTGCCTGAAGAATTATGGACAGAAGTTCATGAAACTGTACAGGAGGCAGTAATCAAGAACATCCCCAAGTGGGGGGAAAATGCAAAAAGACAAAAAGGTTGTCTGAGGAGGCCTTACAAATAGCTGTGAAAAGAAGAGAAGTAAAAGGCAAAGGAGAAAAGGAGAGATATACCCATTTGAACACAGAGTTCCAAAGAATAGCACAGAGAGACAAGAAAGCCTTCCTCTTTGATCAATCAAAGAAATAGAGGAAAACAATAGAATGGGAAAGACTAGCGATCTCTTCAAGTAAACTAGAGATACCAAGGGAACATTTCATGCAAAGATGGGCACAATAAAGGACAGAAATGGTATGGACCTAACAGGAGTAGAAGATATTAAGAAGAGGTGGCAAGAATACACAGAAAAACTATACAAAAAAGGTCTTCACAACCCAGATAATCATAATGGTGTGATCACTCACCTATAGCCAGACATCCTGGAACGTGAAGTCAAGTAGGCCTTAAGAAGCATCACTACAAACAAAGCTAGTGGTGGCAATAGAATTCCAGTTGAGCTATTTCAAAACCTAAAGATGATGCTGTGTAAGTGCCGCACTCCATATACCAGCACATTTGGAAAACTCAGCAGTGGCCACAGGACTGGAAAAGGTCAGTTTTCATTCCAATCCCAAAGGCAATACCAAAGAATGCTCAAACGACCATGCAATTGCACTCATCTCACACACTAGAAAAATAATGCTCAAAATTCTCCAAGCCAGGCTTCAACAGTACATGAACCGTAAACTCCCAGACATTCAAGTTGTTTAGAAAAGGCAGAGGAAGCAGAGATCAAATTGCCAACATCCACTGAATCATCAAAAAAGCAAGTGAATTCCAGAAAAACATCTACTTTGGCTTTATTGACTATGCCAAAGCCTTTATGTGGACCACAACAAACTCTGGAAAATTCTTAGAGATGAGAATACCAGACCACCTCACCTGCCTCTTGAGAAATCTGTATGCAGGCCAGAAAGCAACAGTTAGAATTGGACGTGGAACAACAGACTGGTTCCAAATCAGGAAAGCAGTAGGTCAAGGCTGTATACCATCATCCTGATTATTTAACTTATATGCAGAATACATCATGAGAAATGCTGGGCTGGAAGAAGCACAAGCTGGAATCAAGATTGCCAGAAGAAATATCAATAACCTCAGATATGCAGATGACACTACCCTTATGGCAGAAAGTGATGAAGAAATAAAGAGCCTCTTGATGAAAGTGAAAGAGGAGAGTGAAAAAGTTGGCTTAAAGCTCAACATTCAGAAAACTAAGATCATGGCATCTGGTCCCATCACTTCATGGCAAATAGATGGGGAAACAGTGGAAACAGTGGCAGACTTTATTTTTTGGGGGCTCCAAAATCACTGCAGATGGTGATTGCAGCCATGAAATTAAAAGACGCTTACTCCTTGGAAGGACAGTTAGGCCAACCTAGATAGCATATTCAAAAGCAGAGACATTGCTTTGCCAACAAAGGTCCATCTAGTCAAGGCTATGGTTTTTCCACTGGTCATGTATGGATGTGAGAGTTGGACTGTGAAGAAAGCTGAGCACCGAAGAATTTATGCTTTTGAACTGTGGTGTTGGAGAAGACTCTTGAGAGTCCCTTGGACTGCAAGGAGATCCAACCAGTCCATTCTAAAGGAGATCAGTCCTGGGTATTCTTTGGAAGGACTGATGCTAAAGCTGAAACTCCAATCAATACTTTGGCCACCTCATGCAAAGAGTTGACTCATTGGAAAAGACTCTGATGCTGGGAGGGATTGGGGGCAGGAGGAGAAGGGGACAACAGAGGATAAGATGGCTGAATGGCATCACTGACTCGATGGACGTGAGTTTGGGTGAACTCCAGGAGTTGGTGATGGACAGGGAGGCCTGGTGTGCTGCAATTTATGGGATCGCAAAGAGTCGGACATGACTGAGCAACTGAACTGAACTGAACTGAAGAGATAGATAAACTACATATTGATATGGCTGTTTTCATCCTAATTCAGGATTCCCATTCACCATTGTAGAGTTTAGAGGTGCCTATTTAATACCCTGTTTTGCTCAAAATGAAGAAACCATCTATTAGACATCATCTTCAAGAATCAGGTCCCACACACCTCTCTTGAGGAAAGACTCTGTTAAATAGGTACAGCAAGACCATGTATCCCGTACCCTAATCCAGGGCCAGTTTTCAGCATTACTAGTTTCTTCTGTGGCTTTCCATGACTAAGCTACAGCTTTTAAAACCAACCCCACAGATATTCCCCATTCTTATTTAAATTCAAATCTTACCTTTCATTCTGTGAGCATCTGGGTTTGATCCCACTGCCTCTTCTGGTTCCCAACCCAGAAGATGTCTTATTAATTTCTAAATCTCAAGGCTATGAGTCCCTGACTGAGGCCAGACCTGCAAGGCCATGGTACTGGTTTCCCCAATCATGGTTCTAATCACACATTGCCCAACCCCTGAAATGTAGTTGGGTTAGGACATCTCAGATCATAAGCTTAGGGAAGACTGGATCAAAGTATCTTTGAAATAGATAATTATCCCATAAGCTGAAGATAGTAGAAGATATGATTCATTTAGGGCTGAAATACTGTAGGGACATTACACAGGCCAAATATAATTACAAAACCAAAGAACAGATGAATTTAACTTGACAATGAACTTTATGTTCAACTCCCTTTTGAGGTTGTGGAAATTCATTTATTATGAATACCTGAAGCCTTCTCAGACTTTTACAGCCATCAGGGTACTTGCTGCTGCTGCTGCTGCTGCTGCTAAGTCGCTTCAGTCGTGTCTGACTCTGTGTGACCCCATAGACGGCAGCCCACCAGGCCCCACCATCCCTGGGATTCTCCAGGCAAGAACACTGGAGTGGGTTGCCATTTCCTCCTCCAATGCATGAAAGTGAAAAATGAAAGTGAAGTCGCTCAGTTGTGTCTGACTCTTAGCGACCCCATGGACTGCAGCCTACCAGGCTCCTCCATCCATGGGATTTTCCAGGCAAGAGTACTGGAGTGGGTTGCCATTGCCTTTTCTGATCAGGGTACTTACAGAGCTTTATTTTCAAAGAAGAGAGATAAGTAGCTGTTCAACAGTATCACATTGCAAGCTTTATATTAATAGATATATTATTTCTATATAGTTAAAGAGATATTAATTCTGCAGCTCAGGCCTTTGGCTGTACGATAGTGCTTGTATTTTTAAAGAATTCCAGTCCCAGCATAAGATCACAGTCACAGATGGTGCAATTTACATGCAATTCTTTTTCTATTTGTTTTGTAAGACCCATGATGAACCATTGGCTTGAAAGACAAGCAAACTATTTGGTGAGTTAGATAGCTTCCTGGGGCATCCCTGGTGGTTCAGATGGTAAAGAATCTGCCTACAATGCAGGAGACCCAGTTTAGATCCCTGGATCGGGAATATCCCCTGGAGGAGGGAATAGCTACCCACTCCAGTATTCTTGCCTGGGGAATACTATGGACACAGGAGCCTGGCAGACCACAAAGAGTCAGACATGACTAAGTGACTAATACTTTCACAACACACCTTAGATACCATCATAGACAGCTAGTTACCAACATTTGCCAGAGATGACAAAAATAGTTTTCTACTCAAAGTAAAGTCCTCCAGTTCATGGACCTTAAGCCAGACATCTTAACATTGTCACTCTGTGCAAGTACTCTATTTGGACTCCCCAATGACAGGGTTGTGGGCATGTGGACCTTAATTGTGGGACATGAAGATATAGTTAAACAGCTAGGCTTTCTTCTGCTGCTCCTGCTGCTAAGTCACTTCAGTTGTGTCCGGCTCTGTGTGACCCCACAGACGGCAGCCTACCAGGCTCCCCCATCCCTGGGATTCTCCAGGCAAGAACACTGGAGTGGGTTGCCATTTCCTTCTCCAATGCATGAATGTGAAAAGTGAAAGTGAAGTCGCTCAGTTGTGTCCGACTCTTAGGGACCCCATGGACTGCAGCCTACCAGGCTCCTCTGCCCATGGGATTTTCTAGGCAAGAGTACTAGGCTTTCTAGTCACTGTTAAATGTACCTGCTTTTTTAGAGTCTATTATCAGCAAGATATAGAGGTTGGTTCCAAAGACCAAAATGATGGGTGGTCAAAATATACTTTAGAGTAAGAGAAGAGATGAAGTTTGAATTGGACTTTTTCTTGAATGAGGATGGAGGAATCACTCCTCTTGAAGAGCTAATTCTTTTCTTTTAGAAAGGCCTTGAACTAAAAACATAACTAAGTTGGTTATGACCAGTCCCTTGTACTCATCTGGTCATTGACACAGACCATCTGGTTTTGATGCTGGACACATCATAGCAAAGAGATAACGAAACGTTTTTGAAATCACTTTCCTAGTGAAGATACTTTCAAGTACAGTCCAGTAGTCTAGAGTTGAAATTGAAATCTCTCAAGACAGACCTCCTCCTCTATTAGAGGCCATGATAAATAGATAGGATCACCATTCTTACGAAATGTCTTAAATTTTCACAGTTCTCATAGACACTCAGGAATATAACTATTCCCATTGATGGACTTTACATGCATACAACTGTTTCTTTAAATAATGTGTCAAGAAAGAAACCAAGATGCCATCACACTTAGCGGCATCCAAAAGCCACGAGGTGGCCATAAAAGCTTGTGCTGAAGAAATAGAAGCATATATAGCTGTTACATGAATAAATGGGCTTGGCTGGTGTTCCTGGGCAGTCATTTGTATCTCTGAAGGCAGAACTGAAAGGTCAGGGCAGCACTTCTGCACTTGATTCCACAAAGTGGCAAAGCCAAAGTCCTAATGAAGGATGTGATGGTGAACCATGAGTCCAGAAGAAGATAAATAAGAGAGTTTAATGTAACTCAGTTTTCAAAGACCAGTTCAGAACATTATCTGAAATGGAACACAGGTACTAAAGAGACCCACTTTAGTATTTAATGACTATTTTTAAGGAACCCTACTGCAGGTGGTGACTACAGCCATAAAATTGAAAGATGCTTACTCCTTGGAAGGAAAGTTATGACCAACCTAGATAGCATATTGAAAAGCAGAGACATTGCCAACAAAGGTCCATCTAGTCAAGGCTATGGTTTTTCCAGTGGTCATGTATGGATGTGAGAGTTGGACTGTGAAGAAAGCTGAGGGCCGAAGAATTGATGCTTTTGAACTGTGATGCTGCAGAAGACTCCTGGGAGTCCCTTGGACTGCAAGGAGATCCAACTAGTCCATTCTGAAGGAGATCAGCCCTGGGATTTCTTTGGAAGGAATGATGCTGAAGCTGAAACTCCAGTACTTTGGCCACCTCTTGTGAAAAGTTGACTCTTTGGAAAAGACTCTGATGCTGGGAAGGATTGGGGGCAGGAGGAGAAGAGGATGACAGAGGATGAGATGGCTGGATGGCATCACTGACTCGATGAACGTGAGTCTCCGTGAACTCTGGGAATTGGTGATGGACAGGGAGGCCTGGCGTGCTGCGATTCATAGGGTTGCAAAGAGTCGTACACGACTGAGCGACTGAACTGAACTGAACTGAAGATAAATAGAGGTTTGATAATTTTGGCCTAACCATGTTTGACTTTGTCAATGTATCAATTTTGAGCAACTTCATAGGATATGCTTCTAGAATTTGGGTTAAAACTTGTTGCTTAATTAGCTGTTTAAGGAAGAAACATCACAGAAATGGCATATGTAATCTGCACTTAAGAAAAATATCTCAGAGGGAAAATAATTCCATTGGAAATAAATTGTCATCAGATCCCTATGAACACTATCTCCACTTGACAAGGAAACACCAGTGTAGGAGGCTGGGGTGAGGGCGGGTTGGACTTCAGTCAACACTTCTATTCTATTTCCCTGAGGGAAGTAGAGCCACTCTGCTTGCTCTCACTGTGAGCCAAGCCACACCATCACCATCTGATCCAGGATCAGTTTGAAGGCATTATTTCCTCCTATCCCATGCTGGTTTACCTTGTATAATGCCACACCTGTGGCCAAGACATCATGTCCCCTCATGGGACCAATATCTATCATTGACAAAGAGGTTTCTGAGAACTGTATGCTCTCCTCCCCCATTGTTTTAGCTCAAGCCAGTGCAACAGTCCTCTTCTCTGATTGATTGTCCTGGATTCTATGCCAAAAAGTAGAGAAATCCGTTATTGCCTTAGCATGATTGTCTTCATGTGATCGTTGTTACTTTGGGATATATTTACACAGCAAGATAGTCAGAGAAGTGACTCAAAGCATGCTGTTGTTCAGTCATGTCTGACTCTTTGTGACCACATGGACTGCAGCACAGCAGGCTTCCCTGTCCTTCAGTATCTCCCAGAGTTTGCTAAAACTCATGTTTATTGAGTGGGTGATGCTATCTAACCATCTCATCCTCTGATGCCCCTTTCTCATATTGCCTCAAGCATCAGAGTCTTTTCCAATGAGTCAGCCCTTCACATTAGGTGGCCAAAGTATTGGAGCTTCAGCTTCAGCATCAGTCCTTCCAATGAATATTCAACATTGATTTCCTTTAGGATTGACTGATTTGATCTCCTTGCAACCCAAGGGGCTCTCAAGAGTCTTCTCCAGCAGCTCAGTTTGAAAGAATCAGTTCTTTAACATTCAACCTTCTTTATGGTCCACCTCTTACATCCATGCATCAGTCAGTTCAGTTGCTCAGTCATGTCCGACTCTTTGCGACCCCACGAATCGCAGCACGCCAGGCCTCCCTGTCCATCACCAACTCCCGGAGTTCACCCAGACTCACGTCCATCGAGTCAGTGATGCCATCCAGCCATCTCATCCTCTGTCGTCCTCTTCTCCTCCTGCCCCCAATCCCTCCCAGCATCAGAGTCTTTTCCAATGAGTCAACTCTTCACATGAGGTGGCCAAAGTACTGGAGTTTCAGCTTTAGCATCATTCATTCCAAAGAAATCCCGGGTTGATCTCCTTCAGAATGGACTGGTTGGATCTCCTTGCAGTCCAAGGGACTCTCAAGAGTCTTCTCCAGCACTGCAGTTCAAAAGCATCAATTCTTCAGCACTCAGCCTTCTTCACAGTCCAACTCTCACATCCATACATGACCACAGGAAAAATCATGACTTCTGGTAAAATCATAGCTTTGATAATGCAGATTTTGTTGGCAAAGTTTTGGCTTTTCTTTGTAATAAGCTATCTAGGTTTGTGATTGCTTTCCTTCAAAGGAGCAAGTGTCTTTTAATTTCATGGCTGCAGTCAGTATCTGCAGGGATTTTGGAGCCCAAACATATAAAGTCTGTCACTGTTTCCACTGCTTCCCCATCTATTTGCCATGAAGTGATGGAACAAAATACCATGATCTTAGTTTCTTGAATGTTGAGTTTTAAGCCAGCTTTCTCATTCTTCTTTTACCCTCATCAGGAGGCTCTTTAGTTCATCTTAGATTCTGCCATTAGAGTGATATCATCTGTATAGCTGAGGTTGTTGATATTTCTCCCAGTAATCTTGATTCCAGCTTGTGATTTATCCAGCCCAGCATTTCACATAATTTACTCTGCATATAAGTTAAATAAGCAGGGTGACAATATACAGCATTGATACAATCCTTTTCCAATTTTGAGTTAGTTGTTCAATGTCCATTTCTAGCCGTTGCTTTGTGACCTACATAGAGGTTTCTTAGAGACAGGTAAGGTGGCCTGATATTCCCATATCTTTAAGAATTTTCCAAGGTTTGTTGTGATTTACACAATTGTTTTAGCATAGTCAATGAAGCAGAAGTAAATGTTTTTCTAAAATTCTCTTGCTTTTTCTATGATCCAACAGATGGTGGCAATTTGATCTCTGGGTCCTCAGATCAGATAAGATCAGATCAGTCGCTCAGTCGTGTCCCACTCTTTGTGACCCCATGAATCGCAGCACGCCAGGCCTCCCTGTCCATAACCAACTCCCGGAGTTCACTCAGACTCATGTCCATCGAGTCAGTGATGCCATCCAGCCATCTCATCCTCTGTCGTCCCCTTCTCCTCTTGCCCCCAATTCCTCCCAGCATCAGAGTCTTTTCCAACGAGTCAACTCTTCGCATGAGGTGGCCAAAGTACTGGAGTTTCAGCTTTAGCATCATTCTTTCCAAAGAAATCCCAGGGCTGATCTCCTTCAGAATGGACTGGTTGGATCTCCTTGCTAAATCCAGCTTGTACATAGAATTCTCAGTTCATGTGCTGCTGAAGCCTAGCTTAAAGGATTTTGAGCATTGCCTTCCTAATGTGTGAAATGAACTCAACTGTATGGTAGTTTTGTTTTTTTTTTTTTTTTTTTTTCCATTTCTTTTTCTTGGGAATGGTCTTGCTCCCTGTCTCCTGTACATGAATCTCTGTCCGTAGTTCATCAGGCACTCTGACTATCAGATCTAGTCCCTTAAATCTATTTCTCACTTCCACTGTATAGTCATAAGTGATTTGGTTTAGGTCATACCTGAATGGTCTAGAGTTTTTCCCCACTTTCTTCAATTTAAGTCTGAATTTAGCAATAAGGAGTTCATGATCTGAGCCACAGTCCATTCCCGGTCATGTTTTTGCTGACTGTATGTATAGAGCTTCTCAATCTTTGGCTGCAAAGGATATAATCAATCTGATTTCGGTGTTGACCATCTGCTGATGTCCATGGTTAGAGTCTTCTCTTGTGTTGTTGGAAGAGGGTGTTTGCTATGACCAGTGCGTTCTTTTGGCAGAACTCTGTTAGCCTTTGCCCTGCTTCATTTTGTACTCCAAGGCCAAATTTGCCTGTTACTCCAGGTGTTTCTTGACTTGCTACTTTTGCATTCCAGTTCCCCATAATGAAAAGGACATATTTTTTGAGTATTAGTTCTAGAAGGTCTTGTAGGTCTTCATAGAACCGTTCAATGTCAGCTTCTTCAGCGTTACTGGTCAGGGCATGGACTTGGATTACCGTGATATTGAATCGTTTGCCTTGGAAATGAACAGCGATCATTCTGTCTTTTTGAGATTGCATCCAAGTACTGCAATTTGGACTCTTTTGTTGACTATGATGGCTACTCCATTTCTTCTAAGGGATTCCTCCCACAATAGTAGATACAATGGTCATCTGAGTTAAATTCACCCATTCCAGTCCATCTTAGTTCACTGATTCCTAGAATGTCTATGTTCACTCTTGCCATCTCCTGTTTGACCACTTCCAATTTGCCTTGATTCATGGACCTAACATTACAGGTTCCTATGCAATATTGCTCTTTATAGCATCGAACCTTGCTTCTATCACCAGTCCCATCCAAAACTGGGTGTTGTTTTTGCTTTGGCTCCATCCCTTCATTCTTTCTGGTGTTATTCTTCCACTGATCTCCAGTAGCATAGTGGGCACCTACCGACCTGGGGAGTTCATCTTTCAGTGTCCTATCTTTTTGCCTTTTCATACTGTTCATGAGGTTCTCAAGACAAGAAAACTGAAGTGGTTTGCCATTCCCTTCTCCAGCGGACCACATTCTTTCAGACCTCTCCAACATTACCCATCCGTCTTGGGTGGCCCCACATGGCATGGCTTAGTTTCACTGAGTTAGACAAGGCTGTGGTCCATGTGATCAGATTGGCTAGTTATCTGTGATCGTGGTTTCAGTCTGTCTGCCCTCTGATGCCCTCTCTCAGCACCTACCATCTTACTTGTGTTTCTTTTACCTTGGACATGGGGTATAGTAATGTTCAAAATTCTCCAAGCCAGGCTTCAGAAATACATGAACCGTGAACTTTCAGATGTTCAAGCTGGTTTTAGAAAAGGCAGAGGAACCAGAGATCAAATCACCAACATCTGATGGATCATCGAAAAAGCAAGAGAGTTCCAGAAAAACATCTGTTTCTGCTTTTTTGACTATGCCAAGCCTTTGACTGTGTGGATCCCAATAAACTCAGGAATATTCTGAAAGAGATGGGAATATCAGACCACCTGACCTGCCTCTTGAGAAATCTGTATGCAGGTCAGGAAGCAACAGTTCGAACTGGACATGGAACAACAGACTGGTTCCAAATTGGAAAAGGAGTTTGTCAAGGCTGTATATTGTCACCCTGTTTATTTAACTTATATGCAGAGTACATCATGTGAAACGCCAGGCTGGAGGAAGCACAAGCTGTAATCAAGATTGCTGAGAGAAATATCAATAACCTCAGTTATGCAGATGACACCACCCTTATGGCATAAAGTGAAGAAGAACTGAAGAGCCTCTTGATGAAAGTGAAGGAGGAGAGTGAAAAAGTTGGCTTAAAGCTCAACATTCAGAAAACGAAGATCATGGCATCCGGTCCTATCACTTCATGGGAAATAGATGGGGAAACAGTGGAAACAGTGGCTGACTTTATTTTTCTGGGCTCCAAAATCACTGCAGATGGTGATTTCAGCCATGAAATTAAAAGATGCTTACTCCTTGGATGGAAAGTTATGACCAACTTAGACAGCATATTAAAAAGCAGAGACATTACTTTGCCAACAAAGTTCCATCTAGTCAAGGCTATGGTTTTTCCAGTGGTCATGTATCGATGTGAGAGTTGGACTGTGAAGAAAGCTGAGTGCTGAAGAATTGATGCTTTTGAACTGTGGTGTTGGAGAAGACTCTTGAGAGTCCCTTGGAGTGCAAGGATTTCCAACCAGTCCATCCTAAAGGAGATCAGTCCTGGGTGTTCATTGGTGGGACTGATGTTGAAGCTGAAACTTCAATACTTTGGCCACCTGATGCAGATAGCTGACATTTGAAAAGACCCTAATGCTGGGAAAGATTGAGGGCAGGAGGAGAAGGGGATGACAGAGGATGAGATTGTTGGATGGCATCACTGACACAATGGACATGGGTTTTGGTGGACTCCAGGAGTAGGTGATGGACAGGGAGGCCTGGTGTGCTGAGGCCTGCAGTTCATGGGGTCCCAAAAAGTCGGACACGACTGAGTGACTGAATGGAACTGAACTGGACTGTATGGTAGTTTGAACATTCTTTGATACTAAGATTCTTTGGGACTGGAAAGAAAACCACCTTTTCCAGTTCTGTGGCCACTGCTGAGTTTTCCAACTTTGCTGACATATGAATGCAGCATTTTAACAGCATCATCTTTTAAGATTTGAAGTAGCTCATCTGGAATTCCATCATCTCCATTAGCTTTGGTTGTAGTAATATTTCCTAAGCCCCACTTGACTTCACACTCCCGGATGTCTGGCTCTAGGTGACTGACCACACTATCATGGTTACCCGTGTCATTGAAACCTGTTTGTTTTGTTTTGTTTTGTTTTGTTTTTTACAATTCTGTGTATTCTTGCTGCCTCTTCTTAATCTCTTCTGCTTATGTTAGGTCTATGCTGTTTCAAAGTTTAGAACGTGTATAAGTCAAATGTTCAAGGTTACAGAGTTGGGCTAAAAATAGATCCAGAGCCATGTACTTTCCTTAATTCTTCATCAAGCTTTTTCCATTTCATCAATGTCCTTAGGCATCTTTCATAAAGTGTGCATCTCCTGCCATATCCCACCTCTGGTCTAATCTCCCAGAGGTGGTGATTAACCAAACCCAGGACCTAATTAGTTTAGTTCATGATCTAATAAGGACTTTGGGAACAAAATGAACATTTTTATTTTATTTCCTCTCTTTTGTGCATTGTGCTTGTTTTGTGTGTGTGTGTGTGTGCATTTGGATCTTCATTTCAAGAATGCTTGGAGATTTTCCTTCATAGGTAGTAAAAGATTTCACCAATGATTCTGTCTTATCTCCCATCCACATGTTCAAATATCATTCCTCCAATGTGTTTAGAAACCATAAACTTCTTTTCCATTTCCTGGTAATGCTCAATTTTTTTTTTAAAAAGTATTCCTGATTAGTGTGCTAGAGCAGACTTGTCCAGGCTCATAAGAGTTCACTGTGCACATGTTTTCCCAATTTGAACAAATGGTTGATATTGACCAGTGTAGAAGATTTACACAATGGCAGAAGATGGCAAATGCTACAAATAAGCAATTTTAATTTTTTTTAAAGCCAATCGTTTCATTATGTTATTTAGTTTTCTTAATAACAGCTTTATTAAGATATAATTTGCAGAGAGCCAAATTGTTGCCCTTTTCATTTCCTAATATCCTCTACTTTCTGACCCCTCAGAAGAAAGCAAGCCTCCTATTAGGAATATTAAAATGGAGGAAGTCTTTATCAGGCTTCAGAAACAGGAAAGCAGCCCACTGACCTGCTTCTAATCTGCCTGGACACTGCCCAGGTTTTGTGCCCACTTGCAAGCACAACAAATCAGGTAGCATGTTAGATAAGAAAGGGAATGAGTCTTGGAATTCTTGAGCTCTTGGAGGTCTGGCCAACCTCCCAGGGTCTAAGAAGTCTTATGACTCACAAAGTGAAACAAACACCATTGTAAAAGTTAAACCAGAGCTTCATTTTTGCACATAAACTGATGACAATATCAATTTGAGGGCTGGGATTATAAGCAGGGACCCTCAAAACTGCAATTTGAAGTCTCACTTGTGGGGTGCATGCATCACCTAAGACCCTTTCCCAATTGGGACTCCAGATTGCTGCTAACAATGGACTTTCGTTCACTGTCCAAGTTTGGATATATGTTGTCAGCCCAATTTGGTGATGCATACACTGTGGTGTTGGGGAAGACTCTTGAGCATCCCTTGGATTGCAAGGAGATCCAACCAGTCCATTCTAAAGGAGATCAGTCCTGGGTGTTCTTTGGAAGGAATGATACTAAAGCTGAAACTCCAGTACTTTGGTCACCTCATGTGAAGAGTTGACTCATTGGAAAAGACTCTGATACTGGGAGGGATTGGAAGCAGGAGGAGAAGGGGATGACAGAGGATGAGATGGCTGGATGGCATCACTGACTCGATGGATGTGAGCTTGAAAGAACCCTGGGAGTTGGTGATGGACAGGGAGGCCTGGCGTGCTGCAATTCATGGGGTCATAAAGAGTCGGACATGACTTAGCGACTGAACTGAACTGAACTGAACTGAACACTGTTCCTTGGGGCTTCCCAGGTGACTCAGTGGTAAAGAATGCACCTGCCAATGCAGGAGATGCAGGAGACTTGAGTTCAGTTCCTTGGGTGAGGAAGATCCCCTGGAGGAGGAAATGGCAACCCACTCCAGTATTCTTGCCTGGAAAATTCCATGGACAGTGGAGCCTGGAGGGCTACTGTCCATGGGAATCACAAAGAATTGGATATATCTGAACAACTGTGCACACATGCGCACATGCAAGCTGTTACTTCTATTGTTTCTATTTCTTTTCTTTTAATAATTGTGTATTGAAATTAAGCCAAATAATCTATAAAAATTGGAATTATTTGTGTGTAATGAGTGATTTCTTTTGTTAATGAGTCCTTTTATCCTAAAATGAAAGTAAATATTTCAGCAAAACACCTCCTTACTCCAGATGACTTTGTTAATCTTTGCCGAAAATTTAGGATGAGGCTCTAACTTATAACACCTCCAATAATGTAATTATTTTACAACTGATCTGCTACTTAAGCTTAAACATTCCTGTGTTCCATAAATCGGGATGAGACAGTTGTACTTGGGCCATTTCTCCAGGCTCACACCTGTTAACTCAAAGAAAGCAGCTGCTGAGTGTTTTGCAGGCATTTACTACTCTCATTTTCCTTGTTTCTAAGACAGATGAGGCTACTGTATACGCTCTAACTGCAGCCAACCCACAAATAAATGCAGCCATTGGAGTGAGCCCAGGTGAAAGCATCAGAAGAACTACTCTGCAACCCACATAATCTTAATAAGCAATACATCCTGTTTTGAGGCCTTTTTTTGCAAATCAGTGGATAATTGATAGAACATCTCTCCACTAAATATATTTACAACTGAATTACGAACAACCAAGTCCTGAGCTGCTTTCTTTGACTTTAGGGCATCTCTTATTTTTTTTAAAGGACTGTATCTTTGGGAAGTTTCAGCCATAGGAAAAAAGACAAACCCAGGATGGGACCACATGTATAATGGAGATAAGTCCAATGTAGGAGAGCCAAGTGAGTAAACAGAAAAACGTTTTTTAAAAGTTTAATTAAAAAAAAAACTTAAAAAAATTAAACACATACAACTGCAGCTGGCCACTGAGTTCTGAAAAAAAAAAAATATATATATATGTATATATATCCTAAAGGAAAAAGCAGTCTCCAGAGATCAAACTAGAAGGATCCCAACCTTTTTTTGCTAGTGTCAATAGAGTTGTTAATAAAATATCTCATTCTGCATATTTTATGCCCTTCCTCAGAGCCGTGGAATACCTGAAGGCTGCCATATGTCTTCAAAGAAGAATATTCATAATACCTCACAAAATTAAACTTGAAGGCAGGTAGAACCCAGAAAAACAGACTCAGTTAATGGAAGCAGAAGATGCCTTCTGGGAACATTGAAAAAGGCTAATAACAAGGCAAGCATCTCCTGGATTCCCTTATGTTTTTGTGTGCTTCATACACAGAATAAAAACAAAATAGAAAGATATTTTACACTCACCACCTTGCCAACAAGAATTCATTCTGTAACCACCAACCCTAAAATCTCCAATTAGGTATGTACACCTTAAGATATAGCATCAGAACTCCTTGACCATATATTTGTTCAGACAGCATGCTCTAATTGAAGACACTGAAGTTGAATTAAAAATATGAAGACAAACAAATTCCTTTTGGGTGCTTAACAAATCCTTATGCTAGAAAAGCAACAAACAGAGTTTGTAATTCTGATCATATGTTACTTTCTGAGGGTTATACATTATTAAATCTTGTTGAAAAGGAAGAATTGGGCTTTCCCTTCTTCATTTAGCCTGTTTTCTCTTAACACTTCACTCAGCGGAGTCTATAAAATAGGCCTGAGCAGGTTCCCATTGGCTGTGGTCAATTTTAATTTCTGGTTCTCATGCACAAACCTGATGTGTATAGGTTCCAAATCCTAGAAGGAAAATGTCACAAAGCCATTTTTGACATTGCTTAATTAAAACAAATAATGCATCCTGCAATTTACAAAGAAAAAAATAAGACAGTCATTTAAGTCATGTGGACAAATTTCACTACCTAATACTTTGTTCTCCAATGACCATCTGTTTATATCCAACAAAAATTCTCATGTAAGAAAACAGTAAAATATTTCAGACAGTTTTTTCTCCTTTATCCAAACAAAAATTAGAGTATGGTCTGCCTCAACTTTTGTGGTAAAAGTAGAGAAAAGACAGCCCCTTAGCATTCAGATTCCAGAGCTTCTGCTTTCCATTCAGATCTAATGTCTGAGCACCACATATATCATAAATGTATAGACCAGAGCACCTGACCCCTCTTTGCTGGCCAGCACTACATTAAAAGCAAGTGAACATGGAGCTGGCTATCTCACCTGAATTAATCACAGCTCTGTCAGTTTTAAGAAAAAGAAACAACTCATTTTGGCTTGTAAAATGATGAGAGGAGGAACATAGGTTCATGAGTAAATTACAAGCTGAAATCAAGATTGCTAGGGAAATATCAACAACCTCAGATACACATGATACCACTCTCATGGCAGCAAGCAAAGAGGAACTATAGAGCTTCTTGATGAGGGTGAAAGAGGAGAGTGAGAAAGCTGGCTTAAAACTCAACATTCAAAACGCTAATATCATGGCATCCAGTCCCATCACTTCATAGCAAAGAGAAGAGGAACAGGGGAAGCCATGACAGATTTTTATCTTCCTGGGCTCCAGAATTACTGCAGAGGGTGAATGTAGCCATGAAATTAAAAGACACTTGCTCCTTGAAAGTAAAGCTATGAAAAACCTAGACAGAATATTAAAAAACAGAGGCATCACTTTGCCAACAAAGGTCCATATTGTCAATGCTATGGTTTTTCCAGTAGTCATGTACAGATGTGAGAGTTGGACCATAAAGAAGGCTGAGTGCTGAAGAATAGATGCTTTCAAATTGTCGTGCTAGAGAAGACTCTTGAGAGTCCCATGGATTAAAAGGAGCTCCAACCAATCAATCCTAAAGGAAATTAACTCTGAATATTCATTGGAAGCACTGATGCTAAAGCTGAAACTCCAATACTTTGGCCACCTGATGTGAAGAGCTGACTCATTGGAAAAGACCCTGTTGCTGGGAAAGACTGTAGGCAAAAGGAGAAAGGGGCAGCAGAGTATGAGATGGTTAGGTAGAATCACCAACTCAATGGACATAAATTTGATCAAACTCCAGGAGATAGTGGAGGATAGAGGAGCCTGGTATGCTGTAGTCCATGGGATTGCTAATAGTCAAACGTGACTCAGCAACTGAAAAACAAGCAAAATTTTGAAGAGACGTGTTGTAGATCAAACTTTCAGGTATAGCTGAACCCATCAAGAAAATCATCCTCTTCACTTCTAGGCACTGCTTTCTTGAGTGCTGGATTTATTCTCAAAAGCACTCCTCTCATGAGGGAGAGACCCCAGCTTACATTTTGTACACTAAGGAATCTCAATAGAAAGGAAACACCTCTCATTCAATGGTTCCAGAAAGGGTTGAGTTTGTCACTGTCTGGTCAGATTTGCATCCACAATCAGTCACTGAAGGGATGGAATGCTCTTATGTTTCCAGGACTTGGTTGTGTCTTAGTTCAGGTTCCTCCAGAAGTAGACCTAAGCCAAGGATATTTGTGAGAATAGTTCATTGGAAGTTGCAAGGAATGTGAGTGTGTGACAAAGAAGTCAGCCAATACAGGGATGTTAAGTCAGGTACAAGCAAGAGAGTGGCACTTAATATTGCAAGAATATTTCCTGGTAAAACAAACATGGAATAATTACCCCATCAAGAAGTGAAGTATTTGAGGTATATTTGGGGTATTTATACTCCCACATATGCTAGTTATTAGGTAAAAACTACATTCAGGGTAAATTTTAATGTCCCCCTTGGATATTTCCCACCTGCCTTGTGTGTGGACACAGTAGATTTCATCAAGATCAAGGTAGTCCTCTATCAATCATGCTTTTGCTGGCTGAAGAAGCCAAAATACAGGCATAGAAATGTAGAGGGGATCTGAAGGAACATGGAAAGACCACCAACAAAGTCTGCTATAGGTCCCATTCCGACCCCTTGCTCAGGAGATGCAGGAATTAGTGTGTTAGACCCACCCAAACCACATATAATAAGTGTGGAAGAGGGATGATGCTCACAAAGGAAAACCAGGGTGCTGTCCCTATGGAAAAAGGGAAAAGATTCTCAGGCAGGCAGAAACAAGAAACATTCACTTGATTAGCTGAATCCTGAATTGTATGTTCTCAACTTAAAGCTTCCAGTGCAGAGACAGGGGTATACAGTAAGTGAGAGATAAATAAATAGACCCAGACCCTGATAAGGATATGGATCATTATTCTTAGCACTTGAGCTGAGTTTTTGGAAATGTATCCAGTGTCTTCAGGGGCATGAAGGTGAGGCTGGTGTCCTCCATACCTCCACTCCTCTGGTAATTCTTGGTGAAGAAAACACAAACAGGCAAAAATTAGAGGCTAAGAAGTATTAAGACAGAACAAATGTAATTGATGCCTTCTGAGTAAAATAATTAAGATAGAGTTATGGAAAAGGCATAAAGACCCTATCTATAAATGGCTATGGAAATAAGCCTGTTCGCTAAAAAAAGAGAGTGACTATCAGACGATTCTAATCCTTGTTTTGCTTTTGC
This sequence comes from Bos javanicus, assembly GCF_032452875.1. Lineage (NCBI taxonomy): Eukaryota > Metazoa > Chordata > Mammalia > Artiodactyla > Bovidae > Bos > Bos javanicus. The sequence goes on along the minus strand of NC_083880.1, from coordinate 49,749,933 downwards.
TGTCATCACTGTTACGTGGTGATGAGTGTATTTGGTGCTTGGTAGTTTATTCTTTTTTTGAAAATGTGTGCTGCCAACAGCTCTTCCAAATAAGGATCATTGCCCAAGGAACACTGTAAAAGCAACAAGTGAGGCATTTGCAACCAAGCAAGCATTAACGAAGTCTGGGGTAATTTCTACTGTGGTGAGCAGAATAAAGCCAAGCTTGCTAGCTGTCTGGATTTCTGGCTGCTTAATAAATCCTTCCTTTGTGTAGACTGTGAATGTTGGCTCATGATTTTCTTACATCAGACTAGCTCTTAAGGGGCTCACCAAAATTGACCCCAACATCTCCACATCCTAACCTCAAGTAAATCAGAGTAGGATTTTTTCATCATTATTAATAGAAAAAATTGTTCAGTAATGGTCAGGTAATGTACATCTATTTCTTTGCTATGCTTGTGTATGTGGGTATACAGGTTTGTTGCTTGTTGGGTTGTTTGTTCTTATTTGTTTTTGTCTTTGATGGTTTTAAAAATTTGGGAGGGTTTAACGTAGTTCTAGATTCTTAGAATCTGTTGGAAACACAAAGAAGATATTCTCCCAGTTGTAGAATCCCAACTAAATTTCACTTATTAGTATTTGCCAACTCACTTTCCAATTGAAATTCTCAGTTAAATTCTGTATAAACACTGCATAAAACTTTGATACCTGTCCTGAGTAGCTAATTTTTCTTAGTAAACAGAATTTACCTTATTTCTTCTCCATTTTACTGAGAAGGTAAGTGCGTAAACACTGTACTACACAGTCCCATTCCTCAGCCCACAAATGCTCTGAGACTGGAGTAAAACCACAGGCTGTGATGACCTCTGCACACTTCATTGGGAAGCAATCTATCTACAAACATAACTTTCTTTGTGGTAACAACCGGGGATGGTTGGGGTACGGAAACATACATTACAAATGATCATGTACTTTTGACACAGATGTCTATCATGAAAGAAAAAGAGAAACAAAGAAAAAGAAGTTCAGTGGTAACCTTTAGAAGGAAATAGTTCTCTTCAAAGAAAGACTCAAGACATTTGGTTTGTTGCTCATAACCATCTTCAAAAACCAAACACTTGCCTTCCACTAGTGGTGATTCACCTTACAGGGTGATAAACTATTACAACCACAGCTGACAGTTTTCTTTTTTATGATCTCGGAAGTGGTCAGAATGGGTTAAAGACTCAGCAGAGCCTTAAATCCTAAGGAATGTGGTTAGTTCCCCTCAAAAGAGAGAATCCTTAAAATGTAGAGCCTGTTGTTCTTCAACCAAAGGCCCATTTCTCCCCTAAGCAGTGGTTTCTTGGATAAGTAAAATGTGCTAGAACTCAGTTGTAGATTCCCTCAGGAGAGGCCAACAGGAAAATGTCAGAATCCAAAAAGGTGCCTAATAGCAGCCAGTTTTAGGCAAAGAAGAAAAAGAAAGAAAAACCCCTCCCTTAAGTCATTCCAAACTTGGCTTAAGGAGAATACGGAAAGGGGGAAAGAAAATGTTTGGGTGTTTTTCTTCTTTTTTATGTGTTCTGTCTTGTTGGTGTCTTATTGCCAGAAGATATTGGAAAGCCAACAATATGCAATGTGGAACTTTAAAAATAAATCCTGTCTTGGAGTGATCCAAACTGCTCGCCATGAAAAGGAGACTTTTCCAGTGTGCCAGCGTGGAACAAACCTGAAATCAAGCCTCCCTAATGTTCATGTTAAATATTAGAGTGGTGAGAAAAAGAGCAGAGGGAGGAAAGACTAATATGATGGTACAAGAATGGATAAACACAATGGGCAGAAAATTAATGGGTGAGACTCTGAAAGTGCACAGTGCTCAGGTTATCAGCACAGTAAAGGATGGATTGTGCGTAGAGCAAAGCGCATCAGTGAGAGCTACACAAAAAGCCACTTCTTTTTCTGGAGAAAGCAATAGTGAAAGGTTTAGGGTACCTGGGTTTCAGTGTGTAATTTCCTTATGGTACTTCTCTGCTCTGTAATCATGAGTGTCTAACCTTTTACTCAATCCACGATGAATCTTTTCTTTTGCAGTATTTGTCTTCTTTTCGGTTGTGATGTTGACAGTTTGTACAGTGGAAATGCTTTACAGAGTTAGACCACTGAGCACATTGTTCTTTTTTTTTTACCAGTACAACAGTACTGGTACAACAGTACTTAAACCATGTACTATTTCCCATATATGTGTATGTGCTATGCTGTCCTCAGTCCTGTGTGACTCTTGGTCACCCCGTGTAGCCCACCAGGCTCCTCTGTCCATGGGACTTTCCAGGTAAGAATACTAGAGTGGTTTGCCGTTTCCTTCTCTAAGGGATCTTCCCAACCCAGGGATTGAAGCTGTGGCTCTTGTATCTCCTGCATTGGCAGGTGGATTCTTTACTATTGCACCACCTGGGAATTCCCCAAATACTCCCAAGGCAAAAAAGAAAAGAGAGAGAGAGAGAAATCTAGGTATTAGAAGCCAAAAAAAAGAAAATGAATATAAATGTCAATATATACCATGAAAAACTTTTCAGAATCACCAGTTGGTTCATTTTATCTACCATCCTGTTAGATAAATATATCATCAAAATCAATGAGGTATAATGGGCCTGAAAGAAGTCTTATAAAATCAATTCTTTGGGGAAAAAAAACTATTTAGACTAGAGCTTTGTTGGGAAATTATGATATTAGAAAGTCCAGGAGAGTCAAATCAAAGTTCAGTCAATCCAAAGTTCAGTCTCCCACATTCAGGGAGAACGGATGTTCAGAAAAAAAGTTCTGAAAATTAGAAAGAATGTATCATGTATGAAAGAGCATTGTAATGTAAAAATATATTTTGTTCTTTGATGAAATTAGAAAATTTTCTCTAAATATTAAAGCAAAACTTCCCACGTAGCAATGATCTGTACCATCATGTGAAATAATGAAGCCCTTTTAGTAACTGTTAGCAGTGATCAAAGGAGCTTTGGCCTAATATAAGAGAAAACAAAGTGGAATAGGATTTTGGGCTATTTTAACACTTAATCTTTCTTTCCCAAGTCATTTATATGAAACACACTTACACTAGTCCCACAATGACCCAGATATTAGGGTAAGCACTGTCCTGTGGCAAATGAACACATAGGCTGGTGAAGCAAATGTAACCCCTGCACTCCTGGAACTTAAAGTCCAGTGGTGCAGACACACTCATCAACACATCACTGGAAAAAACTGAAGTTATGATGACGGCAAGTGCTACCACAAGAGGCCCTCACCATATCTTTGTTTCAAGGACATTTTATGGACGATCTGAATAAAATCTTCAATGAACTTGACACCATTATGTTTAGAGAATAGTTTTCAGTCTTTGTCTTTCCTGGCCTCTCAGCAGCATTAGACAGTAATGCGCACTGCTTTTGTGGAATATTCTGCTTTTGGAAACATCTTTTCTGGACTTTAGTGGCACAACATAATCCTAGTTTTTTCCCTGCTTTTCTAATTATTAACTGGCTGCTTAATAAATCTTTCCTTTGTGTGGACTACGAATGTTGGCTCGTGATTTTCTTACATCAGACTAGCTTTTAAGGGGCTCACTAAAACCGACCCCAACATTTCTACATCCTAACCTCAAGTAAATCAGAGTAGGATTTTCATCATTGTTAATAGAAATAATTGTTCAGTAGTGCTCAGGTAATGTACATCTATTTCTTTGCTATGTTTGTTTATGTGGGTATACAAGTTTGCTGCTTGTTGGGTTGTTTCTGTCCTTCACTTAGTCAACCTCTTTTATCCTATTTAAATGCTGGAGCTTGAGGTTTGTACCTTAGAGCCTCTTGTCTTCTCCTTGTTTTTGTCTTTTTTTTTTCCTTCTCAGATAGTACATGATTTCAATTGCCTATAAGAAATAATCAGAGATTTATTTCTCTATCAGATCTCTCCTCTGGGTTCTACCCACTTGTCCCAAAGGCCTCTCAAGTTTATCATGTCTAAAACCAAACTTCCATCTTCCAACCTGGTTTTTATCAAGCAATCTCTGTCTCAACTCAACTGGTGAAACAAATCATGCATTTAAAAGTAATCCTTGACATTACCTTTTAAAGAATTGTATACACCCAATTGATCACTAAGTACCAGTGATTTTTTACAGCCTATAAATTTCTGAAGTCTGTCCATTTCTCTCTCTCTTCAAGCATTATCTTTCTTTCACGTATCACTCATTCTTTGATACGTTCACTACTGCATTGGTTGTTAAATGGGTTTTCTTTCAACTATTCTAGTCCCTTTTCAATAAATTATTTTCATAGTAGTCCACCCACTATTACCGTATAAATTATACTTGATTTTAAAGTATTTTAAATTTTTCTTTCTTATAAGATGAAGAACAAACTTTTCATCATGCCCACAGGGCTTTGCATAAAAAATCATCACTTTTGGAAAATGAAAAATCTCCCTCCATTCCACCTAACCTCTCCAGTTTATATGATCATATGCAGAGTTTGTAACACCAAATTACCTGTATTCAAACTTCTGCAACAGTATTTGGGTTGATGTGACCTTACTGATGTTAAGTAAACTAGTTTCATCTAAGCTTTCTCATCTGAAAGTGTGGCTTGTAATAATATCCATATCACAGACTTGCTATGAATATTAAGTAAGTTAATATGTGTAAAGTGTTTAGAAATGTCTGGTACATTTTAAGCACTATATGAACATTAGCCACCAATGTAATCTTCTGCCATTTGCACCATGTATCTCACTTTTGCAGTTTTGTCATAGTTTCAGTTTTACATGTTTTGGTGTTATTTTCTGATTAATGGCAGCCTCTGCCACTACAATAGAAGATCTTAGTCTACTTTTACATGTTAATGTGTCCTTAGCACCTTGCACATTCTTGGGTCAACAATAGCTGTCCTATAAAGATACTTCTGCTTCACTGACTATGCTAAAGCCTTTGACTGCGTGTATCACAACAAACTGGAAAATTCTTAAAGAGATGGGAATATCACGCCACCTTACCTGTCTTCTGAGAAACCTATATGAGGGCAAGAAGCAACAGTTACAACTTTACATGGAATAACTGATTGGTTCAAAATTGGGAAAGGAGTATTACAAGGGTGTATATTGTTACCCTATTTATATTTAACTTATATGCATAGTGAAAGTGAAAGTGTTAGTTGCCTAGTCACATCTGACTATTTGTGACCCCATGGACTGTAGCCCTCAAGGCTCCTCTGTCCATGGAATTCTCCAGGCAAGAATATATCATGTGAAATGCTTGGCTGGATGAATCATAAGCTGGAATCAAGATTTCTGGGAGAAATATCACAACCTCAGATATGCAGATGATACAACTCTAATGGTGGAAAGTGAAGAGGAACTAAAGAATGTCCTGATGGAAGTGAAAAGGTGAGTGAAAAAGGTTGGCTTAAAACTCAACATTCAGAAAACTAAGATCATGGCATCTGGTCCCATCACTTCATGGCAAATGGAGGTGGGGGAAGTGGAAGCTATGACAGATTTTATTTTCTTGGTCTCCAAAATCACTGTGGATATGACTGCAGCCATGAAATTAAAAGACACCTAATCCTTGCAAAGAAAGCTATGATAAACCTAGACAGTGCATTAAAAAGTAGAGGCATTACTTTTCCAGCAAAGGTCTATACAGTCAAAGCTATGGTTTTTCCAGTAGTCATGTACAAATGTGAGAGCTGGACCATAAAGAAGGCTGAGTGCTGAAGAACTGATGCTTTCAAATTAAGGTATTGAAGAAGACTCTTGAAAGTCTCTTGGACTGAAAGGAGATCAAGCCAGAAAATCAACCCAGAATACTCACTGGAAGTTAAATGAATGATGCCAAATCTGAAGCTCCAATACTTTGGCCACTTGTAAAAGATCTTGATGCTAGGAAAGATTGAGGGCAAGAGGAGAAGGGAGTGACAGAGAATGAGATGGTTAGATAGCATCACCAACTCAGTGGACAAAATTTGAGCAAACTCCAGGAGACAGTGAAGGACAAGTAAGCCTTGCATGCTTCAGTCCATGGGATTGCAGAGTCAGACATGACTTAACAACAGAGAAACAAACAAAGATTTGTATAATGAATGAGGACATTAATTAATAAAATTCAAGCGAGCAACAGGTTTTAATAGGAGGAATAGTTGAATGTACTTGAGCTGTCAAAAAAAAGGAAGATTATTTTTTAAATCATTTAAGCTTGAAGAGATTACCTACTGTTATACATGAAGAACTTGGAAAGAACTGTTTAGGTGGGGTTGAAGTGTTAAAAGTAGGAAAGCTTAGAACTAGGTCAAGGTGATTGTTGTCCAGTATTGTTAATGAACTAGTAGATACTGAATTGATCACTTAAAACACATTAATTTTGTGCTATGTGAATTTCACCTTAATATTTTAAAAGATAGAAAATCAAACTTGGCTTGAATGAAGAGAGAATTGGAGCCATTATTGTAAGATAATTGGTACTTGAAGTAGGTTGTTATTTCCTCTTTAATTACTAATCTAGGAGTAATATGAATCAGTGAAATAATGTTGGACAAGAGTCAGAAGACAGAAAAAGCTATGGAAACAAGGCAGAGAAGAAACAGTCAACAGAGTCAATTATAGATGTAAGTGTGAATAGGGAAGTGACTGGAAATGGAGGTTATTTTTATGTGATGCAACTTGTTTTATCTTTGAACTAAGAAGTAAGAATATCTATAGAGGTAAGAATACCAATTTCAATGGGGAGAAATGTTTTAATAAAATTTGAAATGGCTCTCATAGAGAAGGGAAGAGAAAGCTGCCTATAGGATCACATGAGAGCTGAGTGCCTAAATGGGTTTTAAGAGAACACATTTAGAATTGCATCTGTTCATGTCTTTGTATTTGGAACATGTGTGGTATGTTTCCCAGAAACAATCAGATAATTCACTGTGGTCACAAAGACAAAAGTCTGGGTTGGTCTAAGCCTTATAGTTTTATCAGATGGGTGTTATAGACATAAATGAAGCAGAGAGAGAAGGTGCGATTATAGAATGTGGTCATTCAGAGTGGACACTTTAATTCAATATTTCAGAAACAGCAGGTCTTGTTGGTAGCAGCCATGAGACTGTGACTGAGGTAGGGAGGAGGTAGGGAGGAGGTAGGGAGGATGTGAATCTCTTTAGGCTTCAGAAGGAAGAGGGCAGGCCTCTGACCTTCTTATGATATGCTTGGACACTGCCCAGATTCTGTCCCTGCCTGCAAGCACAAGTCAAGCAGCACTTTAGATAAGAATGGGAGTGGGTTTTGGAACTCTTGAGCCTCTGGTAATTTGGCCAAACACCTGGGATCTGATGAAATCTCACTACTTTCAAGGTAAAAGAAATAACATTGTGAAAGTTTTTTTTTTTTTTTTTTTTTTTAATCCAGAGCTGCATTTTTGTATACAAATTGATGATGATATCACAGTGTGGCCTGGGATGATAAGTGGGAGTCCCCAAAACTGCAATTTGAGGTCTCATGTATGGGGTGGACACACTGCAGGGACTGTTTCCTAATTGGAACTCCAGATTGTAGGGTTTCCTAGCACTGTTCAAGTCTGGATGTAGATCATCAGCCTTATTTGGTGATGTATATGCTGTTCATGTTTCAACATCAACAACCTCAGATATATGGATGATATCACTCACGGCAGCAAGAGAAGAGGAACTAAAGAGCTTCTTGATGAGGGTGAAGGAGGAGAGTGAAAGAACTCGCTTAAGACTACATAATAAACTAAGATAATGGCATCTGGTCCCATTATTTCATGGCAAATAGAGGGGGGAAATGTGGAAGTAGTGACAGATTTCCTCTTCTTGGACTATAAAATCACTGCGGATGGTGACTGCTTCCATGAAATCAGAAAACAGCTGCCTCTGGGCAGGAAATCTATGTCAAACCTAGACAGTATGTTAAAAAGCAAACATTACTGCACTGACAAAGGTCAATATAGTCAAGGCTATGGTCTTCCCAGTGGTCATATATGGTTGTGAAACCTGGACAATGAAGAAGGCAGAGCATGGAAGAATTGATGCCTTGAAACTGCGGTGCTGGAGAAGACTCCTGAGAGTCTCTTGGACATCAAGGAGATCAAACCAGTCAATATTAAGGGAAATAAATCCTGAAGACTTGTTGGAAGTACTGATTCTGAAGCTGAAACTCCAGCATTATGGTCATCTGATGCGAACAGCTGACTCATTAGAAAGTCCCTCATGCTGGGAAAGATTGAGGGCAGAAGGAGGACCGGGTATCACAGGATGAGATAGCTTGATGGCATCACTGATACAATGAACATGAACTTGGGCAAACTTAGGGATATGGTAAGGGACAGGGAGGCCTGGCGTGCTACAGTTTATGGGGTCACAAAGAGTCGGACATGACTGGGTGACTGAACAACAATTTGCTGTTACTTCTTTCCACTGCTTCTATTTATTTTCTAACTGTATTTGAAATTAGATTAAATAATCATCTATTAACAATTGAAAGTTTTATTTGTAATGTGTGATTTCTTTTATTGACAAATTCTTTGAACATAAAATGAAAATATTTTAGCAAAAAAGCCCCTGAACATGAGCTCACGGATTGGGATCAGGTGGTTGAATAAGCTGTACATGGAGATGTTGAAGTCCCAGAGGATGATGGCAGCAGTTTGGATGGAGGAGACAGTGCACTCATTCTTCAGTGAAAGGAAGAAAGGACAACAGTAGGAACAAGAGTGTGGCAGTGGTAAGGGTTGGGTGTTCTATGGCATGGTCTTGGTGTGGACATAGCCTTGGTAAGTGGGGAGGACAACCAACCTATTCTATTCCCAGGGGAAGAGACTCATTTAACTAAAGAGAGTAGTACTGTCAAACTGAAACTCCTAAAGGAAATGTGTGTCAGCTTGAAGAAATATGATCAATCTGGTAACAGGAAAGAAGAGCCAACACTACAGCTCTGGTTTTTCCTGAGCAGTCACAATTAGGGGATGAAAAGAATTTGAAAATGAAACAGGTGTTTTCTATGAGGAGTGAAGATATTTCCTAAGGTTTACCTGAGTCTATGCTAAAGTCTGGAGAAGGCAATGGCACCCCACTCCAATACTCTTGCCTGGAAAATCCCATGGACAGAGGAGCCTGGTAGGCTGCAGTCTATGGGGTCGCTAAGAGTCAGACACGACTGAGCGACTTCACTTTCAATTTTTACTTTCAGGCGTTGGAGAAGGAAATGGCAACCCACTCCAATGTTCTTGCCTGGAGAATCCCAAGGACGGGGGAGCCTGGTGGGCTGCCGTCTATGGGGTTGCACAGAGTCAGACACGGCTGACGTGGCTTAGCAGCAGCAGCAGCAGCATGCTAAAGTCTAACCTTATTCACATCCCTAAACTTCTATTCTACAATGTCTAAGGAAATCTTTGCCAATGAATCGAGTTTTCTAGAAACCTAGGAGTCAGAAATTAGGACCATTTTGAGTATCAGGTGTGGATATTGTGATCTAGATGTGAATATACTGGAAAAATACATATGTGTATATATATATGATATATATTATAATGAAATAAATTTTTAAAAGTCAATTGGCTTCTGCTGCACCTGACAAGAGTGTATTTATAAACTGACTCAATTAGCATATGAAAATGTTATCACTGGATATGTTGTTTACACATAATGTTATAAAATAAGGCATCCAACATCTGGATATTTAAAAATCCTGGATGATTGTGTGAAATTTTTAGTTATGACTAATACTTTCTTTAGCACATACCCAGGAGCCTCTATATGTTTGTTTCCTTCCAAGACTGAAAGCTAAAAGTACCATGGGAATATTGACTCAACCGATCTGCAGCATGTCTGCTTTGAAGTAGTCATGCCCCAAGTTAATAAGATGAACTTTGAAAGGTCTGTAATTATGCAATTTTATAGAACATAGTAACGGAGCTGATTTAACTGTCTCCTGTGCAAATATGCCTGAATGCAACTATAATGACCTAATATTTAACTAGAATGCAATAGCTCCTTGAGGGGTTGCAGGTGGGGGCCAAGAGGAAGAATGTGGGGATGATTTTACCAACAAATATTTGAGGTAAATGGAGAAAATAATACCTTTTGAAATATGTATTAGTGAATTGAGGAAGGGAGAAGGCAATGACACCCCACTCCAGTACTCTTGCCTGGAAAATCCCATGGACGGAGGAGCCTGGTAGGCTGCAGTCCATGGGGTCGCTAAGATTCGGACACGACTGAGTGACTTCACTTTCATTTTTCACTTTCATGCATTGGAGGAGGAAATGGCAACCCACTCCAGTGTTCTTGCCTGGAGAATCCCAGGGACGGCGGGGCCTGGTGGGCTGCTGTCTATGGGGTCGCACAGAGTCAGACACGACTGAAGCGACTTAGCAGCAGCACCAGCAGAATTGAGGAAAATCTAGAAAAACTTAAGTCATTATTCAACAGTGCTATTAGGTTTAATCTAAACTTCAACTTTGTAAATACTATACTTCTACTTTTTAATTTCAATATGCCTATATCAATTAATTGAATACCTGTTATCCTGTTACCGAGTTGACCTGTAATTATCCATCTCTGTTAACAAATCTATATCAGAGAAAAACCACTTAACAACCAGAATCTAAATGCAGTGGACTTGACAAATTTGAACCAACAGACTTTGAGAAGACAAATTTGACTACCTGTGTAGGAAAATTAAATGCAGGGCTTGAAGACCCCTTGACATTTGGAACAGGAAACCATGACAAATTACAGAACTAATCAAGGGTCCTACATCCAGAATGTCCATTAACAATGTTATTAGTCAATTATCATTAGCTCTAAAGCCTCCTTAATCTATCAAATTTTGTTATGTCTGACTCAAATTTGCAGTTTCTATGATACAGAACTCTAAAATAATACATTATTGATAGTACTATTCAGAAATATAATTTTGCCTAATCTGTATTTTATTTCAGTATTACTGGAAAATAAGTCATTTATAAATCCCAATATTTCATTTTATTTATTATTTTACAAAGTATAATGGAAGTATTAATATTGTATTCTGTCTACCCAGTATCATCATCCAAAAGTAACCATATTAATGTTTTCATATGTAATCGTTCAGATAATTTTATACTTTAAACACACACACACAAACATAATTACACCTTTCTATGTTTCTCCTTATCAGTATATCATGAGACTCTTCCCAGGACATTTCATATGGTAACATTTCACATTACTGGCTGAATAAGATTTCTTAATATGACCAGTGGTGTGTGGATATACTGGCTGTGTTGAAGGTCTTAAGATCACCTCCATATATCATACCAATATTGTACTAACAGTTTCTTTGCTTTGGTTTGGCCGTGTGTCTCATATTTAATAAAGAGTTCTAACAGAAAAAAAAAATTGCCACCACCAAAAAAAAAAAAGAAAGATGACCTCCAAGTTTGGCAATTTGCTAAGAAAATTCATGTGTTCAGGACTGAACACATAGCTGAACTCCAAGGTATGATTTATTACAGCAAAAGTGTACACAGCAAACCAGCAAAAGAAAATAGTACATGGGGCAAAGTCCAGAAGAAACCAGAAGCCAGCTTGAGGATCCTTCTCTCTAGTATAGTCACAGAGGACACACCTAATTCCTGCAATATTGAGTTTGGACAACACATGTGAAATACATTCTATTTGTGAAGATAATTACCTTTTCCAAGGTTTTTCTGGAATTCTAGGTAGTCTTCTGCTTAGTGAATACCAAAATTCCAGATTCTCAGAAGGAAACAGGAATTCTGCATAACCCACATCATTTGCACAAATAGTTTAGGCAAGTGAGGTTTCTTATCAGTTAGGAAATGGTGAGAAGTCTCCCAAAATCCAATTTCCCAGACACTGACCAAAGGCCAACCTAGCAAGCAGGTCTTTCTAAGGATAGTAGTCACAGGCCTGTTAAATTAATTCTTTTCTGCACACTGGGCTCTCTGGAAAAAGAAAGAAAAAAAAAAAAAAGCAGATTTGTAACTGTTTACTCATTTCCATGGTATAAATACTTCTAATGGCCAATTTCAAACTACTAACATGGTGACAGTGAATGTAGACTTGGGAAAATATTCAAACAATTGGCTTTCCATAGTCCAATATCTCTAGCACAATACTGGAAATATCATTATTTGTGACATATTTCCTAAGAGTGTGTGCCTCCAATAAACTCTTCATCAATCATTGGGTTATATAAATAATATCTATCTACATCCTTTTATAGTCAAAATAAAAGAGAAAATAAGTTATAAATCTTAGGTGTTAGAGATAACCCTTCAGTCTCCATGACTGAATCAATTGCCTTCTAATTGAATGGGCTGAAAAAATAGCTGTTCTCTTCTCAATAACCACAGATAGTAAAATTTTAAAGCTATGAGACCTTTAATTTACACCTAATATTTCATAAGCATACAACCTAAGAACCAGAAAATATAAGTGATTTTCCAAGACTTTCTATTAATTGGGGGCCAAGTAGCAGAAATAAGAACCTAACTTTCATGAACACTTAAACCATCATCCTCAATAATTAAGAAATAAAACCCTAAAATAAGATAAAGAATGACTCAATAATTTCAGACTCAAAGCCTTAGAAAATTTAATCTAATTCTTCAATCTCATCAGAAGAATAAAATGTGAATGAAAAAAATCAAAAGATTTAAAAAAATGTGGGAGTTGATGTGATAAAAATTGAATAAATGCTTCAATTTTATAGTAAAGAATTTAAACATAATCTAGAGAAGACAAATCAATAAGCATATGATTTCACAGAGAAAACTAAGAACAAGAAGTAAGGAGGTGAATTGAGAGCAGAGGGAAAGAGAATTTTAATATTTCATCACCTTTTTATTATTTTATTTTTACACATGAATTTGCATTTTTATCTTTTAATGATTAGACATATTTTTAAAAGATTTGGAATAAAAGTAAAAGACTTGGAATCCATATGTCAATAATATGCCTGAGTTATATTAATATAATTGATGAAAGTGATTTTCTTTTCTTTTAGAATTCCTAAATTTTTCCACATGAACATTTATTATTTTATTACAAAAATAAATTTGTTTGCAATCATTTTTATTACCAATTTTAGAGGGAAGGAAAATAATATATAAATTGCTGCCTATTGACTGAAAATACTGGTCTAAGCTAAGATCCCTTAAGCACTAAAGCCCAGATTTTATATCAAAAGGCTATGGTCACAATTAAGTCCAAGAAAGTGTGACTATTCTCCCAAATGTTATACCAAACATGCATCAGATACTTGTTTAACAAAGTTATTTGAAAATTTATCTAGACTTACAAAGCCTTTCTCGCTGTGCTCCCAGCTTGCAGTTTTCTTAATGCACTGTCTCATTCATGGGCAGAAAAAATTGTGGGGAGATAATAATTTGGGGGGAACAAACAGTATAGTATAGTATTTAAGGTAATATGTTATCATATACCACATGCATTTATCTTAAAGAGATAGGAGGAATATATTTAAAAATAAAGTAATACATGATATGATCAGGGTAGGTTATAAGGCAATTATTTTTTGAGCTAGCATTCCCATGCAAGCTTTCCAATATATTAAAAGATTAATCACAATTAATTAAAAAGAATTAATCATAATCAGTTTTCACTTTTTACAAAAAGGGTTTCTGTTTATAAGTTAGTATCCCACCTTATTAATAAATTCATTTTCTTTCTTTATTGGAAATATAAAACTAGATACTTAAGATCTTAATTCATTTTATAAAATATGTAATTGGAAACAGGAAATCTTTCTGTGTAACTCAAAGATAAGATTCAAAACATATTAAAGATAAAATGTCTTAGGGAAAGAAAACAAATAAAAGCTGAAAAAGAGAATTTGTATCTTCTGTAAGCCTTGGGCAAATTTCTAGTGAACAAGATTTGGTCTAGAGAACTTATTTTGGCAGAGGAACAACAAACAAAGTATGTGAATTTTATTTCTTTTGGTTCTGTCTTAGTCTTATGGTTATTGAGGTTAGCTAAGTGATTCTCACTGGTTTTCTCTACCTTGATTGATTTGTCTTAAAATGTCCCAGGTTAAGTTTCTATGACCCTGAGTACAGCCAAACAAGACTGGCCTGTGAGAAATTAGTGTTTGCATTAGTCCATGTCTCAGACAAAAGTTACATTTCCACCTGTATTTTATAGCCTCTATTCCACAGAGAATACACTTTCAAGATCAGAAATAATAGGAAATTGAGAGATGAGCAAACATACAGTTGTTGAAAAACAGAAGAGAGGTATATTCCAAATGGGTGCTTTAATATCAGAAAAAAATCAATTTATACAGTTCTCCAATAATTCAAAAATGTATTCATTTGCTTCTTTATTTTAAAAATATGCAATGAAAATTTATATAGTGTCATTAATTTATTCAACAAACATATATTGAAAACTTACATAGTTCTTACTAAGTACCAGACAAATCTTCACATACTTTAAAAGACAAAAGTCCAACTTGGAATCACTAGGAAGAAATTTTGCAAAATGCCCTGCCTGATGTGGATCTGAGGTTCTACTTAATTTCTGTTGGGGGACTGGCATATGACCCTAGGATTTTCCAGTTATTAACAAGCAGTTCTACAGTGAACAGCTGAACTTCGTGGAACCAATAACCTACCATCTTGTTGATTTCTCCTACTTCAATGCCACCAGCTGAGCCGAATCTCCAACACTCACCAAACCAAGCTGTGGCTGAACTGGCCTTTGGTTTCCACGCAGCAGCAAAAAGGCTGGTTCTCAGTAGGAAAAAGGCTCTAAGCACGGGTCCTTTCTCCAGCCCCGCCTTCCCTCACTTTCTTCTTCCTTCTCCTACTTTATGCTAAAGTACCTGAAACTTCAGGCCCAGGAGCAGCTCTTTATGGAAAGAATCTTCAAAAAAAGATTGATTTGAATGGTAAAAGGCATGGAGACAGCAATTTAATAAAAGAAAAATTGTTTCACTCTTTTCTCTCATGTTCAGCACTCCCATTTCATTTGTTTTATAATTTCTCCATCTCTTCTCTTTTTTTGTTTGATGTTCTTTTTTTAATTAATTAATTTATTTTAATTGGAGGCTAATTACTTTACAATATTGTAATGGTTTTTGCCATACACTGACATGAATCAGCTATGGGTGTACATGTGTTCCCCATCCTGAACCCCACTCCCACCTCCCTCCCCATCCCATTCCTCAGGGTCATCCCAGTGCACCAGCCCTGAGCACCCTGTCTCATGCATCAAACCTGGACTGGCAATCTATTTCACATATGATAATATACATGTTTCAATGCTATTCTCTCAAATCATCCCACCCTCGCCTTCTCCCACAGAGTCCAAAAGATTGTTCTTTACATCTGTATCTCTTTTGCTGTCTCATATATAAGGTCATTGTTACCATCTTTCTAAATTCCATATATATGCATTAGTATACTGTATTGGTATTTTTCTCTCTGACTTACTTCACTCTGTATAATAGGCTCCAGTTTCATCCACCACATTAGAACTGATTCAAATGCATTCTTTTTAACAGCTGAGTAATATTCCACTGTGTATATGTACCACAGCTTTCTTATCCATTCATCTGCCAATGGACATCTAGGTTGCTTCCACGTTCTGGCTATTGTAAGCAGTGCTGCAATGAGCATTTGGGTACATGTGTCTCTTTCAATTCTGGTTTCTTCAATGTGTATGCCCAGCAGTGGGACTGCTGGGTGGTATGGCAGTTCTATTTCCAGTTTTTTAAAGAATCTCCACACTGCTCTGGGCTTTCCTGGTGGCTCAGATGGTAAAGCGTCTGCCCGTAATGCATGAGATCTGGGTTCAATCCTTGGGTCGGGAAAATCCCCTGGAGAAGGAAATGGCAACCCACTCCAGTACTCTTGCCTGGAAAATTCCATGGACAGAGGAGCCTGGTAGGCTACAGTCCATGGGATCACAGAGTCGGACACGACTGAGTGATTTCACTTTCACATTCTTCTCCATAGTGGCTGTACTAGTTTGCATTCCCACCAAGAGTGTAAGAGGGTTCCCTTTTCTCCACACCCTCGTCAGCCTTTATTGTTTGTAGACTTTTTGATAGCAGCCATTCTGACCAGCGTGAGATGGTACCTCATTGTGGTTTTGATTTGCATTTCTCTGATAATGAGTGATGTTGAACATCGTTTCATGTGTTTGTTAGCCATCTGTATGTTTTCTTTGGAAAAATGTCTGTTTAGTTCTTTGGCCCATTTTTGATTGGGTCATTTATTTTTCTGGAATTGAGCTGCAGAAGCTGCTTGCGTATTTTTGAAATAAATTCTTTGTCACTTGCTTCCTTTGCTATTATTTTCTCCCATTCTAAAGGCTGTCTTTTCAACTTGCTTATAGTTTCCTTTGTTGTGCAGAAGCTTTTAAGTTTAATTAGGTCCCATTTGTTTATTTTTGCTTTCATTTCCATTACTCTGGGAGGTGGGTCATAGAGGATATTTTTGTGATTTATGTCAGAGAGTGCTTTGCCTATGTTTTCCTCTAGGAGTTTTATAGTTTCTGTTCTGACGTTTAGACCTTTAATCCATTTTGAGTTTATTTTTGTGTATTGTGTTAGAAAATGTTCAGTTTCATTCTTTTACAAATGGTTGACCAGTTTTCCCAGAACCACTTTTTAAAGAGATTGTCTTTTCTCCATTGTATATTCTTGCCTTTGTCAAAGATAAGGTGTCCATAGGCGCATGGATTTATCTCTGGGCTTTCTATTTTGTTCCATTGATCTACATTTCTGTCTTTGTGCCAGTACCATACTGTCTTGATGACTGTAGCTTTGTGGTATAGCCTGAAGTCAGGCAGGTTGATTCCTCTAGTTCCATTCTTCTTTCTCAAGATTGCTTTGGCTATTTGAAGTTTTTTGTATTTCCCTACAAATTGTGAAATTATTTGGTCTAGTTCTCTGAAAAATACCATTGGTAACTTGATAGGGATTGCATTGAATCTATGGATTGCTTTGGATAATATACTCATTTTCACTGTATTTATTCTTCTCATCCATGAACATGGTATATTTCTCCGTCTATTTGCATCATCTTTGATTTCTTTCATCAGTGTTTTATAGTTTTCTATATATAGGTCTTTTGTTTCTTTAGGGAGATATATTCCTAAGTATTTTATTCTTTTCGTTGCAATGGTGAATGGAATTGTTTCCTTAATTTCTCTTTCTGTTTTTTCATTGTTAGTATATAGGAATGCAAGGGATTTCTGTGTGTTAATTTTGTATTCTGCAACTGTACTATATTTATTGATTAGCTCTGGTAATTTTCTGGTGGAGTCTTTAGGGTTTTCTACATAGAGGATCATGTCATCTGCAAACAGTGGAAGTTTTACTTCTTCTTTTCCAATCTGGATTCCTTTTATTTCTTTTTCTTCTCTGAATGCTGTGGCTAAAACTTCCAAAACTATGTTGAATAGTAGTGGTGAGAGTGGGCACCCTTGTCTTGTTCCTGACTTTAGGGGAAATACTTTCAATTTTTCACCATTGAGGATAATGTTTGCTGTGGGTTTATCATATATGGCTTTTATTATTTGAGGTATGTTCCTTCTATGCCTGTTTTCTGGAGGGCTTTTATCATAAATGGGTGTTGAATTTTGTCAAAGGCTTTCTCTGTATCTGTTGAGATAATCATATGGCTTTTATCTTTCAATTTGTTAATGTGGTGTATAACATTGATTGATTTGCAAATACTGAAGAATCCTTGCATCCCTGGGAGAAAGCCCACTACTACTTGCTCATGATGTATGATCTTTTTAATATGTTGTTGGATTATGTTTTCTAGAATTTGGTTAAGGATTTTTGTATCTATGTTCATCAGTGATATTGGATTGTAGTTTTTTGTTTTTGTTTTTTTGTGGCATCTTTGTCAGGTTTTGGTATTAGGGTGGTGGTGGCCTCATAGAATGAGTTTGGAAGTTTACCTTCTTCTGAAATTTTCTGGAACAGTTTGAGTAGGATAGGTGTTAGCTCTTCTCTAAATTTTTGGTAGAATTCAGCTGTGAAGCTGTCTGGTCCTGGGCTTTTGTTTGCTGCAAGATTTCTGATTACAGTTTCAATTTCCATGCTTGTGATGGGTCTGTTAAGATTTTCTATTTCTTCCTGGTTCAGTTTTGGAAAGCTATACTTTTCTAAGAATATGTCCATTTCTTCCAAGTTATCCATTTTATTGGCATATAATTGCTGATAGTAGTCTCTTATGATCGTTTGTATTTCTGTGTTGTCTGTTGTGATTTCTCCATTTTGATTTCTAATTTTGTTGATTTGATTCTTCCCCCTTTTTTTCTTGGTGAGTCTGGCTAATGGTTTGTCTATTTTATTTATCTTCTCAAAGAACCAGCTTTTAGCTTTGTTGATTTTTGCTATGGTCTCCTTTGTTTCTTTTTCATTTATTTCTGCCCTAATTTTTATAATTTCTTTCCTGCTACTAGCCCTGGGGTTCTTCATTTCTTCTTTTCCTAGTTGCTTTAGATGTAGAGTTAGGTTATTTATTTGACTTTTCTCTTGTTTCTTGAGGTAAGCTTGTATTGCTGTGAACCTTGCCCTTAGCACTGCTTTCACTGAATCCCATAGGTTTTGGATTGTTGTGTTTTCATTTTCATTCATTTCTATGCATATTTTGATTTTTTAAAAATTTATTCTGTGATTTGTTGGTTATTTAGAAGCGTATTGTTTAACCTCCATATGATTGTATTTTTCCTGTAGTTGACATCTAATCTTACTGAATTGTGGTCAGAAAAGATGCTTGGAATGATTTCTTTTTTTTTTTTTTTTTAATTTACCAAGGCTAGATTTATGGCCCAGGATGTGATCTATCCTGAAGAAGGTTCTGTGTGCATTTGAGAAGAAGGTGAACTTTATTGTTTTGGGGTGAAATGTCCTATAGATAGCAATTAGGTCTAATTGGTCCATTGTATCATTTAAAGTTTGTGTTTCCTTGCTAATTTTCTGTTTAGTTGATCTATCCATAGGTGTGAGTGGGATATTAAAGTCTCCCACTATTATTGTGTTACTGTTAATTTCCCTTTCATACTTGTTAGCATTTGCCTTACATATTGAGGTGCTCCTATTATGAGTGCATGTATATTTATAATTGTTATATCTTCTTCTTGGATTGATCCTTTGATCATATGTAGTGTCCTTCTTTGTCTCTTTTCACGGCCTTTATTTCAAAGTCTATTTTATATTATAAAAGTATTTGTACTCCTGCTTTCTTTTGGTCTCTATTTGCATGAAATCTCTTTTTCCAGCCCTTCACTTTCAGTCTGTATGTGTCCCTTGTTTTGAGGTGGTCTCTTGTAGACAGCATATAAAGGGGTCTAGTTTTTGTATCCATTCAGCCACTCTTTGTCTTTTGGGTGGGGCGTTCAACCCATTTACATTTAAGGTAATTATTAATAAGTATGATCCCATTGCCATTTACTTTGTTGTTTGGGGTTCAATTTTATACACCTTTTCTGTGTTTCCTGTCTAGAGAAGATCCTTTTAGCATTTGTGGAACAGCTGGTGTGGTGGTGCTGAATTCTCTCAGCTTTTGCTTGTTTGTAAAGATTTTTTTTTTTTATACTTTACAATATTGTATTGGTTTTGCCATACATCAACATGAATCCTCCATGGTGTACACATGTTCCCCATCCTGAACCCCTCTCCCACCTCCTTCCCCATACCATCCCTCTGGGTCATCCCAGTGCACCAGCCCCAAGCTTCCTGTATCCTGCATTGAACCTGGACTGGTGATTCATTTCTTATATGATATTATACATGTTTTAATGCCATTCTCCCAAATCATACCCCCCTCCTCCCACAGAGTCCAAAAGACTGTTCTATACATCTGTGTTTCTTTTGATTTCTCCTTCATTTTGAATGAGATCCTTGCTGGGTACAGTAATCTGGGTTGTAGTTTTTTCTCTTTCATCACTTTAATTATGTCCTGTAATTCCCTTCTGGCCTGAAGAGATTCTATTGAAAGATCAACTGTTATTCTTTTGGGAATCCCCTTGTGTGCTGTTGTTTTTCCCTTGCTGCTTTTAATATTTTTCTTTGTGTTTGATCTTAGATAATTTGATTAATATGTGCCTTGGGGTGTTTCATCTTGGATTTATCCTGTTTGGGATTCTTGGGGTTTCTTGGACTTGGATGGCTATTTCCTTCCCCATTTTAGGGAATTTTTCAACTATTATCTCCTCAAGTATTTTCTCACAGACTTTCTTTTTGTCTTCTTCTGGGACTCCTATGATTCGAATGTTGGGGTGTTTAACATTGTCCCAGAGGTCTCTGAGGCTGTTCCCATTTCTTTTAGTTCTTTTTTTCTTCTTTCCTCTTTGCTTCATTTATTTCCATAATTCTATCTTCCACCTCACTTATCCTATCTTCTGCCTCAGTTATTATATTGTTGGTTCCCCCCAGAGTGTTTTTGATCTCAGTTATTGCATTATTCATCATTGATTGACTCTTTTTTTATTTCTTCTAGGTCCTTGTTAAACATTTCTTGCATCTTCTCAATCCTTGTCTCCAGGCTATTTATCTGTAACTCCATTTTGTTTTCAAGATTTGGGATCATTTTTACTATCATTATTCTGAATTATTTTTCAGGTAGACTCCCTATCGCCTCCTCTTTTGTTTGGTTTGGTTTGCATTTATCATGTTCCTTTACCTGCTGAATATTTCTCTTTTCATCATTTTTAGATTGCTGTGTTTAGATTGGCCTTTCTGTATGCTGGAAGTTTGTTGTTACTCTTTATTGTGGGGGTTCCTCCCTGTGGGTGGGGTTAGACGAATGGCTTGTCAAGGTTTCCTGGTTAGGGAAGCTTTTGTCAGTATTCTGGTGGATAGAACTGGATTTCTTCTCTCTGGAGTGTAATGAACTGTCCAGTAGTGAGTTTTGAGGTGTCTATGGGTTTGGTGTGACTTTTGGCTGCCTGTATTTTAATGCTCAGGGTTATGTTCCTGGGTTGTTGGAGAATTAGCTTGGTATGCCTTGCTTTGAAACTTGTTGGCTCTTGGGTGGAGCTTGATTTCAGTGTAGGTATGGAGGCTTTTGGATGAGCTCTTATTGATTAATATTCCCTGGAGTCAGGAGTTTTCTGGTATTCTCAAGTTTTGGATTTAAGCCACCTGCCTCTGGCTTTCAGTCTCATTCTTACAGTAGCCTCAAGACTTTTCCATCCATACAGCATTGATGATAAAACATCTAGGTTAATGGTGAGAAGATTCTCCACAGTGAGGGACACCTAGAGAGATTCACAGAGTTACATGGAGAAGAGAAGACGGAATGGGGAGATAGAGGTACGAAGAGGAGAAGAGGGGGAGTCAAAAGGGGAGAGTGCAATCTAGCCAGTAATCAATTCCCTATGTGCTCTCCACAGTCTGGAACAGTCATAAACGTTCATGGAATTACACATAGAAGAGAAGAGGGAGGAGGGAGATAGAAGTGACCAGGAGAAGAAGAGTGGGAGTCAAAAGGAGAGAGAAAGATCTAGCCAGTAATCAGTTCCATAAGTGTTCTCCACAGCCCGGAACACCCAGAGAGATTCACAAAGTTAAGTAGAGAAGAGAAGGGGGAAGGAGGACACAGAGGTGACCTGGGGGAGAAAAAGGAAAGTCAAAAGGGGAGAGAGCAATGAAGCCAGTAATTACACTTCTAAGTAAAAATGGGTACTGAAGATTGGATTCTCAAAGGTACGAAATTGATAACAAATACCAAAAAGCAAAGAATAAAAATCTAGAGTAGAGGTTAGACTCCCAAAAATACAATATTAAAAAAATCACAAAAATTATATATATGAAATTTGCTTTTAAAATGGTGTCATTTTCTTGCTAGGGTAATAGTAGGTTATAAAAATGGAATTTAAAGGAGTAATAAAGAACTTAAAACTAAAAAAAATTTTTTAATAAAAAATGATAATATTAAAATATACAGCCTTGATGTACTCCATTTCCTATTTGGGACCAGTCTGTTGTTTCATATCCAGTTCTAACTGTTGCTTCCTGACCTGCATACAGGCTTCTCAAGAGGCAGGTCAGGTGGTCTGGTATTCCCATCTCTTTCAGAATTTTCCACAGTTTATTGTGATCCACATAGTCAAAGGCTTTGTCATAGTCAATAAAGCAGAAATAGATGTTTTTCTGGAACTCTCTTGCTTTTTTGATGATCCAGCGGAATGTTGGCAATTTGATCTCTTGTTCCTCTGCCTTTTCTAAAATCAGCTTGAACATCTGGAAGTTCATGGTTCACGTATTGCTGAAGCCTGGCTTGGAGAATCTTGAGCATTACTTTACTAGTGTGTGAGATGAGTGCAATTGTGCAGTAGTTTGAGCATTCTTTGGCATTGCCGTTCTTTGGGATTGGAATGAAAACCGACATTTTCCAATCCTGTGGCCACTGTTGAGTTTTCCAAATTTGCTGACATATTGAGTGCAGCACTTTCACTGCATCATCTTTTAGGACTTGAAATAGCTCAACTGGAATTCCATCACCTCCACTAGCTTTATTTGTAGTGATGCTTTCTAAGGCCCAGTTGACTTCACATTCCAGGATGCCTGGCTCTAGGTGAGTGTGAGTGATCACACTTCCATGATTATCTGGTGTTGTGAAGCTCTTTTTTGTACAATTCTTCTGTGTATTCTTGCCACTTCTTCTTAATATCTTCTGCTTCTGTTAGGTCCATACCATTTCTTTCCTTTATTGAGTCCATCTTTGCATAAAATGTTCCCTTGGTATCTCTCATTTTCTTGAAGAGATCTCTAGTCTTTCCCATTCTATTATTTTCTTCTATTTCTTTGCATTGATCACTGAGGAAGACTTTCTTATCTCTCCTTGCTATTCGTTGGAACTCTACATTCAGATGGGTATATCTTTCCTTTTATCCTTTGCCTTTCACCTCTCTTCACAGCTATTTGTAAGGCCTCCTCAGACAGCCATTTTGCTTTTTTGAATTTCTTTTTCTTGGGGATAGTCTTGCTCCCTGTCTCCTGTACAATGTCATGAACCTCTGTCCATAGTTCATCAGGCATTCTGTCTATCAGATCTAGTCCCTTAAATCTATTTCTCACTTCCACTGTATAGTCATAAGGGACATAATTTAGGTCATACCTGAATGGTCTAGTGGTTTTCCCCACTTTCTTCAATTTAAGTCTGAATTTGGCAATAAGGGGCTCATGATCTGAGCCACAGTCAGCTCCCTGTCTTGTTTTTGCTGATTGTATAGAGCTTCTCCATCTTTGGCAGCAAAGGATATAATCAACCTGATTTCTGTGTTGACCATCTGGTGATGTCCATGTGTAGAGTCTTCTCTTGTGTTGTTGAAAGAGAGTGTTTGCTATGACCAGTGCGTTCTCTTGCCAAAACTCTGTTAGGCTTTGATCTGCTTCATTCTGTACTCCAAGGCCAAATTTGCCTGTTACTCCAGGTGTTTCTTGACTTCCTACTTTTGCATTCCAGTCCCCTATAATGAAAAGGACATCCTTTTTGGGTGTTAGTTCTAAAAAATCTTGTAGAGCTGACTCCTTTGAAAAGACCCTGATGCTGGGAAAGATTGAGGGCAGGAGGAGAAGGGGACGATGGAGGATGAGATGGTTGGATGGCATCACCGACACAGTGAACATGGGTTTGGGTGGACTCCGGGAGTTGGTGATGGACAGGGAGGCCTGGCATGCTGTGGTTCATGGGGTCACAAAGAGTCGGCCACGACTGAGCGACTGAACTGAACTGAACTGAATAGTAAAATACATTTAGGAATTTCTCTGGAGCTGTTGAGGGCAGTGTGGGATCAGTTCAGTTTCAGATAGTTCCTTGTTCCAGCTTATACTTCTTCTCAAGATCTATAGGCCCCTTCCAATGTAGTCAATGCTAACTACAGGGCTTTAATCTGTTGCGCCTGTCACTTCCAAAACTGTTCCATCTTCGTTTATTTTGGCTTCCTCTGTTTGCAAGTCTCTAGTGTCTAATTTCTGCCTGACACCAGGGGGCAAAGGTGGTCACTTATTTAGGTGCACATTTGTTCAGTTGTGCTATGGGGAGGGAGGAACACTGCAAACAAATATCTCTGGTGTGTCTGGGGAGTGCTCGCAGTGTATGGACCACAGTGGGTTTGCCCCCGCTCACTGCATGTGTGCTTTCCCAGTCTACACTGCTCAGGCTCCAGGTTGCTCTGCAGGGAACTGTCTAAAGTGGGCCTTGGGTTACATGCACTTCTCAGGTTTAAGCCACTCAGGTTCAGGTTCTCAGGTACTCCACAAAGGTGAAGATTTGGTTGGGCTTGCATTTTGTGCCCTTCCCAGGTCCGAGCAGCTCAAGAGACCAGATGCTTGGTGAGCACACTCTCCCAGGTGGGGGTGTATCTTATCACCTCGCTGGTCCCAGCCTTCATCTCAGGTGTGCCATGTGTCTCCTCTGGGGAGTTGATCTCTGACTGTAACCCTCCTGGTGGATGTCAACTGTCTAGGATCCCAGGAAGATGTGGTTAGCAACTGGGAGCCTGCTCACAGTTTGGTGAAGAATGCCATCTCTGGGGCCAAGATTGTCCCCCGCCTTCTGCCTGCCTTCCTCTCTGCCACCAGTGGGAGAAGGGGCCAGTCCTCAGCCTCCTATCTCTCCTCTGGTATTAGCTCAGTCCTTTGTTCTGTGAGTGGGCCAGGCAGTGCCTTATGTTAGAGCTTTTCCCAGGAAAGTTCTCTCTCTCTCTCTCCCCTTTTTTTTTTTCTCTCTGGCTATCCCACAGTTTGAGTTGCTATCTCTCGTTTGCCCCTTCAGATTGTCCTCAGGGCATCAGGCCTGGTCCTTACCCTAAGCTTGCAGCCTGTGCCTCCCTGTTCAGCACCCACTCTCTTCTGGTGGACTGAAGCATCTGGGCTACTTCTCTGCTGGGAGTTGTGGTTAGGCACATAGTCTGTGGTTTATTTATTTATTTATTTTTTTCCTCCTGGTTATGTTGCCCTCTGAGATTCCAAAACTCCCCACAGACCTGCCGGTGAGAGGGTTTCCTGGTGTTTGGAAACTTCTCCTCCTTCATGATTCCCTCCCTGGGACGGGTCTCCTTCACTAACTCTTTTATCTCTCTTTTTATCTTTTATATTTTGTCGTACCTCTTTTCAAAGAAAATGGGCTGCCTTTCTGGGTGCCTGGTGTCCTCCGCCAACATTCAGAAGTTGTTTTGTGGAATTTGTCCAGCATTCAAGTGATCTTTCAATGAATTTGTGGGGGAGAAAGTGGTCTCCCTATCCTATTCCTCTGCCATCTTAGGACTGCCCCTGTTTGATGTTTTTTTCTCAAGTCTTTATCAAGCATAGTAGAAAAGCTTTTGTATACATATATAAATAATATGTATAATATATATATATATATATTAGAAATCTTATGAATTTTTGCCTAATTAAAAAATTTGACATTTTGATTCCACTTGCTTGACTTAGTATGAATAGAATTCTAGATTTCTAATTTAAAAAATAGATACATAACAAGCAGCAAAAGTTTACTATAGAGCACTGGGAACTCTGTCTTGTAAAAACTGCATAGTACAGGGAACTATGTTTTATAATAACATATAATATAATAATGTAATAGCCTATAATGGAAATGTAATAACATATAATGCAAAGCAATTTAAAAAATAATATATGTGTATATGTATAACTAAATCACCTTACTGTTCACCTGAAATGTTGTGTCAGCTATTCTTCAATAATATATGTGTGTATATATATATATATATATATATATATATATATATATATATATAGGGGGGAAAAAGATCCAAGCTAAAAAAGAAAAAGAAAAATCTTAGGGAAGTAGAATATGCAATTTATTCATGTATTGCAGGACAAACTGGAAGGCAAAATACTTATGGTCTATAATATTCTGGGGACCAGGACTAGGGCCCATGGGTGGAGTATATGAGGAGATAGATTCTGATGAATTCTGACTTTCTGGAGTGTGAAGTCAGGTGGGCCTTACAAAGTACTGCTGTAAATAAACTAGTGGATGCAATGAAATTCCAGTAGAGCTATTCAAAACCCTAAAAAATGATGCTGTTAAAATGCTGCACTCAATATGTCAGCAAATCTGGAAGTCCCAACAGTGGCCACGGGACTGGAAAAGGTCAATCCTCATGCCAATTCCCAAGAAGGGCAGTAGCTAAGAATGTTCAAACCATTGGACAATTTCACTCATCTCCCATGCTAGTAAGGTCATGCTTAAAATCTTGCATGCTAAGCTTCAGCATTATGTGAACCAAGAACTTTCAGATGTCTAAAATGGGTTTAGAAAAGGCAGAGGAACCAGAGATTGAATGGCCAACATCGACTGGATCATAGAAAAAACAAGGTAATTCCAGAAAAACATCTATCTCTGTTTCATCGACTACACTAAAGCCTTTGACTGTGTGGATTATAACAAACTGTGGAAAGCTCTTAAAGAGATGGGCATACCAGACCATTTTACCTGTATCCTGAGAAACCTGTATGTGGGTCAAGAAGCAGCAGTTAGAACCCTGTATGGAGCAACTGACTGGTTCAGGATTGAGAAATGAGTAAGACAGCACTGTCAGATGTTGTCCTGTTTGTTTAACTTATATGCTGAGCACACCAAAAGAAATGCTGGGCTGGATGAGTTACAGGCTGGAATCAAGGTAGGTGGGAGAAATATCAACAACCTCAGGTATGTGGATGATACCACTCTAATGGCAGAAAGTGAAGAGAAAATAAAGAACCTCTTGATGAGGGTGAAAGAAGAGAGTGAAAAACCCAGCTTAAAGTTAAATATTAAAGAAAAATCCAAAAAACTAAGATAATGGCATCTGGCTCCATTACTTCATGGTAAGTAGAAGAGGAAAAAGAGGAAGTAGTGACAATTTCCTCTTCTTGGGCTCTAAAATCACTGTGGATGATGACTCCAACCATGAAATCAGAAGGCAATTGCTTCTTGGCAGGAAAGCTATGACAAACCTAGATAGTGCATTGAAAAGCAGAGACATCACTCTGCCAAGAAAGATCTGTATAGTGAAAGCTATGGTCTTCTCAGTGGTCAAGAACAGTTGTGAGAGCTGGACCATGAAGAAGGCAGAGCACCAAAGAATTGAAGCCTTTGAACTGTGGTGCTATAGAAGACTCATGAGGGTCCCTTGGACGGCAAGGAGATCAAACCAAGTCAATCTTAAAGGAAATCAACCCTGAATACTCACTGGAAGCACTGATGGTGAAGCTGAAGCTCCAGTATTTTGGTCACCCGATGTGAGCAGCTGAATCATTGGAAAAGTCCATAATGCTGGGAAAGACTGAGGGCAGAAAGAGAAGAGGGTGTCAGAATATGAGATGGATGAATGGCATCACTGATGCAGTGGACATGAACTTGAGCAAACTTCAGGAGATGGTGAGGGACAGGGAGGCCTGGCATGCTGTAGTCCATGGGGTTGCAAAGAGACATGACTGGTCACAAAGATTCTGAGTCAATGTAGGACTTTCTAAACATTGGAGTTCACTGAATGATGAAATGATTCATAATTGGATTATAAACTAAAACCCTTGCAAACAAAGAACGTGAACATAAGTAAAATGTCTACCAGATAATCTGATTAGCTATTGTAAAACAAGTTCCTATATTAAGTTGGTTATACTATGATTGATTCTAAAAAGCCCTATCTATTTTCAAGATCCAGAGCTTTTTATGGCTTGTATTCAGGGAAGAAAAACAGGCATACTCTTCTGAATTAGGCCTTGCTTTAGCATCTCTGGATCCTGATATAAGGAGATGCAGGATAGAAGACCATGTATTCACATAGGTGCAATCACATACGTGAATGGAGAATACTCTACTCACCAAGCCATCTTGGACAAGACATCCTAAGCTTCTGGGCTTCTATGCCTCACCCATGTGGGAGAATAGTGGGGCCACAGTCATTTCTTTGAAACCCTCAGGGACACATGGTTTGGAATTCAGCATTTTCCATATCTTATAATGGCAAATATTGTAGTTTGTGTACATCACATAATACTGTTAGTAGTACATGGAATAGTACATGCTAATAAAACTAATATTTCTTCATTAATGCATTTGACTTTAAATAAATAAAGTCTATAAAATAAACAAACCTATATCTTAACAGTTGACATTTTGCCATCAAATGAATTCTTTTTTAATGGTTTCACATGTAATGGATGTCTGTGAGATCTAAATCGGTTAAAGTTTGGAGAAAACAAGTAGGGGATCTGTGAGTGGCCACTCACCTTCCTGCTTTGTATCATTGTGGCCTTCAGGTGAAATTTAAGATTTATATATGTGACTTGGAGACTTAACTTGAAACCAGAGTTAGGTTACTAACTCTATGTTGTAGAGAGTGCACTAAATAGCATTTAATTTCCTGTTTTGGTTCAGATGTACCACACATATGATAAGTAGTGGTCACTCATGGTACACCCAAGGCCCTAGCTGCTAACTCAAAGCTACTTCCTTCTACACAGAATTGTCCTTGACCAAAAAAGAGCCACTTTGATCAGGAGGCCAGCGTCTAACTATCCTTGGGCTAAAGCACAGTCAATAACTGATTGGTGTTGGTAGTGGTGATCTAGTCACAAAGTCATGTCTGACTTTTGAAACCCCATGGATTGTATCCCACAAGACTCCTCTGTCCATGGGATTTCCCAGGCAAGAATACTTGAGCAGGTTTCCATTTCCTTCTCCACAATAACTGATTAAGGGGGTGAAAATCTAGTTATCTTGCCTCAAATTGAGATCATCTTTGGGGTGTCAGCATCATTTTGGTCATAGAAAAAGCAAGAGAGTTACAGGAAAGCATCTGCTGCTGTTGCTGCTGCTAAGTCGTGTCAGTCATGTCTGACTCTGTGCAACCCCATAGACAGCAGCCCACCAGGCTCCCCTGTCCCCGGGATTCTCCAGGCAAGAACACTGGAGTGGGTTGCCATTTCCTTCTCTGATGCATGATAGTGAAAAGTGAAAGTGAAGTCGCTCAGTTGTGTCCAACTCTTAGCGACCCCATGGACTATAGCCTACCAGGCTCCTCCATCCACGGGATTTTCCAGGCAGGAGGACTGGAGTGGGGTGCCATTGCCTTCTCCAAGAAAAGCGTCTACTTCTGCTTTATTGACTATGCCAAAGAACTGACTATGTGGATAACAACAAACTGTAGAAAATTCTTCAAGAGATAGGAATATCAGACCTCCTCACCAGAAATCTGTAGCAGGTCAAGAAGCAATAGTGAAAACTAGACATGGAACAACAGACTGGTTCCAAATTGGGAAAGGAGTCCATCAAGGCTATATATTGTCACCCTGCTTATTTAACTTATATGCAGAGTACATCATGCAAAATGCCAGACTGAATGAAGCACAAACTGGAATCAAGATTGCCGGGAGAAATATCAACAGCTTCAGATATGCAGATGACACCACCCTGATGGCAGAAAGCAAAGAAGAACTAAAGAGCCTCTTGATGAAAGTGAAAGAGGAGAGTGAAAAAGTTGGCTTAAAACTCAACATTCAAAAAATGAAGATCATGTCATCCAGTCCAATCACTTCATGGCAAATAGATGGGAAAACAATGGAAACAGTGACAGACTTTATTTTGGGGGCTCCAAAATTACTGCAGATGGTGACTGAAGCCATGAAATTAAAAGATACTTGCTTCTTGGAAGAAAAGCTATGACCAACCTAGACAGCATATTCAAAAGCAGAGACATTATTTTGCCAACAAAGGTCCATCTAGTGAAAGCTATGATTTTTCCAGTAGTCATGTATGGATGTGAGAGTTGGACTATAAAGAAAGCTGAGCACCAACGAATTGATGCTTTTGAACTGTAGTGTTGGAGAAGACTCTTGAGAGTCCCTTGAACTGACTTAAAGGAGATCAAAGCAGTCAATTCCAAAGGAAATCAGTCCTGAATATTAATTGGAAGGACTGATGCTGAAGCTCCAATACTTTGCTCACCTGGTGTGAATAACTAACTCATTGGAAAGACCCTTGATATTGGGAAAGACTGAAGGTGGGAGGAGAAGGAGACAACAGAGGATGAGATGGTTGGATGGCATCACTGACTAGATGGACATGATTTTGAGCAAGCTCTGGGAGTTGGTGATGGACAGGGGAGCCTGGCCTGCTGCAGTCCATGGGGCCATGAAAAGTTTGACATGACTGAGTGACTGAACTGACTGAACTGGGGTGTCATTCAAGCTCCAGGGTTCCCCATGGGATCAGGCTGTTAGTGATGTTAAAATGGAGAAAGTCTCATTCAGGCTTCAGAGCAGGAGAGCAGGCCTCTGGCCTGCTTCTGATCTGCCTGGACACTGCCAGGGTTCTGTGCCTGCTTGCAAGCACAGCAAGTGAAGTAACACTTTAGATAAAGAAAGGAGTGGGTCTTGTAATTCTTGAGACCCTAGAGCTCTAGCCAAGCCCCAGGGTCTAAGAAGTCTTATGATTCACAATGTGAAACAAACAGCATTGTAAACGTTAAACCAAATCAGCTCTGGTTTAACTGATGATGATATCAGTTTGCAGCCTGGGGTTATAGGCAAGAACGCTGAAAACTGCAATTTGAAGTCTTACCTGTGGGGGTGGATGTACCACCCAGAATGCTTTCCCATTTGAGACTCCAGATTGCTGTTACTTGGGACTTTCCATGCTGCTTAAGTCTGGATTTAGGTTGGCCAATTTAGTGATGAATATGCTGTTACTTCTCTCTATTGTTTTTGCATATTTTATTTTAATAACTCTATATATTGAAATTAAGTCAAATAATGTTTATAAAAAATTGAAACTGTTTTATCTGTGTAAAATGAGTGGTTTCTTCTGCTAACAAATCCTTCAAACCTAAAACAAAAATAAAACTGTATGGTTGAGAACACATTCTTGTTTAGAATCTTTTCTGGTCTTCAGCTTTTCTCATTGCCTTACATCATTCACCTGAAAGCACTCCCTCAATAAATAATAAGTACTTAATCCCTGTCTCATACTCTACTTCTAGACAACTCAGACAATACTCAATGCAATATGTGTGTTCTATTCATGCACATATTCATTTATTTGTTAAGATCCTGTAGCACTCACCTGTTGCACTATTCAGTTCAGTCACCCAGTCATGTCCGACTCTTTGTGACCCCATGGATTGCAACACATCAGGCGTCCTTGTCCATCACCAACTCCTGGAGATCACCCAAACTCATGTCCATTGAGTCAGTGATGCCATCCAACCATCTCATCCTCTGTCGTCCCCTTCTTCTCCCACTTTCAATCTTTCCTAGCATCAGGGTCTTTTCAAATGAGTCAGCTTTTCCCATCAATTAGCCAAATTATTGGAGTTTCAGCTTCAACATCAGTCCTTCCAATGAACACTCAGGACTGATCTCCTTTAGGATGGACTGGTTGGATCTCCTTGCAGTCCAAGGGACTTTCAAGAGTCTTCTCCAACACCACAGTTCAAAAGCATCAATTCTTCAGTGCTCAGCTTTCTTTATAGTCCAACTCTCAAAGCCAAGTTAAGAGAAAGGATCTCAGCTCCTTTGATCTGCCAGTCCAAATCTGTTAATCTAGCTGCTCAAATGTTATGAGCCTCAATGTCCCTGTTTAGTACATTGCAGGGGTGTAAAAACAGAGCTATCACATGACCCAGTAATTCTAACCTTGGGTACATGTCTGAAAAATTGAGTACACTAATTTAAAAATATTTATTACCCACATGTTCATAGAAGCATTATTTACAATTGCCAAGATATAGAAACAACTTATGTGTGTGAATATTCGTACAATGGAATACTACACAGCCATAAAAAGAATGTTTTTTTTTTTTTTCATTTGCAGCACTACAGATGGACTTGGAGTGCATTATGCTAAATGAAATAAGTCAGACAGAGAAAGGCACATCTGTGTGATTTCACTTATCAGTTCAGTTCAGTCACTCAGTCTGACTCTTTGAAACTCCATGAATTGCAGCACGCCAGGCCTCCCTGTCCATCATCAACTCCCGGAGTTCACTCAGACTCACGTCCATTGAGTCAGTGATGCCATCCAGCCATCTCATCCTCTGTTGTCCCCTTCTCCTCCTGCCCCCAATCCCTCCCAGCATCAGAGTCTTTTCCAATGAGTCAACTCTTTGCATGAGGTGGCTAAAGTAATGGAGTTTCAGCTTTAGCATCATTCCTTCCAAAGAAACCCCAGGGCTGATCTCCTTCAGAATGACTGGTTGGATCTCCTTGCAGTCCAAGGGACTCTCAAGAGTCTTCTCCAACACCACAGTTCAAAAGCATTAATTCTTCAGTGCTCAGCCTTCTTCACAGTCCAACTCTCACATCCATACATGATCACAGGAAAAACCATAGCCTTGACTAGATGGATCTTTGTTGGCAACGTAATGTCTCTGCTTTTGAATATGTGGAACCTAAAAAATACAATCAACTAGTGACTATAACAAAAAAGAAACAGACTCAAAGATACAGAGAACAAACTAGTGGTTACCAGAAAGGAGAGGGAAAGGGGAAGAGCTAAATAGGATTGGGGAATTAAGAGGTACAAACTATTATGTATAAAATAAGCTACAAGTATACATAATATAACAGTGTATAATGTTTTATGACAACTATAAATCTAGCATAGCCTTTAAATTTATGAATCACTATACTGTATACCTATAACCTATTTACATAAACTCTACTTCAATTTAAAAATGTAAAAATAAGTTAAAGTGCCTTACAATAAGTGACAAAGCATGCACATAAAAATATGGACACTCCATGCCCCCATAAGAGTCACTAGTGCTTTTGACATTCTTAAGCTCTATACATATTTGGCAGTCATCAACTTCTTTTCTATCGACTGATAGAACATGGATCTGAAACATAATGAGAGGAGAGCCCCAAGCTGATTCCCTGTAGATGCTTTTTTATTGCTACACTGTCTTCATTTTGGATGGAAGTAACTTCTCAATCTTGTGCTTGGAGCCATTTGCCATGGCTTGGATTTTTCAGTCTATAAATGTTAATGGAATACATGAGTCCTCTTGAGATTTTCTGCCCTTATCTTAAATCCAAAGTCTTGTCATGTACCTGAAGAGCTGTAATCATTATAAAAGGTTGCTGATGCAGACAGCCACATCACCACAATAGGGATACAAAGCAGCTGTTTTATTTGACCTTTGCTCTGCCAAGTCTCAGAATCTCAGCTCTAAGACCTCAAGACAGAACTAACACCCATGTGGCTTCTTATCAACCCCACTCCAGGAGACCTCCTTTCCTGTTCACCCTTCTTGATGGAAAAGGAAAGAAATGTCAAGAATGAATGTCTGTATGAGAACTACAGGAACTACTAAGGGAAAGACTCCCAAACACTTCTATTTATTAGTCCTCAATATTCTCAGCATAATCCTGCAAAAGACATAACCCCATTTTCTTGATGCATTAACTAAAGCCCAGAAAGCTTTGGTAATTTTATCAAACACTCTAGAAAGTGGAGGGCTTGCTGTTTAGACCCAGAGCTGTAGGACTCAAATGTCACACTACTTATAGACACTTCCCATATAGATTTGCAAGATACTGGTTAAATCCCCAAAGCTAGTCATTTAATATCTTTCTTTTCCTTGAATTAGTCTGAATCAGAAAGTTAGGGAAATAGAGCCTGTATAGCATGTGAAAGAGATAAGGAAACACTTAAATTATCCTTATAATTAGTTCCATATTTTTATAAAGCATCAGCTATGTAAAAATTATAAAAATGAATTTAATTAGATAGATTCGATGTTGCTTGAATAACATGGAATCTATTAGAGATAAACGATTGGAAGACTAATAGATAGGTAAGATAATACCTTTCAGAAACTAACTATATACCCCTAAATTTTGCTAGCCACACACTGTAACACTAATCAATTCCCCAACTTATGCAAACCAACACTTTGCATAAAATGAAAACTGAAATTTTTAGCATGATACAGAGAATACGCATTTTGAAAACTCTATAAATATTAAAAAAGGTCCTTTTGTAAAGTTTAAGAGATTAAGTGGTCTCCTAGAAATTTGACAGTGAGACAACACTCCTTGTGCCATTGCAGAACTGAGTAATTTGCTGAAATGTAAAAAGATGTCTACCTACTTTGAGATGCTTGATTCCTATGTTGTGTCATCTGCCTCCTCTAATTTTCATTTTCAGTAAAAGAAAAAATAGAAAGTTTCAAACTTCAAATCCCACAGCTCTAACATCAAATAAAAATCCATGAAGTCATCTTTTAGCATGTCAGAATGGGAGAGAACTAGGGTGGGGAAATACACCTGCTGCCATTTACATTTATTTCACAGAATTTCACTAAATAGAGATTGGATTGGATGGGCAATTTTCAGACCTGAATAAGGAAAACCAGAGACAGTCTTCATTAACTTTCCAAAATGAAATAATACATCAGTCAGTTCAGTTCAGTCACTCAGTCATGTCCAACTCTTTGTGACCCCATGAATCACAGCACACCAGGCCTCCCTGTCCATTACCAACTCCCAGAGTTCACTCAAACTCATGTCCATTCAGTCAGTGATGCCATCCAGCCATCTCATCCTCTGTCGTCCCCTTCTCCTCCTGCCCCCAATCCCTCCCAGCATCAGAGTCTTTTCCAATGAGTCAGCTCTTCGCATGAGGTGGCCAAAGTATTGGAGTTTCAGCTTTAGCATCATTCCTTCCAAAGAATACCCAGAAACATTTGCCATCTTTTCTTTTCATTTGAGTAATTGTCTTGTGTTTGGAAAAAAAATTGCATCTTCAGATAACCAGTTTTTGGTTATCATTTGTTGCTGACAAACCACCTCAAAACCAAGTGGCTTAAAACAACAGCTTGCATTGAAACATGTGAAATGTCATGTATGAAACGAGATGCCAGTCCAGGTTCAGTGCACGATGCTGGATGCTTGGGGCTGGTGCGCTGGGACGGCCCAGGGGGATGGTATGGGGAGGGGGAGGGAGGAGGGTTCAGGATGGGGAGCACGTGTATACCTGAAATTTAAAATTTAAAAAAAAAAAAAAACATGAAAAAAGAAAAAAAAAAAAAAAACAGCTTGCTTTTCCTCACCTTCTTCAAACTGGGCTGGGCTCAGCTGGGTGGTTCCTCTCCTTGTCTTGCTGGTGTCACTCATGTGGTGGGCAGGATTGCTTGGCTTCTCTGTCTGCGTGTGGTCCTCAGGTCTCTCATTCACCAGCAGGGTAGCTGGACCACATTCATGGCAGCTCTGAGGCCCCAAGGATATAAAGTAGTAGCGGCCGCGCGCACTGAAGACTTCAACCCAGAACTGTCACCACATCATTTCTACTGCCCCGTGTTGGTTAAAGCCAGGCCCAGGCCCAATTTGGGAAGAGGGGACTGCATGAGGGCGTGAACTGGAGGTAAGGTTCCTTGGAGGCCCCCAGCGTAACAGTCAGGACCAGTGCCGTGGAAAAACAGCTAAAAAAAAAGTAGCAAAAGTAGGAGCCGCTAGTGACCTTGGAAAGCTGAAGCTGGTTATGATAACTGGTGTAAGTTGGGAGTCAGGCAGAAACAGAGCCTTCAGCAAGCTTCTTGAACCACTTCTGCTGGCTCTTAGCATATTTTCTGAACCATCACTTTGGGCACCTGACCTCTTAGGATGGATGTGTTTGTGAGGGCAGAGCGTTTGAAAGCAGAACCAGCTCGCTGCCCTAGCCCCTACAAGAGAGAGGTGTATGGAGTGCTTTCTTCACGCCCCTGGTTTTAGTCATATACCACACCCATGCTTGCCACTGGCTGAGTGAGGAGGAGCAGTTCTCCTGAGGTCACTAATCTGACTGAATTAGCAGTAGCTCATTTTTGTTTTAACTGAGCAGTAAGATTTGCTAACATCCTACCTGAAGTGCCTTCTCCAAAGACATCCCTCTTTGCCCTGTGTGTTGAATCATCAGTCGGTGAGTGTATTTCAATTAAAGCATCATTGGTGGACATGGTAAAGATAATAAAATGCCATGGCAACTTTGCTGTTAAGTCATGGGCTCCTTCATCGAATTCTTCTTGCTTTGTCTCCTGAAAAGGAAGGACTAGATCCAGCCCTGGTAGTAGTTCTTTCCTGAGGGCTTTACCTCCTTTAAAATCCTGAGGAGATTTGTTTGAGAAGAGCCTGGCTGCCATTTTCAGAAGACAAAAATGTACATTGGAAAAAAAAAGTACATTGATTTCCCCCCTACCCCACCTCCCATCCCGCCTAGCCATTGAACTTCAGCATTGAAGCAGTGCCTTCAGTGCTTCAGAACGCAGGTCTGATCTGAAGGTAATTACCTTGTAAGAGGAATGTAAATGACTGCTGTCTTCTTGTCAAACCTGTAAGGAAAGAGATTCCAGTTAAGTATTTGCAACAAGGATCTTGCGTCCTGTTATTTTTTCTTACATTGTCACATTGAACGGGTCTCATTTTTGCGGTAAATTTTTGACTGTGGACTTTGGGGGCAAGGTCTTTCACCAGCAAACAAGGGTCTGATTGTACAGTATATCTGCTGCAGTAACGTCTCTGCCTGTAGCTTAAGATCAGTTGGTTTTGCACTTGGAAACCACCTGATCTTGGCCAGCTTTGTAAAGGGACATTGGTTTCATTTAGATTTCCCTCCATAAAGTCAGCAAACTATCATGTGCTATAAACTGATGCCAAGACAAGATTGTAATAGTCCCTAGGGTGCTAAGGTTTGCCATGTGTTTGGTAAAGATGATTGTAGGTTCTTGGGTAACGTTACATGGGATGGATTCAGGTGGAGGGACTGCGAAGATGGGTGGGGGCGGGGGGCGGGGGCTCAAGGTGCAGGTAGAAATACAGTGGAAATGGAAGTTCCAAAGAGGTGGTTTCTGAGGAAGTCAGAGGGCCTGGGGCCAGAGCAGTCAGTAATAGTTGAATCAGGTTACCTGGGAAATAGGTGTGATAGCTACACGTCTACAGTCTGCTTCCGGGTTGCTGGTAGACATTAAATTTGCACAATATCCCGTAGCTGGCTAAGTATTTTAAAATTATAAGCATAGGATTTTATATTTGGGGTGAAGAAATTACCTGGCACGTGGTATTGGGTTTTTTTAAAAAGAAGCCAAATTTCAGAGTCTTAATAACTTTTTTAAAAAGGAAAAAAAAAGCAAAAAGACACCTTGTATTCAGTGTGTGGCCCTCCTGAAAATTCTGGTCATCTCTCCCTTTGAAATCAGTGACTTTTTAAATGTGGCTGAACAGGGATGAGAAAGTACATGTGTGACTTTCTTGGTGTTTGTGCGTCCTTTACAAAGCCCAGTTGCTTTGGAACACCCAAGAAAGTCATCAAGATTATTTTTAGGTGTTATTAAGGGGTTATTAAGGGTTTACTGGGATTTTTAAGAACTAATATAATGTCCTGGGTTCTTTCTAGTGCAGCAGAATGTGGACAAAGGTATGCAGTTGTGAAGTGCTTTGTTGTAGCTTATTAATCCGCAAGGGAAACTTAGGCTGTAGACATAAGTACAGACCCAGTGCAGTTCTTGTTTTCTGTATGTTGTTGGGGGAATAAAGTTTTATATGGCAAGCACATGGCCTCCCTGATTTCAATATCCCTTTATTAGGATCTGTATTAGCCCTTAATTTCTTTAAAATCTTTTTTCCTTTTCCTCTTGAAAAGTAAGTTCCAAAATATAGTTTATTGTATCTTCCATCCTTAAAAAGTTTGTTCCTTTTTCAACACGGGCAGTTCACACAAGTCAAAAATATTAAACAGTTGGTTTTAGTGTGTTGTATAACTTTACTGTATATCAAACTAATTTTTACAAGTTTTCATCCTAAACCTCAAATCATGTAATTAATAATTTGCCTGTTTATTTATGACCTAATTGTGATTCTTTTATTAATAAAAGCTAATGGAAAAGGATCCTTTATTAAGTTGATGACTAGACCTACAGTTAATTTTCCTGCAGTATATGAAGTATTGTACCAGAGTATTAAAAGATATGTAATATTTTATTGATAAATCTATCCTTTAAAAGGAATACGTTTTAGGATGTCATCATTTTGATGTGAATCATGTAAATGTTGATAATATGCACTGTTTATTATACATTTAGTGTTTCAAGAGATTCAGTTAATTGCCTTTTTGCCCACGTATATTATGTAGTCTACTTGCAATTGTTTTTAAAAAATGACATTAAAAGAATAGTTTATGTAGAGGAACGTTAGTGGCTGTTAATTGTCTCCCCACCTGTATTTATGGGTGTTAGTTTTAACTGCTTTGCTAGTCGCAAAGCTGCATTATCAGAGTAAAAGTGTATTTGTAAACTGTATGGGAACTAAAAATTAAGAATAAAACCATTTTCTTATTAAAAAAAAAAAAAAAAAAAAAAAGAATACCCAGGACTGATCTCCTTTAGGATGGACTGGTTGGATCTCCTTGCAGTCCAAGGGACTCTCAAGAGTCTTCTCCAACACCACAGTTCAAAAGCATCAGTTCTTCTGCGCTCAGCTTTCTCCACAGTCCAACTCTCACATCCATACATGACCACTGGGAAAACCATAGCCTTGACTAGACAGACCTTTGTTGGCAAAGTAATGTCTCTGCTGAAATATAAAAAAATGTACACCACATTCACTTTTGGGTATTGTGGATATTGTATGCACTTTAATCCAAATAAATGTATAAAGCCTTTCCCTTTTACCTATTTCATATATGTTGTGCTTTCCTTTACTATTGTTTCCTCTTATATCTTGCACCTGTGGACCTCTTTTTAAATACTTTTCTTAATTAAGCACTTAATTACTTACTTAATAAGTAATTTCATTACTTTGCCTCTTTTTCTCTCCCTCTGAGGATTTTATGGTCTTACACCATAATGTCTATTACTTCAGAGTGCTGGGCAAGTACTCATTTGATTGATTGATTGTTGATCATTTTAATCCACTCTCCTGTCACCCTCCTCTTTATCCTTCCAGAATTTTTTATGAGAGGGAAGTGACAGACATTTGAATCAGTCAGCAGTCAAGTCACAGAGAAAGACAAACTATAGCTGGAGGATACTCACATCATTGACGCTCCTGGGCAGGAAGGAACAAGGGCAGATAACCTGAGAAAGTTAAAGAGATAAGACATTCTTTCTTAAAAATAATTAAAGCTAAAGTAATAATATTCATTAGACACTATGGAAATATGTTTTGACTCAATGAAATAAATCATTTCAGTAATATAGTTCAGAAATGTTACACTTTTCCTAGATCTTTGAAAACAGTGGGCAAAAACCAGACCTGATGTTAACTCTCAAACCTTCTTCACTCTCTAAAGTTTAATAAGAAGGTTGCAAACTCAGCTGCAATATCAACTAATTAATGCTAATAACTAAGTGCTGCTGTGAAATAAAACTGATCCAGGAATGGAGTTTGTTTCATAATCTTTCGAATTCTAACTTTTATATGTTTTAGTCATAGTTGACTTCAGGAAAAAAAAAAAAAAACTAAAAGCTGAATATTAAAAGATAAAGCGTAAAATTGAGATAAAATATCCAATTTTATCACAAAAATTTAAAGAAAAAAGTGTATCCATTTTATATATACAATATACACCTAAAAGCTGATAGCTACACTAAAGGACAATTTAAAGTAAAATATTTATTTGTTCTACTGTATTTCAGGTCTTCCCTGGTTGCTCAGTTGGTAAAGAATCCACCTTCAGTGCAGGTTTGATCCCTGGGTAGGGAAGATCCCCTGGAAAAGAAAATAGCAACCCACTCTAATAGTCTTGCCTGGGAAATCCCATGGACAGAGGAGCCTGATAAGCTACAGCCCATATTTCATAGTTTTCCAATAGACTATTTCATTCCATCCTAACACAGTCCATTTCTATACTGCAACTAAGACTTGGGGAAGGTCTGGTCAGGGACTAGACCCTAGCTCACAGGCTAGAGAGAAATAATTGAGCACCTGGCTTCTTAACCTGAGTTCAGCCACTTCCAGTCTGTAGCTTAAAACTAGTCATGGTGGACTTGAAAAGACTGCATGGAAATTGGCAAACTCTATACATCAGTGCCTATTTTTGTCCTAATTGGTTGTTGAACTTTAACTAGCACACCACTCTATAGATGTCATAGCTGGTAATTGAGAAATAAAGCTAGTGTTTCTGCTTTTAATCTTGAGCATTTATACAATCTCTCAATTACTCAGGTATATTTTTTAAATTTTAAAGTAGAGTTGTGTTTTTTTTTTAATAAAATGAAAGCATCATCATTAAATGGCACTAAATTATTGCCCAGATCAAAAATAGAGGTAAGTATAGTCATCATTAAAAATGTCTACAAATAACAAATTCTGGAGGGGTTGTGAAGAAAAGAGAACCTTCCAGCATTGCTTGCTGGAATGTAAATTGGTGCAGCTACTACAGAAAACAGTAAGGAGTTTCCTCAAAAAACTAAGAACTAGAGATTTCCAGGAGAAATATCAACAACCTCAGATATGCAGATGACACCACTCTGATGGCAGAAAACGAAGAAGAACTAAAGAGCCTCTTGATGAAAGTGAAAGAGGAGAGTGAAAAAGTTGGCATAAAGCTCAACATTCAGAAAATTAAGATCATGGCATCTGGTCCGATCATTTCATGGCAAATAGATGGGGAAACAGTGGAAACAGTGGCAGACTTTATTTTGGGGGGCTCCAAAATTACTGCAGATGGTGACTGCAGCCATGAAATTAAAAGATGCTTGTTCCTTGGGAGAAAAGTTATGACTAACCTAGATAGCATATTCAAAAGCAGAGACATTACTTTGCCAACAAAGGTCTGTCTAGTCAAAGCTATGGTTTTTCCATTAGTCATGTATGGATGTGAGAGTTGGACTGTGAAGAAACCTGAGCACCAAAGAATGGATGCTTATGAACAGTGGTGTTGGAGAAGACTCTTGAGAGCCCCTTGGACTGCAAGAAGATCCAACCAGTCCATCCTAAAAGAGATCAGTCCTAGGTGCTCATTGGAAGGACTGATGTTGAAACTGAAACTCCAATACTTTGGCCACCTGATGCGAGGAAAGGACTCATCTGAAAAGTCCCTGATGCTGGGAAAGATTGAAGGAAGGAAGAGAAGGGAACACCAGAGGATGAGATGGTTGGATGGCATCACCGATTCAATGGACAGGAGTTTGGGTAAAGTCTGGGAGTTGGTGATGGGCAGGGAGGCCTAGTGTGCTGCAGTCCATGAGGTTGCAAAGAGTGGGGCACAACTGAGTGGCTGAACTGAACTGAACTGAACTGATATGATCTAGCAATCCCACTCCTCAGCATGTAATCCAGATAAAACAATAATTCAAAAAGATCTGTGCACCTCTATGTTTACAGCAGCACTATTCAT
Organism: Bos javanicus; assembly: GCF_032452875.1. Taxonomy (NCBI): domain Eukaryota; kingdom Metazoa; phylum Chordata; class Mammalia; order Artiodactyla; family Bovidae; genus Bos; species Bos javanicus. The sequence continues at coordinate 49,708,610 of NC_083880.1, read as the reverse complement.
AATAGCTAAGAGAAGGGAACAACCTAAGTGCCCACTGACAGATGAATGAATAAAGGAGATGTGGGATACATACACATTGGAATGCTACTCAGCCATTAATAAGAATGAAACAATGCCATTTGAAGCAGCATGAATGGACCAGGAGATGATTGTACTAAGTAAAGTAAGTCAGGAAGACAAAAACAAACTGCTAATATAGAATAGATACACAACAAGGTCCTACTGTGTAGTGCAGGGAACTATGCTCAATATTCTGTGATAAACCACAATGAAAAATAATATTAAAAAAGAATGATTTCTTTGGAAGGAATGATGCTAAAGCTGAAACTCCAGTACTTTGGTCACCTCATGTGAAGAGTTGACTCATTGGAAAAGATTCTGATGCTGGGAGGGATTGGAGGCAGGAGGAGAAGGGGGACGACAGAGGATGAGATGGCTGGATGGCATCACTGACTCGATGGATGAGAGTCTCAGTGAACTCCAGGAGTTGGTGATGGACAGGGAGGCCTGGCATGCTGCGATTCATGGGGTCGCAAAGAGTCGGACACGATTGAGCGACTGATCTGATCTGATCTGATATGTGTATAACTAAATCAATTTGCTATACATCAGAAATTAACACAACATTGTAAATAAATTATTCTTCAGTAAAAACAAGAGAAGTATACACTCCAGTGAATATACACTAAACTCTATTAAGGTATAATATCTATAATTATATCCACTTTGAAGGTGATAATCTTAAAGCAACTTAATTGGAGAAACCTAGAACATGAATATAGGTAAAACTATTTAAAATGAAGGGTAGAATCAAACACAGTGAAGTTTAGAAAGTAAGAGAGATTAAAAGGAAATTTTTTTTTTTCCAGCAGAAAAATCAAGTGGCTATAGAAGAAAAAAAGTTGAATCCAGGACAGTGTGAAAGCTCTGATTGTACAAAATTAGAAAAATAAAGAAAAATGTTACAAAGATACTTACAACCATAGGTCTGAAGATATCTGGAAATAATTAACTTTGTTGGTATCATCCCTAGTGAACACTAATAAGATATCCAGAATGAACTTGCCCACAAGCAGCAACTGCCCTTTCCATTTAGTAATAAGTAGGAGAAGACTGAGAGAAATATGCAAATGCATTTGGAAGGATTCATAAATAATTTGGGCTTCTATTTCTCTTGTTATTTGATTACCTTCACATAAGCAAAAAATGATCTTCAATACAAAAATCTGGAGAGGAGAGCAAAAACAATTCCTGTTTTTCAGGAATTGTTATAAGGTTTACTTAGATATAAAATATTCTAATGGATAATAGATTCAAAATTCATTATGTCCAGGTGGTATAGTTTAAATATTAAATTCTAGTAAACAGACAAAAAATGATCAAAAGTTTATGTCAGTAACCGTGTTATATCTTCAGCCTTTTTTTTTTTTATTCTCCTATGTTTTATGTACTTAAAACAGTATCAATTTTAATTTAACATTCAGGATAACATCCTAGTTACAGCAAATGTGAAGAAAGGGCCCATAGTGAATTGCTAGTAGATGTGACTCAATATGATTTATGGTTTTGAAATCTCTTGAACTTGTGTATATGTGTGCATGTGTATGTAAACAACTTTGCTAAAGAGCACTGAACAAATGTACAAGAAGACAAAATATATATATATATATATCCAGAGCGAATTTTTGAGGGAAAGTCTCTGGGAAAAGAACCAGGAAGGAAGCCTTGGATTGACTACAACAGACTTTTTCCCCGTCAAGTAAAGGGCTGAGAACATGAAGAGTAAGATCAAAGAGTAAACACTGGGAAACACAGCCTCTATCCCAGATTCTTGGCACCTGCCTCCTCCTATCTCACCAGGCACAGGCTGATCCAGCCAACGATATCAAGTCCAAAGCCAATTACTGGCAGAACTGTGCATGGGGCAAAAAGATGGTAAAATGAATGAGTGATCATTATCAATGGGCTCCTAAGAGAAACAACAGGCAGTGTAGCAGACATCCTGCAATGCGAAGTCAAGTGGGCCTTAGGAAGCATCACTATGAACAAAGCTAATGGAGGTGATAGAATTAGGTAATGGAGGTGATAGAATTCCAGAGCTATTTCAAATCCTTAAAAATGATGCTGTGAAAATGCTGCACTCAATCTGCCAGCAAATTTGGAAAACTCAGCAGTGGCCATGGGATTGGGAAAGGTTGGTTTTCATTCCAATCTCAAAGAAAAACAATGCCAAAGAATGCTTAAACTACTGCACAATTTCACTCATCTCACACACTAGTAAATTAATGCTCAAGATTACTTCAGGCTTCAGCAGTACATGAACTGTGAACTTCCAGATGTTCAAGCTGGATTTAGAAAAGGCAGAGGAACCAGAGATCAAAATGCCAACATCCACTGGATCATCAAAAAAGCAAAAGAGTTCCAGAGAAACATCTACTTCTGCTTTGTTGACTATGCCAAAGCATTTGACTGTGTGGATCACAACAAACTGGAAAATTCTGAAAGAGATGGGAATACCAGACCACCTGACCTGCCTCCTGAGAAATCTGTATACAGGTCAGGAGGCAAGAGTTAGAACTGGATATAGAACAACAGACTGGTTCCGAATAGGGAAAGGAGTACGTCAAGGCTATATATTGTCACCCTGCTTATTTAACTTTTATGCAGAGTACATCATGAGAAATGCTGGGCTGGATGAAGCACAAACTGGAATCAAGATTGCTGGGAGAAATATCAATAACCTCAGACATGCAGATGTCACCACCCTCATGGAAGAAATTGAAGAACTAAGGAGCCTCTTGATGAAAGTGAAAGAGGAGAGTTAAAAAGTTGGCTTAAAACTCAACATTCAGAAAACTAAGATCATGGCATCTGGTCCCATCATTTTATGGCAAATCAATGGGGAAACACTGGAAACAGAGATAGACTTAATTTTGGGGGTCTCCAAAAATCACTGCAGATGGTGACTGCAGCCATGAAATGAAAAGATGTTTGCTCCATGGAAGAAAAGTTATGACCAACCTAGATAGAATATTAAAAAGCAGGGACATTACTTTGTCAACAAAGGTCCATCTACTCAAGGCTATGGTTTTTCCAGTAGTGATGTATGGATGTGAGAGTTGAACTATAAAGAAAGCTGAGCACTGAAGAATTGATGTTTTTGAACTGTGGTGTCGGAGAAGACTCTTGAGAGTCTCTTGGACAGCAAGGGATTCCATCCAGTCTATCCTAAAGGAAATCAGTCCTGAATATTCATTGGAGGGACTGATCCTGAAGCTGAGACTCCAATAGTTTGGCCACCTGATGCAAAGAAGAGACTCATTTGAAAAGACCCTGATGCTGGGAAAGATTAAAAGTGGGAGAAGGGGATGACAGAGGGTGAGGTGGTTGGATGGCATCACCAACTCAATGGACATGATTTTGAGTAAGTTCTGGGAGTTGGTGATGAACAGGGAGGCTTGGTGTGCTGCAGTCCATGGGGTCACAAAGAGTCGGACACAATTAAGCAACTGAACTGAACTGAACTGAAATCAAATTACTCACTTCCTGTGCCCTTTTTCCCCCTTGGTCCTCAAAAGAATTGCCGATGAGTATTTTAACACTGATTTACACTTTTAAGGGATGAGTTTAGAGGATGGTCAGCTTATAAAGACCCCGGGAATGGCTAGATGCGAAATTACCAGAAATATGGCTAGAACCATCCAAATGACCTCATGAGAGAACAAGATGCTTCTAAAAAACAACCAGCTGACCTCTAGTTACACTTTTCAAAGCAGGTGTGGGCCTCATAACTGCTTGTCAAGTGTCAGAAAAGATACATGACATTCAAAATATGAGTCATATCTGCTGAATTCCCAAATAAAATGTTCTGTTCTTCCAAAAGTAAAGGCCTGTTAAGTTTATCCTTAGAACTGGCAGTTCGTCGCTCCAAACCCTCAATTCAGCTTACGTTTCTGTGGTATGTATTCTAGGACTGTTCATCAATTTACCTAAGAGCAGTTAAATAGGACTCAAATGAAACAGTTTAAGACCAAAACAAAATATTCTAAAACAGATCTCACTGCCTTTTTCTCATGTCAGGAGCTAAGTGGTGCAGAAATAATAAAATATGAAAAGGAGGTCATATTTTGAAGTGAACTCCAACATTATGTGAGGCAAGTGTTCAGATCACAAAGAAACAGGTCAGTACCAGCAGGTGGAGCTGGTTAGAAAACTAGAAGAGTTCACAGTCTCAGAAGACCTAAAATATTAGTATATTGTGAGGGAGATGGGATAGGGCAGGGTGAGCTGAGCACTCCAAAATCTTTATTCAGAGTTATTTCCCACCATTTAATCCTATGAGAAAAGTCCTCTTATCTAAACAGACTTCTGGTTGTGAGCCCTCAGCAATTTGTGAGGATTTGGGTCTTGGAATGAAATGTGATCACAGTGTTTGACCAATGAGCAGAAGGAGTTGGTAGAAAATTTCAGAATGTTAAAAATCAAGAAAGACCAGGATAGAAAATGATTAGCTTATATTACGATGATGTCAACATTACTTGCTTTCACTTTTTTCTTTCTTGTGTTTGTTAAGAAAATCTATAAGCAAGGTACACTGGAGGGAAAAGTACATTAACTCCAGAGGTAGAAAGCTGGAGGTTAGAAGTGTAAACAGGAATAATTGACTGTTGCAGAATAATTTTTATAATATTCATTTTGTAATTATAATGATAACATACACTTTACATAATGCAGAAGTTGCAGTAAGAAGGAAAGAAGGAAAGAAAAAGTCCTCTTTTTACCAAAACCAGTGTCAGCCAGCCACCTTTTCCCCAATTTTCAGCGTTTAACTATTCACGCTATATTTATTGTATACTCTGACACTCAATATGCTGTTTTGTTACTTGCATTTTAACTGAGAAAATTCAGTAAAAAGTCTATATTTTTAAATATCTTTACATAACATTCCAGAAGGCAAGCTTTTAATTCTGCCTATTATTTTGTCAAATGATTGTAATTAATTTATCGAAACATTCCCCTATTATACTTAAATCTTTAAGTAACACTTTATTGGGGCAAATTTGTGAGTAGAAAATCTTTTAAACTTTTAATACTATTGCCAAATTGTACTGCTTAATGATAATGTAGGTTTCCATTTTTAAGTGTCCTCACTAACAATGGACATATATATTTTTTAAATCTCAACTAATTTGATTATTTTTTTAATTTAAATTTACTATATTTTTAATTTTCAACAAAAGTATTTCAATTAAATATTAATAGGGACTTCTCTGGTTGCCTAGTGGTTAAGACTCCATGGTCCCAATGCAGGAGGCCCTGGGGTTGATCCCTGGTTGAGAAACTAGACCGCACATGCTACAACTAAGACCTGGAACAGCTAATTGAAAAAAAGTTAAATTATGCCGTGAGGCTTCTTAATTTTGATACATATCAAAATATTCTTTAAAATATGTTATCAAAATTAAGTACCAATTTTTAAGAGACTCTATTAACTAATTGCTTTATTTGTGGCTCAGATGGTCAAGAATCCACCTGCACTGAAGGAAACCCAGGTTCGATCCCAGGGTTGGGAAGATCCCCAGGAAGGGAATGACTACCCACTCCAGTATTCTTGCCTGGAAAATTCCATGAACAGAGGAGACTGGAGGGCTACATCCATGGGGCTGTAAAGAAACAAACACGACTTAGCAACTAACACTTTCACTTTTAACTTTTAATGGTTATACAACCAGCAACCATTATTTAAGGGGCTGTATTTTTCCATAGGGGCTTTCCTTTTCTATCAGTGTATACTATCACTGAAGGCATTCTTAGCTAGTTCCATGGTAAATCGAGAGAATAAGCTTCCAAAACTCTAGAAAATCTACAAGCTATAGTTTTTTTAATCACCTAAACATTTCATTAAACCTCACAGGCTCACTACAGATACCTACATAGATGTTTGACTCTGTCAATCTTAAGCAAGTAGGAGTTGGCCTGACCTTTCCACTAAATTGACTAAAATAATTGGATCAATAGGCACTTTCCCCTTCTTTATCTTTTCCTTTTTTTTTTTTTTTTTTGCTGCAAAACATGCCTCCTAAGGCTGTATATTGTCACCCTGCTTATTTAACTTATATGCAGAGTACATCATGAGAAACGCTGGACTGGAAGAAACACAAGCTGGAATCAAGACTGCCAGGAGAAATATCAATAACCTCAGATATGCAGATGACACCACCCTTACGGCAGAAAGTGAAGAACTAAAAGGCCTCTTGATGAAAGTGAAAGTGGAGAGTGAAAGAGTTGGCTTAAAGCTCAACATTCAGAAAACGAAGATCATGGCATCTGGTCCCATCACTTCATGGCAAATAGATGGGGAAACAGTGGAAACAGTGGCAGACTTTATTTTGGGGGGCTCCAAAATCACTGCAGATGGTAATTGCAGCCATGAAATTAAAAGACGCTTACTCCTTGGAAGGAAAGTTATGACCAACCTAGATAGCATATTCAAAAGCAGAGACATTGCTTTGCCAACAAAGGTCCATCTAGTCAAGGCTATGGTTTTTCCTGTGATTGTGTATGGATGTGAGAGTTGGACTGTGAAGAAGGCTGAGTGCCAAAGAATTGATGCTTTTGAACTGTGGTGTTGGAGAAGACTCTTGAACGTCCCTTGGACTGCAAGGAGATCCAACCAGTCCATTCTAAAGGAGATCAGCCCTGGGATTTCTTTGGAGGGAATGATGCTGAAGCTGAAACTCCAGTACTTTGGCCACCTCATGTGAAGAGTTGGTTCATTGGAAAAGACTCTGATGCTGGGAGGGATTGGGGGCAGGAGGAGAAGGGATGCCAGAGGATGAGATGGCTGGATGGCATCACTGACTCGATGGACTTGAGTCTGAGTGAACTCCGGGAGTTTGTGATGGACAGGGAGACCTGGCATGCTGTGATTCATGGGGTGGCAAAGAGTCAGATACGACTGAGCAACTGAACTGAACTGAACTGAATTATAATTAAATTCTCCATTCATATGGCTAGTTTCAATTCCTGACAAAATCTTGCAAGGAATGCTGGCTAGAATCCTATTCAGAATCCTGATATTGTATATGTATACATGCTAAGTAGTTTCATACATGTCCGACTTTTTGTGACCTTATGGACTGCAGCCCGCCAGGCTCCTCTACCCATGGGATTTTCCCAGCAAGGTTAGTGAAGTGGGTTACCAATGCCCTCCTCCAGGGGATCTTCCTGACCCAGAGATCGAACACACATCTCCTGTGGTTCCTGTATTGCAAGCAGATTCTTTACTGCTGAGCCCCTGGGTAAGCCAAACAGAGTGTGTATATGTATGTGAAAGGGTAAAAATTATGCCTAGACCATTGTGCAACAAGTAATATTGAGAATTAAATGTTGACAATTTGATTGAAATTAACAAATAAGATTAATTTGTCATTTGTCAGCTTATATCACAGGGTATGCACAAATAAATCTTCACTGACTTATAACTTCTACAATTTAAAATTATGATACAAGTATTTCAAAATATATCTATAATATTGTCATTGGTTATTGAAAGGTGTTTAATAATAAATATTTTATTTTTAAAAACAAATTTTAGCATTATTAATATATTATACTCACATTGCCTTTGTTTATACTCATGCATAGTATGTGGACAAATTATCCATTAGCTAAAATAATTATTAATTTAGAATATGTGCTCCCAATTATTCTAGATAATAGAGAGTTTCTACAAAATGTCTAGACCATGATATGTGCCAGTATGAAGTCTATTTCCATATGGTGCACTTAACTGAAATTTCCAGAAAAAAAAAAATGACAAAGAAAGAAGAAAAAAAAAAAACTAAAAAATTGTCATCTGGTACAATCCTCAGATATTTGAACAAAAACAAAAGTGTCTTGTTAATAAAGATGAAATACTACAAGTGTTTGATTAATTGACCCATCTTACATACATTAATTGGAGAAGGCGATGGCACCCCACTCCAGTACCCTTGCCTGGAAAATCCCATGGACGGAGGAGCCTGGTAGGCTGCAGTCCACTGGGTCATGAAGAGTCGGACACAACCGAGCAACTTCACTTTCACTTTTCACTTTCACACATTGGAGTAGGAAATGGCAACCCACTCCAGTGTTCTTGCCTGGAGAATCCCAGGGATGGGGGAGGCTGGTGGGCTGCTGTCTATGGGGTCGCACAGAGCCAGATACAACTGAAGCGACTTAGCAGCAGCAGCAGCAGCACATACATTAATAAAAGTATTAAACATATTATTATAATACATCTGAAAATAATTGTCTGACTTATGATTGATCCATTAAGTGCCTGCCCTGTGCATATCAAAATCTTTGGGAGTAATAGCTCTTACTATGGACAAATACTGAACAATGCCATATCTCATATGCTATATATTGCATCTATATTGCTAAACTATATTGCATAAATATTGCTGTATATTGATAAACTATACTATATTGCCTACTTTTGGAAGAATCAGACTCTGAATGGGGACTATAAGTAAATTATGTTTGATCATTATGAATAATTATTGTAATACAACAATAATTACAATAGATACAATATATACATACAATATAGATACGGTTATTATAATAATTAGCAATAGATATAAAGCATTATTATCACCTCACTCCTCTGTCTCATTCACCCACCTGAACATTCCTTCCTTTTGTATTCATTACCTTAGTTAATGGTTTTACAATCTACAGATGAGATTTGCAGTTTTTTGCTCAGCCAGAATCTGTTCTTCATTTTCTTGGAAACAGGACTCCATCTTTTCTCTAAGAAGCCCTCTCCATTGTTCTAACTCACAGCCTTCAACCCAAGAATGTATGTCCTTGGGTATAGGGCTGAGTTGTTTTTCAATCCTTCTCAGAGAGCCCTGATAGAAACAGTGACTCTGCCTTGATTTCTTTTCTCTCTTCTCTCCACAGAGACTTCATATGATCATCAATTTCTGTCTGTTCTCCTCTAGAATGCCTCCCCAAATCAATTTTCCTCCTTGCATGGTTCTCACCACTTACCATTATCTAGGCTTTATTGTTGTTCAGTCACTAAGTTGTGTCCAGTTCTTTGTTACCCCATGGACTGCAGCACAGCCAGGCTTCCCTGTCCTTCCCTATCTCCCAGAGTTTTCTCAGCTCATGTCCATTGAGTTGATGATGCCATCCAACCATCTTATCCTCCACTGCCCACTTCTCCTCCTGCCCTCAATCTTTTCCAGCATTAGGGTCTTTCCCGAAGAGTCGGCTCTTCACATCAGGTGGCCAAAATATTGGAGTTGCAGCTTCAGCATCAGTCCTTCTGATTAACATTCAGGATTGATTTCCTTTAAGATGGACTGGTTTTATCTTGCAATCCAAGGGACTATCAAGAGTCTTCTCTAGCATCACAGTTAGAAAGTATCAGTTCTTCGGTGCTCAGCCTTCTTTGTGATCCAACTCTCATATCCATACATGATTACTGGAAAAACCATAGCTTAGACCATATGGACTTTTGTTGGCAAAGTGATGTCTCTGCATTTTAATATGCTGTCTAGGTTTGTCATAGCTTTTCTTCCAAGGAGCAAGCATCTTTTTTCCCAAGACTATCAGGATCACTTTCCAATATGGTTCACTGCTCTCTAATTCAAATGCTGCTAATAAGGGTGCCTACCTAAACCTTCATGTAGGAGCAAATCACTTTCCTTCTCTACATTTATTTGTGGATCCAAATTGTAAAATATAAACAAAGAACAACAACAAAAAAACAAACAGAATGTTTAGTCTAATATTTAAAACCCTACTTTTACCTTTCTTTTCTCTTCTTTCCAGGTTTTTCTCTCACTGACTCTGTTTATGCTGCTCACTATTGTCAGGTCGTATTATGCCATTCCATATCCCTATGGAACTGTACATCTGGTCACTTTGGCCAGGAAATAATTTCACTCTTGTTTCCACCTGCCTAACCTCTACATCATGACACAGTTCAAAAATAGCTTTTTAGCACATTGTGAGGACTTCTAATTGTGCCAGCTAAGATGATTAAATTATGACTCATCTCCTTAATACTTTACACCACAATGATAATAAGTACCGTATTATGATGTGTTACTTTTCCACTCAGTAAATTTTAAATTCCTTAAGAGCAGAGACTAGACCTTACACATGGTTTCCACTGTTCAGTAAAGAGAACTGTTTTATGCAAAACTTTAATTAGCACAATTATCATTACCTGAATGTTTCCATAGAGGAATGCACTGTCAAAAAAAAAAAAAAAACAAAGACCCACACCAAAAGACTAATTAACAATGTCCCATAAAAACACTGATGTATGTCCCTGAGGTCTGATAAGGTGGTTGAGAAAATGACTATGTTTCAATAATGTAGGATGAAAATGACTGTGTTTGGACTATTTCCACACCACACTTAAAGCATGGAAGTGCTATTGTCCCAATATTTCATAGAGACAGAGAATTCAAGAATCACATGAGACCTGAAGTAATGAACCAAGTCATCCATATAGTGCTCTAGTAATAGTGATTATGAGAATACTATTTTTAAAGAGGAATGTTCACATTCCATTTCTTTCTCATTGATTTTACCTCATTACTTTCTTTTCCATTGCTAACATTTTCACATGGCTATTTCTTAGCAAGTCCTTGAGAAGCTCTTACTTTACGTGTAATAAAAGAAGTCTTTGCTCTGCTTTGAATACATACATAATGAGCCTGTGATTTAACTTGAGCCTGAAAAGAATGAGAGTATTGTGCTGCTAGAAGAAACCAGAGCAGCCCCTCTAGAAAACTGATGAGAATCAGCAGAAAAGCGACCACATAGTTAACCACTCTCTGTGGTCTGTGACTCAACTGAACTATCTGAACTTAACCTTAATGGGTTTTGTGGGTCAAAACAGCTCCTTCAAACCACAAATAGATCTGGGGTTCAGCAACTGACCAGCACCAAATCACTCTACAAAACCCCCAATCCAGAACTGACAAGTCAAAGATGTGTTTGAACCAATCAGTTTCTGTTCCTTGTGAAATCTTAAGCCTTGTACGTCACACCTTTGCCTTGGCTGGGGACATGGTATTCTCAAGGAATATTTCCCTGTGCTTGTACCCATTTGCAAGCCAATTTACAATTCTCTTTTACTTTTCCTCTGACACTCTGATAGCTTATCCTGCAGAATCTCACCCCTGTATGTTGGCTAAATTTTCCCTGCTCTGGCCAGCAGTAAACTCAGTTTAACATCCCAGTCTTTATTTTGGCTTTATTACCTGGTCATTGTCCAAAAAATTGTCACAACAATTTCAATTCAGGCTGACATACCAGGCCAAAGTTCTTAATTTTAGGGATAACTCAAAGCTGTGATACAGATGTTCAGTGTAGCTACCTGGGCTGTGCAAGGCATGCATGCATCCTTGGGTAGCAAAAGGAAGCATTTCATAGTCAGTGGTTGAAATTTTTGCAATTCAAATAAGCTTCAATAAGCCTTTCAAATAAGGCTGAAATTTGCAACAACCTCCCCAGCACCAATGCCTCTATTGACTCTAGTATGCATCCTTTTATTCATTTAACCAGTTCGAACCAGACAACTGGATCAACAAGGCAGTAAACAGTACTCTTTCTGGCATTCAGTGACACTTGGAGAGATAATCTTTGGAAATATTGAAGCATCACCTTAATTTTGCTTTAATTAAATTCTTATGATTATAATCTATCAAAACTGTGCCATACTGTTTACAAATCTTGTTCAAAGAATACTTTGGTTCACATTTATGAATATATAGAGTCATACTTTTACCATCGAACTACTATTTTAGTATACCTTTTCTCTCTGTACATATGATATTTAAGGAATGACAAAACCATGATATTGCAGACATCTGAGTCATATGTTTAATGTCTACATTTAAAAAGTGGCAAGTTTAAAGAATGAAATTACAGCTCTACTAGACTTGCATTGTCTTTATAGACTCAAATTACTAGTATTTCTAATACAATAGTTATTATATGACTATGAGATCATGGAGTATGAAGCATTCACATTGGGCCAATGGAAAGGTGTTAATTAATATAGCCTTATAAATTATTATTATTATTAACATTATTAATAATGAATGATATGAAATACATCTAACATACAACTCTAGGATCTGACATTTTTCTGTTACATATATTGCTGCTGCTGCTACTACTAAGTCACGTCAGTCTTGTCCGACTCTGTGCGACCCCATAGACGGCAGCCCATTAGGCTCCTCCATCCCTGGGATTCTCCAGGCAAGAATACTGGAGTGGGTTGCCATTTCCTTCTCCAATGCATGAAAGTGAAAAGTGAAAGTGAAGTCTCTCAGTCATGATCGACTCTTAGCAACCCCATGGATTGCAGCCCACCAGGCTCCTCCATCCATGGGATTTTCCAGGCAAGAGTACTGGAGTGGGGTGCCATTGCCTTCTCTGACATATATTGCTATATAATATATATTTCCGTAGCAATTTTAGCTGTAAAATTTAATTTTGTTGCATTTTCATATAGTAGCTATAGATTGGTAACAAAAATAGCAAAAGCCTTCCTACTTAACAAAATTTGAATTAGTTATGCATTTTATTAGTCACTCCAACAGTCTCTTGTTTCTTTTTATCAACGAATTTCAAACCCTATTTTTACAAATTTTGAAATATCAATAACCTCAGATATGCAGATGATACCACCCTGATGGCAGAAAGTGAAGAACTAAAGAGTCTCTTGATGAAAGTGTAAGAGGAGAGTGAAAAAGCTGGCTTAAAATCAACATTCAGAAAACTAAGATCATTGCATTGGGTTCCATCACTTCATGGCAAATAGATGGGGAAACTGGAAACAGTGCGAGACTATTTTTGGGGCTCCAAAATCACTGCAGATGGTGACTGCAGCCATGAAATTAAAAGATGCTTGCTCCTTGGAAGAAAAGCTATGTTCAACCTAGACAGCATATTAAAAATCAGAGACATTACTTTGTTAATAAAGGTCCATCTAGTCAAGCCATGGTTTTTTCCAGTACTCTTGTGTGGATGTGAAAGTTGGACTATAAAGAAAGTTGAGCATCAAAGAATTGATGCTTTTGAATTGTGGTGTTAAAAAGACATATGAGAGGGGTTTGGACTGCAAAAAACGCTGGACTGGAAGAAACACAAGCTGGAATCAAGATTGCCAGGAGAAATATCAATAACCTTGGATATGCAGATGACACCACCCTTATGGCAGAAAGTGAAGAGGAACTAAAAAGCTTCTTGATGAAAGTGAAAGTGGAGAGTGAAAAAGTTGGCTTAAAACTCGACATTCAGAAAACGAAGATCATGGCATCCGGTCCCATCACTTCATGGGAAATAGATGGGGAAACAGTGGAAATAGTGTCAGACTTTATTTTTCTGGGCTCCAAAATCACTACAGATGGTGACTGAAGCCATGAAATTAAGAGACACTTACTCCTTGGAAGGAAAGTTATGACCAACCGAGATAGCATATTCAAAAGCAGAGACATTACTTTGCCAACAAAGGTTCGTCTAGTCAAGGCTATGGTTTTTCCTGTGATCATGTATGGATGTGAGAGTTGGATGTGAAGAAGGCTGAGCACTGAAGAATTGATGCATTTGAACTGTGGTGTTGGAGAAGACTCTTGAGAGTCCCTTGGACTGCAAGGAGATCCAACCAGTCCATTCTGAAGGAGATCAGCCCTGGGATTTCTTTGGAAGGAATGATGCTGAAGCTGAAACTCCAGTACTTTGGCCACCTCATGTGAAGAGTTGACTCATTGGAAAAGACTCTGATGCTGGGAGGGATTGGGGGCAAGAGGAGAAGGGGACGACAGAGGATGAGATGGGTGGATGGCATCACTGACTCGATGGACGTGAGTTTGGGTGAACTCTGGGAGTTGGTGATGGACAGGGAGGCCTGGCGTGCTGGGATTCATGGGGTCGCAAAGAGTCGGACATGACTGAGCAACTGATCTGATCTGATCTGATCTCTGGACAGCAAAGAGTTCCAATCAGTCAATTCTAAAGAAAATCAGTCCTGAATATTCATTGGAAGGACAGATGCTGAAGCTGAAACTCCAATACTTTGGCCATCTAATGCGAAGAACTGACTCATTTGAAAAGATCCTGAATCTGGGAAAGATTGATGATAGGAGGAGAAGGGGATGACAGAGAATGAGATGGTTAGATGGCATCACTGACTCAATGGCCATGAGATTGAGTAAGCTCTGGGAGTTGGCGATGGACAGGGTAGCCTTGTGTGCTGCAGTCCAGGGGGTCACAAAGAGTTGGACATGACTGAGCAAATGAACTGCACTGAACAGCATATTTCCCTTTATTTTATGAAGGAAAACATTCAATGTTGGCTAGTAAGTACAGAAATAGAACTATTTTCAAATATTATAATCTATAAACTGCAACTTTTCCTTGGCTACAGATGAAAATTAAATAAACACAACTTTTAGAACAAAAAAAAAGGAAATAATGAGATACCATCTGTGAAGGATAACAGCATGAGGAGCAGAATTTTTATTACACATTATAACTATGAGAATTTTGTGTAATTTGGTTTATAGCACATGTAGAAACATAGAATGGAAATAAAAACCAATATGTGGGTGGGGTCCAGATGGCAGTGAGAGAAGACACGGACTCCATGTGGTCCCACACTGAGGATGCTCACCAGATATGGGTGGGAGGCCTCTGGCAGACTGTCTGAGGGCAGGAGGCCCAGGGGTGACTGGGGGTTCTTAGTTTTTAGTCTTTGTTATTGTTCTCCTTTCTCTGCCTTTTGTTTCTTCTTCTGCACCCCACATTGTATGGGATCCAGTTCGTGGGCCAGAGAGATAAGACCTTAGTCAAGAGCACTGAGTCCAAACTGCTGGAGTAACAGAGAACCTCAGACCCCAAAGAATATTAATCAGAGTGAGGTATCCCAGAGGTCCACACCTCAACACCACGCTCCAACTCTACCCAACTGCCCGGAAACTCTATTGCTGGAAACCTCAGACCAAACAACTAACAAGACAGGAACACAGTCCCACTTATCAAAAAAGAAAGAAAGAAAGAAATTACAAAAGAATATATTACAGATAAAGGAATAAGGTAAAAAACTGCTGCTGCTGCTGCTAAGTCACTTCAGTCGTGTCCGACTCTGTGTGATCCCATAGATGGCAGCCCACCAGGCTCCCCCGTCCCTGGGATTCTCCAGGCAAGAACACTGGAGTGGGTTGCCATTTCCTTCTCCAATGCATGAAATGGAAAAGTCAAAGTGAAGTCACTCAGTCGTGTCCGACTCTTAGTGACCCCATGGACTGCAGCCTACCAGGCTCCTCCATCCATGGGATTTTCCGGGTGAGAGTACTGGAGTGGAGTGCCATTGCCTTCTCCACAAGACCAACTAAATGAAGAGGAGATAGGCTACCTATCTGAAAAAGAATTTAGAATGATGGGAATAAAAAAGTTTCAAAATATCAAAAACAGAATGGAGAAAATGTGAGAAATATTTAACACACTTAACAAAGACCTAGAACAAATAAAAAATAAACAGTGATGAACAACACACTTACTGAAATTAAAAATGTTCTAAAAGGAATTGGCGCAGAATAACAGAGTCATGGACTGTGAAGAAAGCTGAGCACCGAAGAATTGATGCTTTTGAACTGTGGTGTTGGAGAAGACTCTTGAGAGTCCCTTGGACTGCAAGGAGATCCAACCAGTCCATTCTGAAGGAGATCAGCCCTGGGATTTCTTTGGAAGGAATGATGCTAAAGCTGAAACTCCAGTACTTTGGCCACCTCATGTGAAGAGTTGACTCATTGGAAAAGTCTCTGATGCTGGGAGGGATTGGGGGCAGGAGGAGAAGGGGACGACAGAGGATGAGATGGCTGGATGGCATCGCTGACTCAATGGATGTGAGTCTGGGTGAACTCCGGGAGTTGGTGATGGACAGGGAGGCCTGGCGTGCTTTGATTCATGGGGTCACAAAGAGTCAGACACGACTGAGTGACTGAACTGAACTGAACTGAACAGAGTCAAAATAATGATTAATTGAGCTGGAGATAGAATGATAGACATAACTGCTGAGGCACAGAATAAAGAAGAAAGAATGAAAAGAATTGAGGACAATTTCAGAGACATCTGGGACAATGTTAAAGGCACCAAAATTATAGGGATCTCAGAAGAAGAAGAGAAAAAGAAAGGGTATGGGAAAATATTTGAGGAGATTATAGTTGAAAACCTCCTTAACAAGGGAAAGAAAATAGCTATACAAGTTCAGGAAGCTGAGTCCTATACAGGATCAACCCAAAGAGAAACTCATCAAGATACATATTAATCACACTAACAAAAATTAAACACAAAGAAAAAATATTAAAATGAGCAAAGGAAAAGCAAAAAAAAAATACAAAGAAATCCACATAAGCTAAACAACTGATTTTTCAACAGAAACTCTGAAGGTCAGAAGGTAGTGGCAGGATATATTTAAAGTGATGAAAGAGAAAAATCTACAACTTAGATTACTCTACCCAGCTAGGATCTCATTCAGATGTGATAATGAAATCAAAACCTTTACAGACAAACAAAAGCTAAGAGATTTCATTACCATGGAACTTCTAATGGAAGCTCTCTGGTAGGAAACACAAGTGAAGTAAAAGACTCACAAAACAAATCCTAAATGATTAAAAAAAATGGCAGTAGGAACATACATATATATAACTACCTTAAATGTAAATGGATTAAATGGCCCAACCAAAAGACAGAGACTGAATGAATGGGTAAAGAAACAAGATCTGTGTATATGTTGCCACAAGAGACCACTTCAGGCCTAGGAACACTTACAAACTGAAAGTCAAGGGATGGGAAAAGATATTCCATGCAAATGAAAATAAAAATAAAGCAGAAGTAGCAATACTTATAGACAAAATATATTTTAAAATAAAAACTGGTACAAGAATAAAGAAGGACACTACAATATTATCAAGGAATCAATCCAAGAAGATATAACAATTATAAATATTTGTACTCCCAACATAGGAGCACCTCAATACATAAGACAAATGCTAACAACCATAAAAGGGGAAATTGACAGTAACACAATAATAGTAGGGAACTTTAACACCCCACTGATACCAATGGACAGATTTCCAGACAGAAAATTGGAAAGAAAACACAAACCTTAAATCTCACGTTGGACCAGATGGACCTAATTGGTATCTTCAGGACATTCCATCCAAATGCAGAAAAATGCACTTTCTTCTCAAGTACACATGGAACAGTCTCCAGGATAGGCCACATCTTGTGGCACAAATCAAGTGTTGGTACATTTAGGAAAATTGAAATTGTATCAAGCATATTTTCTAACCATAGTAGTATGAGACTAGATACCAACTACATGAAAAAAAAAAAAAAACTCAAACAAATGGAGGCTAAACAACATGTCTGTAAATAACCAACAGATCACTGAAGACATCAAGAAGGAGATCAAAAAGTATCTAGAAAGAAATGAAAATGAAAACACAACAACCCAAAACCTATGGGATGCAGCAAAAGCAGTCCTAAGAGGGATGTTTATGTCAATATAAGCCTACCTCAAGCAATGAGAAAAATACATAAACAACCTAACCTTACACCTAGAGCAACTAGAAAAAGAAGAAGAACAACAACAACAAAAAACAAAGTTAGTAGAAGGAAAAAAATCATAAAGATCAGAGAAGAAATAAATGAAAAATAAATGGAGGAAACAATGGCAAAGATCAATAAAACAAAAAGCTGATTCTTTGAGAAGATAAACAAAATTGACAAAGTACTATCCAGACTTGTCAAGAAAAAAAAAAAAGGAGATTTGAATTAATAAAATGAGAAATAGAAAGGAAGAAGTTACAACAGACAATGCAGACGTACAAAGGGTCATAATAGATTATTATGAGCAACTATATGCCAATTAAATGGACAACCTGGAAGAAATGGACAAGTTCTTGGAGAAGTATAACCTTCCAAAACTGAACCAGGAAGAAATAAGAAGCATGAACAGACCAACCACAAGACCCAAAATGGAAATTGTGATCAAAAATCTTCCAACAAACAAAACCCCAGGGCCAGATGACCTCATAGACAAATTCTGCCAAAATTTTAATGAAGAGTTAACACCTGTACTACTCAAACTCTTCCAGAAAATTTCAGAGGAGGGAAAACTCCCTAATTCATTCTATGGGACCACTATCACCAGTTACCAAAACCAGACAAAGATGACACACAAAAAAGAAAATTACATGCCAATATCACTGATGAACATAAGTGTAAAAATCTTCAACAAAATTCTAGCAAACAGAATCCCACAACCCAAAATTATACACTATGATCATGTGGTATTTATCCCAGGGGTGCAAGAATTCTTCAATATATGCAAATCAAGGAATGTGATACACCATATCAACAAACTGATAGGCAAAAATCATATAATAATTTCAATAGATGCAGAGAAATCTTTCAACAAAATTCAATACCCATTTATGATAAAAAATTAAAACTCCAGAAAGTATGCATAAAAGGAACCTATCTCAATATAATAAAGACCGTTTATGATAAACCTACAGCAAACATATTCTCAACAGTGAAAAACTGAAAGCATTTCCTCTAGGTTCAGGAACAAGACAAGGGTGTCCATTCATGCCACTATTATTCAACATAGTTTGGAATGTTCTAGCCATGGCAATCAGAGAAGAAAATAAAAGAAATCTAGATCAGAAAAGAAGCAAAACTCTCACTGTTTGTAGGTGACATGATACAATATATATAGAAAACCCTAAAGATTCCACCAGAAAATTATGCAAACTAACCAATTAATATAGTAAAATAGCAGGATATAAAATTAATGCACAGAAATCTTTTGTATTCCTATATACTAACAATGAAAAAAGAGAAGTTAAGGAAACAAACCTATTGATCATTGCAATAAAAAGAATAAAATACTTTGGAATAAACCTACCTAAAGAGACAAAAGAGTAGGCAGAAAACTATAAGACACTGATGATAGAGATCAAAGATGACACAAACAGATGGAGAGATATACCATGTTCTTGGATTGGAAGAATCATTATTGTGAAAATGATAATAGTATGCATAACCTATAGATTCAATGCTGCTGCTGCTAAGTCACTTCAGTCGTGTCCAACTCTGTGTGACCCCATAGATATCAGCATACCAGGCTCTCCTGCCCCTGGGATTCTCCAGGCAAGAACACTGGAGTGGGTTACCATTTCCTTCTCCAATGCATGAAAGTGAAAAAGTGAAAGTGAAGTCACTCAGTCATGTCTGACTCTTAGCGACCCCATGGGCTGCAGCCCACCAGGCTCCTCCATCCATGGGATTTTCCAGGCAAGAGTACTGGAGTGGGGTGCCATTGCCTTCTCCAATAGATTCAATGCAATCCCTATCAAACTACCAATGGTGTTTTTCATAGAACAAACAATTTCATAATTTGTATGAAAACATAAAAGACCCTGAATGGCCAAAGCAATCTTGAGGAAGAAAAATGGAACTCAAGGGGTCAACCTTCCTGACTTCAGACTATAGTACAAAGCCTACAGTCATCAAGACAGTGTGGTACTGGCAGAAAAACAGAAATATAGACCAGTGGAACAAGATAGAAAGACCAGAGATATGTCCATGCATCTGCGGAACCTTATCTTTGACAAAAGAGGTAAGAATATACGATGGAGAAAAGACACCCTCTTCAATATGTGGTGCTGGGAAAACTGGAGAGCTATATGTAAAAGAATGAAAGAACACTTCTAACAGCAAACACAAAAATAAACTCAAAATGGATTAAAGATTTAAATGTAAGGCCAGAAACTATAAAGCTCTTGGAGGAAATATAGGCAGTAATCTCTAACCTCTGACATACAGCGAGACCTTCTTTGACCCACCTCCTAGAGTAATGAAAACACATTCTGTTCTCTACCATCTCCCTCTGTCAGCATCAATGTCTCCAGACAGACAAGACATGTCTTGTACAGTAAATGAGGTGTTTCAAATCAAAACTAAGAAGAGATATCACCTCACAACAGTTAGAATGGCCATCATCAAAAAAATCTACAAACAATAAATGTTGGAGAGTATGTGGAGAAAGGGGAATCCTCTTGTATTGGTGGTGGGACTGTAAATTGATACAGCCAATATGCAAAACAGTATGGGATTCCTTTAAAAACTAAGAATAAAACTACCATGTTGTTGTTGTTCAGTTGTCCAGTCATGTCTGACACTTTGCAACCCCATGGACTGCAGCATGCCAGGCCTCCTTATCCCTCATCATCTCCTGGAGTTTGCTCAAGTTCATGTTTGTTGCATCAGTGATGTCATCCAGCCATCTCATCCTCTGATGCCCTCTTCTCCTTCTGTCCTCAATCTTTCCCAGCATCAGGAACTTTTCCAATGAGTCAGCTATTCCCATCAGATGATCAAAATACTGGAGCTTCAGCATCAGTCCATCCAGTGAATATTCAGGTCTGATCTCCCTTGAGATTGACTGGTTTGATCACCTTGCTGTCCAAAGGACCCACAGGAGTCTTCTCCAACACCACAGTTGGAAGGTATCAATTCTCTGGTGTTCTGCCTTCATTGTGGTCCAGCTCTCACAGCCATATGTGACCACTGAGAAGACCATAGCTTTGACTATACGGATTTTGTTGGCAGAGTAATGTCTCTGCTTTTCAACATGCTAAGTTTGTCATCCCTTTCCTGCCAAGAAGCAATTGTCTCCTGATTTCATGGCTGCAATCACCATCCTTAGTAATTTTGGAGCCCAGGAAGAGAAAATCTGTCATTGCTTCCACCTTTTCCTCTTCTGTATGCCATGAAGTAATGGGGCCAGATGCCATGATCTTAGTTTTTTTAATACTTAGTCTTAAGCCGGCTCATTCACTCTCCTCCTTCACCCTCATCAAGAGGCTCTTTAGTTCCTCTTTGCTTTCTGCCATTAGAGTGGTATCATCTGTATATCCAAAGCTGTTGATGTTTCTCGTGCCCAACTTGATTCTGGCTTCTAACTCGTCAAGCCCAGAATTCTCATGATATGCTATAGGTTAAACAAACAGGGTGACAGCAAACAGCACTGTTCTACTTTCTCGATCTTGAACCAAACAATTGCTCCATACAGGGTTCTATCTGTTGTTTCTTGACCCTCATGCAGTTTTCTCAGAAGACAGGTAAGATGGTCTGATATTCCCATCTCTCTAAGAGCTTTCCACAATTTGTCATGATCTATATAGTCAAAGGCTTTAGTGTAGTTGATGAAACAGAGATAGATGTTTTTCTGAAATTCTCTTGCTTTTTCTATAATCCAGCAAATGTTGGCAATTTGATCTCTGTTTCCTTTTCCTCTTCTAAACCCAGCTTGGACACCTGGAAGTTCTTGGTTTGTATAATGCTGAAGCCTAACATACAAGATTTTAAGCATGACCTCACTAGCAAGATGAGTTCAATTGTCCAATGCACATTCCTTGGCAGTACCCTACTTAGGAATTGGGATGAGGATTGACATTTTCTAGTCCTGTGACCACTGCTGGGTCTTCCAGGTTTGCTGACATACTGAATGCAAAACTTTGATGACATTTTCCTTTAGGTTTTTGAGTAGTTCTACTGGAATTCCATCACATCCACTAGCTTTACTAACAGCAGTGCTTCCTAAGGCCTACTTGACTTCACTCTCCAGAATGTCTGGCTCTTGGTGACTAACCACACCATCATAGTAACCTGGTTCATTAAGGTCTTTTTTATACAGTTATTCCATGTATTCACTCCATTTCTTCTTGATCTCTTCAGAAGAGCATCTACTAGTTCTCTACCATTTTCATCCTTAATTGTGCCCCATCTTTGGGCCAAATGCTCCCTTGATGCTTTCAGTTTTCCTAAAGGGATCTCCAGTCTTTCCCCCTTTGCTATTTTCTTCTGTTGTTAAACACTGTTTGTTGAAGAAGGCCTTCTTGTCTCTTCTAGCTATTTTTTGAAACTCTATGTTTAATTGGATGTAACTTTACCTCTCAAAACTACCATATGACCCAGCAATCCCAGTACTGGACATATACCCTGAGGAAACCATAATTCAAAAAGACATATGTACCCCAATATTTATTGCAGCACTATTTGCAATATATAGGACCTGGAAGCAGCCTAGATGTCCACTGACATAGAATGGATAAAGAAGTATGGTAGATATGTACAATGGAATATTACTCAGCCATAAAAAGAATGCATTTGAATCTGTTTTAATGAGATGGATGAACCTAGAGCCTATTATATGGAGTGAAGTAAGTCAGAAAGAGAAAAGCAAATATAGTAACACATTTATGGAATTTAGAAAGATAGTACTGATGAACCTATATGCAGGGGAGCAATGGAAACACAGACATAATGAATAGACTTGTGGATACAGTAGGGGAAGGAGATCATGGTACAAATAGAGAGATTGGCATTGAAACATATACATTACCACATGTAAAACAGATAACCAGTGGGAATTTATTGTATGACACAGGGAGCTCAAAGCCAGTGCTCTGTGGCAACGTTGAGGTATGGAATTGGGTGGGAAGTGGGAGGGAGGTTCAAGAGGGAAGGAACATATGTATTCCAATTCCTATGACTGATTCATGTTGATGTATGACAGAAACCAACATAATATTGTAGGGAAATTATTGTCAAATTCAAAACAAATTTAATTCAAAAAATATATAAAATTTGTATTGTTCCATTCCCTCCTTTTTACAGTTCAGGAAACAGTGAATGACACACAGGAGAATGCATAGGCCCAGAGCATCTGTCTCCTGAGAGAAATGTTTTTGGAATACTAAACCTCTAATCATAATCATTTAAGTTAAATGTACTTTGAAGTGAACAACATTATAGAGATTGCAACATTAGAAAAATACCACATTCAGTTATATTTCAAGTAAAATTTAGATTTGAAAAATATATGAAGTTGCATTTAAAGAAATATTTTTTTAATTGTCTGCTAATTTTGTCCCTCATCAGTTTTCTAAATTATAAGATTTGCTTTCACTATTTTTATGCAATTTCTTGACAAATTATACAGTATATTTTAAGTGCTTTACAAATTTCTGGGTGGCAGTTGGGCAAGAGTAAGAGGGAAAATGCATTGGATCAAAATGTTACTGTGCTATTTGGGGCATCATTTATTATAAAACATAAATGCTCTCCTCAAAGTAAATATCTTGAAAAGGAACTATATCAATGAGAGTAGAAAAGCTCTTATCAGCATTATCCCATAGAGATATGTGAGCCAAATATGTAGTTTTAAATGTTCTCATGGTCACATTAAGAAAAGGTAACAAGAAACATATAAAATTAAATTTAATGATATATTTTACATAAGCCAATACATCCAACATGCTCTCTTTCCACCACTGTCATCAATATAAAGTTGTTAATAAATATTGTGTTATTTTTTCATATTAAGTCTTTGAAATTCAGCATGTATTTTGTACCCACTGAACATTTCAACTCATTCTAGCCACCTTCCAAGAATTTAGCCACCTGTGGCTAGTGACACCTGGTTTGGACAGCATAACTCTGGATGGCTAATTGTAATGAACCATGAGCTTGGCAGGACTCCAGTACCACTTTGGAACTAGTCAAGACCCTTGTGATGCCACAACAAGCCACTAGGGAACAGTGATCTTCTCTCATCATTGATGCTGCTGGGGGGAGGGGTGAAAAATCTTTACTTCTTAATAGTCATCCACTGGTTGTTATATATAGTTTAAATGGAGAAAAGCAATATTAGGGAAATTAGGGTCCCTAATTTCAGATCTAGACTGAATTTCCTTTACCTACCCCCAGCTGAAACTTTCCTGGGAGCCTTATCTCAGCACAAGCTCTCAAATTCCTTCTGCCCTCTGGGTTTGCTTTAACCTGAAAGACTATCCCAGTATCCCGAATCCCCAGCACATAGCTACACCTTGATAGATGCCTGTGTCTGTTACACTAATCTGAGTTAATCTCTAAATAGGAATGGAAAAGGTAGAACTTTGTATCTCTTCAGTGAAAATAAAATTTATTCTTGATGGGCAGGGACACTGTTCAGGAAAACCTTCTGTATCAAGTTCCCCGTTCCATCCTGGGAAAGCTTCTTCAACTTCTTGATATAGTCTTACTCCGTGAACAAAAATCTTATTTCCTAAAAAATTTGAAATTTCCCAACTGTTAAAGTATTCTTTCACTGTCACAACGGTGTGCTCAAAATGATATCTCATGGGTACCATAAAAATGTTAGCAATTATCATTAATGGTACATTCTTCCGTGGAAAAGCTAAAGACGTGAATATAATTTTTCAAAGAGAGGGCAACATACAGTTTATGTCTTTATCTGATGGACAAATATAGAGAAGAAGGAGGTAAATCTATTTTTGTGTGTGTGTAACTCTCCCTTGTGGCTCAGCTGGTAAAAAAATCTACTTGTAGTACAGGAGACCTAGATTGGATCCCTGGGTTGGGAAAATCCCCTGGAGAAGGGAAAAGCTACCCACTCTAGTATTCTGGCCTAGAGAATTCCACAGACTGTATAAGTCCATGGGATCGCAAAGAGCCAGACACAGCTGAGCAACTTTCACTTCACTTCATTCAATTAAAAAAAAAAAAAAAATGGAGTATATTGACTTACAGTGCTGTGTTATTCTCAGGTGCACAGCAAAGTGAATCAGTTATACATATGTGGATATGTATATTTTCATTATTTTTAGACTCTTTTCCCATATAGGTTATTACAGAACATGAATAGAGTCCCCTGTGCTATATAGTAGGTCCCTATTAATTAGTTATCTGTTCTTTTTTTTTTTCTAATTTTATTTTATTTTTAAACTTTACATAATTGTATTAGTTTTGCCAAATATCAAAATGAATCCGCCACAAATATACATGTGTTCCCCATCCCGAACCCTCCTCCCTCCTCCCTCCCCATACCATCCCTCTGGGTCGTCCCAGTGCACCAGCCCCAAGCATCCAGCATCGTGCATCGAACCTGGACTGGCAACTCGTTTCCTACATGATATTTTACATGTTTCATTGCCATTCTCCCAAATCTTCCCACCCTCTCCCTCTCCCACAGAGTCCATAAGACTGTTCTATACATCAGTGTCTCTTTTGCTGTCTCGTACACCGGGTTATTGTTGCCATCTTTCTAAATTCCATATATATGTGTTAGTATACTGTATTTATGTTTTTCCTTCTGGCTTACTTCACTCTGTATAATAGGCTCCAGTTTCATCCACCTCATTAGAACTGATTCAAATGTATTCTTTTTAATGGCTGAGTAATACTCCATTGTGTATATGTACCACAGCTTTATTATCCATTCATCTGCTGATGGACATCTAGTTATCTGTTCTATATATAGTAGTGTGTATTTGTTAATCTCAGTCTCCCAATTTATCAATTCCCCCCAGGTTTTTTCCTTTGGCAATCATGTTTGATTTCAAGATCTGTGAGTCTGTTTCTATTTTGTAAATAAGTTCATTTGCATCATTTCTAATTAGATTCTACATATAAGTGGTATCATGTAATAGTTGTCTGTCTCTGTCCAACTTCCTTAGCATAATAATCTCTAGGTACATCCATGTTGCTTCAAATGGCATTATTTCATTTTTTTAATGAAAATCTATTTAAATATATGAGTCTTGTCATTGGCATTTCCATTCTGGAGTCATCAACGATGAATTTTCAGGGTACAGAGGTGTGCTCAAAAAAATACATATAAGTCAGTCTGTGTAAGTTTAGGCAATACTTAAGCTCTTTCAGCCTCCATTTCCTTATCTGTGAACTTAGGAAAAGAGTAATGCCTAATTCACAGTATGTAACAGAGGCTAAGTTAGTTAAGGCACAGATCATTCTTAGCAAGGGGATAGTTCAGTTCAGTTCAGTCGCTCAGTCGTGTCCGACTCTTTGCGGCCCCATGAACCACAGCACGCCAGGCCTCCCTGTCCATCACTAACCCCCAGAGTTCACTCAAACTCATGTCCATCCAGTCAGTGATGCCATCCAGCCATCTTCATCCTCTGTCATCCCCTTTTCCTCCTGCCCCCCAATCCCTCCCAGCATCAGAGTCTTTTCCAATGAGTCAACTCTTTGCGTGAGGTGGCCAAAGTATTGGAGTTTCAGCTTCAGCATCAGTCCTTCCAAAGAACACCCAGGACTGATCTCCTTTAGGATGGACTGGTTGGATCTCCTTGCACTCCAAGGGATTCTCAAGAGTCTTCTCCAACACTACAGTTCAAAAGCATCAATTCTTCGGCACTCAGCTTTCTTCACAGTCCAACTCTCACATGCATACATGACCACTGGAGAAACCGTAGCCTTGACTAGACGGACCTTTGTTGGCAAAGTAATCTCTCTGATTTTTAATATGCTGTCTAGGTTGGTCATAACTTTCTTTCCAAGGAGTAAGCGTCTTTTGATTTCATGGCTGCAGTCACCATCTGCAGTGATTTTGGAGCTCAAAAAAATAAAGTCTGCCACTGTTTCCACTGTTTCCCCATCTATTTCCCATGAAGTGATGGGACCAGATGCCATGATCTTCGTTTTCTGAATGTTGAGCTTTAAGCCAACTTTTTCACTCTCCCCTTTCACCTTCATCAAGAGGCTTTTTAGTTCCTCTTCACTTTCTGCCATAAGGGTGGTGTCATCTGCATATCTGATGTTATTGATATTTCTCCTGGCAATCTTGATTCCAGCTTGTGCTTCTTCCAGCCCAGCGTTTCTCATGATGTACTCTGCATAGAAGTTAAATAAGCAGGCTGACAATATACAGCCTTGACATACTCCTTTTCCAATTTGAAACCATTCTGTTGTTCCATGTCCAGTTCTAACTGTTGCTTCCTGACCTGCATATAGGTTTCTCAAGAGGTAGGTCAGGTGGTCTGGTATTCCCATCTCTTTCAGAATTTTTCACAATTTATTGTGATCCACACAGTCAAAGGCTTTGGCATAGTCAATAAAGCAGAAATAGATGTTTCTGGAACTCTCTTGCTTTTTCAATGATCCAGTGGATGTTGGCAATTTGATCTCTGGTTCCTCTGTATGGGGATAGGCACATGGTAAATGCTTGAGAAATGGTAGCTATACATACACACTTGTTTTATTATTTTTAAATGAGGTAAATGGTGGAGCAGAATAATGATAGATAATGTATCTGTCCTCTTCTAAAGTTGGAAAGAAATGTGAATCATACTGATGACTTTATTTTACCATAAAGTCAATTTTTAATTTTTTTACAATAAACACAATTTTTTGTGTTTTACACACGAAAAATTTTACAATAAACACAATTTGAGACACATTGTCACTCTAAAAGGAGGTGGTGATTCTACTACCTGCCAAGTCTTTGGGTACAGATAGATGACTTGGTGGCCCTTATTCTTTGAAACACCCTCATTTACTATACAAGGTATCTCTCATCTCTCTGGAGACATCAATGCTGACAGAGGAAGATGGTTAGAGAACAAAATGTGGAGTCAAAAAATGACAGATGCTCCAACCCCACCACTGACTCTCAGAATCACCTTCAAATGTCATTGGGATCTGGGCCCTTCAAACTCCATCCATCTTTCATGCTCTTTAGAACATAGCAACTCAGAGGCTTGGCAACCTAAGGTGAATGTTGGTGAACTTTATCTAAGCATGCATGTTTTTATCAGATGATATTCTAACAATTGTAGTAATGACCTCATTGTAATGAACATTTGGGAGGAGAGGCTGGGTGAATTATAAGAAACTCTGATGAGTTTCTTCTCAGTGGGCAGGAACTCAAGCTAACTGCTCACAGAATTGGATCCAGTCTCCACCACTTTGTTTCAACAAACAAAGTATAATCACAACCTACTGATTTATCTGTTCTCTTAAGTGAATTTTAAAAGCCTTCAACTTCTTAAGCACATCATCAACTTTCCTAGCAAGTCCTTTTCTTGCATATAATGTGGTAGTAATCTGCAAGTCAATCTAATACAAGTGATTACATTCATGAAATTATTGGGAAGCAGATACATTTCTAAACTCATTTAACAGCTTGACCTATTCATGTTTATAACTACCAGTGTCAAGGTACTGTGGTCTCTCTGGCAGTAATTATTAATTGGAGTCAGACACCCTGTTGCTAGATTTTCGCTTTAAATTTATCAAGCTTCAGTTTCTCCCATATTTAATAACCACGATTAATCTTTCTTTCTCCATGTACCACATGTAATTGTTAGGAAAGCCACATGAGAAATTGTTTTGCAATCTAGAGGTAGAGAATAACAATTTTATTTTATTTTTACACAACTTGAGATAATTTTTTACATTTTATTTAATTAAAACATGACATTTATTTGGATTGATGAACCAAAGAGTCATGTAAACATATGTATTTCTGCTGATTTCAAAGTAGGGGTTAATAGGCCGCTTAAAAATAATATCTCCTTTTTAAACATCTTGTCATTTTTTTTTCAGATCTTTTGCATGTATTATCCCAATTTCCCTCACATGGAAATTACCCTTTGGAAGTAGATAGTGCAAACATTATTATTTTCATTCTTCAGATGTCAAAACTGAGGCAAAGCAAGCAACTTAATCATCTTATTTTTCCACTAAACAATGACAACAACAAAATCAGCCTTGCAAGAAATTTCCACTCCAACACTCATTTTCTGCTATCACAGTTTTTCCAGGGTCAGATTCTTATAGCAGTTTTCTAAGTTCATAATTACCTTAGTTGCATGCACAATTTGGGTAGTTAAGTAATTACTTGATTTGCACATACAAATACTGCAATCATTGGCATATAAAAATAATGTCCTTTAAACATTTTGGCCCAATGGAGGACAAATGATCAGGAAAATCAAGATTCCTGTGGTTCCCAAAAGGGATAACTATGGACAGAAGCATTAAAAGTCTTTCTCAGCTATTTGGAGAATCAAGCTCACTTATTTAACCTAGAGAAAAGAAGCAATATGGTGGCATTCTAATTTCAAACTCCTTGTCTCTATTCAGAGATTTCCAAGTACCAATAGACTATTGGGAACCATGAAAAGTCTGAACTTAGATTAGAGCACTTGAATGTAAAATACAGTCCCACCATTGGAGGTTGGTGGAATGTGTGTGTGGGGGAGTGGTATTTAGACAAATCACTTAATCCCTAAACCTTTTAATATTAATCTCTAAAATATGGATAATGCTATCAACCTTATAGCGTTGAAATGAGGGAAAAAATGAGATAAATTACATAAAAGTGTTCTGTAAGGATACCAGTCAGATTGGATTAAGGGCCCTATAAACTCTGAAACCCTGTGAAAATAAAAGAGATTTTTCATTATTCCAATAATTTCATGAGAATTGTGGGTTTGCTACAGTTTTTAGGGAACACGCAAAATTGTTTTACATATGAGGCTGAAGATAGAGCATTGAGAACTGTATGCACACTATTGTAAGGAACTGTCTGAAGTAAAGTTGTAAGGCATCAGAAAATGTTTTTTATTAGAGACTTTGCATTATTTTATGGAAGATAATTAACAAAAGTATTCACCAGCTTTTGATATGTTCAAATTATGAGAAGGATGAAAAATGAACTGTGGGACAGGTTGAAAGATTTTGCAAGAGATGTGATTTTAAAATTGTCACACCATCCAACTTTGGTCAGAAAAAAACACATGATAAAAATATGTGGCCTCTCCTTTCCAATGCCCTCTTTCTCATTCAGAAGTGGTGTGATTCCATGGCAAAGAAGTGGCTTTGGAGACTGCTGCTGCTGCTAAGTCGCTTCAGTTGTGTCCGACTCTGTGCGACCCCATAGAGAGCAGCCCACCAGGCTCCCCTGTCCCTGGGATTCTCCAGGTAAGAACACTGGAGTGGGTTGCCATTTCCTTCTCCAACACGTGAAAGTGAAGTGAAAGTGAAGCCGCTCAGTTGTGTCTGACTCGTAGCGACCCCATGGACTGCAGCCTACCAGGCTCCTTCATCCGTGGCACTCTCTAGGCAAGAATACTGGAGTGGGTTGCCATTGCCTTCTCCAGCTTTGGAGACAGTAAGATGTTTCTATACTCTTGTTCCATAACCAGATGGGTGAATGCATGGATTTGGCAAGAAAATAACATTAACCTCTTGAAGTCTTTACTTTAGAAATATATAAAACATTCTCAAATCCCTAAAGTGCAGCACAGAGGGAGATCACAAACATCTTGATCAGGATTCCAACCATATTACCAAGACCCAGTTTCTTTCTGTTTCTCAGATACATCCAGATGTCCCTTTTCAGTAGAGGGATGGCAAGGATAACTCCAGCCTGTCCTTCTTGACTCAAGGATGGAGGGAAATGACAACTATGTTTATTCTACAACTTTCCACAATAAAAAACATGCATCTTATCCCATTGTTTCTGATTGGCCCAAATGCAATCGTGGTGCATCCTAGGGACTCAGACCCTAACAAAAGACTTTAGCAAAATTTTGGAGCAGCAATGGTATCCCAGAGGAATTCTGCATATGCTTTTCCAGAACTCAGGAAGTAGATGCTGGTAGAGAAACAATAGATGCCCACAAGAAACTTGGTGATAAACCTATCTGAGGGCTTGATAGCTAGTGGGAGGGTTTCTTTGATAAATTTTCCAGGGTTTATAGTTCCAAAGTTCTTATCTTTACTTTTATCATCTACTCACAAAGAGAATCTGCACTCATCAAATTTTCCCCTCATCCAGGGACCTCCAGACACTTCTAATTCCACAGGAAAATTGCACAGTTCCCTGGAACAGGTGAACCTTAAGTATGAAGCTATTTGGGGTCATATCCCATGCCTTTCACTGGGTGATTTTGTGCCCTTATGAAACTTGCTGACCTCCATTTGCCTTAGGAATTCTCACAGGGAAATAGGAGTAAAATCACCTATTCTGAAGGTCATGGTAAGGTCTGGAGACACATGAAGACAACAGGTCTTCTGCGTGGTTGGTGCTCAATAAATGATCATGATTACTCTACACAGTCTGGTCCAGATCTTCTGATTTATTTCTTGGGGCTTCCTCTCTTGACTTCACCACCATAGCCCATCCATTGTCAGTGTTTGAAGTGGTCCTCATCTAACTTTTGGGATTTGCAAGAACCCAGTGATCTGAATAGAGCTAGAAACCCAGCACACTAGTTTGTGAACCACTGGATGGGGCACCAATGTGCAAGGATGAAGAAAACGTGTGTGTGTGTGTGTGTGTATGTGTGTGTGTGTGTGTGTGTGTGTGTGTGTTAACCACTCAGTTGTGTCCAACTCTTTGTGACCCCATGGACTGTAGCCTGCCAGGTTCCTCTGTCCATGGAATTCTCCAGGCCTGAATACGGGCGTGGGTTGCCATTCCCTTCTTCAGTATATCTTCTCAACCCAGGGATGGAACCCAGGTCTCCCACATTGCAGGCAGATTCCTTACCATCTGAGCCACCAGAGAAGAAGAGTTGCCATCATTGAACAATCCTTGTCACTTGTGCTGTTGCAAATTCTCTAAAGTGCTTAAATGCACATGCAAAATTCAGAAAAAGAACAAACTTCAAATGTTTCATGAGATGAGAGTTCTCAAGGTAGAGAATGTAGCCCACTAAAAACTAGCTGTTCTTTATTTATCAGCAAATGACCAGCTGCAGCAGGTCAGCCTGAAACCTCTTGCTACTTGACCTCATCAGCAACCACCCCATAATAGGTTACCATCGCTTAATTAGACAAGGGAGTTTTCAAATGTAATCTCTTTGCACTCAGCAGGCCCTGGGTCAAACAGAATCTGACTAACCTACAGCTTGTGTTTACACAGCTTCCAGCAGTTCAAAAAGCCAAGAGAAGATCAGAAGCTTATCTTCCAGCCAACAGGGGAGGGAGGGTAGGTGGAATTTGACAGAAGGTTGTAATCATCCACATTGGGGGATGAGGGAAAAGCCTGCTCATCTGTTTGCAAGCATGTTAGGACAAGATGTTAAATTTCTAGAAACCCGGATGCAGAAAAAGTGGGCAGATGCCATTCTTGTGGTTTAATTAAGAAGGAAAGTAAAGATCTAAGTTAAGACCAGCTCTGTTGACTGGGCCTCCTCCCTGGGGAAGGAAGGGTGGAGGCGAGGAGAATAGAGGAGAGGTTGGGCACAGTGGGATGTGCTGGCCAGTGTGTGGCAGCTGTGCTTGGTGAATCCTATTCTAGCTCACGGCCCTGTGTTCCAGCCCTTTTGGAAAATTACCTCCAAATAACAGATCACGAAAGAGCAACTCTGACGAGCCCTATAATTTAGGCCCAAGAGGAAATTCTTCATTCATCAAGTGTCCAGGAGGCTAAATTAGTTCACTACCCACGTGGGCCCTGGTTGGCAATTTCATGTGAGGGTGAGCCCTACCTTGGGGAAGAGTCCAGCCAGAGGGATGGCAGCCAAGGCCGGTCGGGTGCCCAGCTGGGTCTGACCACATATTGTGCCACAGATTTTGTAGAGTTCCTGTGAATATCTCTGGGGCTCAGTCCCTGTCGTAGTTGTTTTATTTATTTTTTTTTCAGATGCACATTTTGGGGTGTTTGTGGGGAAAGAGTGAATCTACCTCATGTCAATCTGAGGTTGCTAGAGTGTTCTTCACCAAGGGGCAGACCAGACTTTCCAAGAGTGCAGGATGGGATCGAAGCCAAAGATAAACTTTAAGAGAATGCTTCAGTTTCATTCTCAGTTATTAAACTGATATATGAAATAATCACAAATACACACATTTTTTTCTCTTATTTGTTTGTTTTTGTTTCTGTTTTTGGTCTGTGAATCTAGTTACAGCCTGGAATCCGCTCCATTTTTAGTGCACATTAAAAACAAAACACCTTAGAAGTAGAAGACATTTGGAAGATTGATATGTTTGGGAGGACATCTCTTTTCCTTTGGCCAAATATTTATTTTTATGGATTTTTTTTTAATTGAGAAATAGCTGAATTCCTCAGCTGAATATTTCCAGAAGTCTAGAAATAAACTAAAAGTTTTCTTTATGCCTAATCAACAGGTTGCCTAAAACAAGGTACTTTTTTACATTCTCTCCCTCCATTTTAAGAATGATGTTACTTATTTGGGTTACATTCTGAAGTTAAAAATCTTGTTTCTCTTCTTAGAAACCTGATTCACAGCCTCCATCTAGGAATCTGAATTTTAAAATGTGCCTCTTCTCCAGCTGTCTTTGAAGTAACCTCAAAAATGCCAACTTCATTTTTATTTGCAAGATTTGTGGATGCTTAGATTTTATGAGTAGCCACTCTCTCTATACAGTCAAGCCTGCTTTGTGAATTCACTAAACATTACAGGCAGGTCTGAAAAGAAGGTTTACTAATTCAGGGAGAAAATGATTCTGCAGAAATAGAACAAAGATGCTTTTACAAAGACTACAATAACAATTCAAAAGTAAATTTAGAATTAAAATACTACATTTTATATATATCACCGAGTTTAAAAAAAGACTATGCAAATACAGTTGGTTGATTTGTGCAACTTTCTTTTTATATCTCCTGTTTTCTGTTTCCAGGTGAACTTAAAGAGTAATGCTGTTGTTACATCCCTAGATTTGAATTCACAGAATGTAACAACAGGTTGACTATTCCAAGTACAGAATTCTCTGCTGTAAACAAACAAAAAATCTCACTAAAGAAATTACTTTAAAATGCACTGAAGAAATCCCTTAAAATGATTGAAATGCATTTTTTTTATTAATTGGGAAGACTAATAAAGTAGTTGACATATAAACTTTCATTCAAGGTGTTCATGTCAAATGAGGCATTTCTTTAATCAAAGACTCACCTGCTTTCTTAATTGTAATTTTTCTTTCCCTTGAAGTGAGTAAGCAAGAAGAGGACTCAGAGCCTTCTATTAACCAAACACATTCAGAGCAGAGAAGATAAAACTGAATTCACTGCTTGCTCACCAGGGTGCCCTGACTCTAAGATGTATTTTGCAATTTACCATTTAAATGGCAACGAGAGGCAGGGCTATCAGTTAAGTGTATGGGATAAGCCACAAATCAGAAGGTTTACACTTTCGCACTCATTCAAAGTCAGATAAAAATATTAGAGCATAACCCTCAGTGGTCTTGACCCACATTTGTAGAGACTGTAAATCCCAGGCAGATAAGCCCAAGCACACTGCAGAGAAACAGATCCTGAGGATGTCAACTGGAAGGTAAAAATCAGGAGAGGGTTAGTCTCTGTCCTCCTCTGACCAGTGCATCACCTATTTCTCAAGTTGGACATCTGAAATTGAGCAAAATCTCTACACACTGCAATCTTTAGACATGAGGTCTAAAAAAAGCTCATCAACTTGTGATGAAATGAAAAATGTTGAAGCAGGACATATTCCAACTACTAAGAGAAACTTGTGGATATGGAAGCAAGTCAAGCTGTCTCAAAATAGTTTTGCAATTGATACTTTTCTTTGTTTCATAAATAACCACTGGAAGTATATTGTATACCCAGAAACTGTTCTTGTGCTGATAACATGTTAGAGAACAAGGCAGATAAAATACCTAGGATTTTTCTTTAAGTGGGCTAGTGTTTTCGAGGATGGTAGGGAATAGAGAGCAAACCAAAAAATAAACAAGCCAACTAGATCAAATCACATAAGAAACATAGTGATGGCCAGAAATTGACTGGATGACTATTTTGAATGGATTGTCATGGAGTACCTTTCTTGGGAGGTGATACTGGAGCTGTAACCAGAAGGACTAGAAGGTGTAAACCATGTTAAGAACTGAGGTAAGTGGGTAGGGAGAGAAAACAGCAACTGTAAAGACCAAAAGGCAGGAATGAGCTTGGTCTCTTCTGGGAATGTGGAATGGGCTTGTGTGGTTCCTGCCTTGTAATAAAGGAGAAATGATACTGGAGACAAGCAAGGACCAGAGTATGCAGAGCCCCAGGAGCCTACAGGATGGCTTGGTTTTTCTTTTAATGCCCTAACAAAGTGCTGAAGGGTTTTAACTGGGGCAATATGGTTTAAAATTTTGAAAAATCACTCAGGCTGCTATGCCACAGTATATTAAAGGGGGACATGGTGGAAAAGAGAAGATGTTGTCACAGTGGTTCAGACAAGCAAAAACTGTGCTTCTACAGGAGTCATGGCAGTGAAAATATGAGTCAATGCTTGTAGGATAGACTTTATTTTAGTAACAAGGATAACGTTTTGTTGAGAAGAAGAATGTCACACATGAAGGGAAGGGGCATTCAAAACTTTCAGTTTGAGGATTATTTGGTTCTTTCTATCTAATGAATTCTGCCCACTCACTAACAGAAGAAAAGCTCACAAAATTCACTCATGGTCTCTTCCTCTTAGTGCTTACCAGTCTATATTTCAACAGAATTTCACATCCCAAAATATACTTCAAATAAGAATGGCATGTTTCTCTTAGGACAATAAAAGATCATGATTTAAATGGCTATTTAAATTTTTCAAAAGAAAGTTTGGCAGTCATCACCAGACACAAGCAATTTCATTTTCCAATACATTCCTTTAAATGACATTCTGTTGAATAGGAGGAAAATCAGAATGATGCTCACTCTGGTCATAAAGTGTAGAAATTGAAAAAAGTTTTTCATGTAATACTGATCAGCATTGGGCACAGAGGACTGACTTACCATGAGAACCACTATCATGAAAGAAATGCATGCATAGCCTGGATCCGTGGGCTCCTGAGGTATCTTGACCCTCACGGAGCTTGTGGATGGGCAAAAGCTCTGCTACTTTTTGAACCAGATGATATTTCCAAGATGCTTTATTTATTGCCTGGCCCCTTGACAAGCTCCTGAGAACAGGATTGTCTAGTAGAAACAATAATGTAAACCCCATATGTAAATTTACATTCTCTAGTAATCATAAGTTTTTAAGTGAAATTAATTTTAGTAAAATATTATTTTAGGTCAGTGTTTCCAAAATCCTCTTATTTCAACATGTGATCAACATATTAAAATTATTAATGACATCTTTTACTTTTGTTTAATATTAAAATTTTGAATTTGATGTATAGTCATCTCCATCTCAATTGGACTAGTCACATTTCAAGTGTTCACAAGCCACAAGTGATTAATGGCTACTGCAGTAGACATCAGAACTTAAGAATATGCATATACAATTTCCTGTTAGCAACAATTTTCTCTTAAATATCCAAAAATAAAATATTAATAACTAATGTCATATCACAGACATGGCCCATTGTTAGTTCATACTGTAACTGTAAGTCACTTCAGTCGTGTCCGACTGTGCGACCCCATAGACGGCAGCCCACTAGGCTTCCCCATCCCTGGGATTCTCAAGGCAAGAACACTGGAGTGGGTTGCCATTTCCTTCTCCAATGCATGAAAGTGAAAAGTGAAAGTGAAGTCGCTCAGTTGTGTCCGATTCTTAGCGACCTCATGGACTTCAGCCTACCAGGCTCCTCCATCCATGGGATTTTCCAGGCAAGAGTACTGGAGTGGGGTGCCATTCCCTTCTTCCTGTTAGTTCATAAGAAGAGGCTAATAACTGCTCAAAGATTTGCAACAATGTAGCATAAGAATGACAACTTTGACCTTTGAGAAAATATAACCACATTTTAATAGCTTCATGGACTTTTTCTTTTTGAGGCTTCAATGCTTTGCCTTATTACACTTGGAACCAAAAGGATACACACATTTTAAAAAAAGGAAAATTAAAAGCTGATTTTTTATTCCAGTTCTAAAAAAAAGATGAAGCTGTACAAGGACAATAAAATTATCCTTAAAATATTTTTCAGGACCCCTGAATATCTGTATATGGACCTATCTTTTCATGTTTAAATAATTAGAACAATCTCAAGGAGGAGAATTTGTATGACAAGATTGCAGTTGGGTGCCAAGGGATATATATATCTTGGTATTGCCAGGCTACAGATAAGAAAACTGTAGTCAGGAGGGTGAAATGATCCCTTTGGCATCACAATAAGGGCAGAGGTGGCAGGCACCTGGCATATCACTTGGCTCCTGACCCCCAGGCTCTGCATTAGCATCATCAGCATCATTGTTACCCTGAATGTTTTGGGATGCACATGATGACCAAAATCTTTTCAAGCTGAGAGGCTTTGTGAACCTCTCAGGCAAGGTGACATGAACTGATGATGCTAATTTAAATGTTTTTTCCAAAGTCAACCTAAACATCATTTTTACAACTACAATTTAACTGCAATTGAAACTGCAATACTCTTGCCAATTATTGATAGATTTAAGTAAGGAACGCTGGGCTGGAAGAAATACAAGCTGGAATCAAGATTTCCAGGAGAAATATCAATAACCTCAGATATGCAGATGACAACACTCTTAAGGCAGAAAGTGAAGAGGAACTAAAAAGCCTCTTGATGAAAATGAAAGAGGAGAGTGAAAAAGTTGGCTTAAAGATCAACATTCAGAAGACTAAGATCATGGCATCTGGTCCCATCATTTCATGGGAAATAGATGGGGAAACAGTGGAAACAGTGGCTTATTTTATTTAGGGGGGATCCAAAATCACTGCAGATGGTGATTGCAGCTATGAAATTAAAAGACACTTACTCCTTGGAAGGAAAGTTATGACCAACCTAGATAGCATATTAAAAAGCAGAGACATTACTTTGCCAACAAAGGTCCATCTAGTCAAGGCTATGGTTTTTCCAGTGGTCACGTATGGATGTGAGAGTTGGACTGTGAAGAAGCTGAGCGCTGAAGAATTGATGTTTTTGAACCGTGGTGTTGGAGAAGACTCTTGAGAGTCCCTTGGACTGCAAGGAGATCCAACCAGTCCATCCTAAAGGAGATCAGTCCTGGGTGTTCATTGGAAGGACTGATGCTGAAGCTGAAACTCCAATACTTTGGCCACCTCATGTGAAGAGTTGACTCATTGGAAAAGCCCCTGATGCTGGGAGGGATTGGGGGCAGGAGGAGAAGGGGACAACAGAGGATGAGATGGCTGGATGGCATCACTGACTCGATGGACATGAGTTTGAATGATCTCCGGGAGTTGGTGATGGACAGGGAGGCCTGGTGTGCTGTAATTCATGGGGTTGCAAAGAGTCGGACATGACTGAGCGACTGAACTGAACTGAACTGAAGGAACACTTTCTGAACTAATTCACTATCCAAAGACAGACAGAATGGTGTCACAAGTATAGAAACATCCTCAGACAGGAGGAATAATCCATGGATCTTTTAATGCCAAGTCAGAACATCTAGCTTAGAGTCCTTTTTTCCTACAGTATGACCAATGAAAATACATTTTCTAGAAACACAGTGAAGACTTTACTATTTTCCAGAGCCTGTAAACCTCTTATAGGGCAATCAAGGACTGACAATAAGTCAGAAACAAAGTTTTGACATCCTCACACAGGCGGGTAAATATATGAATAGCAAGGACTTAAATAAGCATAAAGATTTTTCTCAACCAAACCAACATTTTAGGAAATAATGAATGAATTTATATATACACACATACATACTAGTATTTAGAGTTAGGCACTAGTCAAAGTTTTTAGACTCTTTTACTTGGATGCATTTTACAAGGAACTAGAAGTTTTCAGAGTAATATAGTAGCTAACATACCTGGCTGGGAGAGATCATTACATTGCCTGTCTTTTTCGATGGAATCATACTTAATTTCTTGCATTTAAAAGCTACAGCATGCTTTTTATATTCATTGAACGCTTTAGGTGGTTGTATCTGTATTCATGGTGGGTTAGACTCAAAATGTCCTTCTTCTACCTACTTTCATTCCTATAAAGGAAGCCACCAGAACCTGTACATTTACAGCCAGCAGCTGAGGCATGCAGACAGGCCAAGAGACCACATGTGCCTTGATGCAAAGATAAGGCAATGCATCCATGCTTATCTTTAATTTATTCTATGGGGAGTGAAGGGAACATACCACCACGGCCCAGCAAATTTTAAAACATCTTTTTCTAAATGCTAAAGTTAATAATTATTTTTGTAAATAAAAACTTGATATTTCAAAGAATCATATTTTCAGTGAGGGAAGAAACAGACTGAAGTAAAATGAGCAATCTGGTGGCAAGTTTTATTTGGTTTCCACTATCTAGGGCAATAATCTATACTCACTAAAATAACAAATGTGAAGTAAAAGCATCTCCATTAACAGTCTTTGAGATTTATAAGTAGTAGGCAATTTCTAAGGCACTGTTGAGACCCTGACTTTGCATTAGATGACAGTCTGTGGGGAGGGAAGGCTGCACTTTCACAAAAAGTAAGATGGAACTGATTTTACTCTTCGTCCTTTATTTTTTTCTTTCCTGGAATATCCATGTAATAACACCACTGACACCTAGGCCTCTATAACTTGTCAATTGCTAGTCAATTTTCCTCAGTCTGTCCTAAGTGTTTATTCACTCTCAGACATTCTCACTGCTTCTCAACACATCTTTTCCCCTCTCATGGAAACTTGAAAGTTTCATTGAAACTTTATGTCCATTAGAAAGCTTTAATTCATGTTGAGTCAAATTATTTCTAATTATAACATATATCTACTTGTTGGTAAGTAATGGCAAAGATAATCCCTCATTCTAGACCCTTTAGGATAGCTATAACTGGCATAGAACAAGAATATAACACAATTCCAGCATTTAAGAAGAGGGAATCTAAGGGGAAAGGCAGAACTAACAATTAATTAAAAGCTAGCATCAATCTGAAAGGAGCTTATGGCTCTGCTTACAATAGCATTAAGGGTCTAAAAGACAGGAAAAATAAGGAAGACAACACTGAGAGAAAAAAGACTAGATAAACATAAGTAAAATAGAGAACCTCCCCCGGATGCAGCAGGAGGTAAGACAATTGCAGGGCTTTGGATAAACTGCATGTCAAACACAAAAGAGCATTTAGTAGACATCAGTGATACAGATAAAAAAATATTTACTAATGGAGTGATGTGCATGACATTTAAAAAATCTAACAGGTCTAAATCATTTTAGGTAAGATGTTTCTCAAAGAATGCAAATTTCATACAATTTGTATGAAAGCAAGCAATTTCATACTTGCTTTGAACAGTTGTATGGCACATCAAGCAAGTATAAAGCTAATTGAAAATAAAGGAGAAATAAATGTACAATACTTGTATGAAATTTGCATTCTTTGAGAAACATCTTACCTAAAACGATTTAGACCTATTAGATTTAATATTGTAAAGTTACAAAATAAAATAAAATAAAATATAAAAAAAAGGAAAAAAAAAGAAAAGAAAAAAAATTTAAAAATAAATAAATATGGTAAAAAAAAAAAAAGAAATGCTATAAATGGTAAGAAAATTAGAAAAATAAAAGTATTGTGGACTTCCATAATTCAACAACTAGATTAAATTTAGAAAGTAAAAAATAATAAATAAATAAATAAAATAAAATTTCTATGTATAAATAAAAAACTTTTCTTATCCAAAGTATGTATTGCAAGCATATTTTACATTTCTGTTCCTTCAATATCTATCGGTGGTCAGATACCTAAATTTCTCATCTTATTGTAACTTTTGTGGAATTGTGTTCACATATGCCATGTAGGGCAAAAAGGTGCAGTCAATCTGCTTTTGATTTAAAAGGAAAGTTTGCTTTAGTCTCAAGTCCAGACTTTCTAGCTGATAGGCTAACAGCTATACTAGCCACAGATATACAATTTAAATGCATTTTTTTCTACTATACTCAGAGATGTTGAACATCTCTCCAAAAATTTATTTTTCAGTTTATCTTCCTTCTCTCCACTTAAAATCAAGTGGCAAAAACATCTCAAGGAGGTTGGCAGGCTTAAATTAAGGAAATCGTACAAAATTATCATAAAACTTTTGGCTCTGTTAAGATTTTTGGCAAGTCCCATATAATTGAGTAGACTCAGAACTGAAGAAGCCTAGGTTTGAATTCCATTTTTGCCATTAATTAAATTATATGAACTTGGGAAAGACACTCTGAGGGACAGTTTCCTGATCTGTAAAGTATAGATGTTAATGATGAGGATTAAATAAAATATTTATATTAGAAAAGGAGCTTACAGAATGTCTGGCATATTATGATGATTCCAAGAACACCTTTATTCATTTATTTACTGACACACCTCCACTACTATAAATAAAACATACACCCAGTTATTTCTAAATTCTTTTGGATCAAAATAAAACAAAGAAGCAGAATGGGGGATTATGTTGAAACTGTGTGAAAGTAACTGCCGAGTATGTTTGTAACACATTCCCTCTGACTTTCTATCGAGTGACTGGGACTTTGGAGCTGGCTTCAGTCTTTTTAATAGCACTCCAAATGCTTTGATATTTGGAGGCAAGGGTGAAATCCTGGATATCTTCTGAGGGGAATTTTGGGCAACCTAATTGTGGTATAAGGAAAGGCTGGCATTGAGTCTCTCACGTGGAAGAAGTTAACCTTATTCTAAGGGGATGTTGTAGAGTATGGTTGCCTAGAGGCAAAAAATTTAATTTCTAAACCATTTCACTTACTTTTTGCAAGTCATATTTGCCTCAAAAATGCTAGCAAAAAATATAAATGTTCCCTAATACATGATACAGTGTTCTATTTACCATCCAAATTTAAAAGTAATTTAAGTCATTTGCTATTACAAAAAATTCAGAGAATTATTGTTTTACAATATCAAATCAGATCTGGCCTCCAATTTCTATTCTTTAAATCACACTAGCTATTCCTCATAAATGGTTCCCAAAGGCTTTATTTTTATTCTTTAATAAACAATGAAGGGCTCAGTTCTAAAACCACCTCAAATGCTTTATATCCAATGAAGTTTACAGAACACATCCATGAATAGCTTGTAGTTTAAGATCTTAACACTCAAAATATTGTAGTATGCCAGATTTTCTAAAAAAAAAAAATGTGATTCTAATCTATATCTATAGATCTCTCTCTCTATTCATACATATACATACACACATGCATTCACACACAACCTTTAAGTAAACCTATGGCTATAGAACTACTATTTCACATCCATCATTTAACATTAAGTAATTTTGGAAATGAAGTGAAAAATTACATAAGTAATCTTAGGAAAAGTACCAAAATGGTGAAATAATTTGTGTAGCCTTCTATATCATGAGACTTTAGATCTTATATGACCATTGTTTTCAATCTTAATGTAGATGAAACAAAGTTAAAGAACTATTTGTCATTTATTTCTTTCCAAGAGTAATGTAGCCACCTCTGTTGTAGGACCAGGCTTTTGAGGAGCCAGTACAAATAAAGGGCCAGAGAAATCTTTACCACAAAAAAAAAAAAAAAAAAAAATCCCTTGTGAGTTTATATCCACAACTTCAAGAAGTTAGGAATGAGGTTTATCTCAGCCAGGCTGACAATGATAAGGTTTCAAAAAGAAGGGAAGATTGACCACCCACAGCCCAGCTGTCTCCAAATCAGATCCAGCCAGACTTGCAAATACCACTATCATAGTACAAGTAGTATCTCCAAACTAACTGTCCTGTTGATTGGCAGGCCCTCAGGGAGATTTATCTAATTGTCTCAGAACAGGAAGGAAAGGAAAACCCACCTTCATTTTCATTTAAATATAGACAATTTTTTACCTTGGAGCCTTGGGTAGAGGAAGGGAAGCACAGATTTACTCACATTGCTTTCACTTGGAGCTAATATGCCCCAAGTGGAGTATCTCTTATAATTTGATTTTTCCTTTTCTTTTAAAGATTGCCTGAAAAGATACTAAACTGAGGACCTCCCCTTGGAAAACCACCTGGGAGCTGGAGAGACATGTCTCCATGTGTATGAACACCGTCAAAGGTGACAGGGTGGCAGCTGACAGCCCAGGA
The DNA here is from genome assembly GCF_032452875.1 of Bos javanicus. Lineage (NCBI taxonomy): Eukaryota > Metazoa > Chordata > Mammalia > Artiodactyla > Bovidae > Bos > Bos javanicus. The sequence goes on along the minus strand of NC_083880.1, from coordinate 49,665,789 downwards.
AGTAAGTGAATCACTCACTGCCTTTGTTGGTTTCTGTTTTGTCCACAGAGCAGAAACATCAAAAATAACCTAAAAAAAAAAAATCAATAAGTAACCTTTCATCTGTGTCTGGGATCTGATCTCTCCCAAGCCTATTATTTAATGAGTCAATGGTTGAAAAACTCCAAATGTCTCATATGGAGTTTCTCATTACATATGACAAAAAAAGAAGCCCTCAAAAAGAACATGCTGGTGTTGAGAGAAGTGAGAAGTTTCAGGGCACACCATACCTTAGCAAAATCATCCTATTAACTGACAATATGTTACATCCAGCACAGATATTATAAAGAAAAGAAATTTAGTTGCTGAAAGACACAAGCTACTCCTCTATACTATTGATCAGTTTGCTAAAAGGACACTATTTTGTGGCTAGAAAATAACACATTTTAATTTAAAAATGTTGAGTTACTAAGATTGAAGGCATAAGATAGTTAGATGTCATCACTGACTCAATGCATATGAATTTGAGCAAACTCCAGGAGATAGTGGAGGACAGAGGAGCCTGGTGTGCTACAGTCCATGAACTCCCAAAGAGTTGGACATGACTTAACAACAATGACAATAAAGCATGATGAAACCTTTACCACTTAACTCTCCATAAGCACATAAAATACCCAAAGATTTAATAAATTGTTGCCAATATACTCATATATCCAACAAAACTAATCCAGGAAACACATCAAAACCTTATCAGGCAGAACAGTATTTAGGAAATGTATTCTTACATGGACATGTTACGCTAAAAATATTTCATATTTTACCTCCTCACCATTTAGAGTCATAGATGCTATTTTTACCTTCTGCAAGTTTCCTGGATAGCTAAAGTCTGTACAGTCTTCAGTTAGTCATATCCATCATGCTACTAATTTTCAGATGCTGGAATAATGACAGTGACTGAGGTCATGATGAATTTTTGAGGCTGAAGTCCTATCTTTATCAGTGAGGACATGGCTAAAATTTCATGAGTCACCCCAAACTACCTCTTACCTTTGATGGTAGAGAGTCCAGGGGGCAGACTGTAGAGCAGCCATTTTTGTTATGGACATAAGAAGTGGGAAAGTTGTGAGTTGTTTTGACCATGTCACTCATTTAGACCTCATATCCCACATATGTTATAAATCTATTCTATCCTCATGAAGTGGTTGTCAGGGCATAGACATGGATTACTGTTACATTGAATGGTTTGCCTTGAAAACAAACAGAGATCATTCTGCTGTTTTTGAGATTTCATCCAAGTACTGATTTTGGACTCTTTTTTTGACTATAATAGCTACTCCATTTCTTCTAAGGGATTCTTGCCCACAATAGTAGATATAATGGTCATCTGAGTTAAATTCACCCATTCCAGTCCATTTTATTTGCTGATTCCTAAAATGTCAATGTTCACTCTTGCCATCTCCTGTTTGACCACTTCCAATTTGCCTTGCAAAGGAGAAAAGGAAAGATATAAACAACTGAATGCAGAGTTCCAAAGAAGAGCAAGGAGAGATAAGAAAGCCTTCCTCAGCGATCAATGCAAAGAAATAGAGGAAAACAACAGAATGAGAAATACTAGAGATCTCTTCAAGAAAATTAGAGATACCAAGGGAACATTTCATGCAAAGATGAGCTCGATAAAAGACAGAAATGGTATGGACCTAACAGAAGCAGAAGATATTAAGAAGAGGTGGCAAGAATGCACAGAAGAACTGTACAAAAAAAGCTTCACGACCCAGATAATCATGATGGTGTGATCACTGACCTAGAGCCAGACATCCTGGAATGTGAAGTCAAGTGGGCCTTAGAAAGCGTCACTACAAACAAAGCTAGTGGAGATGATGGAATTCCAGTTGAGCTATTCCAAATCCTGAAAGATGATGCTGTGAAAGTGCTGCACTCAATATGCCAGCAAATTTGGAAAACTCAGCAGTGGCCACAGTACTGAAAAAGATCAGTTTTCATTCCAATCCAAAGAAAGGCAATGCCAAAGAATGCTCAAACTACTGCACAATTGCACTAATCTCACACACTAGTAAAGTAATGCTCAAAATTCTCCAAGCCAGGCTTCAGCAATACGTGAACCGTGAACCTGCAGATGTTCAAGGTGGTTTTAGAAAAGGCAGAGGAACCAGAGATCAAATTGCCAACATCTGCTGGATCATGGAAAAAGCAAGAGAGTTCCAGAAAAACATGTATTTCTGTTTTATTGACTATGCCAAAGCCTTTGACTGTGTGGATCACAATAAACTGTGGAAAATTCTGAAAGACATGGAAATACCAGACCACCCGACCTGCCTCTTGAGAAACCTATATATAGGTCAGGAAGCAACAGTTAAAACTGAACATGGAACAACAGACTGTTTCCAAATAGGAAAAGGAGCACGTCAAGGCTGTATATTGTCACCCTGCTTATTTAACTTATATGCAGAGTACATCATGAGAAATGCTGGGCTGGAAGAAGCACAAGCTGGAATCAAGATTGCCAGGAGAACTATCAATAACCTCAGATATACAGATGACACCACTCTTATGGCAGAAAGTGAAGAACTAAGGAGCCTCTTGATGAATGTGAAAGAGGAGAGTGAAAAAGTTGGCTTAATGCTCAACATTCAGAAAACTAAGATCATGACATCTGGTCCCATCACTTCATGGGAAATAATACGTGGGGAAACAGTGGAAACAGTGTCAAACTTTATTTTTCTGGGCTCCAAAATCACTGCAGATGGTGACTGCAGCCATGAAATTAAAAGACGCTTACTCCTTGGAAGGAAAGTTATGACCAATCTAGACAGCATATTAAAAAGCAGAGACATTACTTTGCCAACAAAGGTCCATCTAGTCAAGGCTATGGTTTCTCCAGTGGTCATGTATGGATATGAGAGTTGGACTCTGAAGAAAGCTGAGCGCTAAAGAATTGATGCTTTTGAACTGTGGTGTTGGAGAAGACTCTTGAGAGTCCCTTGGACTGCAAGGAGGTCCAACCAGTCCAACCTAAAGGAGATCAGTCCTTAGGTGTTCATTGGAAGGATTAATGTTAAAGCTGAAACTCCAGTACTTTGGCCACCTGATGCGAAGAGCTGACTCATTTGAAAAGCCCCTGATGCTGGGAATGATTGAAGGTGGGAAGAGAAGGGGATGACGGAGGATGAGATAGTTGGATGGCATCACCAACTCAGTGGACATGACTTTGGATAAGCTCGAGAGTTGTTGATGTACTGTGAATCTCGGCCTGCTGCAGTCCATGGGGTCGTGAATAGTTGGACACAACTGAGCGATTGAACTGAACTGAAGTTAATTGAAAATAGTTGGTTAAAATTAAGTCAAATAATTCTCTAATTCATCATATGAGTGAGTTATCATTTGCAAGATCTTGGAAAGTCCCAGTGAGGCCGGAGATAGATGGGCCTTGAACAAATTCTCTCCTGTGGACAGAAACTCCATAATAGCAGAAACTCCATAGACACAAAATGATAAAAGTGACTGGGCCCTGTGCAGATGAGATAAAAGACCACATATCCCTCACTCTTGAAGTTAAGGAGTGAGGAATACAACTACACGTGCACAGAAAGTCTCATTGGAGGTCAAAAATGGAGGCGTATCACTTCATATTACCTGATGACAATTCCCTATTAGCTTCTTCACTATAAAATCCATCTTGGCTAAAAGATGAACATGCACATATGGGAGGTTCCTGATAAATATCAAATGTGGCCTCAGAACCAGGCAAATCAAAATGATTGGCCACAGGAATACTGGAAGAAATGCCCCATAAATTAACTTAAACTGCCACGAGGGTGTAACTCAGCAACTCTCTCTCTCTGAGCCCATCTGTGTCTATCTACATGTATTCCTTTTCCCCCTAGTAAACACTTTAATTACTTCATTACTTCTGTCTTTGTGGGAATTCTTTTCTGTAAAGACAACAGGCCAGGGCCTTCTCACTGACCATTGGTCCAGTGGCTAGGATTCAGTGCTCTTAGTGCCATGACCGTACCTCAATCTCTGTCCAGGAACTGAAGTGCTGTTTCAAGCCACTGCAGGCCAAGGCCACCAGAGATCACCAGGTTAAATTCCACTGAAAGGCCATCTCAATCTCAAAACTAATTTAAGGGCCATCTAAGCAATTTACGAGTCAACCAGAGGTAATGAGAATAAAGTGCAATTATCCTTTTCATCTTGCATTGCCAGGAGCAGCCTCAAATGTCAACATTTGGCTCCTCTCCAGCCTCCACAACTGCACTTCCCTTTAATCAAAGCTTCGTTTTCACTCTTAGGAGATTAGCCAGCTTCTTGGTGAGACCCACTTTATATGGCCTATGATTGTAGTCCATGATTCAGTACAGATTCAGAAATGCCCAGGGACAAAGCATGTCTCCCGAATGACAACAAAGTTCATGGTACTATGTATGAAGCTAATGATAGCCTAACTTCCATACTTCTAGTTCACCATCCACCAAGAACAACACATACGATTTAAAAGCCAAAGGATGGAGAATTGCTGAGTGGGGGATTGGGGGAGAACATGAAGTTACAATGGAAGCTCCATGCTACTATCAAAGAAATTATAAAAGGATCAGTGCTGTTCTAAGAAACATAAGAATGAGTTCCCAGGCAAGACTAAGTGCAAACAAAGGAGAGAAAATGAATGATCCACATGCCAGAAAAATGGCAACTCCACACATCAGTCAGTGGCAAGCAACTGACTCTGCAAAATGGATTTAACCGTGTGTATCCCATGATTTTGGCTTCCCAGATGGGTTAGTGGTAAAGAATCCACCTGCCAAGCAGGAGACCTGGGTTCAATTCCTGGGTAGAGAAGATCAGCTGGAAAAGGAAATAGCAACCCACTCCAGTACTCTTGCCTGGGAAATCCCATGTTTGGAGGAGCCTGGTGGGCTATAGTCCATGTCAGAGTTGGACATGACTTAGTGACCGAACAGTAGCAGCAGCAGCACTCCATGTTCTTGGGTGCTTCTTGTTATCATCTTTCAAGCTATAATATTAGTTATAGAAAAGAGCAGAAGAATTGGCAGCACTACAGAATCATTAGTTGTTCTGAAATTACTGGGTAGAACTACTCATGCAATGGGATTCATTTTCCACAATTTAATGATGCAGAATAAGGAAGAAAAATTATGTTAAAAATTGAAGTCTAGAAACATTAAAAGTATTTTACAGTTACAAGCAGCCCTAAAATAATAAAATTGCTTAATATTGAACTGGAATTTCTGTGCTACATTTCTACTAACGTCCTGCATTATTATATTATTCTATATTGCACTATCTATTTACTATTTATATTTTACTACATAATATAGTATAGAGTATGGCAACATAATTTATTAATAAATGTTTATTGTTATATTCTGTATCATAATTATATTATTATATTCTGCTTCTTTCTCTTTGCATGAGTTTAAAAGAGGAACTTCCAAAAGCTTAGAGACTTTTCTAACACATAAATTATCAATAATGTTATTCTGCTCAATGAAGAAAGCCAACAGACACTGTAAAGCTAAAAGAATGCTTGAAGAGGAATCAGAGTGAAACTTTTCTAATATCACTGTCAAAATAAAAACATTATGTTTCTCCATTTCATCATTTTATTAGAGCCTTTACAATATCAAAAAGTGAAATGAAAGTGTTAGCCACTCAGTTGTGTCCAACTTTGCAACTCCATGGACAGTAGCCCACCAGGCTCTTGTCTCCATGGAATTCTCCAGGCAAGAATACTGGAGTGGGTTGTTATTCCCTTCTCCAGGGGATCTTCCCAACCCAAGGATTGAACTTGGGTCTCCTGCATTGCAGGCAGATTCTATATCATATGAACCACCAGGGAAGATCCTTATGATATCCACAGTTACTTAATATGTGACTTCTCTTACATCAGATATTTCAATGACTACTGCTGGATAAATTCTAAACCTATAACACCACCCCCCAATTCCTCCTGATAAAATATAAGAAAATCAAGTAATTTGAAAGTGTAACTAGCTTGGCTTGGCCACATTAGTCCCAACCTGACCTGAGAGCTTAAGAATTGGGGTGATACATAATGATTGGTAGTCCCGCATAGATTATTGCTGGACTATGGTATTAGAAGAAGCTATCATTTGATTTGAACTACTGAATCGGCAATGCCATTGAATTGCAGTCCACAGTGGGAAATCCTAGTTGGCTCAGAAATTATTTTGAGGAAAGGAATATATCAACACCAGATGACAGTTTCACATTGAAGGTGGATACTGAGCACACACATTTGTCTCTTCCCTTGCAAATTTCTGTAGAAAAAGAAAATATGAGGAGAATAAATTTAAGGCAGTAGTGAAAAACTGAGAGGGTTACACCAATCAACTCAAAGAATGAGAAATATCCAGAAGATTTACAAAGCAGATGTGGAAATCCAAATGATGAAGCCCACAGGACAACACAGGTTTAGACAGAAATGTTTTTTAAAATAGTAAAAATTCTCATCAGAACTTTATACTCACCTGATATTGAAGCTTCAGAGGCAGACTGTGATAGGAGCAGTGGAGTATGTTAGTGGTGGGGCAATCTGATCCTCTAGGTAGCTGACAACTAAAGCATTTGCCCTCGGACAAAAGCCAAAAGACAGTCTTTCTGAATAAAGGTGGGGATCTGCCCAGCCGCAATTCCATAGGTGTACTGAGGATAAGAAATGATGTATAGAACAGTCTTATGGACTCTGTGCAATGAAACATGTAAAATATCATGTAGGAAACGAGTTGCCAGTCCAGGTTCGATGCATGATGCTGGATGAACAGAGGGACAGTATACCTCGGATTCCAAAACTAATACAATTATGTAAACTGTAAGCAGTATGGTAGGCAAGTTTCTGTTACTACAAAGAACAAGACAGCTCGTCCCTGACACTTCCTCCATCTCAAAGGAAAGCAACCTTGCTACATACCCACTCCTTGCCTGCTCCCTCCCATCCTACCTGCCTCTTTTCAGAGCCTGAGAACTTGCAATTACTCTCAGAGTACAATATTTTCCTCATTTGTGTCATGTATACCTCTTTCGATCACTGATATCAATAAAGCAAACCATCATTTGCAAATGTAAATTGACATGCCAGAGTAATCCATTGAAGAAACCAGTCTCCAAGAGAGGCTCAAACTGAACAAATAAATTAATTCAAGAGAAAAGAGATAATCCAAGGCATAGATGAAAAGTATAAAATAAATGTAATTAGTCTCTTCAGATTAATAACAGCGTATATCATGGAAATACATTGGGGTGTTGAGTGTGCAAGTATCTGCACCTAAACATGATTCTCAGGAATTTCTTATGTGTGTTAACATTTACAAAGCATCATCTCAGATTGCTTTTAAAATCCTCCCAAGCTGAGGACCCATGATTCTATTTCAACTGCAATACCTGGGTTTTATACTTCTCATGGGATTCAAACAACTGCTGATATCACACAAAAGAACCTGGTGCTTTGAGACAGCCTAGAGGGGTGGGATGGAGTTGGGGATGGGGGTAGGGGAAAGTTCAAAAGGGAGGAGACATATGTGTGTTTGTGGCTAATTCACGATGTTGTATGGCAAAAGCCAATACAATGTTGTAAAGCAATTGTCCCACAATTAAAAATAAATTAAAAAGATAAAAAAAGAAAGAAAATCTGAAATTTGAGAAATCACTAATGATGCACTATTCCATTGAACACGGAGCCCACTAGATTTAAGGACCAGCGGTTTAAAGATTGCCTTACTGTAAACAGCACACATGCTTGCTTGGTCTTTGGATCATTTATCATTGGTCTCTGTGTATGGTACTGAGATGGCAGGGAAATCTGGGGTCCTGACATCGATGTAAAGGACTATAGTACTTGAAAAATACTTGGCCAGGAGTGAATGTTCAACAGGGTACTTGTGAATACTTCAAGGAAGTTCATCATATACAGTGCTCTATCTCAACACTCGATTTATCAGACTAAAGTATCTTTTAAACAATGCTCTACTGTATAGTATGAAGGGCCTAAAACTAAGTGGGACAATTGTTAGAACAGTCAATGTAGAGAAATTATTTGAGAAAAGCCAGCTTACAAGTGGGGCTTTTCATCTGTGTATTGTATTCACTTTAATCCTCTATGTATTTTCAGTTTCCTATGAAAGAATTGAAATTTCCGGAACAACAATACTGCCAACAGTTATTATGCCTCTTGCTTACCTTCAAAGAGTCTTTCTCTATTAAAATGGCTTATGTAAAACCTGAGCATTAATAAGATTACATGTAGCTCTCCAGACAGCCACCTAATTGGAAAAAACAGTCCAGAAAGAATATATAGATTTCCACATGTACATGGAAAGTATGGAGCAAGTGAACCCCCAGGAAGAAAGCTGATGGAAAATTACTGGAAAAAATAGCTTTCCAAGCTTTTATTTTTATGAAGATATTTTGTCTCAAGGCTTTTAGTACACAATACAGAGAATTTATGCGTTAAAAAATGGTTCACTAGATATGATGCCTCTGCATTTTGTTTTATTTCTTTTTCTTTTTTTGGGGGGGCATAGAATTGTTGAATCATTTCCACACCAGGTTGAGTTACATCTTTTGTGTTGAAAAGGCCTCATGTCAGACTAATCTCTGCCTATCATTTGTTTGCTGATCATTTGGCAGCAAGTAGGGAGTTCAGTTCTTTCAGTGAGCATTTAGCCATGCACTTATTCAACAAAAATTGATGAAATTTCTTCTCTCTCAGGAAATATTCAAGGAGTTAGAAGTACAAAGCTGCAAGAGCCTATTGGGTCCAAGCCTTCCTTGCAGATATCTGAAATGTTTGGAGGAGCAAAGAAGTGGTATGTGTGGAGGTAGTGAGTTTCAGTGTTCGGTTTCAATGAAATATTCAAGAGGAAGAATCATAATTGTCCTTCCACAACATTCAGTGTTGATTTGATGTTCATTTCTCAAAATCTCCAAGAATTACAAAACAAATTTATCTGAAAACCAAGGGATGTGATTCTCCACTCTCCCTTCTTAATAGATTTCTGGGTTAACTGTCAGACTACATGTTAGAGTGACATACATCAGCACTCTTAAATGTTAAGATTTCATGTATTTTCTCCGTTTCTGCTAAGAGGAGAAGCTATTATTTTAATGTATTTTTCAACAGGGAAGAGAGAGAAGACAGAAGAAGGACTCACTTTCTTCTTGTCCTTTTCTTTTGAAGGTTTAAAAGTTTGGTTGTGACTTTGACCCAGTGGCCAGATGAGAAGCTACACACAAGGATGAAACTTGCCTACTGTTAGGAGAGAGGAAGAGTGACCAGGAGGATAAGCACACCTGGTGTTTCTAGCCACTCATCCTCAGATGATGCTCCTGTCCCTGCTCCCCTAAGCTCTGGCATTCTCCTCCCAGTTGGGTAGCAGGGAATTTTCCACTATAGCATTAGGAGACTGTACTGATCACACCCTGAATCACTTCTTACACTAACAGGGCTGGGCTCCCAGCATAAGATCTGGAAGTTAGTTTAGTAATCAGCTAATTCTTCCCTGCAGAATACTCATACCTCGCAGTGGATGAGTACACTATGCAAATATCACAAACAGATGAGAGATACATTCTACTGTTCCCCTTATACTATAACCTGACTAGTTATATCTTTGCAGTATATTGATATGTGAAATCACCAGGCCTATCCACTCATTTCCTCTCAATAAATATGACTCCTGGGACCAAGAGAACACTGACTTGCCAGCTGCTCCCTTCCAATTCCATGGATTTTATTCGCTATTACAAACGTCTTACTAGTAGAAGTATTTACACGGTGGTTTAAAAAGGGTGTTACCATTGTGAGCCAAATACAATTTTTATGTTGAAATATTCATATCATTTCATCTTTGAGGGACATTCAAAGGAAAGGTTTATACTTGAAAACTGTAATTTCATATCCCATTAGAACTGGAAGAACTTTGAGATAGTCACTACCCACTGCCATGATTACAAATGGAAAAATGAGGAGCAGAGATGAAATTTACACAGGGTCCAAAGTTAGCTGCACCGAATTTTTTTTCACTTTGTCATCTCCCAGGAGAGCAACAGGAATGCTGACCTAATGGTTGTCCTGGGGGATCCTACTTGTTAACTGTGCTTTTGCACTACCTATATTAATTCACAGTGAATGGCCCTTTTTAATGTTTTTAAGGGGGGAAAAAAAGGTGATGCTAATAGATTTTTTAAGTGAGCTCATGACAAACTTGAGGGAGAAAATCCAAGGTTAACTTGTTTAGTTGCTAAGTCGTGACGGACTCTTTTGCAACCCTATGGACTGTAGCCCACATGGGATTTTCCAGGCAAGAATACTGGAGTGTATTGCCATTTCCTTTTCCAGGGCATCTTCCTGACCCAGTGATTGAAACTGTATCTTCTGCACTGGCAGATGAGTTGTTTTGTTTTCTTTTTTACCCCGAGACAGCAGGGAAGCCCATGGTTGTTGATGAAGAAACCAATCAGTATAACTATATAGGTAAAATCTGAAGTAGCTCTAGGATTACAGCACCAACTTGAAGTCCCCTCCCCACCTCCTCACTTGAGACAGTAAGAATGTCAACAAGAAAATAGAGGCCCCAGTGGGCTGTTTCTAGCACTAAAGAAGAGAAAACTGAACTGACATCTTTAAAAGTTGCAAGATTATGACTCTAAAGACAATAAGGGATGGCTTTAATAGGTAGCTCCACAGGTAAAAGAAGGAATATCACTTGTAGCTAGGGGAAGCTAGGGGTTTGAGAAGGACTGGGCTATCTTCTTAGACTGGTTGGTTATGCCAGTAGGTCCTGCTAGTTACAAGAACTGTAGGGCCCTGCCCCCCTCAGCAAGGTAATGAAGGAGAAGAAGGTTGACACACAGTCAATGAAACTTTTTTTGCTGCTGCTATTTTATAGAGAGACAATAATAATAATAATAACAATAGCAACATGAAATTAAAAAAAAAAAAACACAGAAAATAACAATCAGAGAAAAGGACAAAGAGAAAGAGGGGGTAAGAAAGTAGAAAGAAAATAATATGGCCAAGGTGCATTTAGGTTCCTAAGATTCCTATCCAGGATTTCTTACTACAAAACCAGCTGCCTGAAACTTTCTTGGACTTGTTAAAGGCAGGTTTGAGTGAAACACATGAGAAGGAGGCAAATTGAATACATACCTGAAATTTCTTCCAAGGTGAATTGAATACCAATTGCAGCCTCAAGAGGTAGATACGAGTTAAGCAATAAGTTTGCTAAAAAATGATTCCTTTATAAAAGTGTCCAATCTTGAACCTCACTTGGAAAATTATTCTTTAAATCCTGATAAAACCCCAAGACAACTAGTTCTTCTATATATGACACCTCCCTTGAATTGGAAAAGCCTTGGGAAATAAGCAACGGAATCTTTTACAACAACCCCAGTCCTCTAGGGATTCCTTAGATTGGTGGTGATATAAGCAAAATGGATAGTATGTTCTATCTTTTAATTCTGATATTTCTCTCCAGACACCTCTCCTTACAGTAGATCCCCTGCTAAGATCAAACATTTCTCCCAAAGCAATATGACAGGAATATCTATTTTGTGACTATTAGTTAAAAGGGTGGGACTGACATTCTAGGGCTTTCTCTGTACAAAGTCCATGGCATTAGAAATCTTATCACCAAAAAAGAGCAATTTTTGCACTGATATGAAAAAAATATTTTACATCTGCAAATGGCAGGAGCTGACAAAAGCTTCAAGCAGTATTCAGTTGAGATCAGTTTGAACTGCTGAAAAGTAAAATTCACAAATGCATGCTGTTTACAAATTGCTGTCTTGATTTGCTTTCCTTCACACATTTAATCTTGTTGACTCAGGAGAAATCATTTTTCCAAGATATCCAGGAATTGTGAATATTATGAATTCAAGCATAGTTTTTTATGAGATAAAAGAAAAATAGTAATAATAATTATTATCATCAAAATGTACAAAATTAAGATATGTTTCATAAAAGGCAGTGCTTTAAAGGCTATTTTGCTCATGTGCTCAGTTAGTCATCTCCAACTTTTTGTAAACCCACTGACTGTTGCCTGCCAGGCTCCTCTGTCCATGGAATTTTCCAGGCAAAAATACTGGAGTGGGTTGCCATTTCCTACTCCATGGGTTCTTCCCAGCCCCGGAATGAAGCCCACATCTCTTGCATCTCCTGCATTGGCAGGGAAATTCTTTACCACTGCGTCACCTGGGAAGCCCTGCTGCTCTTTCACTGTATCTTGGGGACAGGTGTACAGAAAGAAATGACCTATCACCAACTGCTCTGAAAATTGTTTAGTCAAGAGCATATTTTCCACCATGTGGAAGAGAGTGTATATGGGCTTCTCTGAGTATTTCTTCCTGTACTCTCACTCCCCAATTTTTAATCTACCTTATCAGTGTACATTGAATCAACCAAGAAAACCTATGTTTCAGTGAGTTTGGGTGTCATGCTTAAGAAGTCACAAAGTGAGTTGTCTGTGACTGGCTTATCATGCCTTACCATATTTGAAGGAAAAAAATATGAAGATAATTCAGATTCATTGATTGAAAATCATATACTAAGATATTTAGAGAGTAGGGGGAAAAGTAATTATATTAGTAAGTAATCCTTTTCTTTTCAAAAAAAATATTTTGGTTGGATTTCCAAGAATGACTTATGAGTGGAATGCAGGAAGCTCAGCTTCTGCATATCAGAAAATCTACAGTTTCTTTCAGGTAGACATAGTCCCTTGTCAAGGAGACCTGAATTTCAAACCTCATTCATCCCATGGACTGGATATCCTAGAGTACTGGCACCATTGTGTTCAATGATCCTGCTTAAGAAGATTAAAAAATTACTCTGAATGGCCAATAAATACCTGTGGGACTTTTAAAAGATATTTCTTAGCCAAGGATCAGTGTGTTAGTTTCTTAGGACACTAGTGTTAACTAATAAGAAAGAGAATACGACTAGGGAGAAATTTTATCATCACAAAACTTGTAAGCTAAATGATTCAAGTTTTACTAACCTACTGATTTTTGAAAACTATTTCCAAAGAGACTTTTTTCCTTTCCTGTATGGCTCAACTAAACTAAAGGTGATAGAGAGTTTTAATGAAAACAGTAAATTATTTAAGAAATGATTTGACAGAATTATCAACTAGCTATTCAACCATGCCAGACAAAAGGATAAAAATGACTGACAATATATATAACACACACGCCTTGTGCTTTTCCTACAAGATGGCAAAGTGGATAGAGTTTGTCTTAGAGGAACACAGCCTTCTTTAAGAAACTTGGAATTTAATATGGGTAGCAAGAAACATGGCATTAGGTGTTTTATGGTGTTTGGCTCCCTAAAGGAAGAAAACACAAAAGGACTCCAGCCATGGTTTTTACATCTTGTCGTGGGCGTCATTTCCTTGAACTGTCTCAATATAGATTCCGTTTTCTAAGCAGGCAAGCTGAGACTTTTTTCCATTACTCTTGGCTAGGATCTGGATTTAGTCAAACTGGCCACTGTCACTACTTATGGCTAATTAGAACCACCTGTGAGAATTTTGTGTCAAAAAGAAAGAATGAAAGCTCATGTTCATAATGATTACAAGATTTAATCTCATTTTTTGTTTTAGGCCTGATAATGAGACTTTCTGAAAACCTCCCACATTTTTAAAAGTGATTTTCTTCAGATTTCTGCTAGAAGTGTTCTTGTGTTCTGTTGGGGTTTTTTTGTTTGTTTTGTTTTTCATTTTAATCTTTATTTTCTTCATATATTTTACATAATGTAATTTTATACATAACATATGGAAATTTCTATATATATTTAGAAAGGGTCTTCTTAAAAATAAACCTCATACCTCTTTAAAAAAAAAAGTGCACAATACTGAAATCTGAGTTGGAGTGGAAAAGTATGGCCTGATTATTTATCTCATTATTTTAAATGGTACAGAGGTAGCTGAACTGACACCTTGTCAAAGAAAGAGTATCCCTAGTGTTTGCTCTCCATCTACCCATTTTCCTCCCAATCACATTTTCAACATTTTCTTAAGAAGGATTCTTTCCAGTCTAAAACTCATTGACTTTGGTGTTATCACAACAATATAAACAGTTTTGGAAATTTTAAGGGGAGAAAAAAAATGTTTTGAGCCAGGATAGAATTATGAAAGCAGAAGAGGGGAGGAAAAAGCTTGTGCTTTTTTTCCATTTTCTGTCATCAACTGTAAAATGTCAAATCCTTCAAATGCCTGGTTCTGAATATAAAAAACTCAACTTTGGGAACACAAATGAAGCTCTCTTGTGAATGAAAAAAATGCCACTTGTTATGAATAGTATAAAGATTTATAACTGGACTTTTGTTATAATGTTATAAAGTTAAGTTTTTACATTACATTTTTAAAAAGCCATTATTTATCTTAAAAGATCAATGAATTTAAAAGTTAAGACTAAGCTCCATAAAATAAATGTAATTCAATCTTTCATATATTCTTTTTTTTTTACTTCTCCTCTCCTTACAGAATGAACTGTATTCAACATCTAAGCTGGAAAAAAAAAAAAAAAAAAATGCAAGATTCAGAAAAGGAAAATACAAGCCAAGCCTCTCATCCTCCCCAAATAAAATATATATTTAATATAATAATATGAATCCACTCAATTAGCATGAAGAGATGTACACTAGAACTTTGCATAACTTCCCCTAGAGACAATGGCAAAACTGCCACCAGTCATCAGGGAAATGAGTAAGCATCCTTTAAAGTCTTTATTTTACCCTCAACTTATCAAGGTCCTTGAGTTCCCTTTATAATTACTTTGACAGCTTAAATCCCATGTTTTCTAATCAGTGGCAAAAAGCGGAGTGTTTTTACCTCCTGAAGATGATCCAAAAGTGGAAGCTGACACTGCTAGCACTGGAATTTTGCACACACTGGTTGTAAAAAATGCAGATGAAATTTTAGCTGTGGATTATATTAGGTTGGTGCAAAAGTATCCCGGTTTTACACTGTTGAAACTTGCCATTTGATATTGGAATACCTTCTTAAATAAATGTGGCTATGTTACACATCATTTTAATGCACATTTCTCGCTTTATGTATTTTTTCTGCTAATAACGTATTACTTGCTGTTTACTTTATATTGATGTTAGACTAGAAATATGATGTTAGAAAAAAAAAAAAAGAAAATTCAAGCAATTTGGCCTAGGAACTGTTAACAAATGTATAGTGCACTGGTGGTTCAAGAAGTTTTGTAAAGAAAATGAGATTCTTGAAGATAAGGAGAGCAGTGGCTAGCCATTGGAAGTTGACAAGGACCAATCAAGAGGATCATCAAAGCTGATTTTCTTACAACTACACGAGAAGTTGGTGAAGAACTCATTGTTGACCATCCTATGGTCATTCAACATTTGAAGCAGATTGGAAAGGTTAAAAAAAAGCTCAATAAATGGGTGCCTCATGAGCTGATCAAAGATAAAAAAAAATAGCCATTTTGAAGTGTCATCTTCTCTTTTTCTATGCAACAACAATGAACTATTTATTGACTGGATTGTGACATGCAATGAAAAGTGGATTCTATTCGGAAAATTTTGAAAGAGATGAGAATACCAGACCACCTGACCTGCCTCTTGAGAAATTTGTATGCAGGTCGGGAAGCAACAGTTAGAACTGGACATGGAACAATAGACTGGTTCCAAATAGGAAAAGGAGTATGTCAAGGCTGTATATTGTCACCCTGCTCATTTAACTTATATGCAGAGTACATCATGAGAAATTCTGGACTGGAAGAAACACAAGCTGGAATCAAGATTGCCAGGAGAAATATCAATAACCTCAGATGTGCATATGACACCATCCTTATGGCAGAAAGTGAAGAGGAACTCAAAAGCCTCTTGATGAAGGTGAAAGAGGAGAGTGAAAAAGTTGGCTTAAGGCTCAACATTCAGAAAACAAAGATCATGGCATCCGGTCCCATCACTTCATGGGAAATAGATGGGGAAACAGCGGAAACAGTGTCAGACTTTATTTTTGGGGGCTCCAAAATCACTGCAGATGGTGACTGAAGCCATGAAATTAAAAGATGCTTACTCCTTGGAAGGAAAGTTATGACCAACCTAGACAGCATATTCAAAAACAGAGACATTACTTTGCCAACAAAGGTTCGTCTAGTCAAGGCTATGGTTTTTCCTGTGGTCATGTATGAATGTGAGAGTTGGACTGTGAAGAAGGCTGAGCACCGAAGAATTGATGCTTTTGAACTGTGGTCTTGGAGAAGACTCTTGAGGGTCCCTTGGACTGCAAGGAGATCCAACCAGTCCATTCTGAAGGAGATCAGCCCTGGGATTTCTTTGGAAGGAATGATGCTGAAGCTGAAACTCCAGTACTTTGGCCACCTCATGTGAAGAGTTGACTCATTGAAAAAGACTCTGATGCTGGGAGGGATTGGGGGCAGGAGGAGAAGGGGATGACAGAGGATGAGATGGGTGGATGGCATCACTGACTCTATGGACGTGAGTCTGGGTGAACTCCGGGAGTTGGTGATGGACAGGGAGGCCTGGCGTGCTGTGATTCATGGGGTTGCAAAGAGTTGGACACGACTGAGCAACTGAACTGAACTGAACTGAGGACCAACTCGGTGTCTGGTTTGAGAAGAATCTCAAAAGCATTTCCCAAAGCCAAACTTGAACCAAAAGAGGTCATGGCCACTGTTCGGTGATCTGCTGCCTTTCTGATCCACTATAGCTTTGTGAATCCCTGTGAAACCATTACATCTTAGTAGTATGTTCAGCACATTGATAAGATGTACCAAAAACTGCAACACTTGCATCTGGCATTGGTCAACAGAAAGCCCCAATTCTCCATGACAATGCCTGATCCACAGGGTGCACAACCAAAAGTTGAACAAACTGGACTACAACATTTTGCCTCATCCACCATATTCACCTATCTCTCACCAACCAACTACCACTTCTTCAAGCATCTCAATGACTTTTTTGCATGGAAAACATTTCCACAACCAGTAGGAGGCAGAAAAATGCTTTCCAACAATTTGTTGAATCCCAAAGCATGAATTTTTATGGTACAAGAGTAAACAAACTTATTTCCCTTTGGCAAAAATGTGTTGATTGTAATTGTTTCTATCATGATTAATAAAGATGTGTATGAGCCTAGTTATAATGATTTAAAATTCATGGTCCAAAACTGCAATTATGTTTGAACCAACATTATGGCAGAAAGTGAAGAGGAACTAAAAAGTCTCTTGATGAAAGTGAAAGAGGAGAATGAAAAAGTTGGCCTAAAGCTCAACATTCAGAAAACGAAAATCATGGCATCTGGTCCCATCACTTCATGGGAAATAGATGGGGAAACAGTGGAAACAGTGTCAGACTTTATTTTTGGGGGCTCCAAAATCACTGCAGATGGTGATTGCAGCCATGAAATTAAAAGACATTTACTCCTTGGAAGGAAAGTTCTGACCAACCGAGATAGCATATTCAAAAGCAGAGACATTACTTTGCTAACAAAGGTCCGTCTAGTCAAGGCTAAGGTTTTTCCAGTAGTCATGTATGGATGTGAGAGTTGGACTGTGAAGAAAGCTGAGCGCCGAAGAATTGATGCTTTTGAACTGTGGTGTTGGAGAAGACTCTTGAGAGTCCCTTGGACTGCAAGGAGATCCAGCCAGTCCATTCTGAATATCAGCCCTGGGATTTCTTTGGAAGGAATGATGCTGAAGCTGAAACTCCAGTACTTTGGCCACCTCATGTGAAGAGTTGACTCACTGGAAAAGACTCTGATGCTGGGAGGGATTGGGGGCAGGAGGAAAAGGGGACAACAGAGGACGAGATGGCTGGATGGCATCACTGACTTGATGGACGTGAGTTTGAGTGAACTCCGGGAGTTGGTGATGGACAGGGAAGTTTGGCGTGCTGCAATTCATGGGGTTGCAAAGAGTCAGACACGACTGAGTGACTGAACTGAACTGAACTAAATAACTACTTTCTCTGAGGCCTATTGGAAATTGCAAACATCTTTAATGTCTAGTTTCCCTTCAAGTCTGTTAAGACTCTTTACAGGACAGGGAGTGAGGACTTAAATGATGATTAAACTGGGAGATGGGTTTAGGTTTAAATCTTACCTTGCTTTTAGCTAGCTGAGAAGTTGGTCAATCAAGTTGCCTGAATTTTCTTGTACCTGGTTTACTCATCTGAAAACTAAAGTTGATCATCCCCACTTCAAAGAGCTAGGCAGATTAAATATGAACATTAATACAAAACTAGGCAAATAAACTGTTAAAAGCTACACAGATAGATTATTTGAATTTTTGGTCTCAGATATTCCCTTGCATCTAGCTTATCTCACTATACCCAAATCCAACAGAAGAGGAGAGATAAAGTACCTATATCTACCTGATATCTAGGCCACTTCCTGTTTGTCTGATACCCTTTGCTCTTTTTATTCTTAGGACCCTTCCCCACCCACTTCATCTCCCAAAACTCACAAAATTCAAGAAATACAAGAAAGAGCTCATTTCTGAAGACACAGTAACTATAACAATTCCTGCCTTCAAGTTCACTGTTATTTATTATATCCCAACTCATCAAGATACTTTCATATCTTTCTTCTGGCTCCCCTTTCTTTGTTTGCCTTTTCTCCCTCCTTATATTTCTGGATACACAAAATTCATACTTCTTTCTTTGAAAAATCTTTACACATATTCGTTCATTTCTTTTATTTGAATTTGCATCCATTGAACAAACTGACAAATATAAAAGTTTCCCTAACGTCCTACATAATGTCAAAAAAAACTTTGTCAATAGTGTAATAAAGAATATTTAGAAAGGTTTAACCTGGATCTTGAGAAAGTATATATTTTTTTCTAAATGCATCTCTCTAATGACTTACTTGTTACTAATCCACAGTTAGCCCATGTTTAATTAAAACCTGTGAAAGAGACAATAGAAGATATCACCTTTAAGGAGCTTATAACCAAGTTAGAGAGTAAGAGGGGATTCATCAACTCATAATGATGATTTTGACACTGTGGACCTTGTGTTTTGGTATTTTCTTGCCAGTTCTTTTTTCATAAGTAGCATCCATTCCTGCAAACACATATGGTTGTGTGTGACAAAAATGGAGGGCTCACATCCCAGATAGTATCTAGAATGGATAATACAGAGATATTGAACAATGGAATTTGAAAAGTCCACTTTTAAACAAAATTACCTCCCTAAAGAGATATGAGGTGCCATGATTTAAAAAAAAAAAGCTACCACTAAATATCACCAAGTTACCGAACAGTCTCATCAGTAGACAGGACAAGGGGGATGTGGGAGAGATGGGGGATGACCAAACATTGTGTAGCAAGCTGGCCATACCTAGATACTGCTTCTTAGCTGGCTTCTACTGCTTTTGAAGCCATGAACATTCCCTTCTCTTGGTTCTTTCATCAATTTGAGAACCATGAAACTTTCCTACATAAGATGCTTATTCAGGTTTTTATATCTGCCTACCTATTTTATTACCTTTTATACTGCATGTGAGGCTGGATCTGAGGCTGGATTTGAGGTAGAACAAAGCTAATTACAACTTTCATAATCTAAATATAGCATAATGATAGAGTTCCAGTAAGGGCAGCACTGAGCTGAGAAACCTTTTGGCAGGTTTAGACAGAGGTTATTCAGGGCTTTGTGAGGATAGCTCCAGGGGCTAACTGACTGCTGGTTGAGCTACCCCAAAGTTGTCAGCAGATCACTGAGCAATCAGCTTGACCTTGAGAGGAAAGTTAGTCTCAAGTCCACTTTGCTTGCCTTGTGTTGTCCTCTATCTTGAGAGAATAAATTGCAAGTGTATAAAAGCTGATAACTGGATATAGAGGATTAATAACAATTTCAAGGATTAAGAAACTCCAAGATGGAAGAATTGGCAGAACTAAGGCATCTGAAGAGAGTATTTCTGGGAATACCATTTGAAATCATCTCCCAAATGGCACACATGGCATAACTTCAACCAGAGAATAATTTGTCTTGGGTTTAGTTATTAAAGATGCCCCCTTTAAAACCTCCTTACCCATGTGACTGTTTTCATTCATTTGGGGGTTTTGGTGCCTATTCTTATGGTTGCCACACTTTGTTCTATGGATAAATGTATATCACTTGTTTCTAATACACAAGCATCTCTCTCACATGTGGGAGGATCTATGGGATCAATGCATAAGTAGTAGTTGGTGGTCCTGATCCTTTTTATAGCCTAACTCAGACCCTCAAGACCTGTCTGCCATTAGAGATTCATTGAGCTGGGGATGTCTGATTTCAGCTGCTTAGGTTGTCTTATATTTTCCTCACTGTTCATTCTGCTGTTTGACTCTCCCTGGAATTCTGTACTGACGTTTTGTATTAATACTTCTTAATAGCATTTAATGAGAATCTTACAAACACTCTATGTGAACAGAGGAAACAAGAGTTCCCATTGCTGTCACCAGAATTCTGCTTTCTACCTTAGGGAGAAAGTGGTTTCTTAGGCTGTGAACCCAAAACAAACATATACAGTTTCTCTGCCTATCTCTGGGCGGGGGGGGAAATTTTTTTTTTGAAGAAGTCTGGCCTACCACACACAGAATGGGGAAAAGGCATCACACTTTTAAGCAGAGAAGTTAGTTATAGGCATTATTAACTGACTAGACCAATGACAACCCCTCAGGCCAAGCTACCTTTCTTTTATGGGAAACAAAAATAACATATTTAGAAAGAGAAGTGGAAGGTCACTTGTGATCACATCTGAGCCGCAAAGTGAATTTTCCTTGAAATTTATGATGATTTTTTTTTTCTCCTGGATGAAATTAATATTGGGTTGGCCAAAAACTTGTTCGGATTTTTTTCTAACCAACCCAATATATGTTTCTTAATGTTGTAAAGATAGGCTGAGGTAAACAAATTTTCAAATCTTCTACTGTTAAATCCAAGTATAATTTAAAAGGACCAAAGCTATTTCTATATTACTATTAGGAAATTTCTAATTGTTTTTATGCTCTAGAATAGTAATTTTTTCATGGAATTATGAATCATACTACATTTTCTAAATCATTCTAGAGAATTTTATTCATTTAAAGATGCTGTTATATTCTACTAAGTTTTCATAAACAATCTTTGCTAAACTGCTTTTGTGCTGCTTGTCTTACTGAAGGTTTAATCAAGGTGTAACTGCTCTGTTTCTCAACCTCCCCCTCCACCTGCTCTGTGCTCTTGAGCCATACTATTATTTCTCTGCTTATTGGCACTTCTATAGCGGATAGGGCATAAGAAATAAAAAGTATGAAACACCCTCAGTCAGACTGTCTCCTCTACAGCAGCTTTGGGTGGAAAATGGGGTGGAAAATGGGGTGGAAAATGTCAAGACTCAGCTTGAAAGAGGTTTGGGCATAATGTGGTGACTTGACCAATGGCTCCTCTATTTACCATGCACAGTCATAACCTAAGTTTCATCTTTTTCTGTAATTTAAATGTCCTTGTCTTTGCTTTGTGTGCTCTATTTATTTTTATAACTTTGCAACAAAATCATTACTATATCAACTTTTCAGCTACTAAGAAAAAATCCAAGGAAAAACTTATAAACTTTAGTACCAACATAGCCTGGTGTAGTGGGAAGTGTGAAACACAACTTTTTTGATGACTATAAAATTGTTCCATAATGAAAATAGGGGGACCTGTAATTTGGTTTTATATTTCTCACATTAACAATAGTATGAGTAACTAAAAATATAGTTGAAGCCATCCAAGTAGCACTTCTCAATATTATGTCTGAGTTAAAAAAAAAATCAGGTTCATGTTTGGCTGTGTGAACATAAACAACCATATAATAACTTCTTTTCATACTCCACCCCATATTTATAACACAAGCACAGACAGGGTTTAAGGATCAAGCTTCCCTAAGAAAACCGTTTGAATAATTCAGGAACCATAATGAAAGAAAATGTCAAATATATTTTAACTCCCAGAGTCTCTACCTTTCTCAAAAACAACATTGTTAGAGGTAGAATGAACTTTTATTTTTATACAATTGATCTGTGCTGTATGTTTGAAATTTTACTTAAGTATAAATAGCTAAAGAAACATGCCTAAATCATCAGTGAACAGCTCAATGGATTTTCACAAACTGATCAGTCTCACTCACATTACCACCTCCAAACACTGAACTCAAATTATCCCAGCATTCTCACCAGGCTCCTTTCAGTTTAACCCTATCTCCACACACCAAAGGTCACCCTTTCTCACACTGATCAGTTTTGTTCATGTTTTAAGTTTGTATGAATTAATGAAGAGTAGCCAATGTTAACAAACAGCTCACAGTATTTCAGTGATATTCTCACCTCCTATGTGGAAAAGTCTGTGGTAGAAATAATCTATGGCAGAAATGTTACACATTTTAAATATGTAAAATATAGGCTAAAACTTTGCTCTGACTAAAGTTTCAAAATGACAAAGTATGTGTTTATGAGTGAGAGTCTGGCCCTTCTTCTGTTCCTGACAAGACCCTGAGATATAAATAATGCCTAAAGGAATAATAGTAACAAACATTTATTGACATTCTCTGTATTAGACACTGTTCAAGTAACACTGGAACATTTCATTCAATTCTCACAATAACCCTATCAGGTAGGAATGCATTTCACAGACAAACCAAAGTGGAGGTAACTTACCCAAGATCACACAGATAAGAAGTGTGCAGAAGCATATGGGCTGGAAGGCCTGAATGTTGATCCACTGGACTGACCTGCTTCCATTGCAGGGCATATCTACCTTCCTACAGGAAGTGCTTCTAATGCAACCATGGAAGAATAAAAATACTCATTAACTGTGAGCACACCTGTTAGGATAATCAAGCAGAAACTAAATGTCCTTTTGTGAAAGTATGGAGGACTGAGAAAGGATAGAAAACAAGCTGGCATCAACTGTGGAAGGTTTAAAGCTTTCCTTACCTGGAATCTTTAATTAACCAGAATGAGGTGGTCTCATTAAAAAAGAGTTACATGATAGAGAAAATCAGATTAAAACTAAGAATAAATAGAAGGACATATATTTCTAGACCACTGGTACACAACTAGAGGTGATTTTGCCCCCAGCAGACATATTGCACTGTCTGGAGACATGTTTAGATTCCACATTGCGGGAAAAGTGGGGGTGGAGTGTGGAGGGGAGGGCAGAGCAATAGAAGAGGTGGAAGAGTTAGGCGGCAGGGGCAGGGAAGATCAGGTGCAGTGAGAAGAGGGCAACTTGCTGCTGGCATCTTGTGGGTAGAGGTCAAGGGTGCTGCCAAACATCCCACAATGGGTTCATGCCACAGGACAGCCTCCACAATGAAGAATTCTCTAGTCTCAAAAGTTAATAGCACTGACTGAGAAACTGGCTCTAGATAATGGCTTAGAATTAAGTCTTCTCAACTTTTGGAATTGTCTTTTATGTAAAATAGTGGAAAGAGGATGAAGTTCATAGGAGGTAACCCTGTGGAAAATTCTGAAAGATATGGGAATGCCGGACCACCTGACCTGCCTCTTGAGAAACCTATATGTAGGTCAGGAAGCAATAGTTAGAACTGGACATGGAACAACAGACTGGTTCCAAATAGGAAAAGGAGTACGTCAAGGCTGTATATTGTCACCCTGCTCATTTAACTTATATGCAGAGTACATCATGAGAAACGCTGGGCTGGAAGAAGCACAAGCTGGAATCAAGATTGCCGGGAGAAATATCAATAACCTCAGATATGCAGATGACACCATCCTTATGGCAGAAAGTGAAGAGGAACTAAAAAGCCTCTTGATGAATGTGAAAGAGGAGAGTGAATAAGTTGGCTTAAAGCTCAACATTCAGAAAACGAAGATCATGGCATCTGGTCCTATCACTTCATGGGAAATGGATGGGAAACAGTGGAAACAGTGTCAGACTTTAGGTTTTTGGGGCTCCAAAATCACTGCAGATGGTGATTGCAGCCATGAAATTAAAAGGCGCTTACTCCTTGGAAGGAAAGTTATGACCAACCTAGATAACATATTCAAAAGCAGAGACCTTACTTTGCCAACAAAGGTCTGTCTAGTCAAGGCTATGGTTTTTCCAGTGGTCATGTGTGGATGAGTTGGACTGTGAAGAAAGCTGAGTGCTGAAGAACTGATGCTTTTGAATGGTGATGTTGGAGAAGACTCTTGAGAGTCCCTTGGACTGCAAGGAGATCCAACCAGTCCATTCTAAAGGAGATCAATCCTGGGTGTTCTTTGGAAGGGATGATGCTGAAGCTGAAACTCCAGTACTTTGGCCACCTCATGTGAAGAGTTGACTCATTGGAACAGACTCTGATGCTGGGAGGGATTGGGGGCAAGAGGAGAAGGGGACGACAGAGGATGAGATGGCTGGATGGCATCACCGACTAAATGGACATGAGTCTGAGTGAACTCCAGGAGTTGACAGGGAGGCCTGGCGTGCTGTGATTCATGGGGTCGCAAAGAGTCGGACACGACTGAGCAACTGACTGAACTGAACTAAACTGAACCCTGAGTGTGGGCTCTCTGAATGTGGTGCTGTGACTGCATACATTGTCTCAGTTGGACTCCTGTTTTTCACTTGGGAAATATGGTGCATGATACTCCTGTCAGGTTGTTTTTGTTTAGAATAAATATATGAAGCACCAAACATAGTGCAGGTACCCATCATGACCCAAGGTACCTCAGAACTTATCTTAAAGTCTGATTTTTCAGATCCTCACTTCTTAAGGACTTATGGCTAAGGGATAAAATATACTTGACTTACTAACAATTTGACACAAAAAATACAATATAGTTACCCAAATAAATTTTGGGGAGAAAGAAGTTCATTTATCTGAATAATCTTTAATGCTGAGCCATGTAGCTATTTTTGTGGTAGAAAAATGTGCTAGTCAGATTTCTACTTCATAGGCTAAGTAATTCAGAACCATTGACTTGACTAAATCCTTTTTGACCAGAGCTTCCCAAACTCTAAAATGCATGAGAATCATTTTTGGGTTTTATTAAGGAACAGATTCTGATTTGGCTGGTCTGATGCATAACCCAAGATTTTGCATTTGTAATAACCTTCCAGTGGATGCTTGTACTGCCCTGGTTCTGGGCTACACTTTGAATGGCATATCTCTGAGCTCAAGAATTGTTAAAATCCAGGGAAGAAGATGGATGATGCTCTTGGAGAAACACACAGATTCTGTAACACTAGTCATTTACTTCCCATAACAGTTGAATGCCTTCACAAATGCTGGGCTCCCTCTGGGCAATGAAATTTCAATTTCTGACCTTATATTGAAACAATTTAGAAAATAAGCTTAGAATGTTTTAGTGGAAATGGGGGAATTGAAAATGAGAAGTGAAAGTGAAATTGAAAATGAAAAGAAGTATCAGGGAAAAGGAGAAGGGAAAATATTAAATCCAAGATGCCTTGGATACAACCAACTGTAAGCCCAGGACACTGTACTCCCTCTTTGCAAACTTAGCTAAGGATCACAATGTGGACTTTGTTAAGTGACTGAACATCAGTACTTAAAGCTCCAGACAAGAGGAAGCCCAGAGGTCTATAATGAAAACATTCCATGGCTGCTCCGGCCCCTAAGCCCTGCAAGGAATGGATTACTGTCAAGGTATGTGTCAAAGGGCTTATGTTTAAGGCAATGGGATTATTGTACTTAATAAAGTCCCAAAGGGCTAGAGGTTGACTTCTTAAAATGACTGGGAAGACATTGGTGCTTCTTAAGAAAGAAGGCTAGGAGATAGATAGGCTAGAGGCCTCTGTAAATACACGACACTGTCATCTGCTGAGATTCCAAACATGGGGTCCATGAACATTCCTAGATTCTTAAAATTGGCACATGCATGCACATTCATGCATTTCTGATAGCAGAGTCTACACATTTCTTTATGGTATCCGAATGAGTCCATTCATTTCCTGCCTTTATTCTTCCTTCATAAATTCTATGTTTCTATCCATTAACAACTAATCGATGCCATCCTGACCCTTCAGCTTACCCCTTATCTGGGACATCTGTTACCAGAAAACGTCTGTTAATAGAAAAATTCTATTCTCTTTGCCAAAAATTGGTCTCCAGAATTCTGCTCTATGCTCAAATATTCTCCAAATGATAATCACGTCAGACCACTTGGAGATGACATTAGCACATCCCTCTGAAAGTTTGGACCTTGTGACATCACTTGCTGAGCAAGGCAAGATTAAAGTGGAAAGACTAAGTGAAGAAGAACTGACCAGATTAATGAGAAAGAATATGAACACTGACTCTCTCCTGCATCTTCCATCTTTATTCCCCTGTTCCTGTGCCTCTTAAAAACAGATTTTTTCTTTATTCGAAAGGAAATTGCTCAAGTACTTTTCTTATAAAAAGTGGGAGTCTCTTACTGTGAACTAGAGTTAAAAATGGTACTTAACCATAAAAATATTTAATATTAACCATTCTTACAAATGCAAATAATGATTGCTTCAAAATACTGACCCCTGAAAAAGTCATATATTCACACAGTGAATAGTATAGGCTCAAGAAAAATCTGTCATAATATGAAATATAGCACACATGGAATGCATTTCCCATTGAAGACAATATTTCTTTCTTACATAAATGTTTCACTTGCCACTGAAGTAAACGGAAGTTCATGAAGGTTGGCCAAACAAGGGGTTCATTTTTTTAACACGGTACAGAACAAAGTGTGTTCTACTGCCAATTACCCTTCACTGAAAAGGCTACCACATCTCAGGGGCACGGCCAGGGGTCAAAGTGGTATATGTGCTCCTGTAAGAAACAAAAAGCATGAAGTGACAGTGACACTGTCAATATACTTTTACCGCTACATAAAAACAAGGAGCACAGGTTCACGTGAGTACAAATTTAGAGAGAGAGAGAGACAGGGAGAGATTGTGACACAAAATACATTGTTTTTAGGACTCTTTTCCTCATATTAACCACAAAACAGTAACATGCTGATCAGGAACCAGAATGTATTCAGAGTGTCTCGTTGTGTCTACTACACAAATAGTACTAAGTTGATTCCAACTTAAATTCAACCCCACTCAATAATCTGGATTGGTTTAATAGGCTACATGATCCCCAACAGCATTTTAGAAACTGAAAAACTCAAACTGTTGTTATTTTGGTTAAAGTGGAAGACCACCATATTTATTATTTTAAAATTGAATTTTAGTGATATATGAAAATGCCACATAGACATATAAAATTTTTTTTTAAACAGTGAATTACTTCCCTGAGTCTCAAAGATATCACTGGTCTAGTTAACAGTACATTCCAAAAGCCTGTTTGATTAAAATCATCACATGTCACAGATAACATTGTAATTGTCCCTTTTCAGAAGTATATTTACACTTTAGGTATCCCAACAGCCTTTAATCAAAGCTGCTCTTTCCCAATCTTATTCCTCTAAAACATATTTTTTTTTTAATTTCATATTTCCTTTTCTTTTTATATCCCATTACTTTACTTTTTTTTTTTTTTACAACATAGTATTTCTTTATATTCTCAGAATTGGATTAGGAGTTTCAAGCTTCATTCAAATTTTTTTAGCACTGAGATAATAAACTTTCTAGACTTCTAGCAGTAATACTAGATGCCAAAATACATGGAACTATATCAAAGTTTTAAATTAATATAAATAAGAAGTCCAGCATTCTATTCACACTAAGTCAAACAAGTGGAATCAAAATGTCATTAATTTTTAGCTAGGCAAAATTTCATGTTTTCTAAAACATACATATTATATTACACATATGATTTACATAAGGCTTCCCTCATAGCTCAGTCAGTAAAGAATCTGCTGATAGTTCAGGGGACCTGGGTTCAATCCCTAGGTCAGGAAGATCCCCTAGAGAAGGAAATGGCAACCCACTCCAGTATCCTTGCCTGGAAAATCCCATGGACAGAGGAGCCTGCTTGGCTACAGTCCATAGGGTCACAAAGAGTTGGAGACAACTGAAGAACTAACACTTCACTTCACTTGAGTTGCTTCAGTCATGTCCAACTCTTTGCAACCCTACGGACTGTAGCCCACCAGGCCCTTCTGTCTGAGATTCTCCAGGCAAGATACTGAAGTGGATTGCAATTTCCTTCTCCAGGGGATCCTCCTGACCCGGGGATCAAACCTGTGTCTTTTATGTAACCTGCATTGGCAGGTGTGTTCTTTATTATTACTGCCACTTGGTATATATGTATACAAAAGCTTTCTTACTACACTTGATAAAGGCTTCAGAAAGAACTTCAAAAAGAAAAAGGGGTGGAAAAAATGGAAAACATAGACTAAATGAAATGAGAACACTGAAAATGAAACAGAAAAAGTGAAACAAACCAGATAAAAGTAAAAGATCATCAAATAGTGCAGTTGATTTTAAACATGGCTATTCACTAGAAATAGACCTGAAACTATGGAGAAAAAATGCAATACCTAGGCATTTATGTTTTTAAAAAAACTCCAAGATAATTCAAATATACATCTGGATGATTTGGGAGAATGGCACTGAAACATGTATAATATCATACATGAAACGAGTCACCAGTCCAGGTTCGATGCACAATAATGGATGCTTGGGGCTGGTGCACTGGGATGACCCAGAGGGATGGTACAGGGAGGGAGGAGGGAGGAGGGTTCAGGATGGGGAACACGTGTATACCTGTGGTGGATTCATGTTGATATATGGCAAAACCAATACAATATTGTAAAGTTAAAAAATAAAATAAATAAAAAATGACTACAGGTTTTTCTATTAAATAGTGGCTTTAGTGATATAGAATTCTATTATTTTCTGTTGATCAATCATGAAACAATGGTATTAGTGAAAAATAGTTACATAATCACAATAGTAAAAGATGTTTATCAGTTTTCACATTCAATAGCCAGACAAAAATCTTTTTTAAAAAATTACAATTGCAAGTCATAATGGAAACATGAAATTTGGAAATCTTAGCAGTGGCCACAGGACTGGAAAAGGTCAGTTTTCATTTGAATCCCAAAGAAAGGCAATGCCAAAGAATGCTCAAACTACCACACAGTTGCACTCATCTCACACACTAGTAAAGTAATGCTCAAAATTCTCCAAGCCAGGCTTTAGCAATGCATGAACCGTGAACTTCCAGATGTTCAAGCTGGTTTTAGAAAAGGCAGAGGAACCAGAGATCAAATTGCCAACATCTGCTGGATGATAGAAAAAGCAGGACAGTTCCAGAAAAACATCTATTTCTGCTTTATTGACTATGCCAAAGCTTTTGACTGTGAGGATCACAATAAACTGTGGAAAATTCTGAAAGAGATGGGAATACCAGACCATCTGACCTGCCTCTTGAGAAACCTGTATGCAGGTCAGGAAGCAACAGTTGGAACTGGATATGGAACAACAGACTGGTTCCAAATAGGAAAAGGAGTATGTCAAGGCTGTATATTGTCACCCTGCTTATTTAACTTATATGCAGAGCACATCATGAGAAACGCTGGGCTGGAAGAAGCACAAGCTGGAGTCAAGATTGTCGGGAGAAATATCAATAACCTCAGATATGCAGATGACACCAGCCTAATGGCAGAAAGTGAAGAGGAACTAAAAAGCCTCTTGATGAAAGTGAAAGTGGAGAGTGAAGAAGTTGGCTTAAAGCTCAACATTCAGAAAATGAAGATCATGGCATCTGGTCCCATCACTTCATGGCAAATAGATGGGGAAAAAGTGGAAACTGTGGCTGATTTTATTTTTCTGGGCTCCAAAATCACTGCAGATGGTGACTGCAGCCATGAAATTAAAAGACGCTTACTCCTTTAGTAAGGAAAGTTATGACCAACCTAGACAGCATATTAAAAAGCAAAGACATTACTTTGTCAACAAAGGTCAGTCTAGTCAAGGCTATGGTTTTTCTAGTGGTCATGTATGGATGTGAGAGTAGGACTCTCAAGAAAGCTGAGTGCTGAAGCATTGATGCTTTTGAACTGTGGTGTTGGAGAAGACCCTTGAGAGTCCCTTGGAGTGCAAGGAGATCCAACCAGTCCATCCTAAAGGAGATCAGTCCTGAATGTTCATTGGAAGGACTGACGTTGAAGTTGAAACTCCAATACTTTGGCCACCTGATGTGAAGAGCTGACTCACTTGAAAAGACCCTGATGCTGGGAAAGACTGACAGCAAGACGAGAAGGGGATGACAGAGGATGAGAAGGTTGGATGGCATCACTGACTCAATGGACATGGGTTTGGGTGGACTCCAGGAGTCAGTGATGGATAAGGTGGCCTGGCGTGCCGTGGTTCATTGGGTCGCTAAGAGTTGGACACGACTGAGCGACTGAACTGATAAAATAATACATACAATTTGGGGGATTATGTAGAGTAATGTGGTAAGTGGAAGTGCATACAGGGACGTATTTTCATCTGTCCAGCCAGTCTGTATCTTTTGGTTGTTACATTTAATCCATAAGTTAATTATCAATATCATTTTCTTACTGTTTCATGTTTATTTCATGTAGGTCTTTTCCTCCTCTTGTGTTTCCTGCCTAAAGAATATTCTCTAGCTTTTGTTGGCTAAAGTTGGCTCGGTGGTGCTGAATTCTCTTAACTTTTGCTCATCTGGAAAGTTTTTGATTTCTTCATCAAATACAAATGAGAGTCTTGCTGGGTAGAGTATTATTGGTTGTAGGTTTCCTTTTCATCACTTTAAATGTATCATGCCATTCCCTTCTGGCTTGTAAGCTTTCTTTTGAAAAATCAACTGATAACCTTATGGGAGTTTCCTTGTATGTTATTTGTGGTCTTCCCTTTTTGCTGTTACTATTTTATCTTTGTCTTTAATTTTTATCAGTTTGATTACTATGTATCTCAGTATGTTCCTCTTTGGATTTATCTGCCTGGGACTCCGCATTTCCTGGACTTGGTTAACTATTTCCTTTCCCATCTTAGGGAAGTTTTCAGCTATTATCTCTTTAAATATTTTCGTGGGTCCTTTCTCTCTTTCTTCATCTGGAACCCCTAGAATGCAAATGTTAGTTCATATTAGTGTTGTCCCAGAGGTCTCTTTAGGCTGTTTTCTTTTTTTTTTTTTTTCATTTTTTTTCTATAGTCTATCGTGTCAGTGATTTCCATAGTTCTGTCCTCCCAGTCACTTATCTGTTCTTCCACCTCAGTTATTCTGCTGCTGATTCCTTCTAGTGTATTGTTTATCTCTGGTTGTTTGTTCTTTAGTTCTTCTAGGTCTTTAGTAAACATTTCTTGCATCTTTTCCATTCCATTTCCAAGATCCTGGGTCATCTTCATTATCATTATTCTGAATTATTTTTCTGGAAGTTTGCCTTCATTCAGTTGTCTTTCTGGTGTTTTATCTTGTTCCTTCATCTGGGACATAACCCTCTGCTTTTTCATCCTGATTAACTTTCTGTGATATGGTTTTCATTGTAGCTATTATGGGATTGTGGTTCTTCTTGCTTCTTAAGTCTGCCCTCTGGTGGATGAGGCTAAGAGACTTGTGTAAGCTTCCTGATGGGAAGGACTTGCAGTAGGAAAAACTGGGTCTTGCTCTGGTGGGCAGGACTGTGCTCAGTCAAGCTTTAATCAAATTATTTGCTGATGAGTAAGGTTGGGTTCCCTTCCTGTTGGTTGTTTGACCTAAAGCAACCTAGCCCTGAGGTCTACAGAGTCTATGGTAGGGTTAATGGTGACCTCCAAGAGGACTTATGCCAATGGGGCACCCTCCAGGATTGCTGCTGCCAGTGCCCCTTTCCCTGCAGTAAGATGAATACACACTTCCATAAGAAACCCTCCAACACTAGCTGGTAGATCTTGTTCAGTCTCCTTGGGGCCACTGTTCCTTTCCTCTGGGTCTTGGCGCATGCAAGAATTTGTTTGTGACCTCCAAGAGTGGATTCTCTGTTTCCTCCAGTCCTGTAGAAGTTCTGTAATTAAATCCCAATGTCCTTCAAGGTCAGATTCCCTGGGGATTCCCAGTCCCTTTGCCAGCTTCCCAGGCTGGGAAACTGTGGGATTCAGAACATTCACAACAGTGGGAGTACTTCTTTGGTATTATCATTCTGCAGTTTGTAGGTCACCCACCTAGTGGGTATGGGATTTGATTTTATCATGATTGTACACCTCCTACCATCATCTTGTTGTGGCTTCTTCTTTGTCTTTGGACACAGGGTATTTTTTTTTTTTTTTGATGGGTTCCAGTATCCTTCTGTTAGTGGTTGTTCAACAGTAGGTTGAGATTTTGGTGCTCTTATAGGAGGAGATGAACACATGTCCTTCTACTCCACCATCTTGAAGCAGAACAAAAAAATCTTTATTTAAGAAAATGTTTCAGGTTGCAAGAAAAGTACAATGAATTATCACCGACCTTTCACCTAGAGTTGAAATTGTTATTTCTCTGTGTAGTGCTATAGATATGCATATGGATATGGCCAGCAGCACCAATGTGGGCACATATTTATTATATACTTATTCTTCTTCTGTTTGATGTGTTGAATGATTTGAGAGCTGCATTTTCCATGACTCTTCACTTTTATATACTTCCGCATGTATTTTCAAGAACAAGGACATTATCTTACACAATCATGAAACAATGATCAAATTTAAGAAACTTGGTGTTGTTACAATACTAGTATTTATATTCAATCCAAATTCAATTTTTGCCAATTGTCCCAATATTGTATTTTCTTTCAAACGGTCCAAAATCCAGCTCATTTCACGTAGTTGATAAGTCTTTTTATTCTCTCTAAATCTGCATCAGTCCTTATATTTCACTGCCTTTCATTAAATTGATATTTTGAAAGAGGACATGTCAGTTGTTTTGTAGAATGACTTTCAGTCATTCTAGCTTGTTTGCTAGTTTCCCTGTGATTCTATCTGAGGTTATTGATATTTCTCCCAGCAATCTTGATTCCAGCTTGTGCTTCATCCAGTCCAACATTTCTCATGATGTATCAATAACCTCAAATATGCAGATGACACCATGTTTACGGCAGAAAGCAAAGAAGAACTAAAGAGCCTCTTGATGAAAGTGAAAAAGGAGAGTGAAAAAGTTGGCTTAAAACTCAACATTCAGAAAACTAAAATCATGGCATCTGGTCCCATTACTTCATGGCAAATACATGGGGAAACAATGGAAACAGTGACAGATTTTATTTTGGGGGGCTCCAAAGTCACTTCAGATGGTGACTGCAGCCATGAAATTAAGATGTTTACTCCTTGGAAGAAAAGTTATGAACAACCAGCATATTAAAAAGCAGAGACATTACTTTGCCAACAAAGGTCCATCTAGTCAAAGCTATGGTTTTTCCAGTAGTCATGTATGGATATGAGAGTTGGACTATAAAGAAAGCTGAGCACTGAAGAACTGATGCTTTTGAACTGTGGTGTTGGAGAAGACTCTTGAGAGTCCCTTGGACTGCAAAAAGAGCCAGCCAGTCCATCCAAAAGGAAATCAGTCCTGAATATTCATTGGAAGGACGATGCTGATGCCTAAACTCCAGAACTTTGGCCCTCTGATGTGAAGAATGGACTCATCTGAAAAGACCCTGATGCTGGGAAAGATTGAGGGCAGGAGGAGAAGGGGATGACAGAGGATGAGATGGTTGGATGGCATCACCGACTCAATGGACATGAGTTTGGGTAAACTCCAGGAGTTGGTGTTGGACAGGGAGGCCTGGCATGCTGCAGTCCATGGAGCAAAGAGTTGGACACAACTGAGCATCTGAACTGAACTGTGATTCTATTCAATATCATTTTCAAAGTTATGCATAACAGTGTTTCCCTTAATACCATATCTTTACAGAAGAATATTAGTATTTCCAAAGGATAATTTATGCATATATAAAACATATGCATATTTATAAATAAGATAACATTGAGCTAAATATATAAAAAATGCTATAATACATAATGTATGATATATATAATATAAAAAACATATATATGTGCATCAATCCCAGTAGTGCCTCATGTTTTTACATAGTGAACACCCCCACACATTCTCAAATACTACTGGGGGTGGGCAGGCCCTGCTTTTCTGAATGAAAAACCAGGCAGATAGGTACAGACAGAATCTGATTCTATAATTATTTTCAAGCATTTATAGCATAAAAATGAATCTCACAAATATTTTGTCCATAAAACTACTTTACATGAACTTTCCTTTGTATTCTATTTTCCAGTCAGTGAACATAAACATTTTCACATTTTAACACACCTCACAACTCAGTCTATTTTCCTCATGACTGCCTGGTCTAAATGCTCCTATAGAATTAACATTTCAATTTTGCTTATTTTGACAGGATATTTAATCCAGAACGCTTCCATATTAATCAGTGGTTGTATTTTAAGTCTGGGTTTTATCATCTGCTGTAGAAGTAAAGCACTGGATAGGATGACATGCCATTAACATCAAAATAGGGAAAGAAGTGAAGAAAAGCAAAGGTGTCAGAAGGGTGATCGGGTGGTTTTGATTTTGAGTTCCATTCAAACAACTACAACACTTGTGGAAAAATAATTTGACAAACTTCACAGAAATTTGCAGAAGCCCAGAAACTGGTCCAACATCCTTTTTGGCCTGCTGCCACTAGTAAGGAAGTTTTGGGGGTTTTTTGCTTTCTATCTAACAGATTTCTTACATCCTACTTGCATCTCTCCTTTCACCCCCAGTCATGCCAAAACAAGGCTGCTGTGTCCTGTGATCCTCCAAAGTCCCATATAGCCAAAGAAAATCATTTACAACCTAGGTGCAAAATGCTTTCCTGGAATCAAAGTCTATCATATATTCAGGCTTCTATATTAGAAAATCTTGGTGCATTCCATGAAATATATATGTACATACTAGTAGACTTTTGAAATTGCAACCTGCTGGATTTTCACAAAGTTTGGACATGTTTGGGCATATTCATATCTAAGGAATAAGTTTTTATTTGTCTATGTTTTTGTATCTATTAGCCTGTTCTGATGCATCTACAATGAGAATGTACCACAGTTTGTCTTTCCATTCTTCTCTTAATGGATACTTGTTTGTCGGTGGACGTTTCTTTACTACCTAGCTATTATGACTAAGGATCTCATGAACATTTTTGTATGTGTTATTGGTGGGTGCATGAACTCCCTTCTCTTTGGTATATATGTAGGACTGGAACTGCTGAGTCATAGGGTAGATTCAGTTACTACATTAGTTTTTCAAAGGGCTGTACTTTTTTTATACTCTGGCTGGCAGTATTTTAGAGTTCCAGACAATCCACATTCTGAACTAAATAAGCAATGACACCTCTTGTGATAACTCATGTTTGCTAAGGTATAGGTCAGAGTCTCACATGCTGTGAAGCTGAAGTATGACTTCTCTGCCTAATTTAATTAATACTGAGTCCAGTTTACTCTCAAACTGCCATGGGAGACAAATATTACTGAATCATTTTGCAGATGAAAAGAATATAAGTTGTAATGTTACTTTCAATGGGCAACATCCATTTTTATCAATCAATGGATATGTAGAATGGTTGTTGATTACAGTGAACGTGATTTAATTTGTGTAAAATAAATTATAAATATATCTTAATATGTGGAACAAGGTTAACAAGCACTATATGTTAAATCTTTTCTTCTTTTTATATATATATATATATTTTTTTTTTTCCTTTGCCTTTCTTTGTTCTGTCTCTCCCACTGAGTATGTGCTCACATCCCCTACCTACACACCTCTTACCTAGGTGATTACCACCTTTGTTAATCTATCTCAAATCCAATGTCTAGAATGAAGAGTTGCAGAACTGCCCATTTCTTTGACAGTACAATTTTGTGAGTTCCAACAGCTCTAAACTTTTGGAACTAATTTTGTTACTCACTATGCCTTGACTAATATTCAATAGATTTTCATTTGTGCATTCTTGATAACTCATATATCCTCAGATATAAGTTGGACCCTATTTCATGCATTTATACCATCTCATGTGCAGCAAATTTCTTGTTTTTGTAGTGATACATCTTGAACTGCAAAGCCCTAAGTGGGACACACAGGTCTTTGGCCAAATTTAGAGAGTAACAGTCAACACAAGGCCACTTCATTCACAAATAACACTCCTCATTCCTTTAGTTTTCTTTTAAGAAAAATAAGTAGCAGTTTACTTACTTTCTTTTCTTTCTTCTTTCCTTATTTTCTTCTTTCTACATTCAAAGACCAAAATATGGCTCTACAGTATCTACCTTCAAAGTTGACTCCTTGATATAGCAAGGCAAATCATAATGAATCTTTCAGAAAATGATTTCTCTCTTTTTCCATATATTGTTTTTAATCCCATATTATCATCTTTGATTAAACAGGCAACAAAAATACAACAAAATAGATTGAGATTTCATTGCATGAGTAGGTGGTCAACTGTAAGTTTTCATATTGTTCAGTTGTCACTTTAACAGGAATATTTTGACTTATTTCCACTCTGAGATGTGCATAACTCAGACTGAAATAGTGATTGCAGTGAATTCTACATTTTAATTAGATGTCTTATTGGCTGGTGATTTGGGAGTTAAAAAAAAGATATAGAATTTAACAATTTCCACCATACCTAAGCCTCTTCCTCCTTTTTCCTTCCTACTTTTCTCTTGGATAAACTTACTTGGGAAATTGTCCTTTAAGCGAATTCCAAATTGGATGTTTCTTAAAATATCTTTGGAAATCCAGTATATTGACAATCTAGAATCTCTCAACTTCCAAACTTTTAACCTACTATGATAATACATCAGTGCATTCCTGTATGTGTGTGTGTACCTGCATAATGAAGAAGCTATACCAGAGATGAATTATTAAATTTTTATGATTTTCTAACACAAGTATTAAATATAGAAAAATTATAAACTCTTTAAAATGACAGTAATATATCTGAAACCACATAATTATGAATTCGATATTTTCCAAGATAATACTCCATTGGAATAATGATAAAAATAACATTTTTGAAGCTTTTGTTACCTGAGCCTTGAGAAAAGTTTAAAAAAAGCACACAGATTGAGTGATTCCCAGTATATAGGTTAAAAAAAAAATTAAAAACACTAGCCATAGTGAAGGAGTAAGTGTAAGATCTAAGGGAAGTCTACAAGACACTGTAGGATTAAAGAACAGTATCCCAAGAAAGGAAGAACATGAAGGAGTGCACACCTTAGACAGAAGATATGGTTCAGCCACCAGATAACAGAGTTCAATAGTTCAGCTAAGCCTGAACAGGTCTGGAGATTCTGGCTGGAAGGCAGGTGCAAGAGCAGGTGATGAGGAACTGGCCACGTGGGCCTGCAGTAAGAGTCCAGAAGCACACAAACTTGAAGAAGGAGCAGCAGTTCTGGGTGGACTCTGCAGCCCTCTGACTGCACACATAGGCTGTGTGTGGGCTCACAGAAAAGGCAGCTTAGGATGTGACCCTTGCAGGGTTGGACACAACTGAAGCGACTTTTAGCAGCAGCAGCAGCAGCTTGCATCACAAGTGCTGCAAACAGACAGTGTGGGAGCTATGATTTCTCTGTTGAGAGGACTGCAGAAAAGTGATCACCAGGCAGAGGTGCCAGGCCCCAGAGGGATCATGGCTGGGGCAGGCTCCACTGGATGGCCTCACAAGCCCACTGCTACCACCTCCTCTCCAGAAAATGAAATTACTTGCTCTTCCCACAGTGTCTCTCCAGCACACTCTGCCGAGAAATTTAACTTCATGCTCATTTTAAAGGGGAAATGCTTGAACAAATCCTGCTGTTCACCACAGAACACATATTAAAGGATATATTCAGGGATGAGAGACAAATAATTGAAAACAGTTCCCACCCTTGGCTACTTAGCTTCCATGCATTCTCTTCTACACGCTTGACCTCTCCAGAAACAGACACAACTTTCTGTTTTACAAGTAAAGTTGTTATTCTTCCCCTAAATGGGAAGATACACAGTCCCAATAGTCACTTATGTCCATCATAAGCTGTATTAATTACTCCTCATATTCAATCATGTATTTGTCTCAAAATATTCTGCAACCTAAATTTAAATCAATTTATACTTATTACTTCTAATAATTCAAATTATTTATTATTTCCAATAAATTATATTAACTTCCTATAACTTATATATAACTGATTTTATACACAACAAGCAGAAAAAAGAGAATGAATCATATATACAAATAAGTGCATGCATTTAAAAAGCATAAAAAACTTTTGTAAAACTACTACAGCCCTAATTTTTGTAAATGGTCACAGGGTTATAGTTGATATCTATGGCATCTTTCACCTATCATTCCCATATTTCCTTTGACTTCAGCCAGAATCTCAACTGTTCTGGGTTCTTTACTTAATTGACTGAGATCTTCATTTCTGAAGAGCCTGAGTCCTCAGTCATCTTACCAACCATAAGTTGGTATAGTTTTCCACAATATTTACAGCTAGATGTGGAAATGCTAAGTGGGTCCCTGGAGATCCTGTGAATTTCAGACATAGTTCTCCTTGTCTTTATTGTACAGCAATAACCAGATTTACCCCTTACCCTTAGAAAACAAAATCAACTACTAGGTTTCCTCCTTTTTAGCTCACCTCCCTTTTTTCTTTCTTTACTTTGTAGCATAGGGAACCAAAAACGAAATTCTCATCTTCCAATTCGGTGGGGCCATCATATGCCCTGGTGGAAGCAATACACTCCTGTGTGCTAAAATCTCCAAACGAGCAGAGCCCAAAGTTGCCAGAAAGATAAGCAACGAATCTGCAAGCGGTTATTAGGTATAATAATGAGAGTAACCAGTTTTGCTTCCATTCCTTGATTCTGATTATGGGGAAGGAAAAAAAAAAAAAACAAAACATGCTGTGCAACAACCTCTGATTAAAAACATAAACTCCACTCTGTAAAATGGAACTTCACCCTTTCACAGTGTTATTTCCCAGTTGACACCATAACTTTAATAAGCCATTTCATCTTTCAATTAGCCCAGCTGCTTTTGGATAATGAGGTACATGATAAGGCCACTCGATTCTCAGGCATGAGCCTGCTGCACCACATTTGCTGTGAAATATATTTCTTGATCTGATGAAATGCTTTATGGAATATCATGATGGTAGATCAGGAACCCTGTACATCCACAGATGATGTTAGAAGAAATATTACCAGTTAGGAAAAACAAATTCATGTCCAGGATATTTGTGTATTCCAATAAGGACAAATATTGTTTCCATAATGGAAGGACAGTGTAATTGACCTGCCACTAGGTGGCAGGGTGGTACTCAGAAATGGTGCCATGTTGGGAATTTGGTGTTGATCTCCCAATGTTAGCAGATTAGGCTATAGATTAGTGACAGCCAGGTTAGCCTTAAAGGACTTCCCCGATGGCTCAGCAGGTAGAGCATCTGCCTGAAATGCAGGAGACTCAGGAGATACGGGTTCAATTCCTGGGTCAGGAGATCCCCTGGAGAAGGAAATGGCAACCGGCCCCAGTATTCTTGCCTGGAGAATCCCATGGACAGAGGAGACTGTGTATAGCCCATAGGGTTGCAAAAAGTTGGACACAGCTAAGGACGCAGGCACAGCATGGCAGGGCAGACAAACAGAAAATCTCAGTCGTGCTCTGAAGAAAGAAGGTTAGCCTTAGTAAGAGGACGTTCATGTTGGGTCTCTGCATAGCCTTCATTCCTACCTTCATGGACAATTTGTTCATGGGTCCATTGAGCAAGAATTGGATTGGCGGGAAAAGAGGCTGACTGATATCCACGAAGGCATTATTTTGTCTACTTGTTAGTGAATCTCTTCTGCAGTGGATGCCTTTTGGTTAGCATTCACATAGAACAAAAAATTTCTCACATTCTCTGTGCATTCTGAGAGGCCCGTATACATGTTTCCCCAAAGCATATTTGTTACCAATCTTCCAATTTTATTTCTTTAAGTCCCTGATTGAATTGAACTATCTACTGAAGTGGGTTGCCATTTCCTAGTCCAGGGGGACTTCCCGACCTAGGGGTCGAACCTTCCCGACATCGCCTCCGCAACTCCTGCATTGGCAGGCAGGGTTTTTTTTTTTCGTTTGTTTGTTTGTTTTTTAAACCACTAGAGCCACCTGGGAAGAACTGAATTATCAACTATTGCCCTAAATCAGTTCTTCACTTGGCCAGCATTCACTTCAGGTGCAGTAAATAAAATAGACTTATGCCTCCTAGGAGGATTTTCCTTCACCAATGTCTTTCAAGATGAATCCGGAGTAGGGCTGTATTTTCATGTCAGTTAATTCAGTCTAATCTAGTGCTATAGTCCTTTCTTTTTGATCTAATACCTTTGGAAACCATTTGCACACCTGTTCCCCAGGTTTCTGCCAGTACACGATAGCAACATTATTTTTCCTGGGTTGCGGTGCCTAATTGTCACCCTGAAGCATGCTGAAATTTGACTCTAGCTATGAGTAGCTTTTTTCTTTATTCAACATTTTTTTCATTGCTGTATTTTTTTTACAATTTTTCAGAGGTATGATAAAGTCGATTGTGACCATCTTTGCTTAAATATTCATTGATGTCACTCTAACAGTGATCTAGCTTTACTCTATATGATGTTCAAATTATTCTGTTACTCTCGTTTTGCCCCTTTAAGTCAACACATGTGCACTTTTCATCAATAATAGTTTACCTCCTTAATTCTCAGTTTTCCTGTGTATTATTATAGAGCCACTTCTCTTTCAGGGTTTGGGAGATTAGTTATATTGTATGACAGCACAATATCTGTCATGAAGAATTTCAATAGCTCTCCATGTTATATGGTAACATTAGCTCTCCTTCATGATTTGTATAGTTTCTTTTCTTCCTGAGTCA
This sequence comes from Bos javanicus, assembly GCF_032452875.1. Lineage (NCBI taxonomy): Eukaryota > Metazoa > Chordata > Mammalia > Artiodactyla > Bovidae > Bos > Bos javanicus. Next base: position 49,624,973 of record NC_083880.1, on the reverse strand, counting down.
TTCAACACATATTTACTTACCACCTCCTAGATGCCAGTCAACTTGCTAACAATGGGAGACATATTAAGGAACAGGATACAACCCCTGCTTGAAAGTGGTCAGTAGCCCAATGACAATTAAATAGGCAAGTACCATACTCAGAAGAGGGAGGCCACAGGTAGGCTTGGTACAGTTTTGAGGGAGATTAGAGAATCCTTTGCAGAGAAAATGATATTTGAAGTTACTAATTTAGAGAAAGTGCACAGGCTAAATTTTCTGAACTGAATAGAAGGAACAGTAGATGTTAGTCAATATAAGGTAAAGAAAGAGGACAAACCCGAAATAGGAACTCTCATGAGCAAAGCCCCTAAAGTTGCCAAAGAGCATGAAATAATTGGGAAAATTTAAGAGGCTGGTTTTACACTGAATGATTTGAGATTGCAGAGAGACTATAATAAATGTTTTAAGGAAGAAAACACAATCATACTTTAAATATTTGTTAGACATTTAAAAAGACAAACCCTCAATTAATCCACAGAGAAAATACTACCTAATTCCATATATTATAAATTACAGAGACCACATTCTATTTATAAACCCACTCAACAAAAACATTCTATGTTTAAGTTTACATGTAAGGAGAAAATTTTAAATGGAAATTAACTATCATATAGAAATAAAAGTGAGTACAAAATACATAACATTTTAGTTATAGGCAGGGCCAGAATAACACTGAGGCATTCAGAATCTTTAACACAACGATTAGAAAAACTGCTAATAAAGGAATCTAGGAAAAGCAAAATTAGCTTTTAAAAGATAGAAGATATACATTTCAACAGTGAGTCAATAAAATATAAAGCATTTTGGACTTAATAAATATAATGGGAAATATTTTTAAGATTAGAATTGATTGGAATAGAATATGCAATCTTCTGTTAATCTAAAAATGGATTATTTTTAGCAAAATACAAACAAGTACATCTAAAAAAGTGTTTGTATAAATACATAATGAATTTAAAGAAGAGCTTGCAAAAATCATAAATAAGAAAAACTGATATAAAAAGACAAACAATTGAATTATAAAAATGTGCTAAAATCTATGATCAGAAATTTCACAGAAGAAGAACTAGATAGGACTAATAAATCCATGAAAAAAAATGATCCACCTCACTAGTAAGCGAGAAATTGCCACCTAAAGTAATACTACCATATTGTTTGCATTGGGGGTTAAAAAAATAAAAGAAAATAGTTCAGTGGCATTCAGGATGGAAATCTATTATAGAGTGAAGTGTCAGACTGTCCCCCAGTGCCCTATTTATTTCTTTGGTCAGGCCCATTTCTCTAGTTAAGTTTTCCAGTTTTTCTTGAGTCCTGCACAAGTGGCTTCCCAGCCTTCCAGTTTCCTAAACATGCTCATATAGGTCAAATTTACATACGGAGTCAAGCTCATACTCTAATAATAAATACTAGTAAGAAAGTATCTATTTTTACTCTTCTTGGACTAAACATTAAAATAGATATATCGTGAAGCCTTTCAATATATATTTACAATGACTCTACTACATGTGAAGATCTTTCTCAGAAAACATATGTGATGAGAATCATATACATATATTAATTACTGAAAATGCCTAAAATGGTAGCCACCCTCATAGATAGTTTCCAGAAGCCCCAGTGCTTGGTCTTCATGCCCTTGTGTGGTTCTCTCCCTCATTCAATCAGGGTTGGTCGTGTAACCAACAGAATATAGAGGAAGTGACAGCATCCTTTCTGAAGTGGGGTCATATAAAGCATTGTGCCTTCCTGGTTGCTCTGGATAACCAGTCACCATGCTGTGAGGACACTCCAGCAGCCCTTTGCCTTTGCCATGAGGTGCTGGGGCTTCCCAATAATAGCCAGGCCTTATCAGCCAAGTGAATGGCTGACCCTCCCACCAGTGAAGCCTTCAGTTGACTGCAGCCTGGCTACACCCTGAGTGTAAACTTATGAGAGACTGAGAAAAAACCATTCAGCCAAGCCAGTCTTCAGTTCTTGACCCAAGGAAATGCTAAGAGATATTTAATAACTATTGTTCTTGTAAACTAAAAAAAAAAATTCAGCGCAATTTTTTAGATAACAATACATAACTAAAATAGCTATGAGTGCTTATTCAAATGTAGTGTCTATTTCAATTTTTTGTTTGTTTGTTTCCCCCTTGGTGGAGGTTTAGTCACTAAGTCATGTCCAACTCTTGCAATCCCATGAATTGTAGCTGCCAGGCTCCTCTGTTCATAGGGTTTTCCATCAAGAATACTGGAGTGGATTGCCATACCTTCTCCTGGGAGTCTTCCTGACCCAGAAATTGAACCCAGGTCTCCTGCATTGCAGGCAGATTCTTAAAGCTATTTATTCACCAAATGACCATAGAAAGCAAGTCTTCAACAGTAACAGGAAGAAATCAGTCTCAAAGAGTATTTAAAGCAGTTTTTAATATGTCTGGTTTTCTGGTATGAAATGCAAATTATTCTATGTTAAAACAGCTGATGTTCTTTGGCAAAGATTGAAAATCTAGGAAGAAACTTTTGTTAACAACTCACTTCAGGAATAGATATATAGACAGAAGTAATTCATTACTGAATATTTCTTTTCTGCTTTGGATATTAATCATCATTTGGAAACTAAATAGGACATATACACACACTAATAGCAAGTAGCTGAGTTCTTTACATGAATGAATGGCAATTTCCATAAATTGTCATTATGCCAAGAACAGGTGAAAGCCTGCAAGGCATTTAGACAGAAACATCCAGGTAACACTGTGATTCTGATAATAAAGGTTTCTTATAAATGGAGCATTTCTTATAAATGGAGTTACTACTTTTAAGCAGTTCTCAGACTAGATGTACTTAGTTCTGTGGCACTTTAGAAGTCCATAGTCACCTCACCCATATTAGGTATGGTTCTCAATTTTATAAATAAGATTTACATGATCTTTGTTTTTCCTTTATGCCTTGACTACATTCCCACTTATATTCTTAATTTTGTTTCTTTGTTTTTTCCACTGCCCAGGATTTTCTTTATTATATATAAATAGTAAAAGTAATTTAAATGTGCGAAGATGACATCCAGATGTTAAAATAATATACATTCACAATTAGAAAAATATAGGGTTGTTCAGGTTTTACAAGAAACTTCCCTGCTGATGGAAGTTGAACATATGATTCTCCCTTTACTCAAGAAAAACCACTTAATAAAAATATATATAAATAAATAAAGCACCCTCAGAAAGTCACAGTAAGATGCAGGCAATCTTCATCATACGAGGCTCCTTGTCTTTGCAAATGACTGGCTATTGTGGGATTTGTGTGGCACTCTGGGTTGATAGGATTTTGTTAGGATCCACACTGATGTTGAGGCTGCTGGCACCCCATCTCATACTTCTCATGTGAAAAGCACCACCTGAGTGTAAGATACTGACAATTATTTCTATGGCATTTTGCTTCAGTTCACTCCATGCCTTCCTATTACTAGCTCACTAATTTCTGTGAAACAAACAGATAAGTTTTATTGCAGAAAGGAAGTTTGATTATGTGCAGAATTCCATTTTATTGAGCTGTTTAATCTACTTGTCTAAGCCATTTTAATATTCTCAATAGATAAAATTACCTGTGCGAGGCTTCTCTCAGATATTAAAGCTTAGCTGTCTTTTGGCCTCAGTTTCAATGTATGATTTCTTATCATACTTTCAGAGGCTACATCAGCTAAGTGACCTGAAGCTCTCCCTACTCTTTGTTCACACCCCTTCACTTGTTGTATTTGAGGGGATGAGGATTAGGAGAATACAACCAACCATAGGAAGTGGGATCCTACTTATTAAAAGTCAAATCTCTAAAGGCTCATGTAGATTTTGCTTTTAAAAGAACTGAGAAGGGCATCTTGGCTGCTGTGTTTTGCAATATGTTAAAAGGTTGTTTTTCAACCTCTATGGTTCAGAAAAGTCAAACCTGAAAGATAACTTCAGCCTATGCTCTCATTCCCTTTCCCTCACTCACCTCACAGGCTACCCCCTCCCCATACCCTCCCGACAACAGCCAATAGCCACTGCAGAGAGTGAACTTTTACTGTGAAAATGCTTTGCTCTGAGTTTGCAAAATATATGCTCATGAATTTGAAAAGGAAAAAAAAGGAAGAAAGAGGAAAGGGGGTGGAATGAAGGAAGGATGGAAGGAAGGAAGGAAGGAGGGAGGGGAGGGAGGAGAAGATGGAGAGAAGGAGGAAGAAGGAAGGAAGGAAAGATTCCCAGGAGTTTTCATTTGTTCCCTTGACGAAATGTATTTAATAGTTTTCTCTAAGATATCTCCAAGGTATGAATGATAACAATGTTTATACCAGAGATAAGAATGAATTGAAATCCTAGTTCACTCTGGGAGCTAATAAAAGTAAAGATTTGAATTTTAAGTATCACTTTCTCCTAGAAGCACGGGAATAAGGAAACAGGGGTCAAAAGGGCAGCAACAGTGCTGTAAGCACTTTATCTGAAATATAAACATCACTGGAGTGCATTTTGGACCAAATTACCTCTCTCAGATCTGGGATGTTAGCATTCCTGCCCTACTTAAGCATGCCAATTTTACTGTGGCTTTGAGGAGGGTTGATCAGGGGACTTGGTTGGACACTTGAGGAAAGGCTTACCTCAAGGACTAATATAACTTAGGCAATTAAAAGGCATCCCACCGAGGAGAACCTCATAAAACCCCGAATCCCTGAAACAGAGTCCTTACCATAAATATCACAGGCAAAGGGAGCATGCATCACTCCATTCAGAAGAGAACTGCAGTCACCTTTGTCTTGTAAACACAGTTAGAGGACCCAGAAACACTGAGCTTGAAAGACTGGACATTCTGCATATTATAAAAATTTCTAGGAATATTTTGTTTTCTGGACAGAAAAATAAATAAATAATATCTATGATTTCTGTACTGTATATCCAGATCTAAGTTTTTCAATAAATTTTGCTATCCTCAAATCCATCATGAAACACTGTGATGAAACCTTAACACTTTGGGTACAGAGACTCTTTTCTTAGGCCAAAGGTGGAAAACCCAAGGGACCATAGGTAAATGAATGGATAAACAAAGGGATGAACTGTAGTATATATGTAACAGTATAATATAATATTATACAGCCTTTAAAAGGAAGGAAATTCTGGTACATGCTATGACTTGAGTGAACCTTGAAGACATCATGCTAAGTGAAGTAAGCCAGTCACTAAAGGACAAATACCACATGATTCCACTTATAAGAGGTAGTCAAATTCATAGAGCAGAAAGTATTACAGGAAGTAAAATGGTGGTTGTCAGGGACTGCGGGTAGGGAGAAGAGTTGTTTAATGAGCAGACTTCAATGTTGCAAGATGAAGAGTTCTAGAGTTAGATGGTGGTCATGGTAGCACAGAATGTGAATGTCTTTAATACCACTGAATTGTATACTCAAACATGACTAAGATAGCAAATTTTTTGTTATGTATATTTTGCCATAATAAAAAATAATAAAAATTTAAAGAGAAGTTTATTATGAAATTAAACCCTTTTTATTTATCTAGGGCTATCTAAATTCACCCAGCTCCGTAAAAGCTATCCTGCCATTCACTTGAGAAATAGATCATTAGAACAATCTCGGGCCCTATACATTTCTTTTTAGAATGCCCTTGACCAAGACAGTTAGTAGCCATTACAAATGAAAGAGAAGTCAGTTAAAATGTTAACAGTTATACTTTTTTCATCGTATTGGTGGATGCTCTCAGCACACAGAGTCTTGCCTCTGGGACTGATACACGTGTACCTGGCAGGATCACCCAGTTGCTAATCCTGCAACCTTACTAATGAATGAGGAGACAAGGATTGTTTTAAAACCCAAACTTTGCAAAGCTGTAAATTGGTTTTGAGTGTTGCTTCCAACAGTCCTAGCCAAAAGGTTGTTCAGCCAGTCTGCTTCTTTTGCTCATTTTGTCTGTTACTAACCTGGTCTATAAATGCTTCCTGCTGGAACTCTTCCTCCTGGATCAGTAGCTTTGATTAACCAGGCATTTCACTTGCTATAAAATATGGATGTTCTAGGAAAGATGAGAGCAAACAAATAAATGAGGATTTGGCTGAAGGAAGGTACAGATTGTCAAGAATAAAAACATAAATTTAAAACTTAAAATATGCTGCACTTCATATTAGTAAGTTGAGAGACTAAGATTTTCAAATAGTGTAGCTTCCATTGGCTTTCAGTTGTCTTTAGGAAACCTCTCCATTTTCACTTTACTTAGTTCTTCAGCATGCTTTCTAAATATACTTGTTATATAAGAGTCATATATTTACACTGCCTTAACAATGAGGGGCTTGAGAATGTGATAAATAAATACAGCCCATGTCCACTATCATTTAATTTTGCATAAAGACCCATTCGGGCTACCCTCATGGCTCGGTGGTAAAAAATCTGTCTGCCAGTGCCTGAGAGAGACATGGGTTCAATCCCTGGGTCAGGAAGATCCCCTGGAGGAAGAAATGGCAACCCACTCCAGTATTCTTGCCTGGAAAACCCCATGGACAGAGGAGTCTGATGGGCTGCAGTCCACAAGGATGCAGAGTCACACTTGACTAAATGACTGAGTACACAGGCAAAGACCCATTCACATGTTGAATGCTTGCAAAACTTTGGCAAAAATACTATGTTTTACACTGAAACAAGAAACTTAGCCTTTGCTTTTAAACTGATAACAGTTCTTCCCTTCTGTTTGGATTAATGGAAAATCATTTTGCTCTGAACTAAACTGCATAGTATTTCTTCTGCGATCCCATGCTCTGGGGTGCATAGCTCAGTTGCTCAGTGCAGGACTGCCTGATCCTCTTCCTACTAAGAGAAACAGGGATGGGAGACTTGGGTGTAGGGTGGGGAGGAGGATGTCCCACACAGGAAAATAACTTCTGGAATTCATCATCCTAATGAAAATACAAACAATGATACATGCTCTGCTTATCAATCATTGTACAATACAGAAGCAGCCCAGGACTTGACACAGTGCTAGTTCTTTCAGCCATGGGGAAAACCAAGTCCCCTGGTGTAGTTTCCATCTTAATGAAAGAGATAAGACAAATATAAAAGAAGGTGGAGAATCCTTCCAAATAAAAATAGCAAGTTTAGGGCTTCCCTGGTGGTTCAGTGGTTTAAAATACACCTTGCAATGCAGGGGACTCCAGTTTGATCCCTAGTTCAGGAAGGTCCCACATGCCATGGGACAACTAAGCCCTTGACCACAACCACTGAGCCCACGTACCTAGAACCTGTGCTCCACCATGAAAAAGCCTACCGCAATGAGAAGCCTGCACACCACAACTAGAGAAAGTCTGTGGGTAGCAACAAATACCCAGCACAACCAAAAATAAATAAATAAATGATTTTTTTAAAATAGCAAGTTTAAATTAATGTGTCAAATATGTAAGTAAATACATATGTCTTCTAGAGCCACAAGAATTATACAACATCAAAGAGACAAGTAAGGAAAATAATTTTATATCTGTCATACTTCAGTCAGAACTTCTATCTTTGTGTGTCTCTCATTTGATAAAGTTAATTTATTTTCACAGTTCAGCATAGACAATGCAAGTAAACTTTAAAAAATGGATGTTGGATGGAAAATAAGAACACATTTACTGCAATAGGTACAGATGCAAGACACCATGAAGAACCCTGCTATACCAGATTCATTTACACAATTATTTGGAAATCCAAACATCTCTGACCAATTTTTAAAAATTAAGCCTTGTCTCATGATTAAAATTAAATAGAAATAGCTGAATGTCCTTAACTGAAATTCAGATGAAACAACTCCATCTTTAAAATACTTTGATTTCTAAAAATGATTTTCACATTTTTTGATGACTTTTAGGTAGCCAAACACATTTTTAAGTCAATATTATGATATTGACTTAAAGATACCCTTGAATATCTGACTCCCATTCCTAAGTCTTCAGTTGTTTAATTTTCTCTTAAGTAATTACTTTTTCCTTACTCTTACTAGTTTGTATGAAATCCTTTATCTAATTTATTTAAGATTAAGTCATTGTATACATTTATCACAGAAAACTAAGTAATGCAAAGTCAGAAAACTAAGAAGAAAAAGCTGGCAAGGACTAGTGCAAAAATTATGATTTATTTGTATAAATATCAGTTCTTTCCCATAAATGACTGGAGTGGTATGGATCAGTCCACAATCTTGCTATTGCTCCAAGCTCTACTGGTAAGCAGACAGAGCTAGGAAATGCCAGGTTTTTAAGCATTAACATCAGCTTTCAAGGCATCACTTGGTTCACCAAGGAACACAACAGAAAGAGAGAGTAGATCCTTGGTAGATAATCACTCTTCACTAAAACTCAATGAACTAAGCAAAAGGGTAAATTTCTAATGATCTCATACACAGACACACATAGATACACACATCCATACATACTCACACCAGAGATAAACTCTTGAAACAAGACCTGAAATCTTGGGGGAAGAATTAAATCTGCAAAAAGTCTATCATTTTTATTATATAAAGAAAGTTCAGCTACCTTTTTTTGTGTGTGTGAATGATTTTGTTGTTATTTTTCAGTCATTAAGCTGTGTCCAACTCATTGAGACCCCTTGGACAGTAGCCTGCCAGGCTCCTCTGTCCATGGGATTTTCCAGGCAAGAATGCTGGAGTTGTTTGTCATTTCCTTCTCCAGGAGATCTTCCTGACCAAGGGATAGAACCTGTATTTCCTACCTTCACAGGGATTGCAGGCAGATTGTTTACCACTGAGCCACCAGGATATTCCATGATAGTTCTTAATATATTTCAAGGCAGTATAGAAATATTGAATATTACAGTGGTGTTGGAGAAGACTCTTGAGAGTCCCTTGGACTGCAAGGAGATCCAACCAGTCAGTCCTGGGTGTTCATTGGTAGGACTTATGTTGAAGCTGACATTCCAATACTTTGGCCACCTGATGCAGAGAGCTGACTCATTTGAAAAGACCCCGATGCTGGGAAAGATTGAGGGCAGAAGGAGAAGGGGACAACAAAGGATGAGATGGTTGGATGGCATCACTGACTCAATGGACATGAGTTTGGGTGGACTCTGGGAGTTGGTGATGAACAGGGAGGCCTCATGTGCTGTGGTTCATGGGGTCCCAAAGAGTCAGACACAACTGAGTGACTGAACTGACTGAACTGAACTGAACTGAACTGAACTCAGTTACATAATAACAGCAACAATGAAAACCAGTCTCCTAATACTCCCCATCAATTTCCATCCAGTATAATAATGGACAAGGAACTTCAATAGCTATTTCTCCAAGGAATATATACACATATGGAAAGATGCTTATAATCATTAGCCATTAGGGAAATGCAAACTAAAACCACAATAAGGGGCCACTTCACACCCACTAGGATGGCTGTAATAAAAAAGACAGAAAATAACAGTATTAGTATAAGGATGTAGAGAACTTGGAACCTTCCTGCACTGCTGGTGAGGATGTGAAATGTTGCAAACACTTTGGAAAATAGTTTTGGCAGCTCCTTAAAAAGGTTAAAAGTAGATTTACCATATGACCCAGAAATTTCACTCCTAAGAGAAATGAAAATATGTGACTTCACAGAAAACTTTACATCAAAATGCTTAGCAAAATTATTTATAATAGCCACAAAATGGAAATGACAAAAATGTCCATCAAAAAATGAATGGATAAGCAAATTGCTTTATCCATGCAATTACATAGCAATAGGAAGGAATGAAGTCTAACATATGCTGCCACATAGACAAACCTTAAAAACATGCTAAATGAAAGAAGCCTGTCACAAAAATAATCATGTGTTATGTGACTCTATTTATATAAAATGTCTAGAACAGGTAAATCCATAGAGCCAGTAAGTAGACTAGTGTTTGCCAGGACTGAGAGAGAAGAAATATGTTGTAATTATTAAAGGGTACTAGGTTCCTTTGGAGGATGATGAAAGTGTTTTAAAATTGTGGTGATGGTTACACAATTAATATGCTAAATGTACTAAAGAGCACTACAATGTAGGCATTAAATGAGTGAATTTTACACTATGTGAATTATATCTCAATGAAGTTGTTAAAGTGAACTCTGATTGTTTACTCACTAAAATGATTAATCTATTGTCTTTTTTTCAGTATTACTAAATATTTCAACTTGCCCGCTTCCCTGGTAGCTCAGATAATAAAGAATCTGCCTGCAATGCAGGAGACCCTGGTTCAATTCCTGGGTCAGGAAGATCCTCTGGAGAAGAGAATGGCTACCTACTTCAGTATTCTTGCCTGGAGAATCCCATGGAACAGAAGAGCCTGGTAGGCTACAGTCCATGTGGTTACAAAGAGTCAGACACGACTGAGCAACATTCACTAAGGAAATAAATAAGGAAATTGATTTTATAAAAAGGGAGGTAAGGGGCTTCCCTGATGGCTCAGTGGTAAAGAATCCACCTGCCAATGCAGGAGACACATGTTCAATCCGTTGTCCAAGAAGATCCCACATGCCACAGAGCACCTAAGCCTGTGTGCCACAACTACTGAGCTGTGTTCTAGAACCCAAAAGTTGTAAATACTGAAGCCTGCAAGCCCTAGAGCCTGTGTTCTGCAAGAAGAAGCCATCGCAATGAGAAGCCTGCGCACTGCAACTACAGAGTAGCCCCCACTAGCTGCAACTAGAGAAAAGCATGTGCAGCATTGAAGACCCAGAGCAGCCAAAAATAAATAAATAAATGTATCTTTTAAAGGGGGTAAGAACCATTTAAATAAACAAACTGGATTGAGCCAAGGTCTTCATTCCTAATACACTCCATGTAAACTACACTCCTCACAACTGAGATTCCACCTCTCAAGTATCAATCACCATTTGTCTTTTAACTCAATCTATACGAATCAGAATCTCTAAGGACAATTTTTACAAATAACCTGGAAGTCACATCTAGAGGTATTTTCCTTCTCTCCACAACACTGAGATTTGGAGTCACTCATGTTGGTTGAAATGTTGCTTGTCCCCTCTCTCTGATTTGGAATTAGAAATAAAAGAGTGGCAGCTAAAGTCAGTCTCTGAAATTATAGTATCTATCAGCAGAGTTTTTTTTTTTTAAATGGAAACATTTCACGAAAATATAATTTATCTGTCTTAATAATACTCAGTTCAGTTCAGTTCAGTCGCTCAGTCGTGTCTGACTCTTTGCAACCCCATGAACCACAGCACATGAGGCCTCCCTGTCCATCACCAACTCCCACAGTCCACCCAAACCCATGTCCATTGAGTCAGTGATGCCATCCAACCATCTCATCTTCTGTTGTCCCCTTCTCCTCCTGCCCTCAATCCTTCCCAGCATCAGGGTCTTTTCAAATGAGTCAGCTCTCTGCATCAGGTGGCCAAAGTATTGGAATGTCAGCTTCAACGTCAGTCCCTCCAATGGACACCCAGGACTGATCTCTTTGCTGAAATCAAAAAAGAGACGTTTCAATTTATAATGAAAGCTTCCATTTCCACTGTTTCAGAGTATATGACTCTGCTTTGTGAAGTTACAATTTCCACTTCATAGAAGAGAGGAAAAAAGGGGAAAGACACTTTAAAATATTGTTGGGAAAACCCACTTTATAAAAATGTCAGCCTCCTTATAATCCAGAGAAACACATGTGATAGAATTTACTAAGACTGCTTTATAATAAAACTACACATTTTGGTCATAAAGGATCTTAGAAAAATTTACTACATATTCAAAATTTATTATAAATTCAGACAATTCTAGTTCTAGTTAATGAATTATCAAAAGGACTTCATGCATTTCATGAAAATTCCCACAGCATGGAAAACATACAACATAAATATAATATCAATTAAAATAATAATTATTATATGTGCCATAAAATCTTACAGCAGATTCTTAGATTAATATTGTAAATTTCTCTGAAAGAGCTTAAAATTGTTTTTTCAAATTCTGTTCCACCAAGCTGAAGTCCCTTTCAAATAACTAGTCTCATTTAAGGTGAGATCTCATACAACCATTTAATAGCCCGGTTTCTTCTCCTGTTGAGTTTTTTTTTTTCTCCCAAGTCCATCAACAATGGCATTTTTGTATAAATAAGTTCTTTCCAAACCATAAAGTACATGTGAGTCATTGGGAATCTTTATAAAGTGCAGATTATTATTCAGTAGGTTTGGAATATGGCTTGAGAATCTGCATTTATTTTGTGTTTTCTAGTGTGGCCATTGCTGGTAGTCCACAGTTCACACTTCGAGTAGGAATTGTTTAAACCATATATTTTTGCACTAATTGTTTTTCAACTCTTCTTTGTGTATTAGTATGTCAACTAAGAGCCTCTTAAATACAGAAACAATTTCTTTTCCATTTTCTTTTTACCTCCATCTCCTAGCATAGTGATCATTAATACTGTCGATGAAAAATATGTAGTTGCCAGTTGACTCTGCTAAAAGCAGGGCAGTAGTATACCATTACTCACAGCTACTTGAACAGAATACAGGTGAAATCTGTTACAAATAGAAGATCATTTTTTCTAATTGTCTGAGTTACATAGTCATAATTGCCTCAAATATTCTGACTGACCCTAGTAAGTCTCAAGGAAATGATGTCTTGGAGGCAAAGAAATTGAGTGATGCAAAAAGACAGATTGAGATGAAAAGAAACAGCTGTCTGCCTACAATTAACACTTAAAAATTCTGATGATATAGCCAAGCTTGAAGGAAAAACCAAAAAAAGACAGTTTTCCTGTGCCCAGAATGCAGAAGGAATTAGAGAAGTAAGTAAGAGCTAATGCTGTGGCAGTGCATTTGGGTATTAGAGTAGAGGTAGGTCCTAGTAGGTGGGAGCAAGGGTTTATGCACACGTGGTGACAGGTTAAGTGATCTCTGGCAGACACAGTGAGGTCCTGGTGAGATCTCCCTTCAGGAAAAAGCATATTGCCCAGCTGCACAGAGTTTCATGAACAGACAGCCTTCAGGTGTTGTTTAACTGCATCAGGCTCCCCTCAGATTTACAGCCTGGAGATTGCTGCAGCCAATGACTAAGCCAGCCTGTGGCATAGGGGCATGACCTCTCCCATACCATGTGGGAGTCCTTTAATTAGCCATCTTTGTCCTGAAGCCTTCTGTTGGACCATATTCAATTAGATCTAGTCAGATGCCTCTTTCTCCCAATCGGCTTCCTCTCTTTTTGATTCCCAAGTGTTTTTCCCTAATAAATTGTTTACACTCCTAACTCCATCACAGCACATGCTTCTGGTAAGACTCATATGACATGACCACAGGTACCAGAGAAGGGGAGCTAAAACCATCTCCCTAGGAAAAATGTTTCCCCTTTAGTCTAGGTGCAGCCATTATTTATTGAATTACTCAGGCTCCACTAGGGATGGTATGGGGAGGGAGGTGGAAGGGGGTTCAGGATGGGGAACATGTGTACACCTGTGGTGGATTCATGGTGATGTCTGGCAAAACCAATACAATATTATAAAGTAATTAGCCTCCAATTAAAATAAATAAATTTATATTAAAAAAGAAAGCAAATCAAAACAAACAAACAAATCAGAAACAAAAATTAACTGCTTCCCAGGTTTCCATGCAGCAAGGGGAATGGAGTATCAGTTTCACCAATCCTTGCCCTCACATGAGGCTGGAAGGTGGAAAAAAAATTAGACTCATTTTCCAACCACTTTTGTAAGAAAAACTATGGCATTCTGGTTGATTAAATCACCCTTCTTATGTTTGTTGAGACTTGAGTTCAAATGACTTTGCAATGATTTCTTTTCTACTTATTTGTCTTCCTTTTACATGCTAGTAAGGTTATGCTCAAAATCCTTCAAGTTAGACTTCTGCAAACCAAGAACTTCCAGATGTAGAAACTAGGTTTTGAAGATGCAGAGGAAGCAGAGACCAGATTACCAACATTGGTTGGATCGTGGAGAAAGCAAAGGAGTTCCAGAAAAACATTTGTGCCATTGATGATGCTAAAGCCTTTGACTGTATGGATCACAACAAACTGTGGAAAATTCTTAAAGAAATAAGAGTACAAGACCATCTTACCTGTCTCCTGAGAAACCTGTATGCAAGCCAAGAAGCAACAGTTAGAACCAGACATGAAACAACTGACTGGCTTAAGATTGGGGAAAGAGTAAAGCAAGGCTGTATATTGTCACTCTATTTAACTTACATGAGGAATCTATCAGGCAAAATGTCAGCCTGGATGAATCACAAGCTGGAATCAAGCTTCCCAGGAGAAATATCAACCACCTCAGATATGCAGATGGTACCACTCTAACAGCAGAAAATGAAGAGGAACAAAAGAGCCTTTTGATGAGGGTGAAAGAAGAGAGTGAAAAAGCTGCTTTGAAATTCAACATTAAAAAAAAAACAAACAAACTAAGATCATGGCATCTGTCCCATCACTTTACAGCAAATGGAAGGAGAGAAGGGGAGTGTAGTGACAGATTTTATTTTCTTGTGCTCCAAAATCACTGCAGACTTGTGACTACAGCCATGAAATTAAGAGATACTTGCTCTTTGTAAGGAAAGCTATGACAAATCTATACAGCATATTAAAAAGCAGAGACATCACTTTGCCAACAAAGGCTCATATACTCAAAGCTATGGCTTTTCCAGTAGTGATGTATGGATGTGAGAGTTGGATCATAAAGAATGCTGAGCACTGAAGAACTGATTCTTCTGAATTGTGGTGCTGGAGAAGACTCTTGAGAGTCCCTTGAACGGCAAGGAGACCAAACCAGTCCATCCTAAATATAAACTCCAAATATTCATTGGAAGGACTGTTGCTGATGCCGAAGTTCTAATAATTTGTCCATTTGATGTAAACAGCTGACTCATCAGAAAAGACCCTGATGTTGGGAAAGATCAAAGGCAAAAGGACAAGGAGATGGCAGAGGATGAGATGCCTTGATAACATCACTGACTCAATGGATTTGAATCTGAGTAAATTCCAGGAGAGAGTAGAGGGCAGAAGAGCCTGGCATGCTGAGGTCCGTGGGGTCACAAAGAGTTGGACATGACTTAGTAACTGGACAACAATATCAGCATAAGTATAACTGACATTATTTAATGACCTTCTTTTATGTTATCTTTTCTAAGATTCATTTTGGTAGTGGTCCAGCACTTTTATAAGTGTCTGTTATAGACTTCTAACTATATAACATTTTCATCTGATGCACCACATCCTAGGATAAATATAATATCACTTCCTAAAGAATTGAGATACTAAGTTACATTAACACCAATACAGTATACTAACGCATATATATAGAATTTAGAAAGATGGTAACAATAACCGTATATACGAGACAGCAAAAGAGACACTGATGTATAGAACAGTCTTATGGACTCTGTTGGAGAGGGAGAGGGTGGGAAGATTTGGGAGAATGGCATTGAAACATGTATAATATCATGTATGAAACGAGTTGCCAGTTCAGGTTCGATGCACGATACTGGATGCTTGGGGCTGGTGCACTGGGACGACCCAGAGGGATGGTATGGGGAGGGAGGAGGGAGGAGGGTTCAGGATGGGGAACACATGTATACCTGTGGCAGATTCATTTCGATATTTGGCAAAACTAATACAATTTTGTGAAGTTTAAAAATAAAATTAAATTAAAAAGAAAGAAAGAAAGAAAGAAAGAAAAATAAATAAATAAATAAATATTCACTCTTTCATCATGAAAATAGTAATCCTCCAGGATGCTGTCCCTGTCATGCCAACACCTGTCTTAGGGATAATTGGATACTTAATGGAAGACTTAAAGCTTAGTGACTGCAATAACTTCGGGTTGAGTTTACTGTTTCCTACCAGAAAATGTTCATTTTTTAATGTGCAGAAAGAGAAAGGAACAACAGAGGATGAGCTGGATGGATGGCATCACCAACTCAATGGACATGAGTTGGAACTTCAAGGAGTTGGTGATGGACACGGAAGCCTGGGGTGCTGCAGTCAATGGGGTCACAAAGAGTTGGACACAACTGAGCGACTGAACTGATACCTATTTTATTCACCTTATTTCAAGAGACTGAGCCAGACCTTCCTGTGAGTGTTTCAGGGTCTTCTGCAGAAGCGTGGGTCATCAGCCACCTGCCAAAGAGACAGGGGCACTGATAGCAACAGTCCTAGTAGGTGTGGTGGATGGCATAAGTCCTCTTGGAGGAGACTGCCATTAGTCCCACTATAGAGCTGGTGGGTGGGCAATCCACAAGCTGCAGAATAATAGACCCCACAACAGACTTCCCAACCTGACAAAGGGATGGGGACTCCCCAGGGAATCTGACATTGAAAGTCAGTAGAATTTGATTATAGAACTTCCACAGCACTAGGGAAACAGAGACTCTAGGAGGGCACAAACAAAACCTCATGCACACCAGGACCCAGGAGAATGGAACAGTGACCCCACAAGAGACTGAGCCAGACTTGCCTGTGTTTGGGAGTCTCCAGCAGAGGTGTGGGTCCACAGTGGCCTGCCACAGGGCCAGGGGCCCTGACTGAAGCAGACCTGGGAGGCACAGCATGCTGGCATAAGTCCTTTGGAGGAGATCGCCATTATCACTACCATAGTTTGGCCTCATGTCAAAATACAGGGAGAGAACACAGCCCCACTCATCAGCAGGAAATTGGATTAAAGATTTACTGAGCATGGTCAGGAAGCAACAGTTAGAACTGGACATGGAACAACAGAAAGGTTCCAAATAGGGGAAGGAGTACATCAAGGCTGTATACTGTCACCCTCCTTATTTAACTTATGTGCAGAGTACATCATGAGAAACGCTGGGCTGGAAGAAGCACAAGCTGGAATCAAGATTGCTGGGAGAAATATCAATAACCTCAGATATGCAGATGATGCCACCCTTATGGCAGAAAGTGAAGAAGAACTAAAGAGCCTCTTGATGAAAGTAAATGAGGAGAGTGAAAAAGTTGGCTTAAAGCTGAACATTCAGAAAACTAAGATCATGGCGTCTGGTCCCATGACTTCATGGCAAATAGATGGGGAAACAGTGGACAGGGTGGCTGACTTTATTTTTCTGGGCTCCAAAATCACTGCAGATGGTGACTGCAGCCATGAAATTAAAAGATGCTTACTCCTTGGAAGGAAAGTTATGACCAACCTAGATAGCATATTACAAAGCAGAGACATTACTTTGTCAACAAAGGTCCGTCTAGTCAAGGCTATGGTTTTTCCAGTGGTCATGTATGAATGTGAGAGTATAAAGAAGGCTGAGCACTGAAGAATTGATGCTTTTGAACTGTGGTGTTGAAGAAGACTCTTGAGAGTCCCTTGGACTGCAAGGATATCCAACAAGTCCATCATAAAGGAGATTAGTCCTGGGTGTTCATTGGAGGGACTGATGTTGAAGCTGAAGCTCCAATACTTTGGCCACCTGATGAGAAGAGCTGACTGATTAGAAAAGACCCTGATGCTGGGAAAGATTGAAGGCAGGAGGAGAAGGGGACGACAGAGGATGAGATGGTTGGATGGCATCACCAACTCAATGGACATGGGTTTGGGTGGACTTTGGGAGTTGGTGATGGACAGGGAGGCCTGGCATGCTGCAGTTCATGGGGTCGCAAAGAGTCGGACATGACAGAGTGACTGGACTGAACTGAACTGGCCTTGGAGTACAAAATGAAGTAGGGCAAAGGCTAACAGAGTTTTGCCAAGAGAACACTCTGGTCATAGCAAACACCCTCTTCCAACAACACAAGAGATGACTCTACACATGGACATTACCAGATGGTCAATACTGCAATCAGATTGATCATATTCTTTGCACCCAAAAAAGGAGAAGCCCTATACCATCAGGGAAAAAAGACCAGGAGCTGACTGTGGCTCAAATTATGAACTCCATATTGCAAAATTCAAACTTGAATTGAAGAAAACAGGAAAAATGCTAGGCCATTCAGGTATGACCTATGTCAGATCTCTTATGATTATACAGTAGAACTGATGTAAGATTCAAGGGATTAGAATGATAGACAAATTGCATGAAGAACTATGGATGGAGGTTTGCATCATTGTATAGGAAGTGGTGATCAAAACCATCTCCAAGAAAAAGAAAGGCAAAATTGTTGTCCTAAGAGGCCTTACAAATAGCTGAGAAAAGAAGCAAAAGGCAAAGGAGAAAAGGAAAGACATTCTCATCTGAAAGCAGAGCTCTGAAGAACAGGAACGAGAGATAAGAAAGCACTCTTAAGAGACAAGTGCAAAGAAACAGAGGAAAACAATAGAATGAGAAAGAATAGAGATCTCTTCCTAAAAATCAGAGACACCAAGGGAATATTTCATGCAAAGATAGGCACAATTAAGGACAGAAAATGTTTGGACCTAACAGAAACAGAAGATATTAAGAGGAAGTGGCAAGAATACACAGCAAAACTGTACCAAAAAAGGTCTTAATGACTCAAATAACCACAGTGCTGTAGTCACTCAACTAGAGCCAGATATCCTGGAGTGTGAAGTCAAGTGGGCCTTAGGAAGCCTGACTATGAACAAAGCTAGTGAAGGTGATGGAAATCCATCTTAGCTATTTGAAATCCTAAAAGAAAATGCTGTTAAAGTACTGCACTTCATATGCCAGCAAATTTGGAAAACTCAGCAGTGGCCATAGGACTGGAAAATGTTCATTCTCATTACAATCCCAAAGAAGGACAATGACAAAGAATGTTCAAACTACCACACAGTTGAACTCATTTACATGTTATCAAGGTAATGCTCAAAATGCTTCAAATGAGGCTTCAACAGTACCTGAACTGAAAACTTCCAGATATTCAAGCTGGATTTAGAAAAGGCAGAGGAACCAGAGATCAAATTGCCAACATCCGTTAAATCATAGAAAAAGCAATGGAATTCTAGAAAAACATCTACTTCTTCATTGGCTACACTGAAGACTTTGTTTGGATCACAAAAAACTGGAAAATTCTTAAAGAGATACAATACCAGGACATTTTACCTGACTCCTGAGAAACCTGTATGCAGGTCAAGAAGTAACAGTAAGAACCGAACAGGAAACAATCAGATCAGATCAGTCGCTCAGTCGTGTCCGACTCTTTGTGACCCCATGAATCGCAGCACGCCAGGCCTCCCTGTCCATCACCAACTCCTAGAGTTCACTCAGACTCACGTCCATCGAGTCAGTGATGCCATCCAGCCATCTCATCCTCTGTCGTCCCCTTCTCCTCCTGCCCCCAGTCCCTCCCAGCATCAGAGTCTTTTCCAATGAGTCAACTCTTCGCATGAGGTGGCCAAAGTACTGGAGTTTCAGCTTTAGCATCAGTCCTTCCAAAGAAATCCCAGGGCTGATCTCCTTTAGAATGGACTGGTTGGATCTCCTTGCAGTCCAAGGGACCCTCAAGAGTCTTCTCCAACACCACAGTTCAAAGCATCAATTCTTCAGCGCTCAGCCTTCTTTACAGTCCAACTCTCACATCCATACATGACCACAGGAAAAATCATAGCCTTGACTAGATGGACGTTTGTTGGCAAAGTAGTGTCTCTGCTTTTGAATATGCTATCTAGGTTGGTCATAACTTTCCTTCCAAGGAGGTAAGTAATTTCATGGCTGCAGTCACCATCTGTAGTGATCTTGGAGCCCAAAAAAATAAAGTCTGACACTGTTTCCACTGTTTCCCCATCTATTTCCCATGAAGTGGTGGGACCGGATGCCATGATCTTAGTATTCTGAATGTTGAGCTTTACGCCAACTTGTTCACTCTCCACTTTCACTTTCATCAAGAGGCTTTTGAGTTCCTCTTCACTTTCTGCCATAAGGGTGGTGTCATCTGCATATCTGAGGTTATTGATAGTTCTCCCAGAAATCTTGATTCCAGCTTGTGTTTCTTCCAGTCCAGCGTTTCTCATGATGTACTCTGCATATAGGTTACATAAACAGGGTGACAATATACAGCCTTGACAAACTCCTTTTCCTATTTGGAACCAGTCTGTTGTTCCATGTCCAGTTCTAACTGTTACTTCCTGACCTGCATACAAATTTCTCAAGAGGCAGATCAAGTGTTCTGGTATTCCCATCTCTTTCAGAATTTTCCACAGTTTATTGTGATCCACATAGTCAAAGGCTTTGGCATAGTCAATAAAGCAGAAATAGATGTTTTTCTGGAACTCTCTTGCTTTTTCTATGATCCAGCGGATGTTGGCAATTTGATCTTTGGTTCCTCTGCCTTTTCTAAAACCAGCTTGAACATCAGGAAGTTCACGGTTCATATATTGCTGAAGCCTGGCTTGGACAATTTTGAGCATTACTTTACTAGCGTGTGAGATGAGTGCAATTGTGCAGTAGTTTGAGCATTCTTTGGCATTGCCTTTCTTTGGGATTGGAATGAAAACTGATCTTTTCCAGTCCCGTGGCCACTGCTGGGTTCTCCAAATTTGCTGGCATATTGAGTGCAGCACTTTCATAGTATCATCTTTCAGGATTTGGAATAGCTCAACTGGAATTCCATCAGCTCCACTCAATGGACAGGTTCAAAACTGGGAAAGGAGTATGTCTAGGCTGTATATTGTAGTTCTGCTCATTTAACTTATATCAGAATACATCATGTGAAATACCAGTCTGCCTGAAGCTCAAGCTTGCATCAAATTGCCGGGAGAAATATCAGTTATTTCAGATATGCAGATTACACCATCCTAAAGGCAGAAAGCAAAGAAGAACTAAAGAGCCTCTTGATGAACATGAAAGAGGAGAGTGAAAGAGCTGGCTTAAAACTCAACATTCAGAAAACTAAGATCATGGCATCCAGTCCCATCACTTCATGGCAATCAGATGGGGAAACAATGACAGACTATTTTCTTGGGCTCTTAAATCGCTGCAGACACTGACTACAGCTATGAAATTAAAAGATTCTTGCTCCTTGGAAGAAAAGCTATGATAAACCAAGACAGCATATTAAAAGGCAGAGACATCACTTTGCCGACAAAGGTCCATATAGTCAAAGCTATAGTCTTTCCAGTAGTCATTTATGAATGTGAAAGTTGGCCTATAAAGAAGGCTGAGCACCAAAGAATTAATGCTTTAAAAAAATTATTTTAATTGGAGGCTAATTACTTTACAATATTGTAGTGGCTTTGCCATACATTGATATGAATCTGCCATGGGTATACATGTGTCCCACATCTTGAATGTCCCTCCCACCTCCCTTCCCATTCCATCTTTCTGGGTCATCCCAGTGCACCAGCCTTGAGCACCCTGTCTCATGCATCCAACCTGGACAGGTGATCTGTTTCACATATGATAACATAGACGTTTCAATGCTATTTTGAATTGTGGTGCTGGAGAAGACTCTTGAGAGTCCCTTGGAGAGCAAGGAGATAAAACCAGTCAGTCCTAAAGGAAATCAACCCTGAATGTTCATTGGAAGGACTGACGCTGAAGCTGAAGCTTCTATACTTTGGCCATCTCATGCAAAGAGCCAACTCATTGGAAAAGGCCTTAATGCTGGGAAAGATTGAAAGCAAAATGAGAAGTGGATGACAGAGGATGAGATGGTTAGATAGCATGACTGACTTAATGAACAGGAATTTGAAAAATCTCCTAGAGATGGTGAAGGACAGGGAAGCCTGGCGTGCTGCAGTTCACAGGGTTGCAAAGAGACCCAACTGCGTGAATCAAAAACAACAATACCTCTTCATCAACTTTAGTTATGATTAAAAGTAGATTTTTCATATTGAGGGAATCTAAATTCCCCAAAATTTTAACCTGGATAAAATCTAGTTATGTTTGTTTGTTTGTTTGCTTTGTTTTTAGTGTACACATACATGCGTGCACACACACATACATGCAAGGTCCAATATTTTAGGTAAATTAATATCTTAGAAATGTTTTATTATCTCATTGACTCACTGCTTATATTCTATCCTCTAAAATCTTCTTAGGCTAGTAAAACCATCTTTTTTCAGTTAAACTTGACCCAGCAGGATGTTTGAATGCCAAATGTTAGAACAAACAGTTTAGGCAATTAAAGACCTAGGCCTTGATGGCTTGGGCTGGGATTTCAACTGGCTGTTAAATAATCATCTAATTGTGGCTGTGGACAGGACATTGGGAAGTCAAGCAGGAGTAACTCTCCTGCATCTGGAATTGAGATGAATTATGTGTCCATAAATATGAGGCAGATATCAAGTTACTCATTATGTTACACAAAGAATCAAGGAAACAGAGCAAGCAGTGAAGCTAGTTAAGGGAATCCATGAAATTAAAGCTTATCTGTTTGAAAATCAACTTTGACTAGACAGTGAATACCTATCATTATAAGTACAGTAGGTAAATTGTGATTTGAGTGGAATGCATTTGTATATATAGCCTTAGCTGATAGAATGTATTTTGGTAAATTTTCACAAATTAGACTCTCTAAACAAGGTTGATTAGGTTTATTCTCTATCATTATCTTAGTGGCTCAAAAACATGAGATAAATTTTGTAAAATGTGGCAGGGTGGGGTGGGGTAGCAGAAGGCTAGTGCTGAAGAGTGGCGCGGACTGGCCAGGGAAGGCGACTGAAGGTGGCCTGGACTAGAGATCTTGGACCTATCAGTTATAAAGGATGTGGAAAATAAATGTATGATTTGTCTTTTTATTCCAAAGTAGTCTTTTCTGACCTTGTGATCTTATTTCTGTATAAACTCCTAGTTTAAAAGAGAAAATAATGGGTTAACTTCCTTTTACTGTAAGCCTGTTCTTCTCTACCTGTTCTGAGGAGCTTTTTATATTAAGAGCTGACTGGGCCTGGTTCAAGTAATACCAGTTTTTCTAGATATTTTACAGAAATTTAATGTCAGCACTTCTCATAGGACAGAAATGTCCCACCAATTTCTAATGAGTGGCAAAGGAAATTAAAACTTGAGAAAAATTCTCCTTCAAAGGGAAACTTTCTACAGAGTCTTTTTTAGGCTAGTTCCATTCATACCCATCCTTTCTAAGCCAACAAAAAGGGAATCTATAGAAATACAATAAATTACTCCTACATATTTACACAGTTGAATATGAGATAAGTGACATTTTAGTTGACTCTTTAGGGATATTTTATTATAATAAAAAAGAACCTGTATTCTAAAATAATAATGATAATAATAGTAGCAATAAAAGATAATAGTAATACATTACAATACACTAATAACAAATTCAGTGTCCTATTGAGACACATACAAATTTCTAGACAAAAGCTTCAGACTAATTGTAGCTTCTGTACCTCTCATGCCCACACAATCTTCCCTGTCAACTAGTGGGGCATCACAACTATGGATGAAATTCTCTTTCAAAATTCCTATTACAAGTAAAGAGTTCACTATGTTCTTTTGTAGGGAATAAGAAAAAAATGAAATATAATGCCTTTTCTGAGCATTAAAGTGACTTCAGAATCTGTACTGATATCTCCTGCTTCTTTTCTACTATTGATAATTCATGTCTTCTCTCTTTTGTTTATCTTTGTCATTTTTGTATCTCATTTGCCACTAGGGGTAAAGGATCTGCCTGCCAATTCAGGAAATGAGGAAGGTATGGGTTCAATCCCTGAGTCAGGAAGATCTCTGGAGTAGAATGGCAACCTGCTCTATTATTCTTGCCTGGAAAATTCCATGGACAGCGGAGCCCAGTGGGCTACAGTCCGTGGAGCCACAGAGTCAGACACAACTGAGCAACTGAGCACTGTCATTCTTGCTAGAACTTGTCAACTTCATTAATCTTTTCTATGAAATTAATTTTATTTCATCGATTAAAAAATAAATATATAGTTTTCAACGTCATTGATTTCTGCTCTTGTCTTTATCAGTTTGTTCTTGCTTTGAGTTTAATTTTATTTTTCAAGCTTCCTTCTCTTTAAACTTCCTCTTTGATACCTAGATTACTGAGAAATGTGCTATTTCATTTGTAAGTATTTGGAGATTTTCCTATTATCTTTTTGTTATAGATTTCTAGTTTGATTTTACTATGGTCAGAGAACACAGACTGCATTATTTAAATTCTTTTAAATTTATTGAAGGTTGTTTATGGCCCAGAATATGTTCTGTATTGTGTTATATTTTGTTACCAATATGTGTTATATTGGTGCCTGAAAAGAAAGTGTAGCCCATTTTTGGTGATGGTGGATTTGAATTCTTCTATATTCTAGCTGATTTTCTGTCTGGTTGTTCTATCAATTAATGAAATATGGGTTTAAAATCCCTAGCCATAATTCTGAATTTGTCAATTTCTTTTCTCTATTCCATCAGTTTGTTTCCCATATTTTGTTTTCTAATACATGGGACAATGTTAATGAATCTTAAGGGCATTATGCTCAATGAATAAAACCAATCTCAAAGGTTCATGGTTCCATTTATATAATGGGTAATAGAATAGTGGTTCCCAGGGGTTAGATATTTCAAGATGGGCAGGGAGAGGGGAGGACAATAATAAAAGGATAGCATGAAGAAGGTCTTGTTGTGGTTACAAAAATTTAAACATGTTATAAAATGACATGGAACTGCACACACACAGTGTTCCAACATAAAATTCCTAGTTTTGATATTGTACTGTAACAATATAAGAGCAATCATTGGAATAAACTGGGTAAAGGGTACATGGGACTTCTCTGAACTATCTTTACAACTTTATGAACAGATACAATTATTTCAAAGTAAAATACTTTTAAAACAACAGAATGCCAGTTAAATTTGAATTTCAGATAAAAAATGAATAACTCTTTAGTATAAGAATACCCCCACGTGATATATGGGTTAAATGTATACTATTTATTGTTTATCTGAAATTCAATTTTAACTGCATATTCTATATTTTATCTGGCAATCCTACCTGGGGTACTGCATCTAATTTCCATGGATGGGGGAAGAGAACAAAAAAGATAGCTTCAAATATTTGAATCTTATAAGCTGAGGGAAAACAACAGTGAATAGTCAGCAAAACACACTCATTTAACCTGTAATCATAATCCTTTCTCTCAAGCTTCAGTCTAGCTTTGTCCCATATTGAATTCAGTAGCTGGTCTTCAGTTATCAGAATCTAGATTTTACTCTTGATAGTTCAGTTCATTTCAGTTCAGTCGCTCAGTCGTGTCCGACTCTTTGCAACCCCATGAACTGCAGCACGCCAGGCCTCCCTGTCCATCACCATCTCCTGGAGTTCACTCAAACTCATGTCCATAGAGTCGGTGATGCCATCCAGCCATCTCATCCTCTGTCATCCCCTTCTCCTCCTGCCCCCAATCCCTCCCAGCATCAGAGTCTTTTCCAATGAGTCAACTCTTCACATGAGGTGGCCAAAGTATTGGAGTTTCAGCTTCCACATCAGTCCTACCAATGAACAACCCGGACTGATATCCTTTAGGATGGACTGGTTGGATCTCCTTGCAGTCCAAGGGACTCTCAAGAGTCTTCTCCAACACCACAGTTCAAAAGCATCAATTCTTCAGTGATCAGCTTTCTTTATAGTCCAACTCTCACATCCATACATTACTGGAAAAACCATAGCCTTGACTAGATGGATCTTTGTTCACAAAGTAATGTCTCTGCTTTTTAATATACTGTCTACATTGGTCATAACTTTTCTTCAAAGAAGTAAGCATCTTTTAATTTCATAGCTGCAATCACCATCTGCCGTGATTTTGGAGCCCCCAGAATAAAGTCAGCCATTGTTTCCACTGTTTCCCCATCTATTTGCCATGAAGTCATGGGACCAGATGCCTAGATTTTAGTTTTCTGAATGTTGAGCTTTAAGCCAACTTGTTCACTCTCCTCTTTCAACTTTCATCAAGAGGCTCTTTAGTTCTTCTTCATTTTCTGCCATAAAGGTGGCGTCATCTGCATATCTGAGGTAATTGATATTTCTCCCGGCAATCTTGATTCCAGCTTGTGCTTCTTCGTGCCCAGCGTTTCTCATGATGTACTCTGCATATAAGTTAAATAAGCAGGGTGACAATATACAGCCTCGACAAACTCCTTTTCCTATTTGGAACCAGTCTGTTGTTCCATGTCCAGTTCTAACTGTTGTTACCTGACCTGCATACAGGTTTCTCAACAGGCAGGTCAGGTGGTCTGGTATGCTCATCTCTATCAGAACTTTCAACAGTTTATTGTGCTCTACACAGTCAAAGGATTTCCTGGAACTCTTTTGCTTTTTCGATGATCCAGTGGATGTTAGCAATTTGATCTCCGGTTCCTGTGCCTTTTCTAAAGCCAGCTTAAACATCTGGATGTTCATAGTTCACGTATTGCTGAAGTCTGGCTTGGAAAAATTTAAGCATTACTTTACTAACGTGTGAGATGAGTGCAATTATGCAGTAGTTTGAGCATTCTTTGGCATTGCCTTTCTTTGAGATCGGGATGAAACCTGACCTTTTCCAGTCCTGTGGCCACTGTTGAGTTTTCCAAATTTGCTGACATATTGAGTGCAGCACTTTCACAGCATCATCTTTCAGGATTTGAAATAGCTCAACTGGAATTCCATCACCTCCACTAGCTTTGTTAGCAATGATACTTCCTAAGGCTCACCTGACTTCACATTCCAGGATGTCTGGCTCTAGGTGAGTGATCACACCATCATGATTATCTGGGTCATAAAGATCTTTTTTGTACAGTTCTTCTGTGTATTTTGGCCACCTCTTCTTAATATCTTCTGTGTATGTTAGGTCCATACCATTTCTGTCCTTTATTGAGCCCATTTTTGCAGGAAATGTTCCCTTGGTATATCCAATTCTCTTGAAGAGATCTCTAGTTTTTCCTAGTCTATTGTTTTCATCTATTTCTTTGCATTGATTGCTGAGGAAGGCTTTCTTATCTCTCCTTTCTATTCTTTGGAACTCTGCGTTCAAATGAGTATATCTTTCCTTTTCCCCTTTGGTTACTTCCCTTATTTTCACAGATATTTGTAAGGCCTCCTCAGACAGCCATTTTGTTTTTTACATTTCTTTTTCTTGGGGATGGTCTTGATCCCTGTTTCTGGTACAATGTCATGAACCTCTTTCCATAGTTCATCAGGCACTCTGTCTAACAGATCTAGTCCCTTAAATCTATTTCTCACTTCCACTGTATAGTCATAAGGGATTTGATTTAGGTACAAAATGCTACTGATCAGAAAGACCTACATCACAGGGATAGGGCAATAATAGACATTGTCCATAGATCTCACAGAGGAAGAACCTATATCCTTTGTAATAAGCAAGAGTAGAGTCATTTATCAGGTCTTCCCTGGTAAGAGGAGAGTAGTGATGATGTTAGAAGACAAACTTCTTCTTTCCAGTTTGTGAATCAGATGATCTGGGTATATGCCTGCATAGCTAACCTCTCAGTTACATGCACCTCACAGCCAGGGGTCACAGTGTAATCTCAGAAAAGGCCCATGCCCATGGTCCAAACAGCTAGCCCAGGTGTATTTAGAGACAGGCTGCCCATCCAGAAAAATTCTCAGAGATACACCCAAAATTACATTATACCAAATATCTAGGAGCCTATGGCCTTGTCATATGTCCACCCTTATGGCAGAAAGCAAAGAAGAACTAAAGAGCCTCTTGATGAAAGTGAAAGAAGAGAGTAAAAAAAGCTGTTTTAAAACTCATCTTTCAGAAAACTAAGATCATGGCATCCAGTCTCATCACTTCATGGCAAATAGATGGGGAAACAATGGAAACAGTTATAGACTTATTTTTTGGGCTTCAAAAATCACTGCAGATGGTGATGGCAGCCATGAAATTAAAAGATGCTTGTTCCTTGAGAGAAAAATTATGACCAATCTAGACAGCATATTAAAAAGCAGAGGCATTACTTTACCAACAAAGGTCTGTCTAGTCAATGTTATTGGTTTTCCAGTAGTCACGTATGGATGTGAGAGTTGGACTATAAAGAAAGCTGAGTGCCAAAGAATTGATGCTTTTGAACTGTGGTGTTGGAGAAGACTATTGAGAGTCCCTTGGACTGCAAGGAGATCCAACCAGTCCATGCTAAAGGAAATCAGTCCTGGATATTCTTTGGAAGGACTGATGCTGAAGCTGAAACTCCAATACTTTAGCCAACTTTTGCGAAGAATTGACTCATTTGAAAAGACCCTGATGCTGGGAAAAACTGAAGGAAGAAGGAAAAGGGGATGACAAAGGACGAGATGGTTGGGTGGCATCACTGACTTTGAGCAAGCTCAGGCAGTTGGTGATGAACAGGGATGCCTGGCATGCTGTAGTCTGTTGGGTTGCAAAGAGCCAGACACAACTGAGTGACTGAACTGACTAAACAGATGCCCATGACAAGCTAACATATGAAATTAATTCATCATCACAAATAAATTACAAGCATAGTTTAAGAAGAAAAGGCAGGAAGGAAAATGGACTTGGATCCTTGATAGCAATAAGGAATGAGCATTAAAAAAAAAAAAAAAAGCTCTTTAGCAAGGAGATAAAACCAGTCAGTCCTAAACGAAATAAATCCTGAATATTCACTGGAAGAACTGATGATGAAGCTGAAACGCTAATACTTTGGCCACCTGATGCAAAGAATCAACTCACTGGCAAAGACCCTGATGCTGGGAAAGACTAAAGGCAAAAGGGCAGCAGAGGGTGAGATGGTTAGATAGCATAAGTGACTCAAAGGACATGAATTTGAGTAAACTCCAAGAGATAGTCAGTACTCTTGCCTGGAAAATCCCATGGATGGAAGAGCCTGGTAGGCTGCAGTCCATGGGGTCGCCAAGAGTCGGACATGACTGAGAGACTTCACTTTCACTTTTCACGTTCATGCATTGGAGAAGGAAATGGCAACCCACTCCAGTGTTCTTGCCTGGAGAATCCCAGGGACAGGGGAGCCTGGTGGACTGCTGTCTATGGAGTCGCACAGAGTCGGACACAAGTGAAGCATCGTAGCAGCAGCAGCAGCAGCAAGAGATAGTGGAGGACAGAGGAACCTGGGGTCCTGCAGTCCATGGGGTTGCAAGGAGTCAGACTTGGCTTCATTTCAGTTCAGTCGCTCAGTCGTGTCCAACTCTATGTGATCCCATGGACTGCAGCATGCCAGGATTCCCTGTCCATCACCAACTGCCAGAGCTTACTCAAACTCATGTCCATACAGTCAGTGATGCCATCCAACCATCTCATCCTCTGTCGTCCCCTTCTCCTCTCACCTTCAATCTTTCTCAGCATCAGGGTCTTTTTCAATCCCTCAGTTCTTCGCATCAGGTGGCCCAAGTATTGGAGTTTCACCTTCAGCATCAGTCCTTCCAATGAACATCCAGGACTGATCTCCTTTAGGATGGACTGGTTGGATCTCCTTGCAGTCTAAGGGACTCTCAAGGGTCTTCTCCAACACCACAGCTCAAAAGCTTCAATTCTTTGGTCCTCAGCTTTCTTTAGAGTCCAACTCTCACATCCATACATGACTACTGGAAAAATCATAGCCTTGCCTAGATGAACCTTTGTTGGTAAAGTAATCTCTCTCCTTTTTAATATGCTGTCTAGGTTGGTCATAGCTTTTCTTCCAAGGAACAGTTCAGTTCAGTTCAGTCGCTCAGTTGTGTCCAACTCTTTGTGAGCCCATGAACCTCAGCATCTCATCCTCTGTCATCCCCTTCTTCTCCTACCCTCAATCTTTCCCAGCATCAGGGTCTTTTCAAATGACTTTCCATCATAACTTCCTTCCAAGGAGTAAGTATCTTTTAATTTCATGGCTGCAATCACCATCTGCAGTGATTTTGAAGCCCCTAAAAATAAAGTATCTTTTAATTTTTTTTGTTGCCGTCACCATCTGCAGTGAGTGCTGCGATTCATGGGGTCGCAAAGAGTCGGACACGACTGAGCGACTGAACTGAACTGAAAAGTAAAGTCTGTCAATGTTTCCATTGTTTCCCCACCTATTTGCCATGAAGTGATGAGACTGGATGGCATGATCTTAGTTTTCTGAATGTTGAGTTTTAAGCCAACTTTTTCACTCTCCTCTTTCACTTTCTTCAAAAGGCTGTTTTTCGCTTTCTGCCATAAGTATGGTGTCATTTGCATATCTGGGGTTATTGATATTTCTCCCTGAAATCTTGATTCCAACTTGCGCTTCGTCCAGCCCAGCATTGCTAATGATGTACTCTGCATATAAGTTAAATAAACAGAGTGACAGTATACAGCCTTGACATACTCCTTTCCTGATTTGGAGCCATTCTGTTATTCCATGTCCAGTTCTAACTGTTGCTTCTCAACCTGCATACAGATTTCTCAGGAGGCAGGTCAGATAGTCTGATATTCCATCTCTTTAAGAATTTTCCACAGTTTGTTGTGATCCGCATAGTCAAAGGCTTTGGTGTAGTCAATAAAGCAGAAGTAGATATTTTTCTGGAACTTTCTTGCTTTTTTGATGATCCAGTGAATGTTCACAATTTGATCTCTGGTTCCTCTGCCTTTTCTAAATCCAGCTTGAACATCTTGTCCTTCAAGGCAAAGAAGGACATCTGTAGGGAAATCTACCCTTCAGGACTCTAGTCCTTCTGGGAGTTGGCCCTGCGCTGGTTTGTGCATTTTCACATCGTCTGTCCTCCTAGAATAGAATATGGTGGAGCAGGAGGACGTGCACTCATCTTCTCCTGTGAGAACTCCAAAATTACAACTCACTGCTGAGCAACCATCAACAGGAGAATGTTGGATCCCACCAAAAAAATATAACTCACGTCCAAGGGCAAAGAAGCCCCAGCAAGATGGTAGGAGGAGCAAAATTGCATTTAGAATTAAACCCCATACCCACCAGAGACACTCAGATGGCTCAAACAAACCTTGTGTGCACCAGGACTCAGAGACCCCACAAAGACTGAGCTAGAGTTGTGTTTGAGTGTCTCCTGAGGAGGTATGGGTCAGCAGTGGACTGCTGCATGGGCAGGGGCTCTGGGTGCAGTAGACCTGGGTATGGCATAAGCCCTCTTGGCAAAGGTTGCCATTAACCCCACCATAAGGAAATGGCAACCCACTCCAGTATTCATGCCTGGAAAATCCCATGGACTTGAGGAGCCTGGTAGGCTATAATCTATGGGGTCACAAAAAGTCGGACATGACTGAGCGACTTCTGTGTGTGTTCTGTGTGTAAAGCCACCACAACCTACACAGGAATGGGAAAACAGACTCTTGGAGGGCAGGAACAAAACCTTGTGCACATTAGGACCCAGTAGAAAGGAGCAGTGACCCCAGAAGAGACTGATCCAGACGTGCCCGTGAATGTCCAGGAGTCTCCAGCAGAGGCATGAGTCGGTGGTGGCTGACTGCAGGTTTGGGAGCACTGAGTGCAGCAGTGAGTGCATGGGACCTTTTGAAGGAAGTCTCCATTATCTTCATTATCTTCCACCATAGTTTGGCCTCAGGTCAAACAACAGGGAGGGAACACAGCTCCGCCCATCAACAGACTAGACTTAATGACTGAACAACAACAAAAATGCTCCAGACTTTTCTCTATGTGAGATAAATGAATCCACATTTGCTCACTGGTACTGGATCTCTGTCATATGCAGCTGTACATGGTGCACAGCTAAAAATCACACAGTCATCAAAAACATAATGCCTATATTCTATATCCCGTGTTCATGATAGATATCAGTGATGAATCCAAGATCTCCTTTCAATTGATATTAAGATAGATCTAGAGATGGGCAACAAACTGATGAGAGCTGGTATGCAAAAGGGTATCTATTTGCTACTTTGGTTGGTAGGTAGGATGGGGGTCACTACACTTGTCAGGAAAATATTTTTTGAAATCTCACACTTACTCTGCTACTGTTTCTTATGACCTGAGAAGCCCCCTTTTCTCCAGAGTTTTGCCAACACTAATGCCACCCAGTTTTTCTTTCTCAAATAATAGTTATAGGGTAGAATCTGGTATTTTCTGACTGTATTGTCCCTTTCTTCTTTGCTGGCTCCAAATATCTTCATGTTTCAATGCTAATTATGACCTTGAAACAAAAAAGGTCTCCTCTGCAACAGCAAGAGAAGGTGTGCAAGATATGTATTTGCTTATTCATTAGTGAACATTGCATTCAGCTGCCTTTAACTGTCAGGAAGGCCATATCTACTTCTTTGACAGAACATTTGTTCAAGACATCCCCTTTCTGGAAACATGCTTTGCCTTTCTTATCCCTCAAAGCCCAGATAAAGAACCATCTGACTCTCCAAATCCATTCCAGCCTTCTCATTTCCTGATGACAATTCACTCCTTACTGCACAGCTCCCATTTTGCCAGTAAGAACTACCTGGTTTTGTTATTTATCTGTGCAGATGCCCTGCCTCCCTTGGTAATCTTTAGCTTCTTGGTATCTCTTGTATAACAACTGTGTTTCCAATCTGTAGCTCACAGATTGTTGGGTATGATGGTTGTTTCAATAGTATCTTCTCTGATTCTGAATAGTAGCTGCCCTCCATTTTATTCCTGAAACCTCTAAACCTCTACCTATTTTGCCTTCTAAAAGACAGCCTTGTTGTTGCTCCAAGACTATAGCAATCTTTGTCCTAACCCAAACTCTTTGCCATTCTGGTTCCATGAGTCTCTTTCAACCTTGTAGCCAGTTGCTGTTGGTGAATTATCCATTTTTCTCTGGATTTTATTTTATTTTTTCTAGCCATTTTATATGTAGAAGTGTGTATATGTCAACCCCAATTTCCCAATTTATCCCTCCACCCTTCCTCCCAGGTCCCATGTTTGTTTTTTTTTACACCTGTGATACTATTTCTGCTTTGTGAATAAGTTCATTTGTACCTTTTTTTTTTTTTTTTTTAGATTCTACATATAAGCAATATCATATGATATTTATCTTTCTCTGTATGACTTATGTCACTCAGTATGACAATCTCTAGGTTCACCAATGTTTCTACAAATGACATTGTTTTGTTCTTTTTATAGCTGAGTAATATTCCATTGTATATATGTACCACATATTATTTATTTATCCATTACTCTGTTGATGGACATTTAGGTTGCTTTCAATTCCTGAATAATTGTAAATAGTGCTGCAATGATCATGGATACATTTGAAAGTAATGGCTATATTTGTAATACACATTAGAAACCATAAAAAAAGTTAAGAACTAAAATGTATGTCATACATTTGCATATATATTTTTAACAGAGATAAATCATTTGCACACAAATGATTGCCAAATGCCAGCATGTGCATCTTCATATGAAGATTTTCTTCAAAATCAGGACATTCTACTCTGCCTCTCATATCTGGAGAATTAACACCCCAGACATAGTTTCTGTCCAATAACTGATGGGAGTTGATTATGAACACCCAAACTCTTTCACTTCCTGGTGGGATAATACTAAGACTCATGTTCTCTATAAGAATTTCCAAGTTTCCTCCCCATAGGATTGGGCCCCAGTTGCCCACAGATAGCTATTTGATTCCACAGCCTGTATTGGCTGTCTTCTCTCCCCAACTTATTCCTCACTCCCTACAGGTATTTTGTAGGTATTTCTGCCCACCCCCCAAAAAAATTTGTTAGCACTGGAATTTTTTTCTTAGGGTGAACTTCGGGGGAAACCCAAATTTAGATACCCTTTACTGCTTTTGTAACTTATACTTATCCTTCAGGTCTTGTCTTAGAGATGGCTACTTCACTGAGGACATCTCCAAATATCCATCCAAACATCCATGCTTGGATGTTTAGGACTCCCTGGTATGAACTTTCATAATATCATTGACTTCTATAAGGTAAAGGATTTTTTATACTTCTGTAAAGGAAGTAAAGGATCTTATCATAAGATCTTCCATAGTATTGATAACAAGGCAATAATATAATTATTTGTGTAGTTATTTGTTTAATATCTGTAACATCCATTGCCATATCTTAACACAAGGCAGAGCATAAATTGAGCATTTAATTAACATATATAAATTGAATGGATAAGTAAATGAATAAACCTGGGACTTCATTTCCTGTCAGGTTTATTTATGCAGTTTATCTCCTTCCATGATCTCCATTTCCATCTGCAACATGTTGCAAAACAGTGTAATTTCTGAAAATATTATAGTACTCCTCAGAGTGGTCTGCCTGCTTCAGTCTTGTCCTTAACCAATCCAGTTGTCACCTAGAGTGTCTTCCTATTGCACTTAAAGTCAAGCTGTTTATTCTGACTTACCTGTTTCTGTGTGATTCTGCACCTTTTGTTCCTTCAAGCACATGTCCTGCCACTTCCCCTTTTGCTCACACTGTTCAAACTCATTGGGTTTACACTCCTTCCTAGAATATGCCAAGCCCTTTCAACCCTCAACACTTTGATCTTCTTTTTACTTGGAATCCTCTTGTGTGCCCTCTCCTTGTACTAGAAGAGTCCTTAATGAAAAGATTATCAATTCGGATGTAGCTAGTAATCAGCCAATCAATGAGAGAATATGCAAAGACCCAGAGAACTATCACTAGAAAGGGACAATGGGGAGGAATTGATACCAGAATTACAGAAATTTGAAGCTATAGTCATAGAAGGATATATTATTACCAGAACCTCTGAACTTACTTCCCAAGGTACATGAGAAGAAACACTTTAACTTGTTTTTTCTATTCTTCCATGTTCGCTTAGTACCTCATTGGTTGAACCAATAGGAAGCTGCAAGGCAAGAAAACCCAAGTGATTCTCATCAGAAAAAAAAAAAAAAGAAAGAAATTGTACCTATGTAGAGTAACAAATTTTAGCTAGACTTACTGTGGTGATCATTTTGCAATATATACAAATGTCAAAATGTTTCACTATATGCCTGAAATTGCTATCATTGTTATATGTAAGTGATACCTCAAGTTAAATACATTTAGAAAGAAAAGAAAATGCAAGTGATGAAGACTATAAGAGTCAATTCCACAAGGTATAAAGCAGGAAAAAGTAGTGTGGAAAAGATATAAAAGATGGCAAGCAGAAAATAATTAGCAATAAAAGACCATTAGAAACCTCCCAAGTCTTGCACTCAGGAACTTGCCTTGCTCTGCATGTGTGTTCAGTAATCCTTACCAAAGGGCAAAATTCTTCTGCTTAATTTTCCTAAATTGTTTGAATTTTAACTTTAACCTAGAACATGCATTTAAGTATGACACCAAAGCCATTCTACTGAATCCTAGAAAATTAAACTCTTTAAAAAAGGACTTTGAAATCAAAATGTTAAAAATTGAATTACTTCATATAGAACTATCATCATCCAGTGCTATTCTCAAGATCAAAGATTTGGTTCAAAGTTTCTAATAGAAAGGAGACCTGATATCACCACAGGCTTCCAGTGAGGCCAGAAGAGTTAAAACCTAGTAGTTAATTCTGATTATAAATAAACAAACCATTACAAAGACTAAACCCAAGGCAACTCCACCCATTCTCACCTGGATTTAACCACATCTATCGAAACTACTATCCAGGACTTCCCTGGTAGCTCAGATGGAAAAGCAGCATCTCCCTATAATGTGGGAGACCCGGGTTCAATCCCTGGATCAGGAAGATCCCCTGGATAAGAAAATGGCAACTCACTCCAGTATTCATGCCTAGAAAATCCTATGGACCGAGGAGCCTGGTAGGCTATAATCCATGGGGTCGCAAAGAGTCGGACACGACTGAGTGACTTCTGTGTGTGTATCCAAACTACTTGCCAGAGGCAAACATAAATCCTTTCTAGAGGAAACAAATACCACCTCAACTTGTCTCTATACTTTTTCATATATTCCTGTATTATTTTGAACACCATTAGAAAAGATGAAATGATCAATAACAAAGAAAAAAGAGATTAGGAAAAAGCTACAAGAGATCTAGGTATTCAAGTTAATATTTTTAAGAAAATAGATTATAAAATGAAGCATTAGTACATATATTTAGGATACTTCAAACATTAAATAGAATGTCTAGAACTCAAGAACACACTATTTGAAGTAAATAATTCAGTTAAATAGATGTAATTAACAACTAAACATAGATAAATATACACAATTATGAAAGGAAAAATAGGTATTTCTAAGTACCCAGACTTAAGCACAGAGAAAAAAGGAAGAATAAAAGTAAATTAAAATGCATAATAGATATTTGGATTTAGTAAAAAAAAGTCATGTAATTGAATGCCAAGAAAAAGAATCAGAAACAATTGGGAAGAAGCATCATATGAACATATACTCACTGTATAAATATAAATATGCATGCTAAGTCACTTCAGTCATGTCAAACTCTGTGTGACCCTATGGACTGTAGCCTGCCAGGCTCCTCTGTCCACGGGATTCTCCAGGTAATAATACTGGGGTTGATTGCCATCTCCTCCTCCAGGGAATCTTCCTGACCCAGAGATCGAACCCACATCTCTTACATCTCTTGCATTGGCAGGTGGGGTCTTTACAACTAGCACCAGCTGGCAAGCCATATATATATATATATATATATATATATATATATATATATATATATATATATATAAAATCAGTGTCTTGATGGACAATATCAAGCCAAAGATTCAAGAAGAGTAATGGATCCCAGAAAGGATAACTACACAAAGAAAACATTCCTAAGTATACTGTGATAAATGAGTGCATAATCAAGAATAAAGACAAAACCAAGATGAGTCAGATATAATAATAAATTAAATGTAATTGAATGACATCTTTAGAGTGCCAAAAAAAAATTACTAAGCAAGAATTCTGTCCTATGAGTAAGTAGTCTTTTAAAAATCATTAAAATAAAAGTATTTCAGACAAAGCCAGAAATTTTTTTTTCTTATCAGCACATCTGCATTAAGAATTAAATACTACTGTTAATCGGAGTTCTTTAGGAAAAAGGAAAGAAATCCTATATGGAAACATGGACATCAATGAAGGATGGTAAAGTAATGGAAATGGTGAGTATGTATTAAGCATAAATGTATATTGATTACAGAAATAAAATAATGACAGCTTTGGGGATTTGAAATATATATGTAGAATTAGGATATTTGAAAAAAAATATGGAAGATGTTGGAGGAAGGAACTGGAATTCAAGAGTCCTAAGATCCTTCAATACTTGATAAGTCATAAAGGAATAAATTCTAATAAACTGTAACAAATTAAAATTCTTATTTCCATCTCAACAATGTATACCTAACATGATGAAAAGGGGAAATAATTAATAAAAATTTAATAAAACAATAAAATTGATTTAGCTAAAGAAACAAGAAAAGTAGAGAAAAATATTATAGACTATAATATAGGTGAGATCAATATATGGTAAATAATAATGGTAGAAAAAGCCTTTTTTTAATTTTAATTTTTAATTTTTTAACTTTTTAACTTTACAATATTGTATTGGTTTTGCCATATATCAACATGAATCCGCCACAAGTATACACGTGTTCCCCATCCTGAACCCTCCTCCCTCCTCCCTCCCTGTACCATCCCTCTGGGTCATCCCAGTGCACCAGCCCCAAGCATCCAGTATAGTGCATCGAACCTGGACTGGCGACTTTGTTTCATGTATGGTATTATACATGTTTCAATGCCATTCTCCCAAATTATCCCACCCTCTCCCTCACCCACAGAGTCCAAAAGACTGTTCTATACTCTTGATGAAGGTGAAAGAGGAGAGTGAAAAGTTGGCTTAAAGCTCAACATTCAGAAAACGAAGATCATGGCATCTGGTCCCATCACTTCATGGGAAATAGATGGGGAAACAGTGGAAACAATGTCAGACTTTATTTTTCTGGGCTCCAAAATCACTGCAGATGGTGACTGCAGCCATGAAATTAAAAGACGCTTACTCCTTGGAAGGAAAGTTATGACCAACCGAGATAGCATAATCAAAAGCAGAGACATTACTTTGCCAACAAAGGTCTGTCTAGTAAAGGCTATTTTTCCAGTGGTCATGTATGGATGTGAGAGTTGGACTGTGAAGAAAGCTGAGCTCTGAAGAATTGATGCTTTTGCACTGTGGTGTTGGAGAAGACTCTTGAGAGTCCCTTGGATTGCAAGGAGATCCAACCAGTCCATTCTAAAGTAGATCAGTCCTGGGATTTCTTTGGAAGGACTGATGCTAAAGCTGAAACTCCAGTACTTTGGCCACCTCATGCGAAGAGTTGACTCATTGGAAAAGACTCTGTTGCTGGGAAGGATTGGGGGCAGGAGGAGAAGGGGACAACAGAGGATGAGATGGTTGGATCGCATCACTGACTCGATGGACGTGAGTTTGCATGAACTCCAGGAGTTGGTGATGGACAGAGAGGCTTGGTGTGCTGCAATTCATGGGGTCGCAAAGAGTCGGATATGACTGAGCAACTGAACCGAACTGAACTGAAGCCAAATGTATCAATAATTTCATTCAATATAATTATATTAAACAATCCGAACAAAATTATCAAAATGGTTAAAAAACAACTGCAACAAAATCATGCTATATGTTGTTCACAAAAGCACACTTTAAATGGAAGAAATAGAGAAAGCTTATGAAGCTATGTAAGGAAAAAGGTATATCCCGAAAAGCATAATTTAAAGAAAGGTGACATAATTATACTAATAGACAATATAGTCTTTAAGGTAAAAGGGGTCCAGAGATGAAAAGGGATGTTTCATATTTTAACAAAGTCTGACCCTTCAGGAAAGTAAAACAATTCTTAAGGTGCTTGGATCAAATTGCATAAAGTGAAAACCTATACAACCAAAAATGACAGAATTAAAATGAGAAACAAAGCCCAACATATTGTGAGATTTTAACACACTTCTCTTAGTAACTGATAGGAAAAACAGATAAAAATTACCAAGAGTATAGATAAGCAAACATGAATTGATGAGCTTAACCCAATGGGCATATAGACAACATTGCATGCAAAGTTTGTAAAACATGATTTTTTCCTCTCTTATTAAAAAAAAAAAAATGCATGCAGCAACCTTAACCCCTACATAAATTCTCAACAAATTTCATGGGTTAAAATAACCTACAGCCCAGATTACTGTACCCAGCAAGGATCTCATTCAAATATGAAGGAGAAATCAAAAGCTTTACAGACAAGCAAAAGCTGAGAGAATTCAGCACCACCAAACCAGCTTTCCAACAAATGTAAAGGATCTTCTCTAGACAGGAAACACAGAAAGGGTGTACAAACTCGAACCCAAAACAATAAAGGAAATGGCAACGGGATCATACTTATCAATAATTACCTTAAACATAAATGGGTTGAATGCCCTAACCAAAAGACAGACTGGCTGAATATATACAAAAACAAGACCCCTATATATGCTGTCTACAAGAGACCCACGTCAAAACAAGGGACACATACAGACTGAAAGTGAAGGGCTGGAAAAAGATACTCCATGCAAATAAAGACCGAAAGAAAGCAAGATTAGCAATACTCATATCAAATAAAATAGACTTTAAAACAAAGTCTGTGAAAGGAGACAAAGATGGATGCTACATAATGATCAAACAATCAATCCAAGAAGAAGATATAACAATCAAAATTATATATGCACCCAATAAAGGAGCACCACAATATTTAAGACAAATGCTAACAAGTATGAAAGGGGAAATTAACAATAACACAATAATAGTGGGAGAGTTTAATACTCCACTCACACCTATGGATAGATCAACTAAACAGAAAATTAACAAGGAAACACAAACTTTAAATGATACTATAGACCGGTTAGACCTAATTGATACCTATAGGACTTTTCACCCCAATACAATGAATTTCACCTTTTTCTCAAGCACACACAGAAAATTCTCCAGGAGATATCACATCCTGGAGGCCCTAAATCTAGCCTTGGTAAATTCAAAAAAAATGGAAATCATTCCAAGCATCTTTCTGACCACAATGCAGTAAGATTAGATGTCAATTACAGGAGAAAAACTATTAAAAATTCCAACACATGGAGGCTGAACAACACGCTGCTGAATAACCAACAAATAACAGAAGAAATCAAAAAAGAAATCAAAATATGCATAGAAACGAATGAAAATGAAAACACAAGAAGCCCAAACCTATGGGACACTGTAAAAGCAGTGCTAAAGGGAAGGTTCATAGTAATACAGGCTTACCTCAAGAAACAAGAAAAAAGTCAAATAAATAACCTAACTCTACACCTAAAGCAACTAGAAAAGGAAGAAATTATGAACCCCAGGGTTAGTAGAAGAAAAGAAATCTTAAAAATTAGGGCAGAAATAAATTGCAAAGAAACAAAAGAGACCATAGCAAAAATCTACGAAACCAAAAGCTGGTTCTTTGAGAAGGTAAATAAAATTGACAAACCATTAGCCAAACTCATCAAGAAACACAGGGAGAAAAATCAAATCAACAAAATTAGAAATGAAAATGGAGAGACCACAACAGACAACACAGAGATACAAAGCATCATAAAAGACTATTATCAGCAACTATATGCAAATAAAATGGACAACTTGGAAGAAATGGACACATTCTTAGAAAAGTATAGCTTTCCAAAACTGAACCAGGAAGAAATATAAAATATTAACAGACCCATCACAAGCACAGAAATTGAAACTGTAATCAGAAATATTCCAACAAACAAAAGCCCAGGACCAGATGGCTTCACAGCTGAATTCTACCAAAAATTTAGAGAAGAGCTAACACCTATCCTACTCAAACTCTTCCAGGAAGTTGCAGAGGAAGGTAAACTTCCAAACTCATTCTATGAGGCCACCATCACCCTAATACCAAAACTGACAAAGATGCCACAAAAAGAGAAAACTACAGGCCAATATCACTGATGAACATAGATGCAAAAATCCTTAACAAAATTCTAGCAAACAGAATCCAACAACATATTAAAAAGATCATACATATGACCAAGTGGGCTTTATCCCAGGGATGCAAGGATTCTTCAATATCCACGAATCAATTAATGTAATACACCACATTAACAATTTGAAAAATAAAAACAATATGATTATCTCAATAGATGCAGAGAAAGCCTTTGATAAAATTCAACATCCATTTATGATTAAAAAAAAAAAAGAAAACCTCCAGAAAGCAGGAATAGAAGGAACATACCTCAACATAATAAAAGCTACATATGACAAACCCTCAGCAAACAGTATCCTCAATGGTGAAAAATTGAAAACATTTCCCCTAAAGTCAGGAACAAGACAAGGGTGCCCACTCTCACCACTACTATTCAACATAGTTTTGCAAGTTTTGTCCACAGCAATCAGGGCAGAGAAAGAAATAAAAGGAATCCAGATTGGAAAACAAGAAGTAAAACTCTCACTGTTTGCAGATGACATGATCCTCTACATAGAAAACCCTAAAGACTCCACCAGAAAATTACTAGTGCTAATCAATGAATATAGTAAAGTTTCAGGATATAAAATTAACACAGAGAAATCCCTTGCATTCTGAAACACTAACAATGAGAAAACAGAAAGAGAAATTAAGGAAACAATTCCATTCACCATTGCAATGAAAAGAATAATATACTTAGGAATATATCTACCTAAAGAAAAAAAAAAGACCTATATATAGAAAACTATGAAACAGTGGTGAAAGAAATCAAAGAGGACACAAATAGATGGAGAAATATACTGTGTTCGTGGATTGGAAGAATCAATATAGTGAAAATGAGTATACTACCCAAAGCCATCTATAGATTCAATGCAATCCCTATCAAACTACCAACAGTATTTTTCAGAGAGGTAGAACAAATAATTTCACAATTTGTATGGAAATACAAAAAAAAACCTTGAATAGCCAAAGCAATCTTGAGAAAGAATAGAACTGGAAGAATCAACCTGCCTGACTTTAGACTCTACTACAAAACCACAGTCATCAAGACAGTATGGTATTGGCATAAAGACAGAAACATAGATCAGTGGAACGAAGTAGAAAGCCCAGAAATAAATCAATGTACCTATGGACACCTTATCTTTGATAAAGGAGGCAAGAATATACAATGGAGAAAAGACAATCTCTTTAAAAAGTGGTGCTGGGAAAACTGGTCAACCACTTGTAAAAGAATGAAACTAGAACACTTTCTAACACCATACACAAAAATAAACTCAAAATGGATTAAAGATCTAAACGTAAGACCAGAAGCTATAAAACTCCTAGAGGAGAACATAGGCAAAAAACTCTCCGACATAAATCACAGCAGGATCCTCTATGACCCACCTCCCAGAATATTGGAAATAAAAGCAAAAATAAACAAATGGGACCTAATTAAAATTAAAAGCTTCTGCACAACAAAGGAAACTATAAGCAAGGTGAAAAGACAGCCTTCAGAATGGGAGAAAATAATAGCAAACGAAGCAACGGATAAAGAATTAATCTCAAAAATATACAAGCAACTTCTACAGCTCAATTCCAGAAAAATAAAAGCCCCAATCAAAAAGTGGGCCAAAGAACTAAACAGACATTTCTCCAAAGAAGACATACAGATGGCTGACAAACACATGAAAAGATGTTCAACATCACTCATTATCAGAGAAACACAAATCAAAACCACAATAAGGTACCATTTAACTCCAGTCAGAATGGCTGTTATCCAAAAGTCTACAAGTAATAAATGCTGGAGAGGGTATGGAGAAAAAGGAACCATCATACACTGTTGGTGGGAATGCAAACTAGTACAGCCACTATGGAGAACAGTGTGGAGATTCCTTAAAAAACTGGAAATAGAACTGCCATATGACCCAGCAACCCCACTGCTGGGCATACACACTGAGGAAACCAGAATTGAAAGAGACATGTGTACCCCAATGTTCATCGCAGCACTGTTTATAATAGCCAGGACATGGAAGCAACCTAGATGTCCATCAGCAGATGAATGGATAAGAAAGCACTCAGCCATTAAAAAGAATACATTTGAATCAGTTCTAATGAGGTGGATGAAACTGGAGCCTATTATACAGTGTGAAGTAAGCCAGAAAGAAAAACACCAATACAATATACTAATGCATATATACAGAATTTAGAAAGAAGGTAATGATAACTCTATATACGAGACAGCAAAAGAGACACAGATGTATTGAACAGTCTTTTGGACTCTGTGGGAGAGGGCTAGGGTGGGATGATATGGGAGAATGGCATTGAAACATGCAAATTATCATATGTGAAATGAATTGCCAGTCCCGGTTCGATGCATGATACAGGGTGCTTGGGGCTGGTGCACTGGGATGACCCAGAGAGATTGGATGGGGAGGGAGGTGGGAGGGGGATTCAAGATGGGGAACACATGTATACTTATGGCAGATTCAAGTCAATGTATGGCAAAACCAATACAATATTGTAAAGTAAAATAAATATATAAATAAACACGTGTACAGCCGTGGCAGATTCATGTTGATGTGTGACAGAACCAATACAATATTGTAAGGTAATTAGCCTCCAATTAAAATAAATAAATTAAAAAAATAAAATAAAATCAAAATTATTTCATAACCAAAATGGTATTTTATTTAATCAATGAAAAACAAACAAAGAAAATTTCCAAATATTAGGAAATAAATTTATAAATAACTCTATGGATCACAGACAAAATCAAAAACATTTTTATAAGAAAACTACATTGAAAATAAGATATGAAAATGCTATATATAGTGTCTTGTTCAGAAGTAAATTTATAGACTTTTGTATATATTTTTAAAAAGAAAATGGTTGAGAATCGATGTTCTCAGTTTACATCTCAAGAAGTTAAACATAATAGCAAATTTAAAAATAACATGTAATAAATAACATGGATACAATTTAAAATTGGTGAAATAGAAAACCATCAAAGAAGAAAGTTTTAAAAAATTAAAATAGAAAACAAGGAAAAAAAGAATGTTTCTTTAAAAAGGCTAATACACTTCTGATAAGAACTGTGAAAAGAGTACAAACTACTAATATCAGAAACATAAAGGAGATATTTCTACAGATTTTATATTAGTGTGAATATTGTTCTAATACATTTGAAAATGTATAAAAAATACAATAATCCCTAGAAAAACACAACATACAAAAATATCTAAAGAGAAATTTAAAAATATAAACAATTCTGTCTGTTAAATAAATTGCATCTATATGTTAAAACTGTGGTTCAGATCATGAACTACTTATTGCCAAATTCAGACTTAAATTGAAGAAAGTAGGGAAAACCACTAGACCATTCAGGTATGACCTAAACCAAATCCCTTATACTATACAGTGGAAGTGAGAAACAGATATAAGGGACTAGATCTGATAGACAGAGTGCCTGATGAACTATGGTTGGAGGTTTTTGACATTGTACAGGGGACAGGGAGCAAGACCATCCCCAAGAAAAAGAAACGAAAAAAGCAAAATGGCTTCCTCAGGAGGCCTTACAAATAGCTGTGAAAAGAAGAGAAGTGAAAAGCAAAGGAGAAAAGAAAAGATATACCCATTTGAATGCAGAGTTCCAAAGAATAGCAAGGAGAGATAAGAAAGCCTTCCTCAGTGATCAGTGCAAAGAAATAGAGGAAAAAAATAGAATGGGAAAGACTAGAAATCTCCTCAAGAAAATT
The DNA here is from genome assembly GCF_032452875.1 of Bos javanicus. NCBI lineage: Eukaryota > Metazoa > Chordata > Mammalia > Artiodactyla > Bovidae > Bos > Bos javanicus. The sequence continues at coordinate 49,580,542 of NC_083880.1, read as the reverse complement.
AGAGATACCAAGGGAACATTTCATGCAAAAATGGGCTCAATAAAAGACAGAAACGGTATGGACCTAACAGAAGCAGAAGATATTAAGAGGTGGCAAGAATACACAGAAGAACTGTACAAAAAAGATCTTCATGACCCAGATAATCATGATGGTGTGCTCAGTCACCTAGAGCCAGACATCCTGGAATGTGAAGTCAAGTGGGCCTTAAGAAGCATCACTATGAACAAAGCTAGTGGAGGTGATGGAATTCCAGTTGAGTTATTTCAAATCCTAAAAGACGATACTGTGAAAGTGCTGCACTCAATATGTCAGCAAATTTGGAAAACTCAGCAGTGTCCACAGGATTGGAAAAGGTCAGTTTTCGTTCCAATCCCAGAGAAAGGCAATGCCAAAGAATGCTCAAACTTACCCCACAATTGCACTCATCTCGCACGCTAGTAAAGAAATGCTTAAAATTCTCCAAGCCAGGCTTCAGCAATATGTGAACAGTGAACTTCCAGATGTTCAAGTTTAGAAAAGGCAGAGGAACCAGAGATCAAATTGCCAACATCCCCTGGATCATGGAAAAAGCAAGAGAGTTCCAGAAAAATATGTATTTCTGTTTTATTCACTATACCAAAGCCTTTGACTGTGTGGATTTCAACAAAGTGTGGAAAATTCTGAAAGAGATGGGAATACCAGACCACCTGACTTGCATCTTGGGAAATCTGTATGCATGTCAGCAAGCAACAGTTAGAACTGGACACGGAACAACAGACTAGTCCCAAATAGGATAGGAGTATGTCAAGGCCGTATATTGTCACCTTGCTTATTTAACTTATATGCAGAGTACATCAATAGAAATGCTGGGCTAGATGAAGCACAAGCTGGAATCAAGATTGATGGGAGAAATATCAAAAACCTCAGATATGCAGATGACACCACCCTTATGGCAAAAAGTGAAGAAGAATTAAAGAGCTTCTTGATGAAAGTGAAAGAGGAGAGTGAAAAAGTTGGACATGTATGCTTGTGGCGGATTCATTTTGATATTTGGCAAAACTAATACAATTATGTAAAGTTTAAAAATAAAATAAAATAAAAAAAAATAAAGCTCAACATTCAGAAAACGAATATCTGGCCCCATCACTTCATGGCAAGAGATGGGAAACAGTGGAAACAATGGCTGACTTTATTTTTGGGCTCCAAAATCACTGCAGATGGTGATTGCAGCCATGAAATTAAAAGACGCTTACTCTTTGGAAGGAAAGTTATGACCAACCTGGACAGCATATTAAAAAGCAGAGACATTACTTTGTCAACAAAGTTCCATCTAGTCAAGGCTATGATTTTCCAGTAGTCATATGTGGATGTGAGCGTTGGACTGTGAAGAAAGTTGAGTGCCAAAGAATTGATGCTTTTAAATTGTGGTGTTGGAGAAGACTCTTGACAGTCCCTTGGACTGCAAGGAGATCCAACTAGTCCATCCTATAGGAGATCATCCTGGGTGTTCATTGGTAGGACTGATGTTGAAGCTGAAACTCCTACTTTGGTCACTTGATGCTAAGAGCTGACTCCTTTGAAAAGACCCTGGTTCTGGGAAAGTTTGAGGGCAGGAAGAGAAGGGGAAGACAGAGGATGAGATGCTTGGATGTCATCACTGACTCAATGGACATGGGTTTGAGTAAACTCCAAGAGTTGATGATGGACAGGGAGGCCTGGCGTGCTGCAGTTCATGGGGTCGCAAAGAGTTGGACACGACTGAGTGACTGAACTGAACTGACTGATATGTTAAAACCCTCCCACAAGGAAACTCCACAATTACATACTTTTACCAGAAAATGTTATAATTGCTTAAGGAAGAATTAAGTGCCATTCTAGATAAAATTGTTTAAAGAATAAACAAAGAGATATTTCCTAAGTAACGTTATGAGGCCAACATAACACTCTCACCAAAACCTGCTAAGAACAGTTATAAGAAAAGAAAATTACAAAACAATCTCTCTCATAAGCATATTTCAGAATCTAAGCAAAATATTAAAAATTCATATTCAGTGAAATCCAAATTCAGAAAATATGTTATGATCAAGCTGGATTTATTCTAGGATTATGAAGCTTACTTGTAGAAATCAACAAGTGAAACATATCATATTAACAAGATAAGAAAGAAATGTGATTATATAAAAATAGTAAAAAAAAAAAATCTTGCAGCAAACATATGCTTATATATACCTCAAAATTAAGTATTGAAAGACTTTCATTGAGACCAGGACAGAAAAGATATCACTATGCCTGTTTTTAATGAACATTGTGCTAAAGGTCCTATGGTGGAGTAAATCAAACAAGATAACAAGTAAAAGGCAAGATAATTAGGGAAAGTAATATTGTCTTTATTTAGAGACTAGGTAACAACTGATGGTGAGTGAAAGGGAGCCCTAGTGTGCTGCAGTCCACATGACCGGGCAACTGAACAACAAAAACAAATGTGTGTGTACTGTTTCTCAGTCATGTCTGACTCTTTGTGGCCCCAAGGACAGTAGCCCAGCAGGCTCCTCAGCCCATGAAATTTTCCAGGCAAAAATACTGGAGTGGGGTGCCATTTCCTTTGCCAGGGGATTTTTCTGACCCAGGGATCAAACCCACATCTCTTGCATCTTCTGCATTGGCAAGTGATTCTTTATCTCCAGAGCTACCTGGTAAATTGATCATGACTTGCATGCATAAGGGTTTCCCTAATGGTTCAGACAGTAAAGAATCACCTGCAATACAGGAGATACAGGTTCGATCTCTGGGTCAGGAAGATCCTCTGGAGAAGGGAATGGCAACACACTCCAGTATTCTTGCCTGGAAAATCCCAGGGACATAGGAGCCTGGCAGGATACAGTCCACGGGGTCGTAAGGAGTCAGACAGGACTGAGCAACTATCACTTTCACTTTCCATGTATAAGATCAATTTGCAAAAATGAAGTGTTTTCAATTTATCAGCAACAAATTGGTAAAATGAAATCTATAAAAGTAGCATTTATAATAGCCTTAAAGACAAATAAATTAGAATAAAGCTAATGAAAAATAAACAGCACTTATTCACAGTAAAAATAAATATTGAGAAGATAAAAGTAAATGAAAACATATGCCATATTTATGTATCAAACCACTCCAATTATTCTACAGATTTAATTCAATTCTAATCAGGGTCTCAAATTGTGTGCAGTGTGTATGTGTATGACTGTGCAAGAAATATTTTAAAATATATATTGAAACATAAAAGTTCAAGAATATATAAGATATTCTGAAAGAAGACAAACTTTGAAATTCTGACATAACTGAATTTAAGGATATTATTAAGCTACAACATATAGTATACAGTGATATTGGTACAAGATTATAATAATAGACTAATGCAACACAATAAAGAATCCAGAAAGACATCCATGTATATGGACACTTGATTAAGACAAAGACAAAAGAATGGAAAAGTTATAGTCTTTTCAATTAGTTGCATTGGGTTAACTGGATATTTATGTGGAAGAACATGAATTTTTATTTCTATTACATTCTTTTAGCAATGAATTCCAGATAGATTTTAGATCTAAATGTGAATTGCAAAGTAATAGCACTCTTAGAAGAAGCTACAACAGATATATGCGATCTTGAAGTAGATAAAAATATCTTAAATAATACGCAAAAACACTAACCATAAAGGAAAAAAACAGAAACCTTTTAGACTATACTAAAGTTTAAAACTCTTGATTTTTAAGAAAGATTATGAATACAAAAGTTGCAGAGTGGAAAAAGATGCATACAATATGTATAATATTCAAAGGACTTATATCTGAAATGTATACTGAATTCCTGCCAGTCTACAAGAAAAATACAGACCATCTAAAATAAAAATAGTCAAAGAAGGCATTTCACAAGAGAGGATATCCAAATGACCAATAAACCTATGCTCAACCTCATCAGTCATTAAGGAAATACAAATTAAAACCATAGTGATACCATTATATACTCATCAGAATATCTGAAATTAAAACCACTGACTATCCTGTATGTTAAGAACATGGAGAAAGTAGAATATACGTCCATCATTGGTGGAAGGACAAGTTAGTACAACTGTGTCAGAAAATTATTTGAAAATATACACAGTACAAGTAGCACTATGATCTGGAAATTCCACTTATAGGAGTATATCATAGAGAAATGCTCACCAAAAGATAGGTATGCTGCTGCTAAGTCGCCTCAGTCATGTCCGACTCTGTGTGACCCCAAAGACGGCAGCCCAGTAGGCTCCCCTGTCCCTGGGATTCTCCAGGCAAGAACACTGGAGTGGGTTGCCATTTCCTTCTCCAATGCATGAAAGTGAAAAGTGAAAAGTGAAAGTGAAGTCTCTCAGTCGTGTTCGACTCCTAGTGACCCCACGGACTGCAGCCTACCAGGCTTCTCCGTCCATGGGATTTTCCAGGCAAGAGTACTGGACTGGGGTGCCATGGAAATATGCAAAAAATTATTTTCACAGGAAACTCAAACTGAAAGAAATGCAATGCCAATCAATAATGAAGAATAAATTGTGATGTATTTATATAATAGAATACCATATAGCAAGGGGAGATATTGAAACTACTAGTTCACAAAACAACCTGGAAGAATATCAGAAACATAATATTGTCTGAAGGAAGCCAAATGTGAAAGGGACTATACTATATGACTCCATTTATACAAAGTATAAAACAAGGCAAAATTGAATTATGTTGTTAATATAGTTATCCATGCGGAACAGGAGGAATAGTTCTTGGGAGAGGTCAGGTGGCATTCTTCCGAGGTGCTAGTTCTGTGCTATTTCCTGAACTGGTGGAATTTACAAAGGTTTGTTCACTATGTGGAAATTCATAAACTTGTAAACTTATAATTTGGAGTATATATATATATATGTGTGTGTGTGTGTGTGTATATAAAGTAGTTGGTATCAAGGATGAAATCAAAGAATCAAAGCAACTAGAACACTCATAAGTTGCAAATAAGGATGCAAAATCATACAACCAATTTGTGAAACAGTTCAGTAGATTCTTACAAAATTAAACATACACTTAACATATGATCAGCAACTACACCCTTCAGTATTTAAAAAAATGAAATGTAACTCTGTGTCCACACAAAATCCCTGTGCATGAATAGCTTTATCCACAATTGCCCAAAACTAAATAATGCAAATATCCTTCAACTGGAGAATGAGTAAACAAATTGCATATCCATACAATGAATAGTGCCCAATAATATGAGGATTAACTATTGATAAAATAATAAGAATGAATTCAAATATGTTAATACTAACTGCAAGAAGCCAGACTCAGAAGACTGAAAATCTATTAATAAGACACTCTAGAAAAGGAAAAATGATAGGAATGAAGAAAAAGCACTGGTTGCAAGGATTTACAGCTGAAGGTAAAGGGTGAACTGCAAGAGTCATGAAGAATGTTTTGGTACAAGTGAACTATAATATGTCTTGATTGTGGTGATAGTTCCATCTCTTTATTGTTTGTCAAAGCTCACAGAACTGTACACTAATAAGAGTGAAGATTTTTTGTATGTGAATTATTCTTTAATAAAAACATTCGGTAAAAGCCTTGTTTTTGTTGTTGCTCAGTCCTGGGGCTGTAACTTCTGTTGCTTCTTGACCCACATATAGGTTTATCAGGAGACAAGTAAGGTATCTGGCACTTCCATCTCTTTAAAAATTTTCCACAGTTTGTTGTGATGAATACAGTCCAAGTCTTTAGAGTAGTCAGTGAAGCCAACCAACTTCCCAGGTGGTACACTTGGTAAGGAATCTGCCTGCCAAAGAGGATGACAAAGGAGATGATTCCTAGATCAGAAAGATCCCCTGGAGAAGGAAATGGCAACCCACTCCAGTATTCTTGCCTGGAAAGTTCCATAGACAGAGAACCCTCACAATCTATAGTCCTTGGAGTCACAGAGAGTCAGGCATGACTGAGCACACACACAATGTAGCAGAAGTAGATGTTTTTCTGGAATTCCCTTGCTTTCTCCATGATCCAACGAATCCTGACAATTTGATCTCTGGTTCCTCTACCTCTTTGAAACTCAGTTATTACATCTGGGAGTTTTGGGTTCACATACTGGTAATGACTGTCCTGAAGAATTTTGAGCAAAACCTTGCTGGCATGTGAAATGAGTGCAATTGTTTGGTAGTTTGAACACTATTTTGCATTGCCCTTCTTTGGGATTGGAATGAAAACTGACTTTTTTAGTCTGGTGGCCACTGTTGAACTTTCTAAATTTGCTGACATATTGAGCACAGCACAGTGACAGCATCATATTTTAGGATTTTAGGTAGCTGAGCTGAAATTCCATCACCTCCAATAGCTTTGTTTGTAGTCATAATTCCTAAGGCCAATTTGACTTCATACTCCAGGATGTTCAGCTCTAGGCTGAGTGAGCACACCATTGGGGTTACCCAGGTCATTAAGATCTTTTTGAATAGTTCTCTGTGTTTTCTTAACCCCTTTTCTTAATCTCTTCTGCTTCTGTTAGGCCCTTACCATTTCTGTCCTTTACTGTGCCCATCTTTTCACAAAATGTTCACTTGATATTTCCAATTTTATTTTTTTTTTAATTAATTTTTTTTTGAAGGATAATTGTTTTACAGAATTTTGCTGTTTTCTGTCAAACCTCAACATGAATCTGCCATAGATATACAGATATCCCCTCCCTTTGGAAACTCCCTCCCATTTCCCTCCCTATCCCATCCCTCTAGGTTGATACAGAGCCCTTGTTTGAGTTTCTTGAGCCATACAGCAAATTCCTGTTGTCTGTCTATTTTATATATGGTAATGTAAGTTTCCATGTTACTCTTTCCATACATCTCACCCTCTGCATCCCTCTCTGCATGTCCGTAAGTCTATTCTCTATGTCTGTTTCTCCACTGTTTTCCTGTAAATAAATTCTTCAGAACCATTTTTCTAGATTCTGTATATATGTGTTAGAACATGGCATTTATCTTTCTCTCTGGCTCACTTCACTCTGTATAATAGGTTCTAGGTTCATCCACCTCATTAGAACTGACTCATTAGAACTGTTCCTTTTTATGGCTGAGTAATATTCCATTGTGTATATATACCAGAACTTCTTTATCCATTCATCTGTCGATGGACATCTAGGTTGCTTCCATGTTCTAGCTATTGTAAATAGTGCTGCAATGAACAATGGGATACGTGTGTCTCTTTCAATTTTGTTTTCCTCTGGGTATATGCCTAGGAGTGGGATTTCTGGGTCACATGGTGGTTTTATTCCGAGTTTTTTAAGGAATCTCCATACTGTCTTCCATAGTGGCTCTATCAATTTACATTCCCAACAGTGCAAGAGGGTTCCCTTTTCTCCACACCCTTTCCAGCATTTGTTGTTTATAGACTTTTTGATGAGGACCATTCTGACTGGTATGAGGTGATATCCCATTGTAGTTTTGATTTGCATTTCTCTAATAATGAGCAATGTTGAGCATCTTTTCATGTGTTTGTTAACCATCTGTATATCTACTTTCCCACTTTTTGTTTGGGTTGTTTGTTTTTCTGGTATTGAGTTGTATAAGCTGCTTGTATATTTTGGAAATTAATCCTTTGTCAGTTGTTTCATTTGCTATGATTTTCTCCCATTCTGAGGGCTGTCTTTTCAACTTACATACATTTTCACCTTACTTATATTTTCCTTTGCTATGCAAAATCTTTAAGTTTAATCAGGTCCCACTCATTTACTTTTGTTTTTATTTCCATTACTCTAGGAGGTGGGTCATAGAGGATCTTGCTTTATGTCATTGAGTGTTCTTCCTATGTTTTCCTCTAAAAGTTTTATAGTTTCTTGTCTTACATTTAGGTCTTTAATCCATTTTGAGTTTATTTTTGTGTACGGTGTTAAGAAGTGTCCTAATTTCATTCTTTTACATGAGGCTGACTAGTTTTCCCAGCACTATTTATTGAAGAGGCCGTCTTTGCCGCTTTGTATATTTTACCTCCTTTGGGAAAAATAAGGTATCAATAGGTGCATGGATTTATTTCTGGGCTTTCTATCTTGTTCCATTGGTATATATTTCTGTTTTTGTGCCAGTTCCATACTGTCTTGATGACTGTAGCTTTATAGTATAACCTGAAGTCAGGAAGCTTCATTCTTCCAGCTCCACTCTTCTTTCTCAAGATAGCTTTGGCTATTTGGGATCTTTTGAGTTTCCATATGAATTGTGAAATTTTTTGTTCTAGTTCTGTGAAAGATGCCATTGGTAATTTGATACGGATTGCATTAAATCTGTAGATTGCATTTGGTAGTATAGTCATTTTCACAATATTGATTCTTCCTACCCAGGAACATGGAATATCTCTCCATCCGTTTATGTAATCTTTAATTTCTTTCATTAGTGTTTTAAAATTTTCTGTGTACAGTTCTTTTGTCTCCTTAGGTTAGTTTATTCCTAGATATTTAATTCTTTTTATTGCAATGGTGAATGGGATTGATTCCTTAATTGCTCTTTCTGATTTTTCATTGTTAGCATATAGAAATACAAGTGATGTCTGTGTATTGATTTTGTATCCTGCAACTTCCTAAATTCACGGATTAGCTCTAGTAATTTTCTGATGCTATCTTTAGGGTTTTCTACATATAGTATCCCATTATCTGCAAACTGTGAGAGCTTTACTTCTTCCTTTCTGATCTGGATTCCTTTTATTTCTTTTTCTTCTCTGATTGCTATAGCTAGGACTTCCAGAGCTATGTTGAATAATAGTGATGAAAATGGACACCCTTCTCTTGTTTCTAATCTTAGGGGGAATGCTTTCAGTCTTTCACCATTGAGAATAATGTTTGCTGTGGGCTTATATTATATGGCCTTTACTATGTTGAGGTAGGTTCCTTCTATGCCCATTTTTTAAAAAGTTTTAATCATAAATAGGTGCTGAATTTTGTCAAAGGCTTTTTCTGCATCTATTGAGATGATCGTGTGGTTTTTATCTTTCAATTTGTTAATATGGTGAATCACATTGATTGATTTCTGTATATTGAAGAACCCTTGCATCCCTGGAATAAACCCAAGGAGAAGGCAATGGCAACCCACTCCAGTATTCTTGCCTGGAAAATCCCACGGATGGAGGAGCCTGGTAGGCTGCAGTCCATGAGGTTTCTAAGAGTCAGACACGACTGAGCAACTTCACTTTCTCTTTTCACTTTCGTGCATTGGAGAAGGAAATGGCAACCCACTCCAGTGTTCTTGCCTGGAGAATCCCAGGGATGGGGGAACCTGGTGGGCTGCCATCTATGGGGTCACACAGAGTCAGACAGGACTGAAGCGACTTAGCAGCTGCAGCAGATGATCATGGTGTATGAGCTTTTTGATGTACTGCTGAATTCCATTTGCTAAAATTTTGTTGACAATTTTTGCATCTATGTTCATCAGTGATATTGGCCTGTAGTTTTGTTTTTGTGTGTTGTCTTTGTCTGGTTTTGGTATTAGGGTGATTGTGGGCTCGTAGAATGAATTTGGAGGTGTTCCTTCCTCTGCAATTTTTAAAAAGAGCTTTGGAAGGATAGGCATTAGCTCCTCTCTAAATGTTTGATAGAAGTCTCCTGTAAAGTCATCTGGTGCTGGGCTTTTGATCACAGCTTAAATTTCAATGCTCATAACTGGATTTTTCATGATTTCTATTTATTCTTGGTTCAGTCTTGGAAGACTGAACTTTTCTAAGAATCTGTCCATTTCTTCCAGGTTATCTATTTTATTGCCATATGATTATTCATCATAAAAGCAAGAGAGTTCCATGAAAAACATCTATTTCTGCTTTATTGACTATGCCAAAGCCTTTCACTGTGTGGATCACAATAAACTGTGGAAAATTCTGAAAGAGATGGGAATACCAGACCACCTGACCTTCCTCTCGAAAAACCTATATGCAGATCAGGAAGCAACAGTTAGAACTGGACATGGAACAACAGATTGGTTCCAAATAGGAAAAAGAGTATGTCAAGGCTATATATTGTCACCCTGCTTATTTAACTTATATGCAGAGTACATCATGAGAAAAGCTGGGCTAGAAGAAGCACAAGCTGGAATCAAGATTGCCAGGAGAAATATCAATAACCTCAGATATGCAGATGACACCACCCTTATGGCAGAAAGTGAAGAGGAACTAAAAAGCCTCTTGATGAGAATGAAAGTGGAGAGTGAAAAAGTTGGCTTAAAGCTCAACACTCAGAAAATGAAAATCATGGCATCTGGTCCCATCACTTCATGGCAAGTAGATGGGGAAACAGTGGAAATAGTGTCAGACTCTATTTTGGGGGGCTCCAAAATCCCTAAAGATGGTGACTGCAGCCATGAAATTAAAAGACGCTTACTTATTGGAAGAAAACTTATGACAAACCTAGATAGCATATTGAAAAGCAGAGACACTACTTTGCCAACAAAGGTCCGTGTAGTCAAGGCTATGGTTTTTCAATGGTCGTGTATGGATGTGAGAGTTGGACTGTGAAGAAAGCTGAGCGCCTAAGAATTGATGCTTTTAAACTGTGGTGTTGGAGAAGACTCTTGAAGTCCCTTGGACTGCAAGGAGATCCAACCAGTCCATTCTAAAGGAGATCAGCCCTGGGTGTTCTTTGGAAGGAATGATGCTAAAGCTGAAACTCCAGTACTTTGGCCACCTCATGCGAAGAGTTGACTCACTGGAAAAGACTCTGATGCTGGGAGGGATTGGGGTCAGGAGGAAAAGGGGACGACAGAGGATGAGATGGCTGGATGGTTACTGACTTGATGGACGTGATTTTGAGTGAACTCCGGGAGATGGTGATGGACAGGGAGGCCTGGAATGCTGCAATTCATGGGGTCGCAAAGAATCAGACACGACTGAACATCTGAACTGAACTGAATAGTCTCTTATAATCCTTTGTATTTCTACATTGTCTGTTGTAACCTCTCCTTTTTCATTGATTTTATTCTTCTCTCTTTTTTTCTTCATGAGTCTGGCTAAGGGTTTGTCAATTTTGTTTATCTTTTCAAAGAGCCAGCTTTTAGTTGTATTAATCTTTACTATTCTTTCTTTCATTTCTTTTTCATTTATTTCTGCTCACATCTTTGTGACTTCTTTTCTTCTACTAATTTTGGGGTTTTTTCCTTCTTGTTTTTCCAGTTGCTTTAGGTATAAATTTAGGTTATCTATTTGATGATTTTCTTGTTTCTTGAGGTAAGATTATATTGCTATAAACTTCTCTGTTAGAACTGCTTTTGCTGCATCCCATAGTTTTTGAGTTGTCATGTTTTCATTGTCATTTGTTTCTAGAAATTTTTTTATTTCCCTTTTGATTTCTTCAGTAACCTCTTGGTTGTTTAGAAATGTGTTGCTTAAGCTCCATGTTTTTGTGCTTCTTAAGTTTTTTTCTTTTTTTTCCTTGTAACTGATATCTAGTCTCATAGTATTGTAGTCAGAGAAGATGCTTGATACTATTTCAAATTTCTTAAATTTACTCAGGTTTGATTTGTGACCCAAGATGTGGTCTGTTCTGGAGAATGTTCCCTGTGCACTTGAGAAGAAGGTGTACTCTTCTTCATTTAGATGGAATGTCCTAAAGATATCAATGAGATCTATCTCATACAATGTATCATTTAAAACTTGTGTTTCCTTATTAATTTTCTGTTTCGATGGTCTGTCCATTGGTGTGAGGGGGTGTTAAAGTCTCCTACTATTATTGCATTTCTGTCAATTTCTCCTTTTATGTCTGTGAGTTCTTGTCTTATGTATTTAGGTGCTTCTATGTTGGCTGCATAGATATTTACAATTGTTGTGTCTTCATCTTGGATTGATCCATTGATCATTATTTAGTGTCCTTCTTTATCTCTTGTTATCTTCTTTATTTTAAGGTCTATTTTGTCTGATATGAGGATTGCTACTCCAGCTTTCTTTTGCTTCCCATTTGCATGGAATATATTTTCCCATCCTCTCACTTTCAATCTATATGTGTCTTGAGTTCTGAAGTGGGTTTCTTGTAGACAGCATGTACATGGGTCTTGTTTTTGTATCCATTCAGCCAGTCTGTGTCTTTTGGTTGGAGCATTTAATCCATTTACATTTAAAGTAATTATTGAGACTGCAAGGAGATCCAACCAGTCCATTCTAAAGATCAGTCCTGGATGTTCTTTGGAAGGAATGATGCTAAAGCTGAAACTCCAATACTTTGGCCACCTCATGCGAAGAGTTGACTCATTGGAAAGGACTCTGATGCTGGGAGGGATTGGGGGTAGGAGGAGAAGGGGATGATAGAGAATGAGATGGCTGGATGGCATCACTGACTCGATGGGCATGAGTTTGAGTGAACTCTAGGAGTTGGTGATGGACAGGGAGGCCTGGAGTGCTGCAATTCATGGGGTCGCAAAGAGTCGGACACGACTGAGTGACTGAACTGAACTGAACTGAAGTTCATAATTATCATTTTCTAATTGTTTGGGGTTGATTTTATAGATCTTTTTTCTTCTGTTGTATTTCTTGACTATATAAGTCCATTTAACATTTGTTGTAAACCTGGTATGGTGGTACTGAATTCTCTTTACTTTTGCTTGTCTGAAAAGCTTTTTATTTCTCCATCAATTTTGAATGATATCTTTGCTGGGTACAGTAATCTTGGTTGTAGATTTTTCCCTTTCAGCACTTGAAATATATCCTGTCATACTCTTCTGGCTTGCAGAGTTTCTGCTGAAAGATGGGCTGTTAAGCTATGGGGTTCCCCTTGTATGTTACTTGTTTCTTCTCCCTTTCTGCTTTTAATATTCTTTCTTTGTGTTTAGTCTTTCTTGGTTTGATTAGTATGTGTCTTGGAGTGTTTCTCCTTGGGTTTATCCTGTATGAGACTCTTTGTGCCTCTTGGACTTGATTGGCTATTTCCTTTTCCATGTTGGGTAAATTATCAACTATAATCTCTTCAAAAATTTTCTCATACACTTTCTTCCTCTCTCCTTCTTCTGGGACCCCTATAATTTGAATGTTGGTGTGTTTGATATGGTCCCAGAGGTCTCTGAGACTGTCTTCAGCTCTTTCATTCATTTTACTTTATTCTGCTCTCCAGAAGTTATTTAGACCATTTTATCTTCCAGGTCACTGATTCATTCTTCTGCTTCAGATATTCTGCTATTGATTCCTTCTAGATTATTTTTAATTTCAGTAATTGTGTTGTTTGTATGCTTATTCTTTAATTCTTCCAGGTCTTTGTTAATTGATTTTTGCATTTTCTGCATTTTGTTTTCAATGTTTTTAATCATCTTCACTATCATTATTCTGAATTGTTTTTCAGGTAATTTTCCTATTTCCTCTTCATTTATTTGGACTTTTGTGTTTCTAGTTTGTTCCTTCATTTGTGCAGTATTTCTCTGCCTTTTCATTTTTTTTTTAAAAGTTGTTGTGTTTGAGGTCTCCTTTTCACAGGCTTCAAGAAAAGTTGAATACTTTCCTTGAAGAAGGTTGATTTTTTTTCCTTCCTTTTTATTTCCGCCCTCCTGAGGTTGTTCCAGTGGTTTTTGTGAGCTTCATATAGGGTGAGATTTGTGCAGAGTTTTTGTTTGTTTCTTTGCTTTCACTCTGATGGGCAAGGCTGGGTGAGGTGGTACTCCTGTCTGCTGATGATTGAGCTTATATTTTAGTTTTGTCTGTTGTTTAGATGAGGTGTCCTGCACAGGGTGCTACTGGTGGTTGGGTGATGCTAGGTCTTGAATTCAAGTGATTTCCTTTGTGTGAGTTCTCACTGTTTGGTACTCCCTAGGGTTACTTCTCTGGAGAAGGCAATGGCACCCCACTCCAGTACTCTTGCCTGGAAAATCCCATGGATGGAGGAGCCTGGTAGGCTGCAGTCTCTAGTAGTCTAGGGTCTTGGAGTCAGTGCCCCCACTCAAAAGGCTCAGGGTTTGATCTCTGGTCAGGAACAAAGATTTCACAAGTGGCTTATTATGGCATTAAGGGAGAGTAAAATAAATATCCAAAAACAAGAAACCAGAGATGAACCCCCAGACAAATGGCAGTTACAAAATCAGGCAAATAATAATTAAAATAATGGAATATACACATGTACATATACACCCATGAGCAAAGTAAGAACAGTCCAACAAAAATAAAGTACAGTAGATTGATCCAGTGAACAAAGGAAATTATATTAAAAAATTATATTTACCAGTTAAGAACAAAAGTAACTTAAGCACAAACTGGAAAACAAAACTAAAGCAAGGTGCCAATCAGGAAATAGAGCAATGACAATAAAACAAATATGTTGAGAGGAAAGGAGAGAAAGAAAAGAAAGAAAAAATAGATACACAAAATTAAATAGAGGTAGATAAAGAAAATTTATATATGTCAAAGATTAACAGCAAAGGGAAAAGAACAGTACGAAAAGCAAGCAAAGGAATAAATGTAGGAAAATAATAATAGATTTTAAAAATTAAAATAAAAAAATAGAAAAAAAAAAAAAAGGAGGAAAACTCCACAAAACTCCAAAAACCCAACATAGAGGCAGAGGTTTTAACAATAAAAAATGTGACTGAGGAAAAAGAAAAAAAAAGCTCAAAAGTTTAATTGAATTTCTTAGTGACAATAAAATCTACAACAACAGAGGGGGGAAAGGGAGGAAAAAAGACAAAATATCCAAAAGAATCTACAGGAAAACTCAAAAAATAAGAACAATAAATATCTTTCTTGAGTCACTGCTGTCAGAGTTCTTTCCCATGCTGGGAATCACACAGTCCACCTTACCTCCGTAGGACGCCCTCCAACACTGTACTGATCTCTGGACCTGCTGTGGGGGCCGCTCAGATTCTAATCTGGTCCTACTCCTGTGTGTTCTTGCCTCCAATGTCCACAGCTATCAGAGCTAGTGAATTTTCTTTTGTGGGAGCTCTCAATGTCCTTTTATATATTCCATAGACACAGAGTCTGCTTAGTTGATCATGGAGATTTAATCTGCAGCTTGTACAGCTGATGGGAAGGTTTGGGGTCTTCTTCCTTAGTCATACTGCCCCTCAGTTTCAACTATGGTTTTATTTCCACCTCTACATGTGGGTCATCCACTGGGGTTTAGCTCCTGATGCTGCCCTGGAGGGCTTGAATTTGCCCCTGTGAGGGTCAAGTGTGGAAGTAGTACAGCTGCTTGGGTCACAGGGGTTTTGGCAGCACCAGGTACTTGGGGGGTTGGCGGCTAGGGCAGCAGGAAATACAGTGCTCTAGAAAGGTATGGCAACCAGTATTTGCCAATATACTCCAGTATACTTGCCTGGAGAACCCCTTTTCTGACAGAGAAGCCTGGCAGGCCACAGTCTACAGGGTCACAAAGAGTCAGACAGGACTGAAGTGACCCTGAATAAACAAGACTTTTTTTTTTTTTTTCTCCCTGTGGCAGGTCTACGCCAGTGAGAGTTGAACGTGAAGGTGATGCAGCTGCTTAGCTTGCAGGGACCCTGGCGGTGCTAAGTGTTCAGAGACACAGATTGCCCACTCAGCAGGAGTTAAACCTCTTGTAGCTATGTGATCAGAAGGCTTCTTTGGCCTGTCTTTGCCCATAACTCTGTCCATTCAGGCACTTAGAGGGATCCCTGGCCTGGGGTCCTACTCTGTAGTTCAGTGCATCAGGCATTTGAGGGGCCAGCTTCTCTATTGTTAAGCTGTAGATGCTGGCGCGTGCAGAGAGAGAAGCTATGGTAATGGCTCCACCCACTATGTGTGACTCCGCAGTATCGCCTTACTTCCATGACTGCCTGGCTTTCCTTCACAGGCATTTCTCACCACGATCCCCTACCTCACATCCCCTC
The DNA here is from genome assembly GCF_032452875.1 of Bos javanicus. Lineage (NCBI taxonomy): Eukaryota > Metazoa > Chordata > Mammalia > Artiodactyla > Bovidae > Bos > Bos javanicus. The sequence goes on along the minus strand of NC_083880.1, from coordinate 49,564,740 downwards.
AATCCATCTCTCCGCAGTCACCAGCAGCTCTCACACTGGGATTTCTCCACAGTCTCTAAACTCCAGCTCCTAGGTGCTGCCCCTTCCAGGAGACCAGCATTCCTGCCCGGCATAGGTATGGCTGTGGCAAGTACTGTCTGATTCTCATTCCATTTAGGCTGCCACAGATCAACTGTTTCACTTTCAGCCTTAAATGTTTCTCCTCTGACTCAGACAATTGCCCTGCTGTGGGGATTAGACCCCTGCTTCACTTCCTACACCCACCAAAGGCAGGTCTAGTTCTACTAACACTGCTGTTTTCCCCCTAGTTCCTTCATCCTACCAAGTTTTGTGTGGTTCTATATATTCTTTTCCACTGGTCAGGTACTCCTGTCCACTCTCAGCTGGTGTTCTGCATGCACTTTTGTGTCTGAAGGTGTATTCCTGATGTATCCGTGGAGAGAGATGTACTCCACATCTACCTACTCCTCTGACATCTTCACTCTACCTCCAGCTTTCTTGAAGAGAAATCTAGTATTCGCCATTCTATTGTTTTCATATATTTCTTTGCATTATTCATTTAAGAAGGCTTTCTTATCTCTCCCTGCTATGGTCTGAAATTCTACATTCAGTTGGGTATATCTTTCCTTTTCTCCCTTGCTTTTGGCTTCTCTTATTTCCTCAGCTAATTGTAAAGTCTCCTCAGACAACCAGTTTGCCTTCTTGAATTTCTTTTTTAGGGGGGAATGGTTTTGATCACTGCCTTCCACCAATGTTACAAGTTCTGTCCATAGTTCTACAGCCATTTTGTGTATCCAATCTAGTCCCTTGAATCTATTCATAATCTCCACTGTATAATTGTAAGAGATCTGATTTAGGTCATATGTGAATAGCCTAGTGGTTTTCCCTACTAATTTTGCAATAAGGAACTCATAATCTGAGCCACATTTGGCTTCAAGTCTTGTTTTTACTAACTGTATAGAGCTTTTCCATCTTTGGCTGCCAAGAATATAATCAATCTCATTTTTGTATTGACCATCTTGTAATGTCCATATGTAGAGTCATCTTTTGTGTTTTCAAAAAGGGTGTTTGCTATTACCAGTGTGTTCTCTTGACAAAACGCTGTTAGCCTTTGCCCTGATATGGTTCATATTCCAAAGCCAAACTTTCCTATTACTCCAGATATCTCTTGACTTCCTACTTTTGCATTCCCATCCCCTATGATCAAATGTACTTTTTTTTTTTTTTTTTGGTGTTAGTTCTAGGAGGTCTTGTAGGCCTTCTTAAAATTGCTAAGCTTCTTCAGCATTAGTGGTTGGGGCATAGACTTGGATTACTGTGAGGTTCAATGGTTTGCCTTGGAAATGAACCACAATAATTCTGTCATTTTTGAGATTGTACCCAGTTACTGCATTTCAGATTCTTTTGTTGACTATGAGGACTATTCTATTTCTTCTGAGGGATTCTTGCCCATAGTAGTAGATATAATGGTCATCTTAATTAGATTCACCCATTCCCATCCATTTTAGTTCACTGATTCCTAAGATATCAACGTTCAATTTTTCTATCTCCTGCTTGACCATGTCCAATTTACCTTGATTCATGGACCTAACATTCCAGGTTCGGATGCAATATTGTTCTTTACAGAATTGGACTTTACTTTCAACACCAGACACATCCATAGCTGATTGTCGTTCCTGCTTTGGCCCCGGCTCTTTATTCTTACTGGAGCTATTAGTAATTGCCCTCTACTCTTCCCCAGTAGCATGTTGGACACTTTCTGTCCTGTGGGACACAACTTCTGGTGTCATATCTTTTTGCCTTTTCATTGTTTCTGTGGGTTTCTTAAGGCAAGAATGCTGGAGTGAGTTGACATTACTTCCTCCCATGGACCACAATTTATCAGAACTCTCTACTATGGCCCATCCATCTTGGGTGGCCTGCATGGCATAACTCAAAGCTTCATTGAGTACACAAGCCCCTTCACCATGACAAGACTGTGATTCATGAAGGGGAAAAATAACCTAGATAACCATCATTGTGTGCTTATTTCCCATGGACAAACATAGTGGGAAATGGAAAGGATACTAAACAGAAAATTAGGACTGCAGTAAGAAGCTGCTGACATTGGTCTGTTTGGATTGTTCAAGAAATACAAGCAAATTGCCTACATTCTATAATTTCTATATTTCTACAGTGAGCCCTGTGGTCAGTGACCTCAAACTACTAACAATTGCAAACATGATATTTTCTTCATTCATTATGTGTTAGCATCTGCTGTTCTCTCTGCTGGTCTTATTTTCATGTGGTAAAATTATAAATATGCTTGAATAGTCACCTTTATTTATATCTCCTAAGAATATTCTTCTTGCCAAGATAGGTTCTCATTGCACTTTGTGTATCTACTACAGAAACTATTACCTCTCACACATTTCTGTTAACAGGTTTATTTTTGGCCCCAGCAACCTTGAATTCTGAACTTCTTGGAACTCAAAGATTGTAATTTTCACATTAAAAAAATTCAATATGATGTAGACCACGGTGCATGCTTGAAAATGAAAACAAACAAACAAACAAAATGACAGAAAAGAAACAACTTGAAGCATGTCAAAGTTACTTTGTGTATATTCATCTAGTGTGATAATACATCAACAAGTCAGACTTGCATGACTTCAGTTGCACAACAAAAGGCTAAATGAACAATGATTCATAAGTAAGAGAGCAATAAATTCTCTTCATTTTTCAATTTTCACTGCAATTAGAGATTTATAGAGAGCTTTGAAACATTTGAAATTTAAAACTGAAGGCCAAAATATTCCCTTAAGTTAAAAGAAAAGGTTATGGTATCAGGGTAATGTGCCCTCATAAAATGAATTTGGAAGTTTTCCATCCTCTTTACATATCTGGACTAGTTTGAGAAGTATAGGTATTAACTCTTCTTTACATGTTGGTTACAATTCTGTGAAGCCATCTGATCGTGGATTTTTGTTTGCTGACTTTTTTAAATTACAAAGCTAATTTCACTACTAGAAACATAATAAAATTCTTCATTTTTGTCTTTTAACCTTTGTACCAGCTTATGTAAGTGATCTTGAGCCTATATTTGTCTTTCTTAGTGAGACTTTTCCTTTCTAATAGCTTCTTCTTGTTAGAGCCTTTGCTTTTCCATTTAGAGAAAACTCTAACATTTCTTTTTTCTTTTTTTTTAATTGTTTTTTTTTTCTTTTCTTTTTTTTTTAAATTTTATTTTATTTTTAAACTTTACATAATTGTATTAGTTTTGCCAAATATCAAAATGAATCCACCACAGGTATACATGTGCTCCCCATCCTGAACCCTCCTCCCTCCTCCCTCCCCATACCATCCCTCCGGGTCGTCCCAGTGCACTAGCCCCAAGCATCCAGTATCGTGTAACAAAGACATGCTAAGAGATTTCAATTATAAAAGAAATGCCAATGTCTTTGATGAATATAGATACAAAACTCCTCAGTAATATATTAACAAAGTGAATACAACAATATATAATCATACAACACGTGCAAGTGGGATTTATTTCAGGGATGCAATACTCACAAATAAGGGGTTTCTCTGCTGGTATAGTGGTTAATAATCCACCTTGCAATGCAGGGGACACTGGTTAAACCCTGGTCCAGGAAGATCCCACATGCTGCAGGGCATCTAAGCCCATGTGCTACAACCACTGAGCCAGTGATCTAGAGCCTGTGAACCACAAATACTGAGCCACAACAACTGAAGTCAATTTGTCCTAGAGCCTATGCTCTGCAACAAGAGAAGTCACCTCAATGAGAAGCCTGCCTACTATAACTAGAGAGTAGCTCATGCTCTCTGTAACTAGAAGAAGCCCATGCACAGTGAGAAATACCCAGACCCATAAATAAATAAATATTTTTAAAAAATATTTGCCATCTATTTGCCATGAAGTGATGGGACCAGATGCCATGATCTTCGTTTTCTGAATGTTGAGCTTTAAGCCAACTTTTTCACTACTCTCCTCTTTCACTTTTATCGAGAGGCTTTTTAGTTCCTCTTCACTTTCTGCCATAAGGGTGGTGTCATCTGTATATCTCAGGTTATTGATATTTCTCCCAGCAAACTTGACTCCAGTTTGTTCTTCTTCCAGCCCAGTGTTTCTCATGATGTACTCTGCAAATAAGTTAAATAAGCAGGGTGAGAATACACAGCCTTGACATACTCCTTTTCCTATTTAGAACCAGTCTGTTGTTCCATGTCCAGTTCTAACTGTCGCTTCTTGACCTACTTCCTGACCTTGAGGTTTCTCAAGAGGCAGGTCAGGTGGTCTGGTATTCCCATCTCTTTCAGAATTTTCCACAGTTTGTTGTGATCCACACAGTCAAAGGTTTTGGCATAGTCAATAAAGCAGAAATAGATGTTTTTCTGGATCTCTCTTCCTTTTTCAATGATCCAGCAGATGTTGGCAATTTGATCTCTGGTTCCTCTGCCTTTCCTAAAACCAGCTTGAACATCTGGAAGTTCACGGTTCATATATTGCTGAAGCCTGGCTTGGAGAATTTTAAGCATTACTTTATTAGCGTGTGAGATGAGTGCAATTGTGCGGTAGTTTGACCATTCTTTGGCATTGCCTTTCTTTGGGATTGGAATGAAAACTGATCTTTTCCAGTCCTGTGGGCACTGCTGAGTTTTCCAAATTTGCTGGCATATTGAGTGCAGCACTTTCTCAGCATCATCTTTCAGGATTTGAAATAGCTCAACTGGAATTCCATCACCTTCACTAGCTTTGTTCACAGTGATGCTTTCTAAGGCCCACTTGACTTCACATTCCAGGATGTCTGGCTCTAGGTGAGTGATCACACCATCGTGATTATCTTGGTTGTGAAGATCTTTTTTGTACAGTTCTTCTGTGTATTCTTGCCATCTCTTCTTAATAGCTTCTGCTTCTGTTACTTCCATACCACTTCTGTCCTTTATCGAGCCCATCTTTTCATGAAATGTTTAAAAACTTTAAACAAATATTTTAAAACTAATAAATTCAGTAAATTTCCAAGATATAAGGTTAACATACAGAAATCTGTTTCTTTTCTATACACTAACAGTGAACTATCAGAAAGAGAAAATTTAAAAATGACAATCTCATTTAAAGTTTCATCAAAAAGAATAAAATACCTAGGAATAAATTTAACCAGGAAAGTGAAACAGTTATACTCTTAAAAAATATTAAAGGTCAATGAAGAAAATTGAAGGAAATTGAAGATGGTGCAAAGAAATTGAAAGGTATTTCATGTTATTAATATTATTAAAATATCCATGCTACTCAAGAAATCTACACATTTAAAGAAATCCTTGCCAAAATACCATATTTCTTTCATAGAACTAGAATTCAATGGATATGAATTTGAGCAAACTCAGTAAAATAGTGGAGGACAGATGAGCCTGGTGTGCTACAGTCCACGGGGTTGCAAAGAGTCAAACATGACTTAATAACTGAACAACAACAATAAAAGTCAAAAAATAACAAATGTTGATGAGGATGTGGAGAAAGGGAAACCCTAGTACACTGTTGTGGAATTCTAAAGTGGTGCAGCTACAAGGGAAAACAGTACGGAGGTATCTCAGGAAACTACAATTAAAACCATCATATTATCTAGAATTTCCACTGCTAGGTATACATCTGGAGAAAATGAAAACACTAACTCAAAAAATATATGCATCCCAATGTTCATAGCAAAATTATTACAATAGCCAAAATGTGGAAGCAACCTGTGTCTATCAACCAAGATGTGGAAGAAACCTGTGTCCTGTATGTGTTCATTGGAATACTACTCTGCCATTAGAAAATGAAATTCTGCCTTTTGCAACAATGTGAATGGGCCTAGGGAATATTGTGCTTAGTGAAATCAGTCAGAAACAAACACTGTATGATATTACTTATACATGAAATCTAAAAAATAAAATAAAGCAATATATACAACAAAACAGAAATAAATCCACAGATGTAGAAAACAAACTGATAGTCATCAATGGGGAAAGGAAATGGGGAGGGAGAGATAGGTATACAGAATTAAAAAATACAAACTCCTATGTATAACATAAATGAGCAATATGTATATTTTGTATAGCATATGGAAATAGAGTCATTATTTTTTTATAATTTTAAACATAGTATAAATCTATAAAAGTATTGAATCACCATGCTGTACACCTAAAACTAATATATACTATACTTCAGTATAAACAATTTTAAAAAATAAACAAGGTAAGAATAATCTTCTCCATTTTAAACTTCCACTTAATACCTCAGCAAGTCGTTGAAAATAAGGCCTCTCGAAAGTTTCTAAAATATGATTGTGCTCTACTTTAAATAAACCCAATAATGACAGTCTAGAGAAAAGAACACACACTCATCCCTTACAAACTGATGGTTAACAAATAATTTATCCTGATGTATAGAACAGTCTTATGGACTCTGTGGGAGAGGGAGAGGGTGGGAAGATTTGGGAGAATGGCAATGAAACATGTAAAATATCATGTAGGAAACGAGTTGCCAGTCCAGGTTCGATGCATGATGCTGGATGCTTGGGGCTGGTGCACTGGGACGGCCCAGAGGGATGGTATGGGGAGGGAGGAGGGAGGAGGGTTCGGGATGGGGAACACATGTATACCTGTGGCGGATTCATTTTGATATTTGGCAAAACTAATACAATTATGTAAAGTTTAAAAATAAAATAAAATTAGGGAAAAAAAAATAAAATAAAATAGGTTAAGTAAAAAAAAAAAAAAATCTTCACACAGTAAATTCCACTCATCACTCTAAAATGTGGTTTTATTTATGAAAATATAATTTGACCACAATTTCTCCAGAATCTGCTAATTACACAGTGTTAGAGATACCTGCCCAACCAACCAATTTCACATAGAAATTGAAATACTGGCTTGTGTCCAGCATATCACTATGCACTCAAACCTGCTCCAGACTTTTTAATTATGTTTACCACAAGCTTCAGTGAAGCCAAGTTATAGGGGGAAATATGCTATTTTTTAAGAAGATTGATTACTGTATTAAAAGTCTTTTGAGAAAATATTAAGATTTTATGTGTGGTTTGGCAAAATAACTCTTTGAAGTTATTCATGTAATGCTCAAATCAAAATCATTTTAGGTGATTTCTCTAAGGAAGCAGCAAAAACACATAGTAAAAACAGAAAGGTTAGAAGTTCAACCTTCAAAAATTCTAAGACTGGCTGCTGCTAATTTGCATTTACTGACTTTACACTACCATGTTACTATCTTCTTGGTTTGCATGGGATGAATTTAAGCCTTCAAAATTAGAAAATATTGTATTATATGTATATTACATATGTTATATATATTAATATTAGAGAGAGGGAAAACTAGACACAGTTGAAAAGAAATGAAACAAAAAGGAGGTAGAAATATGCTGGTAGAGACAGAGTGAAAGAGTGAGAAAGAATGAGACAGTACATAATAAATTGTGTTTACATGGACCATAGCCCATATACATACATACATACATACATAGATTATCTATTAGTTTTTCATTGTTATAATGAGAAGCATCACAAAATCAGCAGCCTAAAATATATGTAGATAGATATTATATGTATGTATACTATGTAGATATATAAAACATATTTTACCTTTTGGTAGTTTAGAAGTTTGACATGGTGTCACCAGGCTAAAATCAAGGTGTTGACAGGGCTGGATCTCTTATGGAGACTCTGTTTTCTTATGCATGTTTTGGCATTCATCTGTTTATTCTGGATTCCTTGCTGGTTGTCTGTTAAAAGCTGTCTCTAGCATCTTACAGGCCACTCATATTCCTCAGTTTGTGGCCTTCTTCATCTTCAAAGGTAGCAACTGAAAGCTGATTTCCTCCAATGCCTAGTATGGCCCTCTCCTCTTCTGTTTTAAAAGGTTAATGAGATTACACCAGAAGAGTTAAAGAGTTTCCTGATGAAAGTGAAAGAGGAGAGTGAAAAAGTTGGCTTAAAACTCAACATTCAGAAAACTAAGATCATGACATCTGGTCCCATCACTTCATGGCAAATAGATGGGGAAACAGTGGAAACAGTGACAGACTTTATTTCTTTGGGCTCCAAAATCACTGCAGATGGTGACTGCAGCCATGAAATTAAAAGACACTTGCTCCTTGAAAGAAAAGCTATGACCAACCTAGATAATGTAATAAAAAGCAGAGACTTTACTTTGCCAACAAAGATCCATCTAGTCAAAGCTATGGTTTTTCCAGTAGTCATCTTTGGACGTGAGAGTTGGACTATAAAGAAGGTTGAGTGCCAAAGAATTGATGCTTTTGAACTGTGGTGTTGGCGAAGACTCTTGAGAGTCCCCTATATTGCAGATCAAATCAGTCAATGCTAAAGGAAATAAACCCAGAATATTTATTGGAAGGACTGATGCTGAAGCTGAAACTCCAATTCTTTGGCCACCTGATGAGAAGAACTGCCTCATTTGAAAAGACCCTGATGCTGGGAAAGATTGAAGGCAGGAGGAGAAGCAGAAGACAGAGGATGAGATGGTTGGATGGTATCACCAACTCAATGGACATGAGTTTGAGCAAGCTCTGACAGTTAGTGATGGACAGGGAAGCCTGCCATGCTGCAGTCCATGGGGTTGTAAAGAGTCGGACATGACAGAGAGACTGAATTGAACTGAACTGAGATTATACTGTACTTATCCATATAATTCAGAATAATATTCCATTTTGGGGTGTACTAATTAACATATTTAATTTCGTCTACAAAGTTGCATCTGCAAAGTTTCTGTTGCATGTAGTGTTAACGTGTTTTTAAGTTTAGGATATAAGGGCGTGGGCATTTATGAGGGCCATTATTCTGCCTAATGAAATTTATTTTGATAGGTTTATTTGCTGTCATCTATGTGTGCATTCTTGCCACTTCTTCTTAATATCTTCTGCTTCTGTTAAGCCCATACCATTTCTGTCCTTTATTGAGCCCATTTTTGCATGAAATGTTCCCTTGGTATCTCTAATTTTCTTGAAGAGATCTAGCCTTTTCCATTCTGTTGTTTTCCTCTATTTCTTTGCATTGATCGCTGAGGAAGGCTTTCTTATTTCTCCTTGCTATTCTTTGAAACTTTGCATTCAAATGGGTATATCTTTCCATTTCTCCTTTGCTTTTCGCTTCTCTTCTTTCAACAGTTATTTGTAAGGCCTCCTCAGACAGCCATTTTGCTTTTTTGCATTTTGTTTTCTTGGGGATGGTCTTGATACCTGTCTCCTGTACAATGTCACAGACCCCTGTCCATAGTTCATCAGGCACTCTGTGTATCAGATCTAGTCCCTTAAATCTATTTCTCCCTTCCACTATATAATCATAAGGGATTTGATTTAGGTCATACCTGAATGGTCTGGAGTTTTCCTCCACTTTCTTCAATTTAACTATGAATTTGACAATAAGGAGTTCATGATCTGAGCCACAATCAGCTCCCAGTCTTGTTTTCACTGACTGTATAGAGCTTCTCCATCTTTGGCTGCAAAATATAATCAATCTGATTTCAGTGTTGACCATCTGGTGATGTCTATGTGTAGAGTCTTCTCTTGTGTTGTTGGAAGAGGGTGTTTGCTATGATGAGTGCGTTCTCTTGGCAAAACTCTACTAGCCTTTGCCCTGCTTCATTCCATATTCCAAGGCCAAATTTGCCTGTTATTCCAGGTGTTTCTTGACTTCCTACTTTTGCATTCCATTCCCCTATAATGAAAAGGACATCTTTTTTGGGTGTTAGTTCTAAAATTCTTGTAGGTCTTCATAGAAGCATTCAACTTCAGCTTCTTCAGCATTACCGGTCAGGGCATAGACTTGGGTTACCATGATATTGAATGGTTTGCCTTGGAAACAAACAAATCATTCTTTCATTTTTGAGATTGCATACAAGTGCTGCATTTCATACTCTTTTGTTGACCATGATGACTACTCCATTTCTTCTAAAGGATTCCTGCCCACAGTAGTAGATAGAATGGTCATCTGAGTTAATTGACCCATTCTAGTCCCTCTTAGTTCGCTGATTCCTAGAATATTGATGTTCACTCTTACCATCTCCTGTCTGACCACTTCCAATTTCCTTGATTCATGGGCCTAACATTCCAGGTTCCTATGCAATATTGCTCCTTAAAGTATCAGACCTTGTTTCCATCACCAGTCACATCAACAACTGGGTGTTGTTTTTGCTTTGGCTCCACCCCTTCATTCTTTCTGGTGTTATTTCTTCACTAATCTCCAGTAGTATATTGGGCACCTACCAACTTGGGGAATTCCTCTTTCAGTGTCCTATCTTTTTGCCTTTTCAAACTTTTCATGGGGTTCTCAAGGAAAGAATACTGAAGTGGTTTGCCATTTCCTTCTCCAGGGGACCACATTCCGTCAGGCCTCTCCACCACGACCCAGCCATCTTGGGTGGCCTCACACGGTATGGCTTAGTTTCACTGAGTTAGACACAGCTGTGGTCCATGTGATCAGATTGGCTAGTTGTCTGCGATTGTAGTTTCAGTCTGACTGCCCTCTGATCTCCTCTCTCAGTGCCTACCATCTTACTTGGGTTTCTCTTTCCTTGGATGTGGGGTCTCTCTTCAAGGCTGTTCCAGCAAAGCACAGCCGCTGCTCCTTACCTCTGATGTGGGTTAGCTCCTCTTGGCCACCACCCCTGACCTGGGGCACAGCTGTGATCACTCACCTAGAGCCAGACATCCTGGAATGTGAAGTCAAGTGGGCCTTAGGAAGCATCACTACGAAAAAAACTAATGGAGGTGATGGAATTCCAGTTGGGCTATTTCAAATCCTGAAGATGACACTGTGAAAGTACTGCACTCAATATGTCAACAAATTTGGAAAACTCAGCAGTGGCCACAGGACTGGAAAAGGTCAGTTTTCATTCCAATCCCAAAGAAAGGCAATGCCAAAGAATGCTCATACTACCGCACAATTGCAATCATCTCTCACACTAGTAAAGTAATGCTTAAAATTCTCCAAGCCAGGCTTCAGCAGTATGTGAACTGTGAACTTCCGGATGTCCAAGCTGGCTTTAGAAAAGGCGGAGGAACCAGAGATCAAATTGCCAACATCCACTGGATCATCGAAAAAGCAAGAGAATTCCAGAAAAACATCTATTTTTGCTTTATTGAATATCCCAAATCCTTTGACTGTGTGGCTCACAATAAACTGTGGAAAATTCTGAAAGAGATGGGAATAGGAGACCACCTGACCTGCCTTTTGAGAAACCTGTATGCAGGTCAGGAAGCAATAGTTAGAACTGGACATGGAACAACAGACTGGCTCCAAATAGGAAAAGGAGTATATCAAGGCTGTATATTGTCACCCTGCTTATTTAACTTATATTCAGAGTACATCATGAGAAATGCTTGGCTGTAGGAAGCACAAGCTGGAATCAAGATTGCCAAGAGAAATATCAATAACCTCAGATATGCAGATGACACCACCCTTATGGCAAAAACTGAAGAAGAACTAAAGTCCCTCTTGATGAAAGTGAAAGAGGAGAGTGAACAAGTTGGCTTAAAGCTCAACCTTCAGAAAACTAAGATCATGGCATCCAGTCCCATCACTTCATATCAAATAGATGGGCAAACAGTGGAAACAATGGCTGACTTTATTTTTCTGGGCTCCAAAAATCACTGCAGATGGTGATTGCAGCCATGAAATTAAAAGATGCTTACTCCTTGGTAGTAAAGTTATGACCAATCTAGACAGCATATTCAAAAGCAGAGACATTACTTTGCCAACAAAGGTCCATCTAGTCAAGCTATGGTTTTTCCAGTGGTCATGTATGGATATGAGAGTTGGACTATAAAGAAAGCTGAATGCAGAAGAATTGATGCTTTTGAACTGTGGTGTTGGAGAAGACTCTTGAGAGTCCCTTGGACTGCAAGGAGATCTAGCCATTCCATCCTAAAGGAGATCGGTTCTGGATGTTGTTTGGAAGGACTGATGTTGAGGCTGAAACTCCAGTACTTTGGCCATCTGATGCAAAGATCTGACTCATTTGAAAAAACCCTGATGCTGGGAAAGATTGAAGGCAGGAGGAGAAGGGGACACCAGAGGATGAGACTGTTGGATGGCATCACTGACTTGATGAACATGGGTTTGGGTAGACTCCAAGAGTTGGTGATGGACAGGGAAGCCTGGCATGCTGCAGTTCATGGGGTCCCAAAGAGTTGGACATGAGCAACTGACCTGAACTGAATGTGCGCATTATATATTGATCTAGTTTTTCATTCACCTAGATGGGCCTTGCTACTCAGCATCTAATAATGAAAGTTTAATGCAAAGTATATAACTGGAAGAAACACAAGCTGGAATCAAGATTGCCGGGAGAAATATCAATAACCTCAGATATGAAGATGACACCACCCTTATGGCAGAAAGTGAAGAGGAACGAAAAAGCCTCTTGATAAAAGTGAAAGTGGAGAGTGAAGAAGTTGGCTTAAAGCTCAACATTCAGAAAACGAAGATCATGGCATCCGGTCCCATCACTTCATGGGAAATAGATGGGGAAACAGTGGAAACAGTTTCAGACTTTATTTTTTTGGGCTCCAAAATCACTGCAGATGGTGACTGCAGCCATGAAATTAAAAGACACTTGATCCTTGGAAGGAAAGTTATGATCAACCTAGGTAGCATATTCAAAAGCAGAGACATTATTTTGCCAACTAAGGTCCATCTAGTCAAGGCTATGGTTTTTCCTGTGGTCATGTATGGATGTGAGAGTTGGACTGTGAAGAAGGCTGAGTGCCAAAGAATTGATGCTTTTGAACTGTGGTGTTGGAGAAGACTCTTGAGAGTCCCTTGGACTGCAAGGAGATCCAACCAGTCCATTCTGAAGGAGATCAGCCCTGGGATTTCTTTGGAAGGAATGATGCTGAAGCTGAAACTCCAGTACTTTGGCCACCTCATGCGAAGAGTTGACTCATTGGAAAAGACTCTGATGCTGGGAGGGATTGGGGCAAGAGGAGAAGGGGACGACAGAGGATGAGATGGGTGGATGGCATCACTGACTCGATGGACGTGAGTCTGAGTGAACTCTGGGAGTTGGTGATGGACAGGGAGGCCTGGCATGCTGCTATTCATGGGGTCGCAAAGAGTCGGACACGACTGAGCGACTGATGTGGTCTGATCTGATATAACTTCACAATTGTTTCAAGGGTAAAAATCATCAAAGGTCTTAGGGTAATCTGACCATCAAAGGAAATAATGATAGCAAATCATAATACATAGCACAAGATGAGAATCTATGAGTCTATATAAAAATTAATAAACAAATAAATGAAAGCACCCTTCCTTTGTGGTGTGTGCATGCTCAGTTGTGTCTGACTCTTTGTGACCTCATGCACCAGGGCACAAGGCTCCTCTGTCCATGGTATTTTCCAGGAAAGAATACTGGAATGGGTTGTTATTTCTTACTTCAGAGGATATTCCTGACGCATGGATAGATCCTGAATCTCTTTCTAGGCAGATTCTTTACCTCTGAGTAAAGCCCACCCTTCCTTTGAGTAGAATGCCAAGTAACACATGCAAAAGGTATTAGTAATATAGGGAGTCAACATGTGAGAATCAAGTTAGTAGCCATAGTTTCAGGGAAATACCATCAGATGGTGCTAAACCTATCGAGTGATCAACAATAGGATATCATATAGCCTCAAATATCTTCCCTCAAGACATTTATTAACTACAAAGGGGAAAGACTAACTTTCATATAGAGAAACCTGCCAGTCATCACCTTAAGCAAATGAAAATTATCCACCAATTTTGAGAAAGGTGCAACTTATGCCTCCAGAGGTGATGCACTAAGAAGAACACAATATTCTGTCTGTGAAATTCTTTCCCACAAATCATAACATAAATTTATAAGTAAGCAATGTTTTTGTTCAGTAGCTAAATCGAGCCTGACTATTTGTGACACCATGGACTGCAGCATGCCAAGCTTCCCTGTCCTTCACTATCTCCCAGAGTTTGCTCAAATTCACATCCATTGAGTTGATGATGCAATCTAACCATTGCATCCTCTGCCACCCTTTTTCTTTTTGCCCTCAATCTTTCCCAGCATCAGGGTCTTTTCAATGAGTCATCTCTTTGCATCTGGTGGCCAAAGTATTGGAGCTTCAGTTTTAGAATCAGTCCTTCTGATGAATATTCAGGGTTGAATTCCTTTGGCTCAACTGGTTTGATCTCTTTGTTGTCCAAGGGATTCTCAAGAGTCTTCTCCAGCACCAAAATTCGAAAGCATGACATGAGTAAGCAATAAACAGATACAGATTGGGAGACAAAATCAATGAAAGGTCCATGCTCCTCAGGAATTCCACGGTGATTAAAAAAAAATAGATAGCAGAACTACTCCAGATTAAAAGAAAAGGAAGAGACAAAGCCAACAAGTTTTCCTGGATTGCATTCTGAATAAGAAAAACTCATTTATTTTGCAATAAAGGAAATTATTGAAACAATTACCAAAACTTAAGGTATGTATTTTAAAGACTACTATTATATTAATGGTTATTTCTTTATTTTGATAGTTGTACTGTAGTTGTATAAAATAATATCTTTGTTTTAGGAAAAATACTCATATATTTAAAAGTAAGTACATGTTATGTATTACTCTCAAATTATTCAGAAAAAAATAATATACATGTGTATAGAGAAATAAAATTGTAAAGCAAATGATACAAAATATTAAAATTGAATCAGACAAAAGACAATATTGAAAATGCTTTCTAAGATTTCAAGGTTTTGAATTATTTCAAAATAAAAACTTAAAAATAAATCATTAAAGAAGTTGATTGTTATTTTCACTATACAAATTACAATTTGATGTAGGTACCATTTGGTGGCACTAGTGGTAAAGAGTTTAAGTATTAATACAGAATAGATACATTTAATATCATATATCTAGGAATGTTTTTAAGGGAAGATGAACAATAGGATCTATATGGTAGCAAAAGAAGCTGATACACTCTGAGCAGAAAGAGCAGAGTGAGAGTTGTAAATCTGCTCCTGAGTTGGAGCAGAAATCAATGTTTATCAACTAACAGTCACTTCTAAGTTTACAATTTAAAGAAAGTAGGAGCTGTCAACACAAAGTGTAAATGATCGAGCAAGATACCAGAGTAAGGGGACATGGAGCTCACCTTATGCCTGTGAACATATCAAAAATACATCAACAAATGGAAAAATTCTCACTGAAAACTAATTGGAAACTAGCAGAAGGACTTCTGTACAATCAAAACTATCAGAAAGATATATGTGTAATCATGTAGGAAGCAAAGAAAACCAATTGGGTTGGAACCTGTGCCCCTGAGATGGGGCTAAGGGGAAAAGGGACAGTTGCCTTGAGGAGTGAGCTGTGAGCACCACAGATTAGGCATTCTAGTCTTGGGGTCCTACATAGGGTTGATGACCCCCCTCATTGCAGGACTGCTGGGACTAGCAGAAGGCAGTGGGAAGCTTGGACTAGGCTCATGAGGAGTGCATGCCCACTGGCTTGCCCCTAAGGAAGAGTGGAGAGAGGTCTGCCTCAGTGGCTGCCAGATTTCCCTCTACTGCCTCAGTATGCCTTCCAGCCTGAGGTGAACAAACATTCCAGCCCCATTCACTGTATGTCACAGTGCACCACTGGATATGGAGCACTGGATACTATGCAGACAGAGACAGAGGTGACCTAGTCCTGGGACACAGCCTGGGTGGGAAGGTAGGGGTCAATGTTGGTACCTATTCAAACAGTGCCTCAGAAGCAGCCCAGATCCCTAGGCAACCGATTCATCACAGCTCAACCCTAAGATCCCAAGAGTCCACATGAGCCCTGATTACCCTGCTGTATGCTTTGCCATAAGAAGTGTCATGATCTGATAGGCTAAGAGGAACAAAGGACATTTACACTCAAGGCTGCAACTGAAAAGAGTGAGGAAAACAATTGCAGACAATGGCACAGGCAGCACATTAGAGACAGATCAAAACTATCTGTGGTCAACACAAGCCGAGAGTCGACATGAGGTCCACTTGCTTCAGCATTCATCTCTTCTAGGGCAAGGGTCCCAGTGCAGGGAGAGAGGAAAAATACACGCTTAGAGGGAACAGAACCATCCTGAGCCTGACCCTTAGGGATTCTGCTCCAGCAATTTAGAATCAGACCCTGCCCTCCTCCCCTCCCCCAGGGGAATGGCGGCCACTAGGCAGGGGAGGGTTTGCCTCACACCAGACTCCAGTTCTAGCTGTCCCATTTTACCCCCAACAGGGGTGATAGCTGCCAGAACACTGTGTGGAAAGGTGTGACTGGCATCTCCACCCAATTCAGCTCTCCCACCAAAGGCACTGGGTACATGCAGTCTGTATAGACAAACTCCCACATAAGGTCACCATTTCAAGACCTTGGGAGTTCAACTGTTTTACCTAAATTCATAGAGGCAAAGAGTGTTAAGCAAAATTAAAGGCAGGGAAACTGCTAGCAATTGAAAGAACAAGGAAAACCCTGAAAAAAAAAAAAAAAGAAACAGAAATAAACAATTGGCCATATAAAGAATCCAAAGCATCACTAAAAATGTTAACTGAATAAGGAAAAAGAATAAATATACACAATGAAAATTTTAACAATAAACAAGAAAATATTAAAAATACTCAGAAATGAAGAATTCAGTAGGTGAATTAAGAAACACACACACACACACTAGAAAGGATGGATAGCAGGCTAAGTGACACAGAAGAATGAATAAGTGATCTGGCATTAAATAATGGAAATCACCCAATCAGAAGAACAAATTTTAAAAAGAAAGGAATATAGTTTAAGAGACCTCTGGGATAACATTATGCATATTAACATTTGAATTATAGAGATCCCAGAAGGAGAAGAGTGAGAGAAGGGAATCAAAAATATATTTAAATAAATTATGATTGAAAAGTCCCAAAATCTGTACAAGGAAACAGATATAAAGGTATAGGAAGCAGATAGATCAGATATCACAGTTAAAACAGGAAAAGTTAAAAATAGAGAATTCTAAAGGCAGCAAGAAAAAAACAGAGTCATATACAAGGGAATCCCCATAAGGGAATCTTTGGAAGCCAGAGTGAGTGGCATGATATATTAAAAGTACTGGGAAAAAAAAAAAAAAAAGAAGAACCTCTGCAACCTACTATACTCTGTCAGCAGGACTACCATTTAGAACAGAAGGAGAGATCAAGAACTTCTCAGACAAGCAAAAGCTAAAAGAGTTCTTTGATATTAAACCTACTATAAAAGAAATGTTAAAGGGTCTTCCCTAAGTGGAAAAGAAAAGTAAAAGCCATAGAAAAGGAAAAAATCCCACTAGTAAAGGCAAATATATAGTCCAAAGGCTAAGGATCAGCTACTTAAACTATTACAAAAAATAAAAGACAAAAAAATTATAAAAGCAATTATCATAGTAGACAAGGGCTAAACATGAAGTTTAAAAAATGAAGTCAAAAACAAAACTGTGGAAGAGGGGAGTAAAAAAATTTGAGTTTTTAGAATGTATTTGAACTTACATCAGTTTAAAATAAGAAGATATAATTATATAAACATGTATGAACCCCATGGTATTTAGAAGTAAAAAACCTATTAATACAATGGATACACAAAAATAGAGAGGAAGAAACATGTCTATTACTAAGCTGGGCATACACACCAAGGAAATCAGAATTGAAAGAGACACGTGTACCCCAAAGTTCATTGCAGCACTGTTTATAATAGCCAGGACATGCAAGCAACCTAGATGTCCATCAGCAGACAAATGGATAAGAAAGCTCTGGTACACATACACAATGGAATATTACTCAGCCATTAAAAAGGATGCATTTGAATCAGTTCTAATGAGGTGGATGAAACTGGAGCCTATTATACAGAGTGAAGTAAGCCAGAAGGACAAACACCAATACAGTATACTAACACATATATATGGAATTAGAAAGATGGTAACGATAACCCTGTATGCGAGACAGCAAAAGAGACACAGATGTATAGAACAGTCTTTTGGACTCTGTGGGAGAGGGCAAGGGTGGGATGATTTGGGAGAATGTCATTGAAACATGTATAATATCATATGTGAAACAAATCGCCAGTCCAGGTTTGATACACGATACAGCATGCTCAGGGCTGGTGCACTGGGATGACCCAGAGGGATGGTAGGGGGAGAGAGGTGGGAGGGGGTTCAGGATGGGGAACACATGTGCACTCATGGCAGATTCATGTTGATGTATGTATGGCAAATCCAGTACAATATTGTAAAGTAATTAGCCTCCAATTAAAATAAATAAATTTATATTAAAAAAAAAGAAAATCATCAAACCAAAAGGGAATTAATTAATAAAAGGCCATGAAAAGAGAAGAACTATAAAAATTACCGGAAAACAAATAAAATTGCAGTAAGTACCTACCTAGAAACAATTACTTTAAATGTTAATGTGTCTATGTACCAAATGCACTAACCAAAAGACACAGGGTGACTGACTGGATTTAAACAAAATTCTAAATGCTGCCTACAAGGCACATGAATACACATGTGTATGTGTGCTTAGTTGTGTCTGATTCTTTGTGACCCCATGGACTATAATCCACTAGGTTCCTCTGTCCACAGGATTTTCCAAGCAAAAGTACTGGAGTGGGTTGCCATTTCCTTCTCCATGGGATCTCCCTGACCCAGCAATCAAACCTGGATCTCCTGCATTGGCAGGCAGATTCTTTACCACCGAGCCACCTAGGAAGCCCACAAGACCCACACTTTAAAGCTAAAAACACACACAGAATGAAAATGAGATGGATTAAATATAAATATGTTCTAAAAATTTCTTTCCCCATTTCCTTCTCTTTGTCCATAGATAAAAATAACTAAAATAGAATGGGCACTGGGGGTTTATTAAATCATTTTGTGTATCCCTCAAGAAGAAACTGAGGATGTTGAGGTGGAGCAACCAGAACTCATGCATTGTTGGTTCAAGAAAGTAAATTAATACAATCATTTTGGAAAATGTTTGGCAGTTTCTAGTAAGTTATTGGAGAAGGCGATGGCAACCCACTCCAGTACTCTTGCCCGGAAAATCCCATGGATAGAGGAGCCTGTTAGGCTTCAGTCCATGGGGTCTCTAAGACTGGACACGACTGAGTGACTTCACTTTCACTTTTCACTTTTCATGCATTGGAGAAGGAAATGGCAACCCACTCCAGTGTTCTTGCCTGGAGAATCCCAGGGACGGCAGAGCCTGGTGGGCTGCCGTCTATGGGTTCGCACAGAGTCAGACACGACTGAAGTGACTTAGCAGTAGCAGTAGCAGCAGCAGTAAGTTATATATACACTTAATTTATGAATTAGTTATTGCACTCCTAAACACTTATCCCAGAGAAATGAGTGAGTATGTTCTATAATCTGACTTGTACATACATGAATACTTATAGCATCACTATTTATGAGACTTCCAAACTCGAAAAAATGTCCAGGAACAGGAAAATACATCAACTAATTATGATATATTCACATAGTGAAATATGAATGGTCAACAAAGGATGACCAACAAATGAATACATGCAGTGACATAGAGCAATCTCACAAATATTACCCTGAGCCAAAAAAGTAAAGAAAAGAGAAAAAGTATCACATGAAGCTCAAGGGGGAAAAAAATCATTTTGATACAATTTTAGAACTGATTAACTTTGAAGAGAAGGTAAACATATTGATCAAAAAGACCACAACAGAATTTTCAGAGGTGATGGAAATGTTCCTTATGATATGGGTGAAAGAAATGCACATGTGTCAAAAAAAACCCTGCATGTTTAAGATTTATTCATTTTACTGAATATAAAATTAAATGTCAATATAGTTCTGTTGGCATTAATAAAAACCTGTGGATATCTAGCCTGTGGATGTTCTTCACCCTTTAGACTCATGTGTCTTCATGACACTTAGCAAACAAAGGCTGTCATCTCTTCACACACGTACTTGCCTAGTAAAATAAAGAAATGCTACATTTACAGTAAGTTTCCATTGGGAAACTGTAACTATTATTTCTTAAAGAGGAATCAGCATATGGGCTAACTGAACAACTCCACTGCAATGTAACTCAATCATATGCCTTGTTGGAAGAAAGATTTTAAAGAGCTATGGCTCTTCTCAAAACTGAGTATACAAATCTCCAAGCTCCTTTTAAATATCATCTGACAAGCATAGCAATGGGCTGTATGAGTCCCCAGATCAAGTGTCCACAAGATGGGTTTCTTAAAAAGGTAGTAAATACAGGCGCTCTTACTGAAGTATTTGCCTAGAGATATTTCTGTTCCTGAGAATGAAATGCAAATTTGTTTCCAGTAGTCTGCTGTGGGATACTGGTTTTTAATGGTTTTACTTCAAAACCTGATGAAAATTGGGAGTGAGTTCATCTCTTTTTATAAGGTTCATTGGTGAGGTTTCCAACATGATCTAATCTTGCCCTGGAAAATGAACTGAAAGGAGTTGACTGGTTGTTAGGAATGAGTTCAGTGGCCCCACTTTACAGCTATCCAAGCGGATGTCTTCATGGAATTCTCAAGGTTGCTCCTGTCCCAGCTGGGTTCAGGGACCTCCCTGTGACTTCAGAGGGACTTCCCAGAGCAGAACAGGGAAGAAGCATATCCAAGACCTTTCAGAGTGTAAGTGTGCTTCTCCTTCCATTAGCTACTCCTATTTTCAGATCTGTATAATTCAACTTCCCAAATTAAAATCAGGTTAAAAACCAATAACCTCTGCTCACTCTCAGACACAATCTATTATGCCTGAATTTAAACACCAACACATCTGTTTTCCTCCATTGAAATGACATAGGTAGATTGTACTAATATTAAACCTTTCCAAAGCACACTTGAATGGAGTGAAAAGCTACCATACTAACATAACAAAATTAACAAAATTCCACCATTAAATATATTTGCTTTAGCTAGTTAATGCCTACCTTCTTCATAAAATGAGATGAAATACATGTTTCAATGCCTACTTTCTTCGTGAAATTAGATGAAATATATTTTTAATAGTCCTGACCTCCAAAAAGTTAAGACGTCATTAGGACAAATAATATACACATATTAAACCACAATGACAACAGAAACCTGATACATGTTTATAAACAAAAAATTAAAAAGCAAAACAGTTTACAAATGGAGGCATAATAAGTTCCATAGAATTTATTGAAAAAAGTCTCATGGAAGAGGGCCAGGTTTTGTGCTGGACTCTGACAGAGTAAAAGAACTTTCACTTTTGATTATCAAGCCAGTTTCTCAGAGAAAAATATACTTGAAGTTTTAAGTGGGGGACAACTTGCTGTCCAATTCTGAGGACATTCACAATGTCTGAATACCTTTCTGGGCGTCAAAACGAAGAAGGAGCTACTGGCATTCAATGGGCCAAGGAAGATGCTAAACACATAATACTGCCCAGGACAGCCCTCTTCAATCCTGCACTACCTTTGTCCCCCAAATTTTCAGGTTCAAATTATTATTAGTTAAAAGGTACTATTTAGGATTATTCAGAATTTCCACATCCATAATTGAGGCTAAACTGCCTTTTATATCTATGTGTTCCATGGACCTCAAGAGATAGAGAAGACCAAAATAGTATTTGAGTATTTTCAAGAGAAGTTTTAAACACAGTTTTAAAAGGAAGCACAAATCTTAAAACCTTCACTTAAATTACCCTTCCCTTTTATTCCCCCTCCAACTTGATGGAGATATAATTAACATACAACACTGTGTAAGTTTAAAGTGTACATCATTTGATATATGTATTGCAAAATGATTATTACAATAAGAATAGTTAACATATCCATCCTAAAGGAAATCAGTCCTGAATATTCATTGGAAGTACTGATGCTTGAAGCTGAAACTCCAATACTTTGGCCACCTGATGTGAAGAATTGACTCATTTGAAAAGACTCTGATACTGGGAAAGATTAAAGGTAGGAAGAGAAGGGGACGACAGAAGATGAGATGGTTGGATGGCATCACCGACTCAATGGACATGGGTTTGGGTGAACTCCGGGAGTTGGTGATGGAGAGGGAAGCCTGACATGTTGCAGTCCACAGGGTCACAAGAGTTGGACATGACTGAGCAACTGAACAGAACTGAACATATCCATCATCCCACTTAGTTACCTTTTTATGTATGTCTATGGTAAGAAAACCCTGATGCTGGGAAAGATTGACGGCAGGAGAAGAAGGGGGCAACAGAGGATGAGAAGTTTGAATGGCATCACGACCTAATGGACATGAATTTGAACAACATCTGAGAGATAGTGAGGACAGGGAAGCCTGCTGTGCTGCAGTCCACAAAGAGTTGGATTCGACTTGGTGACTGAACAGCAAAAGGTAAGAAGTTTTTAGATAGACTCCTTAAGCAACTTTTGAGTTTACAGCAGAGTATTCTTAACTATGGTCACTATATTGTACATTATTAGATTTCTAAAATGTATTCATTTTATAACTGAAAGCTTGTACATTTTGGCCACCCTCAACTATTTTCCTTACTCCACTCCACCCTTCATACCACCAACCAAATTGCTATTTCCATAAGCTCCATATTTTTCAAGGTTCTGCATGTGAGATCATACAGTATATGATGACCATATACGTATACAGCTTTTCTCTGTTTGATTTCCTTCACTTAGTATAAGGCCCTCAAGTTTCATTAACATTGTAACAAATGGCAGAATTTCCTTCTTTCTTATTACTGAATAATATTGCATCATATATACACACATACACACACCGACATAGCATAACATATTCTTTATCTAGTCCTGCATCATGTGTGCTTAGGTTGCTTCCACGAACTTGGGTGCAGATATGTCTTGATTGCTAAGGATATATATCCAGAAGTGGTATAAAAGGTAGCTCTATCTCTAAGTGGAAAGGCATGTTGTTCATGGAAAAGGCAATCTATGCAATATGAGAAGATATTTGTAAATCATGTGTCTGATAAGGGGTCAAAATTTACATTATAAAAAAGGTGCTCAACATTACTAAACATCTCACATGCAGAACCTTGAAAAATACAGAGCTCGTGGAAATAGATATTGGTTGGTGGTATGAACAGTGGGCTGGGATAAGGAAAGCACCATGTGAGAACTTCCCTGGTGGTTCAGTGGTAAAGGTTCATGCTTCCAAATGTAGGAGGGACAAGTCTGATCCCTGGTCAGGAGTTAAGATTTCACATGCTATGAGGTGTAGCCAAAAATTAAATAAAAAACAAATCATAGTGTGATATCACTTCAGATCTGTTGCAATAAATACTATCAAAAAGACAAGTGATAACAAATGCTAGTGAGGAAATGGAGAAAAGGGAAATCTTGTGCACTGTTAGTGGGGATGTAAATTGGCACAGTATATTCTCTGAGAAAATGGATAGAGAA
Source organism: Bos javanicus (assembly GCF_032452875.1). Taxonomy (NCBI): domain Eukaryota; kingdom Metazoa; phylum Chordata; class Mammalia; order Artiodactyla; family Bovidae; genus Bos; species Bos javanicus. The sequence continues at coordinate 49,541,331 of NC_083880.1, read as the reverse complement.
TCCAAAGTGAAAGTTCCTTTTCTCTGTCAGAGCTGAACTCAAAACTCTCATGAGACTTTTTCAGTAAATTCTATGGAGCCCTAATATATGGTATGAGTTGGTATGGCATTCGGTATTCCAATGTCATGGTATTTGGAGACAAGGCTCTTGGGAGGTAGTAGAGTAAGATAAAATCATGAGGGTCAAGCCCTGGTTTGATATAATCAGTGCTGTCTTAAGAAGAGGTGCTAGAAAGCTTGATCACCCTCTCCACACTAGTATAAAGGAGAGGCCATGAGAGCACACAGTGATATGGCAGCTGCCTACAAGCCCAGAGAAGAGGCCTCAGAATGAAAACTACCTTGCTGACAATTTAATCTTGGACTTCCCAGCCTCCATAACCAAGAAATACATTGCTATTCTTTAAACCATCCATGGAAGCCCCAAAAGACCGATACAAAAACCTACTGTTTTTCAGGTATTGCGTTAGACAGTAGCACCCTAATAATATAAGCCCTTAGGGCTTCCCTTGTGGCTCAGCTGGCAAAGAATCTGCCTGCAATGTAGGAGACCTGGTATTGACCCCTGGGTTGGGAAGATCCTCTGAAGAAGGGAAAGGCTACCCACTCCAGTGTTCTGGCCTGGAGAATTCCATGGACTACAGCAGAGTACAGTAGAGTAGTACTCGTGCAAAGAGCAGGACAACGACTGAGCGACTTTCACTCTATATGTGACTTTCATTTTATGTTATTAAGAATAAGAGACATAAAAAGCCCTTAGTCTCACAAAATGGGATCACCTATAAAGAAATTTTACATAAAGAAAGGAGGGAGAAGAGATCAGAGGAGAAAAAGAAAGAAGAGAAGAGAACTGGAGAAGGAAAGAGGAGGGAGAAGAAGAAGAGAGACAGACAGCCTCAGAAATCTCCAAAGTTTAAGGTACAAGCAAATAAGGAAGAATCTGCAAAGACTCAGTCCATGGGTAAACTAAGATGTCAGAGGATATTAAAGAAAAGATACATTCGTTGATATGAAATCTTGTCTTTGGAAGGCAGAAGGTATTCTCTGATTTGGCTATTGGAGGTTATCATTAACCTTAACAAGAGCAGTTCCAGTGGAGCTTGAAAACAGTCCCCAGAGCACAGTGGTCTTAAGAGAAAGAGTGGTAAAGAAATGGAAACAGAGTGGCCACATTTACCCTTTGGAGAAATACTGATGGGAAGGGAAACAGGAAGTGGAGTAGGACAATGCGAGATGGAAGAGCTACAGTGGAAAGTGATTTAAAGGGGATGCTTGACTTCTAGTTTTTTATAAGATACAATCATGCTTGCACACCAATAAGAAAACCCAACAAAGAGGGAAAGATTGACTGATAATGGAGAAAAGAGAGGAAATAATTTAAAGGCTGGACTTCTTGAGAAAGCAAAAGCTGAAAGGTAACATGTGTTTTTGATTGGAGTTAGATATTTTTTTAAAAACTATATTTATAAAGAACTACAATGGAGACAGATTCAGGCAAGGTTAAAGGTTTGGTGAAGGAAGTGAAAAGGAGAGTTCCAACTAGTACCTTTTATTTTCTCAGTGAAGCATAGCAATTTAATTGTTTTCATTCTTTCCTACTTTTTTCTTTCCTGACTTGCTCCTTTATAAACTTCTTAGTCATCCATCAGGAAACATAGTATCTTAATTTGGTATTTTACAGCTTCAAAGAGAAAGGACAAGTTAATATTTACATTTTTAACGCCCTCAAAATACTCTTCAAGCCTTCATGTGAAAAAAAAATTTTTTTTAATGTAAAACCAATGTTCTTGTTTTGAAAGAAGCAAAACTTATTGAGATAAAAAGAAAAAGGAAGAGAAGGATATGAGAAATAAAGTTGATTAAAAATTACATAGGAATGTTCTGAAGGAAGTTGGATGAATACTTTATGCCATAATAGATACACTGGAAAGATAGCCAAGTAAACTCCAGCACAGTCCTCTGGATGAAATTAGACAGACACGCAGATAGGGAAATGTCTTCACGGTGGGTCAGCAGAACTGGGTGAGAGGAAAAAGAAGCGTATAAAACTGAGTACAGATTGAATGAAGCACTGGATTCGATATGAGCCCAAGAATGTGAGTTTAGGTCCAAGTGAGTTCCCAGGAGAAGTTTGGGAAGAGGATCAGAACATGCTACCCCAAAGTATGCTGTTTTAACCAAAGGATTATTCTGAGTTGAAGACAATTAAGAAGCAGCAGACACAGGGAAGCCATCTATCCTCTCCCTCTTCACCTAAAGGCAAAGCAGAAACATTCTTTGTGGAGGTAGTAGCTTCCTTTTTCCTCCCACATCAGAAGAAGGAGAATGACTTACCATTGGAGACATCCTGACTTGCATCTCATTAGCAAACCTTACTGAAATAACCCCACTCTTCCATTAATTTCCCCTGTATCATCTTATCAAAATTTACCTCTCCTAGTAGCCCAATCCTCTTTTGTTTGTGTTGTCGCTTTTCCACTAATTTATCTATCTTTGGTAAAATGGTATAGAAGCCCTCAGGCTTAACTGCTTCTTTGGGTTTTATGCTTTGTTTTCTGTGATATCTCCATGTAGATGTAAAAATTAAAATATTAAAATCAAATAAAATTTGTATTCTTTTTCTCCTGTTAATCTGCATTTTGTCAGAGATCAACCCAAGAGGATAAAGGATAAAGTTTTATCTCTCCTATACTTGAAATGTATGTGTTCACCAAGGAAAAGCAGAGAAGGCAGATGTGAAGTGTGCTTAATAAGTCCCTTAAAGGGAGATTCTATTCTAGAAGTAGTCACAGAAATACAGGGAAGACTTTTAGGATGGTCAGTCCCTTAGGTTACTGAAGAAGTAAGAGGAGGGTAAATAACAAACCATCCAACTGAGGTAAATACGAAAAGCCAGAACAGTCTAAGTAGCAATTGCCTTATGTTGTATATTGAAAGGCAAATATCTTGATAAGGATATTTATCCTGTACCTTTCCAGATGCTTGAGCTTTCTTTAGCTAAAATCCTGAACTAGAACCTGATCATTTGATAACAGCAATTTAGTAGGACAACAAACATTTTCATTCTTCCTCTGGAAGAAAAATGAAGCTCTTAATTAGGAATTCAGCTAAAAGTTTGAAAGAAAAGAAACAGAATTAAACACTTCACTGTCTTCAACTGCACATTCTTGTAAAACATTTATTTAATTATTCAATAAAAGGAAGGTACTTTTCTATTTCTGTTTACCTTTGGTACACTTGGCATTTGACTAGACATCTCAAACTCCTGAATCACAGCTTTTCAGGGATTTGATTTTAAACCACAAAAAGGCTAAGAAATGGTAGACTAATTACATTATGCTCCTTAATCCTGATACTAATACTCTAGATAAAGAGGACAGAAAGAAAAATAAGATCTAAGTAATTATTCAATGAATTATTTTTGAAGAAAGGGTACAATGTATATACTCTGTATGCACAAAACACTTGAGCACTTTTTAAAACTTTGATTATTTTTTAAATTTATCCCAAAGAGAGAAAAATATCTTGGGATGGAATAAAGATTTTCTACTTGCCAGTTTTTCTAATTTCTAAATATTTTCTAATTTAAACAGTTTCTAAGTAAATGCCTTCATCATTCTCTTAAACTTTAGAATAACTTTAGTTAATAATATTAATAATAATAATAAACTAATAATTTAGTTAATTATAATAATAATATAAAATTAATCTCCTTAATTAGAGTCATTTAGCTATACTTGTTAAGTTGGTGAGATAAAATTTTAAGAGAAGTAGTAGACATGAAATACTGTAAGGAAGTAAATTATTATTATTCATATATTTCATTTTCTAAAGCTTGTCAATTGCCTTTATTTGAAAACAATCCATCTCTACCTGAGATAACTCAACTTCCCTCTGAGTGAACTTTCTACTTAAATTTGGCTTAGACAATTCCATTTATGATTTTTAGTTTAGGTATTAGAACTATCCGGTTTGGGAAGTTTTCATTACATTTTCTTGAAATGAAAAGAGCTAGGTGTTACAGGGAGGGCATTACTTGTCTTTTTTTTTTTTTTTTTAAGTCCCCCTTGCTTGCTGATTAATAAGGGGACAATCATTGTTTGCCTTAGATTCTGTCACTTAAGCTGTTTAGAGAGTCTTATGTAGGTTTCCAGTGCAAGACCTACAACAATCTGAGTCAAAAACCATTTTATCTTTCTGGATCAAATTGACAGGGAGACATAGAATATATTGTATTTATCTAGAAAGCAAAATCACCAAGTTTTAGTCCAATATGTGATGTGAAAACAGATCAGGCAAAGGTATAACCACACACCCATAATAAAAACATAATATTGGAAGTGAAATAATGAAAATAGAGAACATGGTTTATTCATTGAAATGTGATATCTACAAAGCCATCATCTCATCTGGAATGTGATCGTCAAGCACAGATAAGAGTGAATACAGGAGAGTAATTTGTTTTAAAAAATCACTATGGACTGCACTGATGCTTTGCCCAAGAAAAGGCTGTCATTATCCACTAATGGATAGTGTTTGACACTATCCATTCTTATCAGATCTTCAAGATTATAAAAGACTATGATTTGAAATTAGCATATTTATATTGAGCATGGATAAGTAGAGTTCCAACTGCCTCATGGTCTCTTTAATAATTCCAAGAGGCTTTATCTATTTGGTGTAAAACACTGTATATACTAAGTGTTATAACATATATCAGAATATATTCGGTCCTAAGGTACCATCAGGAGCTAATAAGTAAACCACGTGAAACACAACCACGTTAGACTGTGGGATGTATGCAAAAGTGAGATTTCTTTTAGATTTTGCTTTCAGAAAGAGTTACCTAAGACACAAGAACAAACGGCATATGCAAAAACTAAAATCTTCCTAATGAAGGGAAATGGCAAGAGCCATAGGGTGGGAAGATAAAGGAGAACTTATTGGATGGCCAGAATGAAGAGTTTATAGGATGGATGGTATGGATATTGAGGCTGAAAATTAAGGAAGATAAAGTAGAAAATGGAATGCTCCATTTAGAAATGTAACAATTGTTTTCATTATTAATTGCAGTACTTTTTCAGAGCCTCTAACAGGCAAATGGGCTTCCCTGGTGGCTCAGAGGTTAAAGCGTCTGCCTCCAACGCGGGAGACCCAGGTTCTATCCCTGGGTCGGGAAGATCCCCTGGAGAAAGAAATGGTAACCCACTCCAGTATTCTTGCCTGGAGAATCCCATGGACAGAAAAGCCTGGTAGGCTACAGTCCATGGTGTCACAGAGTCGGACACGACTGAGCGACTTCACCTTTGAACAAGCAAATGTGCACTGTGACTCTCTGAGAAAAAATGTGTGTAGCATGCATAATCTCAATGGCTTGCTTCATGAAATTCTAGATATGAGATATAAGATTCCTGCCCATCTGTGATGTACTTTTAGGGAAACTCTATTTAAGGGAATTTAAAACTTCTTCATAATGTGAGAGCAGTAATATTTATTAATAGAATCAGACCAGCCCCCAAAGTATTTGGAGTTTACACCTACTATGAATGATCTAAAAATGACCAAATTCTAAATTGAAAGATAATTTGGAGCCATCTGGTGCAAAGAAAGATATATGCATCTAAATGCAGAGTTCCAAAGAATAGGAAGGGGAGATAAGAAAGCCTTCTTACGTGAACAATGCAAAGAAATAGAGGAAAACAATAGAATGGGAAAGACTAGAGATCTGTTCAAGAAAATTAGAGATACCAATGAAATATGTCATGCAAAGATGGGCAAATAAAGGACAGAACCTGTATGGGCCTAACAGAAGCAGCAGATACTAAGATAAGGTGGCAAGAATACACAGAAGAACTATATGAAAAGGATATTAATGACCCAGATAACCATGATGGGTAATCACTCACCTAGAGCTACACATCCAGGAAAGTGATGTCAAATGGGCCTTAGCTGAAGCAAAACTACAAAGCTAGTGAAGGTAATGGGATTTGAGAAAAGCTATTTCAAATCCTGAAAGATGATGCTGTGAAAGTGCTGCACTCAGTATGCCAGGAAATTTGGAAAACTCAGCAGTGGCAACAGGAATGGAAAACGTCATTTTTCATTCCAATCTCAAAGAAAGGCAATGCCAAAGAATGTTCACACTACTGCAAAATTGCACTCATTTCACATGCTAACAATTCTCCAAGCTAGGCTTCAACAGTATATGAACCAATAATTTCCAGATGTTCAAGCTGGATTTAGAAAAGGCAGAGGAACCAGAGATCTAATCGTCAACATGCACCGGATCATAGAAAATGTAAGAGAATTCCAGAAAAACATCTATTTCTTCTTTATTGACTATGCCAAAGCCTTTGACTGTGTGGATTGCAGCAAACAATGGAAAATTCTTTGAGAGATGGGAATAACAGACAACCTTGCTTGCTTCTGAGAAATCTCTATGCAGGTCAAGAAGCAGCAGTTAGAACTGGACATGGAACAATGAACTGTTTCCAAATTGGGAAAGGGAATATGTCAAGGTTGTATAGTCACTCTGCTTATTTAACCTATATGCAGAGTCAGTCAGTTAGTTCAGTCACTCAGTCGTGTCTGATTCTTTGCAATCCCATGGACTGCAGCATGGCCAGGCTTCCCTGTCTATTACCAACTCGCAGAGCTTGCTCAAACTCATGTACATCAAGTCAGTGATGCCATCAACCATCTCATCCTCTGTTGTCCCTTTCTTCTTCTGCCTTCAATTGTTCCCAGCATCAGGGTCTTTTCCAATGAGTCAGTTCATTGCATCAGGTGGCCAGAGTATTGGAGTTTCAGCTTCAGCATCAGTCCCTCCAATAAATATTCTGAGCTGATTTCCTTTAGGATTGACTGGCTTGATCTCTTTGCAGTCCAAGGAACTCTCAAGATTCTTCTCTGACACCACACTTTGAAAGCATCAATTCTTTGGTGCTCAGTTTCCTTTAGAGTCCAACTCTCATATCCATATGTGTCTACTGGGAAAACCATAGCTTTGATTAGACAGACCTTTGTTGGTAAAGTAATGTCTATGCTTTTTAATATGCTGTCTAGGTTGGTCATAGGTTTTCCTCCAAGGAGCAAGCTTCTTTTAATTTCATGGCTGCAATTGCCATCTGCAGTGATTTTGGAGCACCCCCAAAATAAACTCTTGTCACTGTTTCTGTTGTTTCCTCATCTATTTGCCATGAAGTGGTGAGACCAGATGCCATGGTTTTTGTTTTTTGAATGTTAAGTTTCAAGGTAGCTTTTTTACTCTCCTCTTTCACTTTCATTAAGAGGTTATTTAGTTCTTCTTCACTTTCTGCCATAAGGGTGGTATCATCTGTGTATCTGAGGTTATTGATATATGCAGAGTACCTTATGTTAAATAACAGGCTGGATGAAGCATAGGCTGGAATCAAGATTGCAGGGAGAAGTATCAGTAACCTTAGATATGCACATTACACCACCTTTATGGCAGAAAGCGAAGAAAAACTAAAGACCCTCTTGATGAAAGTGAAAGAGGAGAGTGAAAAAGTTGGCTTAAAGCTCAACATTCAGAAAATGAAGATCATGGCATCTGGTCCCATCACTTCATGGAAAATAGATGGGGAAACAGTGAAAACAGTAGCTGACTTTATTTTTGGGGCTCCAAAATCACTGAAGATGGTGATTGCAGCCATGAAATTAAAAGACACTTACTCCTTGGAAGGAAAGTTATGACCAACCTAGATAGCATATTAAAAAGCAGAGACATTACTTTGCCAACAAAGGTCTGTCTAGTCAAGGTTATGGTTTTTCCAGTAGTTATGTATGGATGTGAGAGTTGGACTCTGAAGAAAGCTGAGTGCCGAAGCAGCGATGCCTTTGAACTGTGGTGTTGGAGAAGGCTCTTAAGAGTCCCGTGGACTGCAAGAAGGTCCAACCAGTCCATTCAAAAGGAGATCATCCTGGGTGTTAATTGGAAGGACTGATGAAGCTGAAACTCCAATACTTTGGCCACCTGATGCGAAGAGCTGACACATTTGAAAAGACCCTGATGCTGGGAAAAATTGAGGGCAGGAGGAGAAGGGGACGACAGAGGATGAAATGGTTGGATGGCATCACCAACTCAACGGACATGAGTTTGGGTCAACTCCAGGAGTTGGTGATGGGCAGGGAGGTCTGAAGTGCTGCACTTCATGGGGTTGCAAAGAGTAGGAAACGACTGAGCGACTGAACTGAACTGAACCACTAAATTACTGAAATAATTTTTGTATAAACTTCTTCTCATCCCCATATTCTCCAACCTCTTCCTGTTTTGCTGATTTCTAGGACTTAAATAAGTTTATCTCATTTCCATATCCTTTTTTTTTTTTTTTGAAATGGTCTTTTTGATCTTAATTCTGCCATCCTCCCTGCTTCAGGTCAGCTTAAATTTGATCAGAAGCCTTCTCCTAAACTAGATAAAATGTTAGAAAAAGACTAAATACAAGACTCTGAACTAGGTACCAGACACTGCTATTCAAAAATGCAAGTAATCCATTGGTCAATCATATGTTAGGTACAAAGGTGATCACCTAGCCTACATAAATTATGAGGAGCAGGTTTACTCAAATCTACTTATATTACATCTGCCCCAATGAGCCAAGAAAAGGAAGATAAAGTCCATAATCCAGCTAGCCAAAACATCTGACTAAATTCTCACTTGATACCATTCAGAATAGGTTTCAGAATTTGCCTTTCCTTTTTGAAAACTAGCATATCTGTTGCTGTTCAGTTACTCAGTCATGTCTGAGTCTGTCTTTCATCATCTTCCAGAGCCTGCTCAAACTCATGTCCATTGAGTCGGTGATACTATCCAACCATCTTATCCTCTGTTGTCCCCTTCTCCTACCTTCAATCTTTCCCAGCATCATGGTCTTTTCTAATGAGTCAGCTCTTCACATCAGATGGCCAAAGTATTGGAACTTCAGCATCAGCCTTTCCAATGAATATTCAGGATGATTTCCTTTAGGATTGACTCCTGGTTTAATCTCCTTGCAGCCCAAGGGACTCTCAAGTGTCTTCTCCAACACCACAGTTCAAAAGCATCAGTTATTCAGCACTCAGCCTTCTTATGATCCACCTCTCACATCCACACATGATTACTGAAAAAACCTTAGCTTTGACTGGATTGACCCTTGTCAGAAAAGTAATATCTCTGCTTTTTAATATGTTGTCTAGCATATTTGTATGCTAGATACAATTCTAACTTTTCTCCAATTCTCAATGATTTGGCAAAGTTTGCAGCATTTCTGCTATCTTGCCTCCATGTCCTCTTAATATCATGGGTTTCTTCACTTGGAACAACCATTTCTTCATTCTTTCCCTGAATGACATTTTTTTCATGCTGTATCAGGAGCGTTTATCATCATATTTTAAACCACTATACTCATCCTGAAGAAAAATAGAGATGCCTTCCATTAAATGTCTTGCTCTGAATCAGGGATCCTGAATCTTAGAACTATTGAATCAAATCATTCTTTCTGGGAAGATGCCCCATGCAATAGAAGATGTTTAGCAATATTCCTGGTCTCCAGGTACTAGATACCCGTAACTACACCCCTCTCCCAAACGACTACAATCAAAAATGTCTCCAGATGTTGCCAAATGGCACAAGTTGGGGGTGGCAGGGTGATGTGGAATCACTTCAGTTAAAAGCTACTAATCTGAACATAAACAAATTTAAAAGAATGATCTTTTTGTCTGTTTTTCTCCCTAATGTGCACTTTTTATTTAATTCCATTCAGACTAATTCAGTCAATGAACAACATATAATTAAATTAGTGAAATATTCTTAGAATTATTGTTTTCTTTTTCTTTTTTTTTTTTAAACTGGTTATGGCTTTAGAGCAGAAAATGAGAAGGCAAGTGTTACACATCCAAATTGATAGAAAAACTTAAGGGCTAAGAAGTATCAATCGTGTTTTAATTAGGGCTGCAGCAACAAATATCATACACTGCAAGACTTAAACAGCAAATGTTTATTACTCACAGTTCTGGAAGCTGAAATGTCCAAGATTTAGGTACCAGTCAATTGAGTTAATGTGAGAATCTTCTTCCTGGCTTGCACAAAGGCGACTTTTAGCTGTCTTCTCTTATGTGGAGAGACAGAGATCATCTGTCCCAGGTCTCTTCTTAGAAGAACATTAATCCCATTCATCAGCCCTCCACCTTCATGACCTCCCAATGCTCTACCACCACATACCTTCAAATACCATTATAATAGCATTTAAGGCTTCAACATAGGAACTTTGGAAGGGAATACACATGTTTAATACATCAGTTCAAATCAGTTTCTCAGTCGTGTTCGACTCTTTGCAGCCCCATGAATCACAGCATGCCAGGCTTCCCTGTCCATCACCAACTCTCGGAGTTCACTCAGACTCACGTCCATCAAGTCGGTGATGCCATCCAGCCATCTCATCCTCTGTCGTCCCCTTCTCCTCCTGCCTCCATTCCCTCCCAGCATCAGGGTCTTTTCCAATAAGTCAACTCTTTGCATGAGGTGGCCAAAGTATTGGAGTTTCAGCTTTAGCATCAGTCCTTCCAATGAACACCCAGGAATGATCTCCTTTCGGATGGACTGGTTGGATCTCCTTGTAGTCCAAGGGAATCTCAAGAGTCTTCTCCAACACCACAGTTCAAAAGCATCAATTCTTCGATGCTCAGCTTTCTTCACAGTCCAACTCTCACGTCCCTACATGACCACTGGAAAAACCATAGCCTTGACTAGATGGACCTTTGTTGGCAAAGTAATGTCTATGCTTTTAATATGCTATCTAGGTTGGTCATAACTTTCCTTTCAAAGAGTGTCTTTTAATTTCATGGCTGCAATCACCATCTGCAGTGATTTTGGAGCCCAGAAAAATAAAGTCTGACACTGTTTCCACTGTTCCCCCATCTATTTCCCATGAACTGATGGGACCAGATGCTATGATCTTAATTTTCTGAATGTTGAGCTTTAAGCCAAGTTTTTCACTCTCCTCTTTCACTTTCATCAAAAGGTCCTTCAGTTCTTCTTCACTTTATGCCATAAAGGTGATGTCATCTGCATATCTGAGGTTATTGACATATCTACCCGCAATCTTGATTCCAGCTTGTGCTTCTTCCAGCCCAACGTTTCTCATGATGTACTCTGCTGCTGCTGCTGCTAAGTCGCTTCTGTCATGTCTGACTCTGTGTGACCCCATAAACGACAGCTCATCAGGCTCCACCATCCCTAAGATTCTCCAGGCAAGAACACTGGAGTGGGTTGCCATTTCCTTCTCCAATGCATGAAAGTGAAAAGTGAAAGTGAAGTCACTCAGTCATGTCCAACTCTCAGCGACCCCATGGACTGCAACCCACCAGGCTCCTCCATCCACGGGATTTTCCAGGCAAGAGTACTGGAGTGGGGTGCCATTGCCTCCTCCCCATGATGTACTCTGCATATAAATTAAATAAGCAGGGTGACAATACACAGCCTTGACATACTCCTTTTCCTATTTGGAACCAGTCTGTTGTTCCATGTCCAGTTCTAACTGTTGCTTCCTGACCTGCATATAGGTTTCTCAAGAGGCAGGTCAGGTCATCAGGTATTCCCATCTCTTTCAGAATTTTCCAGTTTATTGTGATTTACACAGGCGAAGGCTTTGGCATGGTCAATAAAGCAGAAGTAAATGTCTTTCTGGAACTCTGTTGCTTTTTTGATGATCCAGTGGATGTTGGCAATTTGATCTCTGGTTCCTCTGCCTTTTCTAAAACCAGCTTGGACATCTGGAAGTTCACGGTTGATGTATTGCTTAAGCCTGGCTTGGAGAATTTTGAGCATTACTTTACTAGCATGTGAGATGAGTGCAATTGTGTGGTAGATAGTAAATAGAATAATCATAATAAAAAAAGACCAAGCTGTATTCTTGATAGTCACAAAAGGCTTTTAAAGATCACATAATTTGGAAGTTTCCATAAGCCTCTCTCTGGACCAACAACCTTCAGACTCTTCCCCTCTTTCAATCCCATGGTAGTTTATTTTGTTGTTGTTGTTATTGTTTTTCTCTTTACAGTACCATTCTATGAGGAAGGGCATTGGTTTTCCATGGATACAGAATGTCCCAAGGACCCAACAAAAGAGAATATATATCTCAATTGGAGCGTCTAATGCCCCCTGGTGGCAAGATAACCTATGTCTTTTGACCTGTATTTGAGGCTTATATTAATACTTAGAATTGGACTTATTTTCAGGGATGTTTTATGTCAACATTGTCAGTGAGGCTGCAGAAGGATGGTATATTTTTTCTTCCAAGAAAAAAGATCAAGCTGAAGTGAGGCATTGCTTGTTTTGGCAAAAGGTCACACTGATTTTCTTCAGTTAGATATGTGATGTTTAACATGTTCATGTTTTTAAATTAAAAATAAAGTTAAGGTCCAGTTTTGATCCAATGTCTGTGTTCTCATTTTTTAATTAAAAAATTAAAAATATACTCATGAGAACAAACAGGAAATTTCACTTGTCTCATTAGATCACCTCTCTTTCAAAACAAACAAACAAATAAGAAGAGATGTTCTAGTAAACTAAGAAAAAAATCAAGGCTGCTGCTCCATTTGTGGTAAAGCTGAGGGCATCAAATGTTAGATTTGGTAACAAATTATTTAAGAGCTGACAACAAACTGACTCCTTTTGTACTGTGCTATCATGGATTCTGCTTATGAAATAGAACTTGACATCTATATATGGTAGGTTAATGTGGGAGGAAAAAACTCCTTGTTTTGGAAGATTTTAATTTTTTGTGGCTTCTGGTCATTTTATTTTTTTTAATTTTTTTATAGTTTTTTTCTTTTTTTAATTTAATTTAATTTAATTTAATTTTTTAACTTTACAGTATTGTATTGGTTTTGCCATATATCAAAATGAATCCACCACAGGTATACATGTGTTCACAAAAGAAAGAAAATTTAAAAATCAGGGTAAACGTCCTTTCTGAATTAAATACTTTATTCTGAGTCAGTGCCTGCCAAAATTGATTTTCAGTGGCATGCAGCATTTTTGGTGAAGAGAGGGTAGGGTTCTGAATGGATTTAGCATTGTTTGAAAGTTTATTTCAGATAAACCATGATACTTGGAGCATAACTTTGATTCATGGTGCTTTAATACATTGATCTATAAAATAAAAATGAATCAGCCTTAAGCTTTCTATGTTCAAAGATGCATGTTAGGCACTGGGAAATAACCTTGACAATGATCCCTCCCTTCAGAAATATGACAAAGGCTTTTGTTATAAATGACAAGTGTTCTCTTTAGGGAATTTCTTCTCAGAAACAAATCCATCCCATTGGGAGGTGGCCTGTCAGAGGTAAACTTTGAGTTGACCTAAAAGAGCTAATTCACTATAATTCTAGATTGGACAAGAAGCACTGTGGCAACACGAAAGAAAGACATTGTATAAATCCAAATAATGAATATGATTATGAACCAGATTAGAACTATACAAACATTCCTCTTTCACAAAGGCAGAGTTTTGATGTGTCAAACCCCAGCTCTTTCTTTGCCAGAGGATAATTCAATGAATACTGACACCAGAAGCCTCTGATTGCAAGTGCATGAAACCTTGGTTTCTAAATCCCTTAAATAAATGTCACACCCTGGCACAAGTGTTGGCTGGCTTTGAGACACCGAGGTCTATTGAGTTCAAGGTGCAATGGAGATCCCACCCTGCAAGGTGCATTGGGATTCCATAAACCAATTGCCTCATCCAGACTCAAGAGTTTAGAGGAAAATTGGCAAGCATCAAAGCAGGTGCAATTCTATCCTTCTGATGTCTATGGACTAGGGTGGGGCGACAATGCTATAGAGTGTTCTTTTGTATAACTTTTATGGGTCTGGAAGTACTCTTTACAAGCATCTTTCCCATCCCAAGGCATGTATAGGCTCACACACTAAACAGTGATGCTATTTAGTCTTCTGTCTTCCATTCCATATATTATGGGTATGTTTAAGTCATAGGAAAAATCTGTGCAAAAGAGATACATAGACTAGAAATGATGAAATCTGGGGTTGAAGTTTTAAAGTAAAAGCTAAAGAAATGAACACCTGGAGATCAGAAGACCATCTACCTTTAAAAAGCAGCCTATTCAGGAAAGGGGGTGTTGAGTTCAGGGTACTAATTTGACTTTTTTTAAGGTTATCAAGCAAGAGTTGAGTCCATTTTCAGTACCATTTTTTTGCACAAACTGGTCCAAAATAAATAACCAGCACAGCTGTGGTGCAGGAAACCTCCTGTGTAAATTATTTTCATGTGTTTGGCTTTTTAAAATGAATCTCAGTCAATCTTTCCATGGATTTTGGTCCACGTTAGTCCACATATAATTGTATTTTTCTGAAAAGTTAAGGGAAGTAACTATCTCCCAGGCACCATCTCTATTATGGCCTCTTTTGTTGTTGCTGTTGTTTGATTTGTTTTGGTTTGTTTGTTTTCAGATTGAGTTTGAAGCTCAGCATATATATTCTTACTACTCCTAATACACTGTGGAAGTTGGTTTGGTTTGAAGCAATGCAACTGATTAAATATGGGAAGTTTACCACCTCGCCCACTCTGTCTCCCTCTACCTCCTCTCCAGAACACTCAGATTCTTGGCTTTACTATTTATAGTCACAGGGAAGCTCTTGCTTCTCCCACCCACCATTGCTCCAATTTGAAACACATGCAGGGGAAGAGAGGAAGGGGAGTTTGTGGGAGGAGAGGTGGAAGTACCACACCCACTGTGAAGCCACCATTCCATCCTGTTTGCATGTGGTTAAACACCCAAAAAGAGAGGGAGTTTGCTGGGATTCTTTACAGTACATCCATACTTACTGGTCCAAAAACACTTTGGTTTCTTATTATCTGACTCATTCTGACTTTAGCATAGATCAGTTTCTTGATCATGATAGAGGAAAAACCAATAAAGGGAAATCTCTCAAGGCATAACTCCCAATGCTTAAAATAAAAAGTAGAGGAAGGGAAAAACAGAACATTTTTTCATCATTTTCTCAGGAGTTATCACATTCTCAAAGTCCTGCACCTCACCCCATGGAAGACCTGATACCTAAAGGTGGTACCTCATAGCAAACACCACACACAGAGTACACACACACACGGACGCACACACACACACTCACCTGAAAAGGGAAGAAAATCAGATGGTTCATACTTTAAGGCCACTTGCACATTTTTCTGGAAGGTGAGAAGATGGGAAATCAGAGGAAAAGTTTATAACAGTATTTTGGCAATCTCCCCACTCTATAAACTCTATCCATAGGCAATTGTTGGCTTGTGCCAATTTTGCTTAACTAAAAATGACTCATATTAAATAGTAAGGGTGGATGTTTGGTGATGGCTAATCCTGTGTTCTTTTTACCTTTTAACAGAGGATAAAGATATCTCTCAGGCTACCTTTGTGTTATGTACCTTCAACAGTTGTTCTGGCTTCCTTCATATCTTTTGTTTCCATGAGACTTTGAAGTTTTTCACCTACCTCTATGACTTTTTCTTCACATAAGTGACTGAAGTAAGAATCATGTATATAAAAATCTAAAAACAAAATCAAATAATTGGTGATCATTATTGCCCCTGACAGCAGGTTAAAAATGGGGGAGGATGATGATGTTTGCTATCAAAATGAGGGGCAGAAATCTGGGGTCAAATTGAACTGGGTTTAAATTCTGAGTCTTCTCATTCCTAGTTATGCAACCTTAGGCCAGTTGTTTCTATAGTCTTCCTAAGGCTCAGGTTCCTTGCCTATGCAATAGTACTGATAAGAGTGTGTACCTCAGAGGAGATACATAGGAATTAAATCATATAAAGACATCACCACAAAACTGACATTTTAGGTTTCAATTTAAGGGGTGAGAATAAACCATGCAACTGTAAACTGTGAACAGTTTCTTCAACTTCATTCTTTTAAATCAAGGTGTTCTTGAATTTGGAACTTCTCCAGGGGTCCAGTGGTTAGTACTCTGTGCTTCCACTGTAGGGGACATGGGTTTGATTCGTGATCAGGGAGCTAAGATCCTCCATGTTGTGTGGTATATATATATATATATATATATATATATATATATATATTTATTCTTGAATTCATTGTAGTGATTTAGTGATGGTATAAATGTCCATATTGTACTCCACTCGCAAAATCTGTCATGCAAAGCAAAATTAACAAATATTAGTAAGTACTCTATATTCCAGTATACTTTTTAGGAGAGAGCATAGTTGAAAACATATAGCCAACCAATTAACCTTATCCAAAAATAAGAAGGACAAAAATACCATCTGTATTTCTGTTTATTAGTAGCTACTACTGAGACAAAGAGCCCTCTTCTGGAGTTTGGATGACTGTTAACAGGAAGCCCAAGCCAATCCTCAAAAATGTCAAACCACAAGGGAGTTTCCAAAGTTGATTGATAACAGCTGATCACATATCCCACCCATCCATGCCCTCCTCCTCCCACCCATACACCAGAAAGAAAGGAAGGAAAAGTAAGCACAAAACCCAAATTTTATCACTGAACATGCATTTGTCAACTTCATTGTGCTACCTTCTCCTCCTCTAAGACCCATTGGAGTGCTATTATATCTGTTAATGCTCCAAGCACTCCCAAAATGTGAACTCTAAGAGCATATCACACAACAAAGCTGGAGGACTGAACTATATCTTCTGAGGAATAAACAGCAAATTGAATTCTAATCTTTAGCTTAGTTTTAATTTCTGCTGAAAAGTGTTTCTTAAAGTTCTGTTTTAACATTTGCTCATGGTTTTTTAAGTATGGCCAAAAATATACCATCCATTGTTTTACTTGATGAACAAAGAAAATAAATTCCTGGGGAAAAAATAAATTCAGAGGATCATGGTCATTTTTAGCAATAGTCAGTAGTCTTAAGAAAAATTGCAATTTTAGACTATTTTACAAAAGTCATGGTATTTTGGCCCTGAAGTTACAGGTTCAAAATGATAGACATCTGAAATCACATTCCCAAATTTATTTCATTTAGCTATTTCCTTGAATATTAAATCAGCATCAAGAGACATATTACTAAAAGTGATGGATTGACCAGTTGAGGGAAGTCAAGAATAGGTTTTTTTGTTTGGTTGGTTGGTTTTCCCACAAAACAGTGCATCTCCCTTGCTTCACCTATCATCAGGATGTTTTCAGGGTATATACCAATCTACAACGCAGTTCTTCAAAATGGTCATATAAGAGCCATTTAAAAACCCCTTCTCTCATAAAATGAACTTGCAGTGGAACATTTTGTGCTCACCTTTTACCTTACATATTTCCCAACCCTGTATATTTGAGCATGTTCAACTGTTCGTTGCCTGCCTATGCTTGTGCCAGTAATTTGATGGGATGTCCTATAGAACCATTTGATAAAATAATGCTTTCTGATTGCTTTGCGGGAGACACCACCAGTGATCCTCTTATCACACTGAGAAATACTGGTCTAGCCTCACACAGTTTTAGAACAGTTTCTTCTCACTATTTAGAAGTTTAAAAGCAACACCAAACAACTACTTTTAACTTTTTTTATTAGACTAACTTTTTATTCTATACATGTCTGTACTCTTTGACATTTTAAAAATATGCAATTATAATTAATACTTTAATTAAAAATGTGTAACATTATTACAAAGACTATTATTATATGATATATGAAAGTACATTTTATATAATTTAAAGTATGAATGAAGGGCTTCCCTGGTGGTTCAGTAGTAAAGAATCTGCCTGTCAACGCAGGAGACAGTTTTGATCCCTGAGGCAGGAATTTCCCACATGTCATGGAGCAACTAAGCCTGTGAGCCACAACTGTGGAGCCTGTACTCTAGAGCCCATGCTCCACAATGGGAGAAACCACCACAGTGAGAAGCCTGTGCAAACAACTAGAGAGTAGCCCCCACTTACCACAGCTGGAAAAAAGCCCATGCAGCACCAAAGACCCAAAACAGACAAAAATAAATAAATGAATAAATACAACTCCCTTCTCTCTAAACAAGTAGAAGACGGTACATAATGAAACATAGAGAGGGGAGAGCTTGTAGTTATATATATATATACATATATATATATATATATATCAATGAAGGGTGTGTATGTGAATGTTGGAAATACTTTGGGAAGGGGAACAGTTTGGTTCCTAGCTATATCACTTTCTGCTTATATGATCTCTTGCAATTAATTCAAGTGAGTATATTTTACTCTTTGCTAATTTGTAAAAAATATTTGGTAATGGGTAAATTTGTTATGGGCACGATAAAAGACAGAAACAGTAGAGACATCGTAGATGCTGAAGGGATCAAGAAGATATGGAAAGAATACAAGGAGGAACTGTTCAAAAAAATCTTAATTACTACAATGGTGTATGGTCAGTCACCTAGACCCAGACAGTCTGGTGTGTGAAGTCAAGCGGGCCTTAGGAAGCACTGGTGGATGCTAGTGGATGCAATGAAATTCCAATAGAGCTACTCAAAACCCTGAAGGATGATGCCATCAAGGTGGTGCACTCAATATATCAGCAAATCTGGAAGACCCAGCAGTAGCCACAGAACTGAAAAAGCTCAATCCTCATGCCAATTCCCAAGTAGGGTAGTATTAAAGAATGCACTAACCATTGGACAATTGCACTCATCTCCTATGCTAGTAAGGTCATGCTTACAATCTTGCATGCTAGGCTTCAGCATTATGTGAACCAAGCACTTCCAGATGTTCAAGCTGGGTTTAGAAAAGGAAGAGAACCAGGGATCAAATTGCCAGCCTTTGCTGGATCATAAAGAAGGCAAAGGAATTCCAGAAAAACAGCTACCTCTGTTTCAAGGACTATGCTAAAGCCATTGACTGTGAATCATAACAAACTGTGGAAAGCTCTTAGATGGGAATACCAGACCATCTTACCTGTCTCCTGAGAAACCTGTATGCAGATCAAGAAGCAATAGTTAAGACCTTGTATGGAACAAGTGATTGAGAAAGGAGTATGACTGGGCTGTCTGCTGTCACCTTGCTTGTTTAATCTATACGATCAGCACATCATGAGAAATGCCAGGCTGAATGAGTTACAAGCTGGAATCAAGATAGGCGGGAGAAACATCAACAACCCTGGGTATGCAGATGATACCACTCTAATGGCAGAAAGCAAAGAGGAACTAAAGGGCCTCTTGATGAGGGTGAAAGAGGAGAGTGAAAGAGCAGACCTAAAACTAAATATTAAAGAAACTAAGGTTATGGCATTCCACACCATTACTTCATGGTGCATAGAAGTAGTGACAGATTTCCTCTTCTTGGGCTCTAAAATCACTGCGACTGTTAAGTGCAGCTATGAAATCAGAAGACGATTACTTCTTGGCAGAAAAACTATGACAAACCTAGACAGTGTGTTGAAAAGCAGACATTACTCTGCTGAGAAATGTCCATATTGTCAAGGCTATTGTCTTCCCAGTGATCAAGTGCGGTTGTGAGAGGTGGACTGTAAAAAAAGAAAAGGCAGAACACCAAAGAATTGATGCCTTCGAACTGTGGTGCTGGAGAAGACTCCTGAAAGTCCCTTGGACAGCAAGATCAAACCAGTCAGTCTTAAGGGAGATCAACCCTGAATATTCATTGGAACGACTGATGCTGAGGCTCCAGTATTTTGGTTACCTGATGAGAACAGCTGACTCATTGGAAAAGTCCCTGAGGCTGGGAAAGACTGAGAGCAGAAGCAGAAGAGGATGTCAGAGGATGAGATGGCTGGATGGCATCACTGATGCAATCGACATGAACTTGGACAAACATCGGGAGATGGTGAGGGACAGGGGTGCTGCAGTCCATGGGGTCACAAACAGTTGGACTTGACTGGGTGATGGAAAAACAACAACAACTTTGTTATAACAATTAGTGCACGTAAAAACAATGCACTTCTGCTTTATGTTGCGTAGTCATCCACAGACATTATTTTTCTACTATAAAGCACCTTTTACCTGGTGGCCTATCATACCCTAATAGCCACCTACATAGTGATTGCTTTTTTAATTCAATGCAAAATTGGCTAGTCCATCAATTGAAACCACAGTATAGACTCATCAGCCATTTTCAACCTTTGCTTTGCTTTGCAGTTCTCCAAAGACTGGTAACAGCTTTGAGTGATGTAGTCCACAGGTATGGTCAGGACTTTTGTAGATCATTTTTGTTGGATAAGAAAGCCTTTATTACTGTTGCTTGTTTTTTTGTCTGGTCTGTAAATAGAACAAAAGCTGTTCAACCTTGGAGACTTGTTCTAGTGCACTCATGTCCTTCTAAATTAAATTAAAAACAAACAATAATGATCAAAATATCTATAATTGAGTTTTAAATGGCTAATTTCTAATAATATTCACAAATAAAAATACATTATACAGAGTGAAGTAAGCCAGAAGGAAAAACACCAATACAGTATACTAACGCATATATATGGAATTTAGAAAGATGGTAACAATAACCCGGTGTACGAGACAGCAAAAGAGACACTGATGTATAGAACAGTCTTATGGACTCTGTGGGAGAGGGAGAGGGTGGGAAGATTTGGGAGAATGGCATTGAAACATGTAAAATATCATGTATGAAATGAGATGCCAGTCCAGGTTCGATGCACGATACTGGATGCTTGGGGCTAGAGCACTGGGACGACCCAGAGGGAGGGTATGGGGAGGGAGGAGGGAGGAGGGTTCAGGATGGGGAACACATGTATACCTGTGGCGGATTCATTTTGATATTTGGCAAAACTAATACAATTATGTAAAGTTTAAAAATAAAATAAAATTAAAAAACAAAAAACAACAACAAAAAAATACAGTGTATCCTGTATCTTGTAACAGATTCACCCAATAATCATTTTTGTTAATATCCAGAAAGCCTAGTTCATGCTAGTATTATGAATTTATGCTTTTATGAACAATACTTTTTCTATACGGTCACTCTCTAAGTTATTTTCATGACTAGTTATTAGACCTCACTATATACTGCAAATAAATTAAAGTGTTCTCTGAAATATATCATTAGGCAAAGATTTTGGAGAAACAATTAAATGGAATATCTTGGCAGGTGGCTTATGTTTCTTCAGTGAAGGATGAGCAAGAGCATGTCTAGATGAATTAATAAGTTTCACCCAATAAACAAGGGTTCATGCACAATTTAATACTTAATTAGAAAGGCCACAATTAAGCTGTGAACATGTCTGAAACTTTGATATGCATTAACTTGGAAGGGAGAAGAAAAATCTCTAGACACTCAAAGAGAAAAAGTATTCAATAGTACAACAACAGGAAAGTGGAGATCCCATCAAGAAAAAAATGAAAGACAGTTGTCCTTAGTCGGAACCTCAGAGGAAAGAGCCTCAGATATGAATAATTGTAATAATTGTATGATTTTTTCGATAGGCATTTTCAAATGATTAAGTTCTTTTGAAGGTGCCAAATTATTTGTGTGGCATTTTTGTTTTGTTTGCAACATAATTAGCATCTAAGTACTGCTCTATCTACCTGTCAGGCAAATTGATATTTTGCCTAATGTAACATATCCTCTTTTTCTAAAGCTTCTTTAAATATAAGAAAACATAAACTATGCCTAAAACTTATACTGAGATTCTTAAGAGGATATTCTCATGGAAATGTGTCTGTATTGCAAGTAGTACAAGGATAAATGGGCTCCCAATTTGTCCTCAAAGTCTAAAGCAGACATTGACATCTATTTATGACTTGGTAACTTTTTTGCTAGTATTATGAATTTATGCTTATGATTTTTGCCTTCCAAATTCTCTCTCTCATATATATAATTGTCTGTTAGTATGTTATATAACACATGTGTTAAGTCACTTCCCTTGAGCTTCCCTTGTGGCTCAGCTGGTAAAGAATCCGCCTGCAATGCGGGAGACCTGTGTTCAATCCCTGGGTTGGGAAGATCCCCTGGAGAGGGGAAAGGCTACCCACACCAGTATTCTGGCCTGGAGAATTCCATGAACTGTATAGTTCATAGGGTCAGAAAGAGTCAGGCACAACTGAGAGACTTTCACTTTAAGTCATTTCAGTGTTGTCTGACTCTTTGAGACCCTATGGACTGTGTAGTCCACCAGGATCCTCTGTCCATGGATTCTCCAGGCAAGAATACTGGAGTGGGTTTTCATGCCATTCTCCAGGGGATCTTCCCAACCTAGGGACCAAACCCACATCTCTTAGGTTTCTTGCATTGGCAGGCATATTCTTTACCACTATTGCCACCTGGGAAACCCCACCACCTGGGAAGCCCTGCCACTTGGGAAGCCCCAAATAACACATATATCAGTTCAGTTCAGTTCAGTTCAGTCGCTCAGTCGTGTCCGACTCTTTGCAACCCCATGAATCGCAGCACACCAAACCTCCCTGTCCATCACCAACTCCCAGAGTTCACTCAGACTCACATCCATCGAGTCAGTGATGCCATCCACCCATCTCATCCTCTGTCATCCCCTTCTCCTCCTGCCCCCAATCCCTCCCAGCATCAGAGTCTTTTCCAATGAGTCAACCCTTCACATGAGGTGGCCAAAGTATTGGAGTTTCAGCTTTAGCATCATTCCTTCCAAAGAAATCCCAGGGCTGATCTCCTTCAGAACGGACTGGTTGAATCTCCTTGCAATCCAAGGGACTCGCAAGAGTCTTCTCCAACACCACAGTTCAAAAGCATCAATTCTTCCGTGCTCAGCTTTCTTCACAATCCAACTCACATCCATACATAACCACTGGAAAAACCATAGCCTTGACTAGACAGACCTTTGTTGACAGTCATATCTCTGCTTTTGAATATGGTATCTAGGTTGGTCATAAGTTTCCTTCCAAAGAGTAAGTGTCTTTTAATTTCATGGCTACAATCACCATCTACAGTGATTTTGGAGCCCCCAAAATAAAGTCTGACACTGTTTCCACTGTTTCCCCATCTATTTCCCATGAAGTGATGGGACCAGCTGCCATGATCTTAGTTTTCTGAATGTTGAGCTTTAAGCCAACTTTTTCACTCTCCTCTTTCACTTTCATCAAGAGGCTTTTTAGTTCCTCTTCACTTTCTGCCATAAGTGATGTCATCTGCATATCTGAGGTTATTGACATTTCTCCCAGCAATCTTGACTCCAGCTTGTGCTTCTTCCAGCCCAGCTTTTCTCAGGATGTACTCTGCATATAAGTTAAGTAAGCAGGGTGACAATATACAGCCTTGACGTACTCTTTTTCCTATTTGGAACCAATCTGTTGTTCCATGTCCATTTCTAACTGTTGCTTCCTGATCTGCATATAGGTTTCTCAAGAGGCAGGTCAGGTGGTCTGGTATTCCCATCTCTTTCAGAATTTTCCACAGTTTATTGTGATCCACACAGTCAAAGGCTTTGGCATGGTCAATAAAGCAGAATTATATATTTTTCTGGAAATCTCTTGCTTTTTTGATGACCCAGCAAATGTTGGCAATTTGATCTCTGGTTCCTCTGCCTTTTCTAAAACCAGCTTGAACATCTGGAAGTTCATGGTTCATGTATTGCTGAAGCCTGGCTTGGAGAATTTTGAGCATTACTTTACTAGCATGTGAGATACGTGCAATTGTGTGGTAGTTTGAACATTCTTTGGCATTGCCTTTCTTTGGGATTGGAATGAAAACTGACCTTTTCCAGTCCTGTGGCCACTGCTGAGTTTTCCAAATTTGCTGGCATACTGAGTGTAGCAGTTTCACAGCATAAATATACCCTTTTATAATGCACTTGTTTTTATGCTTAAAACTTTAAAAATAATGCACATTACTGATATATATAAACTCTCAATTTCCCTATGCATTAGTTATGCTTTTGGAAGATGATAAAAATTAATAAAAGTGAAATTATTTTAATTGTTAGTCATTACTTATGTGGCATAAAACCCAGCATATCACATGAGTTCACTGAGTGCTCTACACAGTAAGTAGTATTTTTCAGAATCCATTCTAGCTTCCAATGTGCATTAAATGCTGCCCACACAAAGCTGAAGAGTTGTTGTGCCTCTAGTAGACTGGGATTTAGGAGCTGAGAAGAAACAAGTGAATGATTAATATCTCCTCTGATTATAAAATAAATGAAGTTATTAATTTTCATTTCTGAGCTTAAGTGGTAGCCCTTCACAATCCTGGGGAGATGAAACTGACTTGAGTCTCACATTTTATGTAGATTGATTCAGGTCTCAACAGATTAATGTAAAAGACTTATTTTTCTTTAAAATCGAAATTGCCTTTTGCTCAGTGAGACCAGTTCTTCCCCAATACACATTCATACTCACATAGCCACAATTTTCTAGCACTTGAAAGACTGCAACAAAGTAGTCTAGGTGGGATAAGAATTAATAAACTGGGGTTTGTTTCAATAAGCTGTTTTTTCCTCACTCTCCCCATAAAGATCTATAAGATTAGTTGCTTATTCTCAATGGGTTTCCCTGGTAGCTCAGTTGGTAAAGAATCCACCTGCAAGGAAGCAGACCCCTGTTCGATTCCTGGGTCAGGAAGATCCACTGGAGAAGTGATAGGCTACACACCCCAGTATTCTTGGGATTTCCTTGTGATTTAGCTGGTTAAGAATCTGCCTACAATACAGGAGACCTGGGTTCAATCCCTGGGTTGGGAACATCCTCTGGAGAAAGGAAAGGCTACCCACTCCAGTATTCTGGATACAAATGAATAAACTGGGGTTTGCTTCAATAAGCTCTTTTTTTTTCCCACACTCTCCCCATAGAGATCTACAAGGTTAGTTGCTTATTTTCTGGGTGAGTGTCTATTCAAAGGGAATACAAGTTGAAAGTTAAAAGAATAGCTAGAGAAAAAGGCAAATGTTTGGAACAAGCCTGATTGGTGAGTCTCAGAAATCTTTTGATCTTATAAAAGTGGTGGTAACAATTTTGTTTATAGCAAGCATGAGACTAAGACACAGGAAAGGAAAGCATCCTTAAAAGATGAGACCGGTCAGTTGAAGAATGGCCGACCATGTCCTGTTAAGAGTCCTGCTCCTGTTCTAGCCCAAATTCACTAGTTCACATTATCTGACACAGAAAAGTGTTCTGAGTTAATGAACAAGCTAAAGCATGGAAACTTTTATAAATACAGTTTTGTTATTTTTTTAAAGTACTATTAATAACCGAACTCAAATAACCAAAAAGGTTGCCTGCTAATTATCCTAACTTAAGTAAGAGCAGTTACTAATCATTCTAACATGTAAAGTGGTGCCTCAGAGTATGTGACTGTGTTTGAAAATGGTTTGTTCTCATCCCCTGGTTCATTAGTTGTTGAATTCTATTTCACTGATTCTTAATAAGTTAATGGAAAGCCAATCTCTTATCAAATATTGGAGGTGGAGAGATTTACAGTGACTCCTTTAACCTTCTCTTTTGTACTTCTAGTTAGCTAAAATAATTGAAAATCTTTCAAAGTCCAATTGTTACACATTTAAAATTTAAATCTTTTGAAAGTATAAAATTGGTTACACCTTCAAAATAGAGCAGATGATTCTGAATCATGGAGTGAAATTAAGCCCTTGGCATGGGTTTGGCTGTTTAGCCCTGGTCCCTAAGTCTATTCCACATTTGTGCATCAATAACAGTTTGAAAATCAATCAACCAGTCTAGAAGTATCTGAAATGCATTTATTTATTCAACAAATATTTTTAAAGCACATACCATGCCAGTACTAGACAATGGGATTTTTAAAAGGAATGTGTTTAAAATCGTGTCTGTGTGTGTCCCTTTGTGTGTAAGATGGTAGGTGTGCAGACCTATAAGCCCTGGCTATGGTATGACAAGTACTTGAACAGATGCATTTTAGGGTCTCAACAAAAGTAGCTATAATTCTCTGAATTAACAATGTCAAGCTTTCCTACAAGAACCACCCATGACACACATGTGGCTATGCATCCCCAGCAACACTCACTCTTTCATCTTTCATTTACCATTCATTCAACTGGGGAGGGGTTTGGGGATGAGCTAGGTAGAAACTTTTTATTATTTATTTTGAGTCATAAAAGAGACAGGAGAACAAGGGCAAGACCAGGAGGACCCAACCCTTCTAAGTAACATATTGGGAGTTGGCTTTCCACTTGGCTAAGTGAGCTCTTCATGGGTGAATTCTGAGACCTGATCTCTCTTCAACCTTAATCTCTGAAAAGCAATCAATCCTGTTCCTATATGAGACATTGGACTGGAACATAAAAGAACAGCACATCCTTGGCAGGAAATCAGAAATTAGGAAAAACCCTAAGAGTCCAAAGTCATGTCTGTAGGTCAACTGATAGATCTTTTGTGGTGGAAACCACTGGTAGGGAATGCTATGGCTGTGGGTAGAAACGGCCTTCAAGAAGGGCTGAATTCTTTGCAGCCTATATACAGCAAGCTGTGCTTCTACCCCAAGGTCGAAGCATACTAGTGGTTGATGTTACAACCACTAGTATGCTAGTGGTTGTAACATCATTAATAGTTTCTGCCATAAGACCTCTGTAGTTCAGGAAATCTGATTTGGAGCAGATGAAATTGAAGAGAAACATTTTCAAAGTCAAAATGAGTTGTGATAGACATTTTTGGTCAGTGAGAGGAAAAAGTCTGTTAAAAACATATGACCAAATAAATCTTTTTTCATGATAATCAGCTGCTTAAGTTAAATAGAGTTTAATGTTACTTTTTAACTTAAAAAGTCATCTGTCATGTAGAAAGTATCATCAGCAGATAATGTGATGCAGATACTATTGCTTGGCTTTCCCTTTCATATCTACTTAGGCTGCAAATAAATGCTATTTTTTTTCTTTAAATTAGAAAACTGATTCCCTCCAACTTGTACTGAATACATTTTCAACCTGTCAAAGACATGAATGACTGGGGACTCTCTCTCTGAAATTACACAGATTTTCAGAGTTAGTTAAACAATAAATCAATGCCAGATTGTTATTTCTATGATGACAGAGAACTTGGAAGTGAATACAGTGATCTGGAAGGAAAAAGAAACACTCTTTTGATTTCAATTGATTCATCAATGAAGTGGGTGAGCAAGGACTCAAGCATAAAGCCCAGGAAGTAAAGGATTGGGAAAAGAGATTTGGTCTTGATTTGGTCTTGAAATATGAAAGGTCTTGCCTCATGCTGTTGACCTGTGGACAGCTTGAAGTGAAGGTAATGAGTACTCTTGACTCCGTGGTGTTAGTGTAAACAATCTCATGGGCTCAAGTATCAGCCACTTAAATAAATCAGGAGACAGAGGAAGTGATGTTTATGGGCTAGAGATCTGGACTGCTTCTTAAACAACATGAGTACACAGATAATGAAAAGCTGATATAATGAAAAGAAAACAAGAAGGAATGGCATGGGGTCAACTTGAGGGGAGGGGTTAGAAATCCTGAAATCTAGTTCTGTGATAGAAAAAATAGAGAATTTTATCCCCTTGAGACCAATTGATGTCTTACCTTAAAAAGTTAGTGTTTCATTGTTTACCTCATATTGCCAAAGATCCTTTTCTTTTTTTTGTAAGACACTTTTCTTTCAAAAGTTACAATCAATTTTATTTATCCCTGCAAATAAAAGGAAGTCATATTGAAAATCTCTTGTACTAAAGCAAACTTTAAAAACAATTTACTTTTTAAATATTAAAACCATTATGATGTTTATGTTTACTAGATTTAATATAAAATTTAAAAATTTTAAGAAAAAACTACACTAAGAAAGAAAACGATATACTTAGAAATATCCTTAATATCAAGGGTAACCTGGACTAGAATTTAAATACGCTGTTAGTTTCCTAAGTGAAGAAATACTGAAACATAAATGCACATTATTAAGTGAAAGAAGCTAATCTGGAAAGGCTACACTTTGATTCCAACTATATGACATTCTGGAAAAGGCAAAACTATGGACACAGTTAAAAAAAAACTCAGTGGTTACCAGAGTTGTAATCAAGTGGGAGAGACAAATAGGCAGAGCACAGAGAATATTAGGGCAATGAAAATAATCTGCATGATATAATAATAATGGATATATATCATTATTGCTGTTTTTCAGTCACTCAGTTATGTCCAACTCTTTGCTACCTCATGGACTGCAGATGCCAGGCTTCCCTGTACTTCACTGTCTCCTGGAGTTTACTCAAACTCATGTTCATTGAGTCGGTGATGCTATCCAACCATTTCATCCTCTGTTGTCCCCTTCTTCTCCTGCCCTCAATCTTTCCCAGTATCAGGGTCTTTTCCAATGAGTTGGCTCCTCACATCAGGTAGCCAAAGTATTGGAGCTTCAGTTTCACATCAGTCCTTCCAATAAATATTCAGGGTTGATTTCCTTTAGGATTGACTGGTTTGATCTCCTTGCTGTCCAAGGAATTCTCAAGAGTCTTCTCCAGCACCAGAGTTCAAAAGCTTCAGTTCTTCAACATTCAGCCTTCTTTATGGTCCAACCCTCACATTCATACATTATACATTCCTCAAAATCAAAGAATATACAATATTCACCAAGAGTGAATCTTAAGACAGCTTATGGACTTTGAGTGATTATGATGTTTCAGCGTAGGATCATATTTGATTTAAAAAAAAAAAAAGTATCATTCTGGTGAGTGATGTTGGGGGAAGTTGTGTATGCGTAGGGGCAGGTAGTATATGAGAAACTGCTCTACCTTCCCCTCAGTTTTGCTGTAAGATTAAAACTGCTCTAAAAATAAAGTCTCTTAAAAAAAAAAAACTCTAAATTTTTTTTAAAAGTCTCTAAATAAAGACTCTCAACAAACAAATAAATAAATGCAAAGAAGGTAGAGGGGAGCGAGCAAGAAGTACATTTGTGTAAGAACTATGGCTTTATTTCAATCCATGAAGAACCTTGCCAGATCCTCAGGGTAGATCAAAAATACACCATTCATATATATATTAAGAATGAGAGTCCAAGGCCTATTCTATTTTATCAATAAGCCTCTACAGTACACGTAATTTGGGGATTCATCCTTCCAGTTGGTATAATACAACTTGTAGTTATGGCCTTCTGCTTCTTAATTGGAGTGTCAATATTCTTTTCATAGGCAGGCTCTGAATTGAAAGTACACTTAAATTGAATCAGTCCACCTGCATAACTTGAGATCTGAGAGCTGAGGTATTTCTTCTCTTCCCTTTTCTACATGTCTAGTTCCTCAACATCCCTGTTTCCTGTCAGTTCAAATTGATCACCACTATAATCTAAATCACTGTCTTTGCATCACAACCAGCTTTCCCCCAGGGATTGTCTTGTTTCTGCAATGAGTGCTATCATTCTCCCTTACTAAGTCTGCCCTCCCCTAACCAGCACCAATAGCACATCAACAAATATTCTACTTAGTTCTACTTATACTTCTTTTGCTATGTCACCTATAGCTACCCTTCACATCCTGTTCCCAATACCATTACTGATCTCCATATAACTGATCTCTTCATCTCTAATTTCTCCAGCTCTTATTCTGTCTGAGACTCTCTTAGCAAATCATTCTTTCTGAATCATGGTTGAGATACGATATTTCTGTAGTTCTCCATTGCCTATGGACAAAACTGCAAAGCCTTTAACTACTTTTCCTCACCTGGTTTTTTATTATCACCTCCTTTTCCCCAACCCTCTAGTCTAGATTGCTGACACTTTCCTTCCCAAATACATTTTGTGTTTTTCCTCCCCTGTGCAGGGGTTTCAACTCCAAATACCTCCACTTGGAATGCACCTCTACTTCATGAAATCCAGGTCATTTTTAAGCCCCAATTCTAGTGTCTGCTTCTCCATGGAATTCTGCTTTGGTCACCAAGGCTGATCCCCCTTCTCAAGCCTACTAGTTAGTATTTTATCTGTATATTTCCTATGAGATTATCACATACCTGTCTCTATTATGTTTGCTTGTGAATGCATATTATCACCCCTTCTCTTTAACCAGGTTGCAAGATAAGATCCTGTCTGATTCATTCACCTTGAAAGCCCTTCATAATGTTTAACACACAGTAGGAACACAGTAAATACCTGCTAAGCAAAGAACAAGCAGCTCCCTGGAAAGCCTAGAGTGTAAAGACCTTTTATAAATTTTCCATTACAGAGTAATCACTAAAACTCTGACCCCCTACTCATGAGATTTTAAAGAATATCACATAATGAAATGTCTCATTCATCCAAAGCTGCTACTATTGTCTTTTGAAACATAAATGTAAATCCCTCTTAGGAATAGATTTGGTAGATGTGATTAAAAGCAACTTTTAAAAGTGTGACACATAATCAAAACTCACTATATGATTAAAAGGCACCAGCATTTTTTAAGTTAGCTCATTTTCTCACAACTTCAAATTAAATCTCAAAAGGGAGAAGAAAGTTCATGTTTGAATGGGTACATATAATTTAGTCTGAATACCAAAACACTGCTTGTAAAATAGACCATATCTAACAGAAAAATTGTGCTGCATCAATTAAGTTTAAATGGTATATTTCTTCAGTTAAACAATACTATTTTTATAAAATATAAACTTACAAACAGATTTTCTAAACTAAAAAATTTAGAAAAGTTCATTTTAAAGATGTTCTCTCTGGGGTTGAAAGAAAATGTGAATCACTTCAGCAGATCATTAACTGTATTGCCTTAGAACGACAGAGCAATGATTTTCCATGAATCATCTTGAGGCTTCTGTTTTTTTCTGGAAATTAGAATAGAAAGATTTGAAAGTAAGTATTTGTGGAGATAGTGCTATCATTTATGTCAGTTTTTTTTGTTTTGTTTGGTTTGGTTGGTTTTATTAAAACCCCTCAGTGAAAGAGCAATCCAGTTTAAATAAATCACTTATAAAGAAAAAGGCACACTGAAAGTAAAATTGCTGTCTATGGTTTTCTAAAGGCTTGATCAAGGTTCAGAGGAAGGTTAACATAAGAGTCAAACTTCCATTAAGTTTTCAGCCTAATAAATCCATCTGGCATGTGGGAAAAGAGAAGTTCAGTGCAGTCTACCAGCCTCTATCTCTAATTATCTTACAAGAAGCTCCTTTTGTTTCTATGGTCCTCGTTTTGGATAAATGGTTCAAAAGGTAATGATGCCTCAATCTTCATAAATATATTCCTAGGTAGAGGCTTAAATACACATATTTCAACTGTGGCAAAAGTTCCTCAGATAGCAAATAACTATTTTAGGGACAATGCCTAAACCTCCATCTTGGTTCCACAACTTATTAGTTGTATAATATTCAGGAAGTCACCTGACATCTCTGCAGTACTATAAAATAGCAATAAGAATTGTTTCTACTGTATGAGGCTGTGATGAAGATTAAATGAAAAAATGCATGCTAAATGTATGGCACAAACTTTGAACCACCATACACACTCAGTCAATTGTTCTTGTTAGTGCTGCCATACTTAATGCCATGTTGTTGTTGTATTATTGCTACTGTTGTTGTGTGGTCAAACTCCTTTATCTTATAGAACAGCAGTCTAGAAGCATCACATAGCTAAAGCTTAATGACCAAGAGGGAGTGTGTTCTGATGTCACAGTGCTTGAGTTTGAATCCCAACCCTTCTGCCTACCAGGTGTGTGACCTTGCTCAACTTAATTAATATCAGTTTCCTAATTTGTAAAATAGGCATAATAGGATTTACCATCTCTTAGCATTGTTGCACAGAGGAAATAAGTTAATTCATAAATAGCAACTAGAATAAGTGCTCAATTAAACACTGGCTATTATTATTAAACATCATTATGATTTCTATTACCACCATTGTTACTATGAGCAGACTTACACTGCATACTAGACTAGTGGTTAGAACTCTAGCTGTCATATGATAGGCACTGAATGAACATTAGTGAACGAAAGGTGGTCTGCAATTATAGAAACATGGATGGACCTCAGTTCAGTCGCCCAGTCATGTCCGACTCTGTGTGACCCCATGGACTGCAGCATGCCAGGCTTCCGTGTCCATTACCAACTCCCGGAGCTTACTCAAATTCAAGTCCATTGAGTCGGTGATGCCATCCAACCATCTCATCCTCTGTCCTTCCCTTCTCCTTCTGCCTCCAATCTTTCCCAGCATCAGGGTCTTTTCCAATCAGTCAGTTCTTTGCATCAGGTGGCCAAAGTATTGGAGTTTCAGATTTAGCATCAGTCCTTCCAATGAATATTCAGGACTGATTTCCTTTAGGATGGACTGGTTGGATGTCCTTGCAGTCCAAAGGACTCTCAAGAGTCTTCTCCATCACCACAGTTCAAAAGCATCAATTCTTCAGTGCTCAGTTTTCTTTAGAGTTGGACTCTCACATCCATACCTGACTACTGGAAAAACCATAGCTTTGATTAGACCGACCTTTGCTGGCAAAATAATGTCTCTGCTTTTTAATATGCTGTCCAGGTTGGTCATGGAGAAGGCAATGGCAACCCACTCCAGTACTTTTGCCTAGAAAATCCCATGGACAGAGGAGCCTGCTAGGCTGCAGTCCATGGAGTCGATAGAGTCGGACACGACTGAGTGACTTCACTTTTACTTTTCACTTTCATGCATTGGAGAAGGAAATGTCAACCCACTCCAGTGTTCTTGCCTGGAGAACCCCAGGGACGGGGAAGCCTGGTGGGCTGCCGTCTATGGGGTCGCACAGAGTTGGACATGACTGAAGTGACTTAGCAGCAGCAGCAGGTTGGTCATAGCTTTTCTTCCAGGGAGCAAGTATCTTTTAATTTCATGGTAGCTGTCACCATCTGCAGGGATTTTGGAGACCCAAAAAATAAATAAAGAAAGAAAGTCTTTCACTGTTTCCATTGTTTCCCCATCTGCTGCTGCTGCTGCTAAGATGCTTCGGTCGTGTCCGACTCTGTGCGACCCCGTAGACGGCAGCCCACCAGGATCCCCCATCCCTGGGATTCTCCAAGCAAGAATACTGGAGTGGGTTTCCATTTCCTTCTCCAATGCATGAAAGTGAAAAGTGAAAACTGAAAGTGAAGTCGCTCAGTCGTGTCGGACTGTTAGCGACCCCATGGACTGCAGCCTTCCAGGTTCCTCTGTCCATGGGATTTTCCAGGCAAGAGTACTGGAGTGGGTTGCCATTGCCTTCTCCGGTTTCCCCATGTATTTGCCATGAAGTGATGGGACAGAAGGCCATGATCTTAGTATTCTGAATGTTGCATTTTAAGCCACTCTATTAAGCCACTTTTTCACTCTCCTCTTTCACTTTCATCAAGAGGGCCTTTAGTTCTTCTTCAATTTCTGCCATAAAGTTGCTGTCATCTGCATATCTGAGGTTACTGATATTTTGCCCAGCAATCTTGATTCCAGCTTGTGCTTCATCCAGCCCAGTGTTTCTCATGATGTACTCTGCATATAAGTTAAATAAGCAGGGTGACAATATACAGCCTTGACATACTCTTTTCTTATTTGGAACCAGTCTATTGTTCCATGTCCAGTTCTAACTGTTGCTTCCCGACCTGCATACAGATTTCTCAGGAGGCAAGTGTAGTGGTCTGTATTCCCATCTATTTAAGAATTTTCCATAGTTTGCTGTGATCCACAGAGTCAGACTTTGGTGCAGTCAATAAAGCAGAAGTCAGCATTTTTCTGTAACTCTCTTGCTTTTTCTATGATTCAACGAATGTTGGCAATTTGATCTCTGGTTCCTCTGCCTTTTCTAAATCCAGCTTGAACATCTGGAAGTTCATGGTTCAAGTACTGCTGAAGCCTGGCTTGGAGAATTTTGAGCAATATTTTGCTAGCGTGTGAGATGAATGCAATTGTGCGGTAGTTTGAGCATTCTTTGGCATTGCCATTCTTTGGGATTAGAATGAAAACAGACCTTTTCCAGTCCTGTGGGCACTGCTGAGTTTTCCAAATTTGCTGACATATTGAGTGCAGCACTTTCACAGCATCATCTTTAAGAATTTGAAATAGCTCAACTGGCATTCCATCACCTCCACTAGCTTTGTTCATAGTGATGCTTCCTAAGGCCCATCTAACTTCACATTTCAGGATGTCTGGCTCTAGGTGAGTGATTACACCATCATGGTTATCTGGGTCATAAAGATCTTTTTGGTATAGTTCTTCTGTATATTCTTGCCACCTCTTCTTAATATCTTCTGCTTCTGTTAGGTCCCTACTATTTCTGTCCTTTAATGTGCCATCTTTGCATAAAATGTTCCCTTTGTATCTCTAATTTT
This sequence comes from Bos javanicus, assembly GCF_032452875.1. Lineage (NCBI taxonomy): Eukaryota > Metazoa > Chordata > Mammalia > Artiodactyla > Bovidae > Bos > Bos javanicus. The sequence continues at coordinate 49,507,184 of NC_083880.1, read as the reverse complement.
CTTGAGTAGATCTCTAGTCTTTCCCATTCTATTATTTTCCTCTATTTCTTTGCATTGATCACTGAGGAAGATTTTTTTATCTCTCTTCACTATTCTTTGGAACTCTGCATTCAAATGGGTGTATCTTTCCTTTTTTCATTTGCCTTTAGCTTCTCTTCCTTTCTCAGCTATTTGTAAGGCCTCCTCAGACAACTGTTTTGCCTTTTTGCATTTATTTTCTTTGAGGATGGTCTTGATCATTGCCTCCTGTACAATGTCAAGAATCTCCCTCCCTAGTTCTTCAGGCACTCTGTGCATCAGATCTAATCTCTTGAATATATACTCTTGGATGGACCTAGAGATTATCATACTAAGTGAAGTAAGTCAGAAAGAGAAAGACCAATACCAATTGATATCAGTTTTTTGTGGAATCTAAAATATTATGATGAAAATGAAGTTATTTACAAAATAGAAGCACACTCACAGACTTGGAAAAAAATTTTTTTGGTTACCAAAGGGGCAAAGGGTAAGAAAGGATAAAATAAAAGCTTGGGATGAACAGAATACCATTATATATAAAATAGATTTAAAAGAGAACAACAACAAGGACCTACTGTATAGCACAGAGATCAATATTCAGTTTAGTTCAGTTCAGTTGCTCAGTTGTGTCTGACTCTTTGTGACCTCATGAACCGCAGCACACCAGGCTGCCCTGTCCATCACAAACTCCCAGGGTCCACCCAAACCCATGTCCATCAAGTCGGTGATGCTGTCCAACCATCTCATCCTCTGTCGTCCCCTTCTCCTCCTGCCTTCAATCTTTCCCAGCATCAGGGTCTTTTCCAATGAGTCAGCTCTTCACATCAGGTGGCCAAAGTATTGGAGTTTCAGTTTCAACATCAGTCCTTCCAGTGAACACCCAGGACTGATCTCTTTTAGGATGGACTGGTTGAATCTCCTTGCAGTCCAAGGGACTCTCAAGATTCTCCTCCAACACTACAGTTCAACAATATTCAGTACCTTACAATAACCTATAAAGGAAAAGAATCTGAAAAAGAGTATATATATAAATTTTTTAAATAAACAAAGGTGGCCAGAGGGGAGCAGTGCCATTATGATTGTAGCACAAAGACATGGCAACAATGATTTAAACTTTCATTCATGATCTAGTACTTAAACAAACAAATAAGACCTTTGACTGTGTGCTCTAGGAAGAAGAAAAACTTCAACTCTGGCCTACAAAGCTGAACTATAAAGTCCTATAAAGTCCATGGCATTTCCTCACCTGCAAGGCCTTTTGTCTTATTGCAGGCTGCTATCCATGCAGCCAGCATGAGCTAGTTCTCACCTGACATTTAAGGTTCTGTCTGCATCCTCTCTCTTGAAGCAAGCTCTTCCTGGAGCTCTTTCTGATAAGACACTGCTGTACTCAGATTAGGAGGATAAGGAACTGGAGCTGGGAGACACTGTAACAAAGAAGGGATCAAAATGGGATGACCGTTTGTGGCTTACTGTGAGTTTTGTCAGTGTGGCTGGAAGTTTGCCTTTCAGTCCACATAGACTGAGAAACATTGTCTATGCATTTGCAGCTTGGAGAAGAAAAAAGAAGGAGACTATTACTGGGAATTTTGTTTCTCCTCCATTTTCCTCTTTTCAGAACTGATATCATTACTGCTGTGTCAATTGGGAGAGAAGTTGGTATACGTTGGCTATATAAAATTGATGAATATTCAAAAGAGCTTTAATCTTGTTTGTGATATCTTTTCATTTAGAAGTGACCCTATTGCAAAATTCAGGCTTAAATTGAAGAAGTAGAGAAAACCACTAGACCATTCAGGTATGACCTAAATCAGATCCCTCACGACTATATAGGGGAAGTGACAAATAGATTCAAGTGATTAGATCTGATACCCAGAGTGCCTGAAGAACTATGGACTGAGATTTGTGACATTGTACAGAAGGCAGTGATCAAGACCATCCCCAAGAAAAAGAAATGCAAAAGGCAAAACGGTTGTCTGAGGAGGCCTCACAAATAACTGAGAAAAGAAGAGATGCTAAAGGCAAAAGGCAAAAGACAAAAGGAAAGATACACCCATTTGAATGCAGAGTTTCAAAGAATAGCACTGGGATGACCCAGAGGGATGGTATGGGGAGGGAGGAGGGAGGAGGGTTCAGGATGGGGAACACATGTATGCCTGTGGCAGATTCATTTCAATATATGGCAGAACCAATACAATATTGTAAAGTTTAAAAATAAAATTAAATTTAAAAAAAAGAATAGCAAGGAGAGATCAGAAAGCCTTCCTCAGTGATCAATGCAAAGAAATAGAGGAAAACAACAGAATGGGAAAGACTAAAGATCTCTTTAAGAAAATTAGAGATCCCAAGGGAACATTTCATGCAAAAATGGGCTTGATAAAGGACAGAAATGGTAGGGACCTAACAGAAGCAGAAGATATTAAGAAGAGGTGGCAAGAATACACAGAACTATACAGAAAAGATCTTTATGACCCAGATAACCATGATTGTGTGATCATTCACCTAGAGTCAGACATCTTGGAATGCAAAGTCAAGCGAGCCTTAAGAAGCATCACTATGAACAAAGCTAGTGGAGGTGATGGAATGCCAGTTGAGCTATTTCAAATTCTTAAAGATGATGCTGTGAAAGTGCTGCACTCAATATGTCAGCAAATTTGGAAAACTCAGCAGTGCCCACAGGACTGGAAAAGGTCTGTTTTCATTCTAATCCCAAAGAATGGCAATGCCAAAGAATGCTCAAACTACCGCACAATTGCATTCATCTCACACGCTAGCAAAATATTGCTCAAAATTCTCCAAGCCAGGCTTCACCAGTATGTGAACTGTGAACTTCCAAATGTTAATGCTGGATTTAGAAAAGGCAGAGGAACTAGAGATCAAATTGCCAACATCCATTGGATCATAGAAAAAGCAAGAGAGTTACAGAAAAATGCTGACTTCTGCTTTATTGACAATGTCAAAGCCTTTGTGTGGATCACAACAAACTGTGGAAAGTTCTTCAAGAAATGGGAATACTAGACCACCTCATCTACCTCTTTAGAAATCTGTATGCAGGTCAAGAAGCAACAGCTAGAACTGATCAGGGAACAACAGACTATTTCCAAATTGGGAAAGGAGTAGGTCAAGGTGACTAGTCAAAGGTGACTGTATATTGTCACCTTACTTATTTAACTTCTATGCAGAGTACATCATAAGAAATGTTGGGCTGAATGAAGCACAAGCTGGAATCAAGATTTCCAGGAGAAATATCAATAACCTCAGATATGTAGATGACATCACCCTTATGGCAGAAAACAGAGAATAACTAGAAACCTCTTGATGAAAGTGAAAGAGGAGAATGAAAAAGTTGGCTTAAAACTCAACATTCAGAAAACTAAGATCATGACATCCGGTCCCATCACTTCATTGTCTCCCACAGGGAGACAATGGGTTACCAGCAGTAAGGAAGATCTCACACATGCCTGACCAGGAAACCTCTTGGCCCCCAGGCTTAATTTCCTTCTCATACTTTGGAGACCAGGTGTCCTGGCCTGGAGATAACCCTGAGGTAACAGCAGGGACAGTTCCCCAGAGCCAAGCATGCAAAAATACCATTGCAAAGACTCTGAAAATATAAATTGTCATTGCAGCCACAGCCCCAAAATGGAGGTGGACCTATATGCAAAACTTAACCAAGATAACTACCTACGAAAATAAAAGATGTAGATAAGGCTCAGATTCTACAAATAAAGCAGTCAAAATGTCTATATCACAGTGAAAATTTCATCGATCTTATCAAGAAATAGAGAAATCACAAATTAGAAAAGACAACCAACTGATGCCAACACTGAGATGAATCACATATTGGTACAGTCTGACAAGCTGTCATAAAAATACCTCAACAAGCACTTACAAATTCTCTTAAAACAAATTTTAAAAAGAAAATCTAAACAAACAAAATAAGTATAAAAATAAAGAAAAACCAAGTGGAACATTTAGAATTGAGAAATAAAATAGTTGAAATTAAAAAAGCAACAACAACTTGCTGTCTTGGTTCAATTTCGAGATGAAAGAAGATAGAATCTGTGGACAAGGGAATTCCCAGGTATTGTTAGTGGTAAAGAACTCACCTGCCCATGCAGGAGACTTAAGGGACACGAGTCCGATCCCTACGTTGGGAAGATCCCCTGGAGAAGGGCTTGGCAACTCACTCCTGTATTCTTGCCTGGAGAATCCCATGGACAGAGTAGCCTGAGGGGTATGGTACATGGGGTCTCAAAGAGTCAGGCACTACTGAAGCAATTTAGCATAGCATAGCATGAACATGGGGCAAATCCATAAAATTTACTCAGTACAAAAACACAGAAAAAACAGACAATAACAGAGTATCAGGAATCCATGGCATAACAAAAATGAGACAACATTCATATCATCAGAGATTCAGAATGAGAAAAGAATGAAAGTGGGGCTAAAAGAATATTTGAAGAAACAATGGCTGAAAACACTCAAATTTGATAAAAGACACATGTACAGATTTAAGAAGGTGAGTGGCTCATCAAAGATAAAACCTAAGAAATCCACACCAAGTCAAAAATAATTTAATTTGTGAAAGTTAAGAGAAAGAAAAAGATGAAAGCAACCAGAGAAAAATGATATATTATCTATAGGAATACCAGTTTGAATGACAGTGTGTTTCTTATATTAAATCATGGAGTTCAGAAGGAAGTGTGCAACATTTTTTACGTGCTGAAGAGAAAAACAAATAACCACAAATGCTATACCCAATGAAACTTTTTTTTTGCAGAAATGAAGAGAAAATAAAAATATTCGCAGGTCATGGAAAACTAAATAATTTTTCACTAGCAGATGTACCCTTGAAGACTGATAGTAGAAGTTCTTCAAGAAGAAAGGCAATCATGAAAGAAGTAATCTTGGAGATGAAGAACAAATGAAGAACTACAGGAAGAGTGGAGGGGTGGGCATGCAGAATACACTCCTGCTTAAGAGTTTTACACATCATTCCTGATATTTGAATCAAAATTTGTCAAGACAATATTGAAAACAGAAAAGGAAAAGGGAAATACTGGCAAGAAAGTTTTACAAACTTCATTCCAAGTGGTAAAATGTTGATATCAATGGATTGTGGTTAAGTCATATATATGATAGCTCCCAAAATAATCACTGAGAAAACTGAGGTAGGCTGGGACCTGGAACCTGGGACCTGGGACCCGGGATCCTTCACTGAAGGCTTGCACCTGGACAAGTCCCCTCAAGCAACAGATAGAAATACTATAAGGGAAAAATACCATCTGCACACATGCCCAGTTGGAGCAAATTATGTACTATGAACAATAAGATTCAAAAAGGATATAAAAATCAACTGCCACCTCTGAGGTGCTTAGAGCAAAAACAGAGTAATGTGCATGATCCCTGCACACAGCTCCATCAAAAAGGTGGGCAGACCACCAAGTCACCCCTCCAACCTCACCCATTGATCTGCCTCCACCTTCAACCCACTGAAGAGACCATATCATCCCTCCACTTCCTGGACTAAGCTGGGGCATCTGTTACTTGTTCTTGCTCCCCTGTGCTGCAGCACAAGTCCCAGTAAAGCCTTGCCTGAATTTCTAATCTGGCCTCTTATGAATTTGTATTGATTAAATAATCTAATAACTCAGGTCAATAACAAAACCACTCAAAGAGATACATCCAAACTCAAAGCACAGTGGATAAATTAAAATGGAATGCTTACTTATGCAACCCACAGGAAGGCAAGCATTGTGAGGAAGAGGAACAAGAAATAGAAAAAACAAACAGGAAAAAAAGTGTCAGGCTTGAGCTTTAACATATCAATAATCACCTTAAATGTAAATAGTCTTCAAACCAATTAAAAGGCAGAGTTTGGTAGAGTGGTTTGAAAAATATTATGATCCAACAATATAATGTCTAAAAGTACTCATTTCAAAAATGATGACATAGATTTTAGTAAAAAAAAAAAAAAGAAAAGAAAAAATATGTCATGGAAATATTAATCAATTATTTTATTTAAGTAGGAGAAAATGAATTATACATAGAGCAAATAAAATTACTAATAACACAAAAGGACATTATATAATAAGAAAAATCCACCAGGAAGCAAAGAAAACTTTAAAAGTGAACCTGCCAAAAAACAGAGTTTAAAAATATTGGACTGGCCAAAAAGCAAATTCAAAATCTTTTTTCTTAATTAATTAATTTATTTATTTTTACTTTACAATATTGTATTGGTTTTGCCATACATCAACATGCATCCGCCATGGGTGTACACGTGTTCCCCATCCTGAACCCCCCTCCCCCCTCCCTCCCCATACCATCCTCTGGGTCATCCCAGTGCACCAGCCCCAAGCTTCCTGTATCCTGCATCGAACCTGGACTGGTGATTCGTTTCTTATATGATATTATACATGTTTTAATGCCATTCTCCCAAATCATGCCCCCCTCCCTCTCCCACAGAGTCCAAAAGACGGTTCTATACATCTGTGTCTCTTTTGCTGTATCGCATACAGGGTTGTTGTTACCATCTTTCTAAATTCCATATATATGCGTTAGTATACTGTATTGGTGTTTTTCTTTCTGGCTTACTTCACTCTGTATAATAGGCTCCAGTTTCATCCACCTCATTAGACTGATTCAAATGTATTCTTTTTAATGGCTGAGTAATACTCCATTATGTATATGTACCACAGCTTTCTTATCCATTCATCTGCTGATGGACATCTAGGTTGCTTCCATGTCCTGACTATTATAAACTTGACAAACTTTATGGTCAACCCAATGCATGAAATAAAATCTGATAATACATATAAAAATGTGTGATAGTTCATTTCAGTCACTAACTCATGTCTGACTCCTTGCGACCCCATGATCCGCAGCCCACCAGGCCTCCCTGTCCATCACCAAATCCCAGAGCCCACTCAAATCCATGTCCACTGAGTCGGTGATGCCATCCAACCATTCCATCCTCTGTCGTCCCCTTCTCCTCCTGCCCTCAATCTTTCCCAGCATCAGGGTCTTTTCAAATGAGTCAGCAATTCGCATCAGGTGGCCAAAGTATTGGACTTTGAGCTTCAACATCAGTCCTTCCAATGAACACCCAGGACTGATCTCCTTTAGGATGGACTGGTTGGACCTCCTTGCAGTCCAAGGACTCTCAAGAGTCTTCTCCAACACCACAGTTCAAAAGCATCAATTCTTCAGTGCTCAGCTTTCTATAGAGTCCAACTCTCACATCCATACAAGACTGCTGGAAAAGCCATAGCCTTGACTAGACAGACTTTGTTGACAAAGTCTGCTTTGTCAACATGCTATTTTAATCTGCTTTTTAATATGCTATCTAGGCTGGTCATAACTTTCCTTCCAAGGAGCAAGCCTCATTTAATTTCATGGCTGCAATCACCATCTGCCATGATTTTGGAGCTCAGAAAAATAAACTCAGACACTGTTTCCCCATCTACTTCCCATGAAGTGATGGGACTACATGCCATGATCTTCGTTTTCTGAATGTTGAGCTTTAACCAACTTTTTCACTCTCCTCTTTCACTTTCATCAGGAGGCCCTTTAGTTCTTCTTCACTTTCTTGCATAAGGGTGGTGTCATCTGCATATCTGAGGTTATTGATATTTCTCCCGGCAATCTTGATTCCAGCTTGTGGTTCTTCCAGCCCAGTATTTCTCATTATGTACTCTGAATATAAGTTAAATAAGCAGGGTGACAATATACAGCCTTGACATACTCCTTTTCCTATTTGGAACCAGTCTGTTGTTCCATGTCCAGTCCTAACTATTGCTTCCTGACCTGCATACAGGTTTCTCAAGAGGCAGGTCAGGTGGTCTGGTATTCCCATCTCTTTCAGAATTTTCCACAGTTTATTGTGATCCACATAGTCAAAGGCTTTGTGTTTCAAAAGCAGAAATAGATATTTTTCTGAAACTCTCTTGATTTTTTGATGATCCAGCAGATGTTGGCAATTTGGTCTCTGGTTCCTCTGCCTTTTCTAAAACCAGCTTGAACATCTGGAAGTTCACAGTTCACGTATTGCTGAAGCCTGGCTTGGAGAATTTTGAGCATTACTTTACTAGCGTGTGAGATGAGTGCAATTGTGTGGTAGTTTGAGCATTCTTTGGCATTGCCTTTCTTTGGGATTGGAATGAAAACTGACCTTTTCCAGTCCTGTGGAGCAAAGTGATCCATATAAATGTAAGTGTATATATATATATATATATATGTTTTCATATTCTTTTTCATTACAGGTTAATATATTGATTATATTTCTCTGTGCTATACAGTAAATCCTTGTTTATCTATTTTATATATTGTAGTACGTATCTCTTAATACCATACCACTAGTTTATCCCTCCTCCCCCTTTCCTTTTGGTAACCATACACTTGTTTTCTATGTCTGTGAGTCTGTTTCAATTTTGTAAATGAGTTCATTTGTATTAATTTTTAGATTCCACATGTTTTCCTGTATCTTGACTGTGGTGGTGAATGTACATGTCTTTACACCTTGATACATATGCATGTACATATGTACACACTTCTACACACCTTATTATACATTATTATAAGTAAAACTAAAGAGTCTGGATAAATTCAGTGAGTATATCGATGTCAATATCCTGATTGCATGCTGTATTATAGTCCTGAAAATATATAAAGAACTCACACAACTCAACAACAGCAAAATAAATACTCAGATTTTAAAATGAGTTAGAGACCCAAATAGACATTTTTCAAAAGAAAATATATAGATGGCCAACAGGTACATGAAAGGATGCTTAATATCAGGGAAATGAAAATCAAAACTACAATGCAATATCATGCTTAAATCTCTCAGACAGGTCATCATCAAAAAGCAGGATATAACAACGGTTGGTAAGGATGTGGAGGAAAATTAACCCATGTACACTGTTGGTGGGCATGTAATTGGTGCAGACCCTATGGAAAACAGTATGGAATGGAGGTTCCTCAAAAAATGAAAATAAGACTACCAATATAATCCAACAATTCTGCTTCTGTGTATATACCAAAAAGGAATGAAATCACTGTATTTGAAGGGATTATCTTCATCCTCATGATCCTTATAACATAATTCACAATAGTCAAGATGTGGAAACAACCCAGGTATCCATCAGTGGATGAATAGATAAAAAAAAAAAAGTGATACATATCCACACACACATATAGAAAAGGCAGAGGAACCAGAGATCAAATTGCCAACGTCTGCTGGATCATCAAAAAATCAAGAGAGTTCCAGAAAAACATCTATTTCTGCTTTATTGACTATGCCAAAGCCTTTCACTGTGTGGATCACGATAAACTATGGAAAATTCTGAAAGAGATGGGAATACCAGACCACCTGACCTGCCTCTTGAGAAACCTGTATGCAAATCAGGAAGCAACAGTTAGAACTGGACATGGAACAACAGACTGGTTCCAAATAGGAAAAGGAGTACATCAAAGCTGTATATTGTCACCCTGCTTATTTAACTTATATTCAGAGTACATCATGAGAAACGCTGGGCTGGAAGAAACACAAGCTGGAATCAAGATTGCCGGGAGAAATGTCAATAACCTCAGATATGCAGATGACCCACCCTTATGGCATAAAGTGAAGAGGAACGAAAAAGCCTCTTGATGAAAGTGAAAGAGGAGACTGAAAATGTTGGCTTAAAGCTCAACATTCAGAAAATGAAGATCATAGCATCTGGTCCCATCACTTCATGGGAAATAGATGGGGAAACAGTGGAAACAGTGTCAGACTTTATTTTTCAGGGCTCCAAAATCACTGAAGATGTGATTGAAGCCATGAAATTAAAAGACACTTACTGGATTGATGTTGAAGCTGAAACTCCAATACTTTGGCCACCTGATGCGAAAAGCTGACTCATTGGAAAAGACCCTGATGCTGGGAAAGATTGAGGGCAGGAGAAAAATGGGATGACAGAGGATGAGATAGTTGGATGGCATCACCAACTCGATGGACATGGGTTTGGGTGGACTCCAGGAGTTGGTGATGGACAGGGAGGCCTGGCGTGCTGCAGTTCATGGGGTCACAAAGAGTCGGACATGACCGAGCAACTGAACTGAACTGAACTGAACTCCTTGGAAGGAAAGTTATGGCCAAACTAGACAGCATATTAAAAAGCAGAGACATTACTTTGTCAACAAAGTTCCGTCTAGTCAAGGCTTTGGTTTTTCTGGTAATCATGTATCGATGTGAGAGTTGGACTATAAAGAAGGCTGAGTGCAGAAGAATTGATGCTTTTGAACTGTGGTGTTGGAGAAAACTCTTGAGAGTCCCTTGGACTACAAGAAGATCCAACCAACCCATCCTAAAGGAAATCAGTCCTGTGTGTTCATTGGAAGGACTGATGTTGAAGCTGAAACTCCAATACTTTGGCCACCTGATGTGAAGAGCTGACTCTTTTGAAAAGACCCTGATGCTGGGAAAGATTGAAGGCAGGAGGAGAAGGGGACGACAGAGGATGAGATGGTTAGATGGCATCACCAGTTCAATGGACATGAGTTTGGGTAAGCTCCAGAAGTTGGTGATGGACAGGGAGGCCTGGTGTGCTGCAATTCATGGGGCCACAAAGAGTCGGACATGACTGAGCAACTGAACTGATACTCATACTGATATATACATGCATATATAAAATTTAGCCATAAAAATGATGAAAACCCTACCATTTGTGACAATAAGAATTGAAACAGAGAGCATTATGCTGAGTGAAGTAAGTCAGAGAGATGAAATTATGATCTCACTCACATGAGGAATCTTAAAAAACTCATCATAGATACAAGAATACATTTATGGTTGCCAGAGTTGAAAAAGTGAAGGAGGGCAAAATGAGTGAAGCAGAAAAATGACAAACTTCTAAATATTAAAAAGAGAGAAAAAAAAGAAATAAACCAACTCTCTTGCTGTATTTAGACCCAGATAGTGGCAATAATATAAGACTTGGATACCAGAAATGCCTCTGTTTCTGCATTTAGTTAAGCTACTTCTCACAGCACCACTCAGTGTGGCTAGTTTACAGGCAGTCATGAGAAATGTCTGGCTAGGTCCAGAAGGAGAATTCTGTAGGGTAAAATACAGGGAAAAGAAGCTATGGTGTGGATAACAGAGCCATACCCAAGTCCCATGGGGGGACCCCTCAATAGCTAAATCATTGGTCGCCAGATGCACACTTTGCCAGACCTATTTTTTTTTTTTTAGGATTCTTACAACCATGGATTCCTAAACCTACTCATTGTTCTTTGGTTGGTTGTTTGTTTCTTTTTTTTTTTCTTTAATCTCTTTCTTATTTGCAATACAATGATGCGATTTGATGTGTCACATAGAAAGACATGTATTACAGGTGTTCAACAAAATCTTGTTGGATAAATTGAATTCAATAAATATTTTTTAAAAGTTATTATATGAAATATGTCTAGATACACCTATAGAAACAAAAACAAACCAAACAATTTCTTTCCTAATAGATAATAGATTAAGTAGGCTGATAGCTCTCTAACAATTCAGTGAAAGACAAAATTAAGCAAATGATACAAGTAGATGAGAGAGGAAAGATTTCTAGCCACAGAATTGGGGAAAACCTTCATGAAGGAAATGAAATTTAAATTAAACTTTAAATGAAGTGTAGGACTCAGGAGGCAGAGAAGGTGCAGGTGCTCCTTAAAGACAGAAAAAAATCAAGAAATGAAAGATTGAGAAGAGTATTTGAGATATAGCATTAAGCACACTTATCCATTATGCCAAGGAATTTGAACTTTAAAAGAATATGCTAAAGGGAACCATCATTTCAGGAAAAAGGAAATCATCAGATGTAGGGCCTAAAGAACTTAACCTTGCAGTATTATGTAGAAATGATAGAACAACTGAAAATGATTGAGAGGTTTTGAGTCTCAATGATGAGAAGATGGAATGTTTTTAATGAGGTGAAGAACAAATTTGGACCAATATCATTTTTTTTCATAAAATACCTGGGCTATCTTTAATCGATTGAAAATCAAGTTCTCTTGATTTTATCTTTCCCATCTTCAAGCAGGTATGAACTCTTCCTGACGTCCTCGGATGTGTTGGGTAAAGAAGTCAGCCACCAGTAGGATTTCCCTGGCAAAGAGTGGTGAACACCCCAGACCATCACTCTGTCACCTCCCATGGTGGAAGGTGACACTCCTTCTAGGTGGAACTGCTGCTCTTGCCAGAGGTCCAAAGGGTTCTTTGCAACATGGATATGTGAACTGAATTAAGTTTTATGGGGTAGGAGTTAAGAATTGGCTATCGTATCAGCATGAATTGTTGTTCATTTGCTAAGTCGTGCTTGATTCTGTGTAACCTCATGAACTGCAGCACACCAGGCTTCCCTGTTCTTCACTATTTCCTGGAGTTGGCTGAAGTTCATGCTCATTGAGTGGGTGATGCTATCTAACCATTTCATCCTTGTGCTGTACTGTGCTTACTTGCTTATTCATGCCTGACTCTTGGCAACCCCAAGGACTGTAGCCACCAGGCTCTTCTGTCCATGAGGATTATCCAGGATAGAATACTAGAGTGGGTTGCCATGCCCTCCTGCAGAGGTTCTTCCCCATCCAGAAATCAAGTCCAGGTTTCCTGCACTGGAGGTGGGTTCTTTATGCTCTGAGTCACCAAGAAAGCCCAAGAATACTAGAGTGAGTAGCCTATCCATTCTCCAGGGGATCTTCCTGACCCAGGAATCAAACCAGGGTCTCCTGCATTGCAGGTGGATTCTTTACCAGCTGATATCCTTAAGTTTATCTAACTAACTTTTGATTAATCCATTGTCACAAGGAGGATCAAGACACTGGGAAAACAAAAGCTAAGTAAATGTTTAATTAGAGGAAAGAGAGAGAAGCTTAATGGGCCTCTCAGGCTCTGACCAGATTTTGCTGCATAGCAGAATTAAATTTTACCCAAATCGTTCGAAACAGAGGCTAGAAGTTCTGAGCCAAATGAGCTTCAGAAGGCCTCTGTCCATGGCCTTATACTGGCTCTGACTTGAAAACAACTGATGTTAGTAAAGGTATGAAATTGGTGAGGATATCAAAAAAAAAAATCTTTGCCCAGTGTCAACTTCATATTTATATTTTTTAAAAAAGAATAATAATGAGAATTAAGAAAAAAGGAAAAAAGATAGCTTTCCATTATTCATAAAGGTTCAGAAAGTGTCTGGGCAGGACCTGCCAGTAAAGCAGCATCTTTCTAGGTTGCATTTGTTCATAATGTGACTCACAGGGGGTCACCTGTGGCAGGAGAGAATCCCTTCTACCCCAAGTCAAGAACCAAATAAACAAATAGTACATCAACTTTGGAGAGACACACATCAGAGCTAAACATGTAATTTTGGAATTTTTTATGTGGCTATGTGCCCGGAAGAAACCTCTTAGCTCTTTACAGAGATTCATAGAGAAGATGCTGGAAGCCTCATCAGAAAGGGTTGGAACTTTATCTTCCCAGGACAACGGTGAGAAAAAAATTATTCTGAAGTTTGTATTTGTCTCTTACTAGGAGGTAGGAGGCTCAGATGATAAAGAATCTGCCTGCAATGCAGGAGACCTGGGTTTGATCCCTGGGTTGGGAAGATCCCTGGAAGAGGGCATGGCAGCTCACTCTAGTATTCTTGCCTGGAGAATCCCCATGGACAGAGCAGCCTGGCGGACCACAGTCCATGGGATCTCAAAGAGTCAGACATGACTGAGTGACTCAGCACACTTCCTAGGAGGCAGGAATGTTTCCAGAGACATTCTTGTTAATTCCAAATTTCTTCACCTTAATTTTTACTCCCTTGGCTCAAGATGGTGACAGTCTTTTTAGCTTTAAATCAATAATTTGTTGTCCTTCCCATCTCCCTTTTCTGACATACTTACTTCACTCAAAAGAGAGGTACCTAAAAGCCTCTCCCCAAAAGAGATTTATGTAGCAACAGTGGGTGGATACTATTCTCTTTCTAGCCTTCTTTCAAGTAAGGCAAGTTAAAAATAACTGAAAATTTGCAAGGGCCTCAAATCAAACCTGAAAAGTCAACATCAGCCAGGCACCAGCCTCCACCAGCTACTCACCAAAGTAATTGTTTATAATTCATTTATCTTGTTAGGGTTCCAGCAAAATATGTAGTTATATAGATGGTAGATAGATAGATGATAGACAAGTGAAACTGAAGTACATTCACCTTTTTAATGACAGGATTTGGCAGAAACAAAATGGAACAGAACTGTGTAAATAAAATTATGAAGAGTGCTGGGATGTAAAACAAAGTAATCGTGTCCTGGTGATTTTTCTGCCCCCTCTGCTATGATAAAAATAAGGAAGAAAATAAATAAAAATTGTCATCTCTTGCTCCCTTGGGAAGGTCTCCACATTCTAGCTGTTGAGGTGAAAGCTAGAAAACATTTGTGTATTCAGAGCAAGTGGAGATGGTTAGAGTTTCAGCCCTCAATCTCACCCTTTCCCCAGCTGTGATCTGCTGTTAGCACCATTGAAAAGCATGTCCTTGGAAAGCTGGATTCTGACAAAGCCCTTATTATGATCATGAATCAAAAGTTCAAGGGCTGGCAGATGGAACTTTCTGTAATGATGGAAGTGTCTTATAAACCTTGTTGCCCAATATGGCAGCTACTTGCCACAGGAAATTATTGAGTATGTGGAATGTAGCTGGCCAGTCTGAAAAATTCTTAATGCTATTTTATTTTATTAATTGAAATGAAAATAGCTGCATGTGGCTAGTGGCTGCTACGTGAGACAGGGCAGTGCACCAGCTGGCGACTCCAAAGATACCAATGCAATCAGCCCCATTTTAAATATCTCTGAATTAGTATGGAAGGGCTCTCCAGTAGTAGATGAAATAATTAAAATTGCAATAGATTTTCTAAAACAATGTAATCATATGACTGATATAATTGACACAAAGATAGCCAGTTTGCTAAAGGTCCAGTTCTTGCTTTGATGGGAGTGTTATTATTTGCAATAACCCTTTAAACAACCCAAACTGGACCTGCCTTGCTTGCAGTTTCAGTGTCTATATGCAAACGGTATTTTATGGTACTTTTATGTTCTCATAAGCTAGTTTCTCTTATATTATACACTTCTTCAAGGGAAGGCTTTGCCCACTAATTGCCAAAATGTCATCTGGATAACTGACTGCTTTGTCTACAGCCATTGTCTTCTATCTTGGTTGATTTGGCTGAGTTCTTAGTGCTATACAGTATTGTGGGTGACTTTAGATTTTTTTATTTTTTGCTCCCTGCTGCTGCTGCTAAGTCACTTCAGTCGTGTCCGACTCGTTGCGACCCCATAGACGGCAGCCCACCAGGCTCCACCATCCCTGGATTCTCCAGGCAAGAACACTGGAGTGGGTTGCCATTTCCTTCTCCAATGCATGAAAGTGAAAAGTGAAAGTGAAGTCGCTCAGTCGTGTCCGACTCTCAGCGACCCCATGGACTGCAGCCTTCCAGAGCTTATAGCAACTTGCTTGATCCCAACCTTTTAAACCGTCTTTATCTCTTTGATCTGTTCTTGGCCCATGTAAGCACAACTTGACAAGATTACCTAGAATGAAGGTTCTCAAACTTTAGGGCACCTGGAATCACCTAGAGGGCTTGTTAAACACAGCTTTTTGAATTCTAATATCATAGTTTCAGACACAATAGGTTTGAGGTGAGGTGGAGAATTTATATCTCTAACAAGTTCCCAGGTGCTAAGGATACAGCTTGTCTGTGTACCACACTTTGAGAACAACTAACCTGGACTTTGGGAATTCTTCCGCCTTCCTACCTGAACTCCGTGGTTGGTCATTTTGTCACGGACCCTGAAATGTCCTTTACAAAATTCATGCATATAAATCAGTTGGGATATTGTTCAAATGAAGAGTTGGAATCAATGGGTCTGGAGTGGAGCCTGGGAATCTCCATTTTAAACAAGCTCCCACGTGATATGCATGCTTCTTCTGGTCCACCCTCTAATACCACCCTTGTCTTCCTCATCTTAATCTTACCCCCTGCTCACTTCTAACTCTGTGTCATTCTTGGAAACAGAATCTGCCAAAAAACTGAACTCTTCACACTCGTGTTTGTCTTCTGCTCACCAGCACTGGAGCTGCCACTCCTCAACCCTTTGTTCAGAGCAGACATCACTGATTCATCATGGCAATTCTGAAGGCTGAGTCTGAATGTGTCCTCAAAACCTTTCTCAACAGGTAGCTACTAACAAATCCCAGTAGAGAGGAAACTGATTGTCATTCCTGGTTCAAGTAAATCTCTCAAAATGTACTAAACTTCACCAGGGATTAGGTTTTTCCCACATTTTAATGTCTATAGATTATCATGCTTTCTATATTCCTGAGAAAATTTCGTTCATATAGCTATTCAATTCCTTCTTCCAAATAACCTTGTTAATTAGGATATACCCATTTCTTCCTGTAGTTTTCAACCATCATCTTTAATTGTCTTCTCTCTTGGTAAAAGTTGTATTGTACCTTATTAGTGTTAGTTTCTTTAACTTCTAAGATGATACTCATTTAAAGTCTTCAATATTTCTTCTTTTTAATGTATTTCTCCCTTATCTAAAAATAAGTTCATGTCACATCTCAAAAACAAGTACACTTGATGCTTCCATTACATCAAAATGGTTGTCATTTCTCTCTTGGACTTTCACTCCTCAAAAATGGAGTTTATACTTATTCCATCGTCAAAGCAGCCACTCATTCCTTAACCTTCAGAAACCGATTTCTTCCCCCACCATTCTAGCAACGGTGTACCAGAGGTATTTTCTCAGGAAATTCAATGAACTTCTCACCCCTCAGTGTAGTAGTTTCTATTGATTAGATGCTCTGAAACAAAACCTTTCATTTTCCCCTGACTCTTGGTGCACCCCTTTATTTCCCTGACTTCATTTCTTTTTCTGCCAATAAACATCTAAAAACCAAACAGGAGTCCTGTATCTAGCATACTATAGCTTTCTCTTTGCAGTCCTCCTCAGAAACTTTGTGTAGTTTCAAAACTTCAGCAAATATCTCTCCTGTGGGTAAAGACACCCAAATCTATTTTTCTTTTAAGTTTCAGTCTGCTTTGCCGAAAGCCTACTGGAAATCTCCACATGGATTTTCTCAACATGTCTAAAACTGATCTCATATTTTCCTCACCTAAGTCAGCTTCCTCTTTGGGTTTGGAAAAAAAAAAATCCTTCAAATTACCTGGGCTCAAAGTCCTAGAATCGGCCTGGACCTGCCCACCCGTCACTCTCTACGCCCAGTAAGTTCTCAAGTCCTATAAATACTTTCTTCAAAATGTTCCTCTAAACATTCCATTCCTTTTTATCATTGCCAATTCCAACTCATTGTAGGTCTCTCGTTACTTAATCTTCTAAGCATATTTTGCATTTTTCAATACTTTCCATGTCAATTAATCCAGAAGGCTACCATAATGGAAAGTCCCAAAACTCTTCCTTCTTAAGTCACTGTCATGTTCCCAAAGCCTTCATCATATCATCATTTCCTACAACAAAAACAATCTGTAATCCCATTGAGGAGACCCTAATCAGAACCATTCACTCTATACAAACATGCATCCTTCTACTTACCTCCATGAATTCTTTACTTCAGCCATGTTGATCCACATTTTCTCAAAACATGTCATCATTAGGTGCACAGAGCACCTCACCCCATCTCCATGTGCTGTAAGTTTCCTATGCCCTAAACTCCTCCCTTACGCATCCCAAACTCCAGCTTCTGTGTAGACTACTTTTGCCCCAGTATGCTTCATATATCTAAAGACTTGTTTGAACAATGCAGGTAGTGCTTAGGTTTTCTTATATTACTTTACCTTTTCCTATGAATCCTGCACTCCTGCAGATTCAAAACTCACTGAATGAGAACCTCTGTCTTCTATCTGTTATGCCTAGAATGTAACCAAGAAGAGATTAGCAAGTCACCAGATGACTGAGTTTAAAAGTAATGATTATATTCTAATTTTGTCCATTTTATGGACTGATGTTAGAATTTATATGTAGTTTGAACTTAGTACTGATTGCCCTCAGGGTGGTAATTTAATGTAGTACCCTGCAAAAGATACACACACCAGAGCAAGTAGCATCTCCTCTAATAATGAGACTTCCACACAGTCAAAGGTTGTAGCAGAACTAAATATTGTTTCATATTCTAACTAATAAATGCTTCTAAATATTTTCAAGCTTCCTCACCATTGCTAAGGCTTAGAGAGGCTATTTGTCATACTTACAAAGGCTTCAAATGAGGCATGATTTCCAGAAGAAAGCAGCTGTGTAAAATTGGCCTGCAAACAGAAAGACAGCATAGCTGCAGGACACCTAGTCTGCTGTCAACAACCCAAACCTTTGCTGGCATTGGTAAATGTTTTATTGGTTTAATATTAAATTAACTGCCCCTGCATACGGAGTGCATTATGTTTAATGGCAGTCTGGTATTTGGAACTGCAGTTTGCTCTTATGCACCTGTAAAATTAGTATTTCATAACATTCCACTGAGTTTGTAAAGCTTCATTTGTTTTATATGCAATTTTCAAAAGCTTAACATAGGCAGAGGAACTTGAACTTAGAGAAGATCTGATGTGCAAACTCTTAATCACCAGCAAAGAGGGGCTTTCTTTTTCTGTCTACAATATACACTATATGAAAGAAAGATTATAAGGTTTTTTATTTATCTTGAGTCATCAGTGAGCGATTAATGCACTTTGGTTGCCCTTCTCTTTGCCCAGGGAAAGTCTAGCTAGGAAGATGAGTAATTACAGGTTTACTAAGATCAAACTCCAGGACCAATTCTTCAGGCTGCTCCTGTTTAAATACTTTAACTGTTAGTAAACCTTGGGTAGGGAGTCATTTTTGGTTTTGCCCAGACATTTTAAGCCTACAATTAGAGAGGATTATTTACAAATAGTATTCATTTAGGGGAAAAATTTCCCCAATTATAAAACAGTTTAAAAGAAAAACCTGAAAACAATGAAGTTTAGATTCTGTGCTTCTCTTCTTAAAAGTGATGATATGGCTAACCCAGAACTCACCTTTCACTTTTATTCAGCTAATTTACAGAAACTATTGTCATCCTCCTGTACTCTTGCCTGGAAAATCCCATGGATGGAGGAGCCTGGAAGCCTGCAGTCCATGGGGTCGCTGAGGGTCGGACACGACTGAGCGACTTTACTTTCACTTTTCACTTTCATGCATTGGAGAAGGAAATGGCAACCCACTCCAGTGTTCTTGCCTGGAGATTCCCAGGGCCAGGGGAGCCTGGTGGGCTGCCGTCTATGGGGTTGCACAGAGTCGGACACGACTGAAGCGACTTAGCAGTAGCAGCAGCAGCATTGTCATCCTCTGTTTCTGTTTTTGGCAACTGGAAGCAGTGTGAGCTAAGATACTCAATAAAAATCTGGCTTAATAAGTTCAACTGGAATTGCGGCCACTCAGTCTTTATAGAACTCACTTTTTAAGGTGAATTATCTAGAGGCTTCAAAGGTGTCCATTCAAAACAGGATCTTCATTCATATACAAGAATGTTTGAGTATCTGTTTTTAGTTTTTCTGGATGCATCATCTAGATAAATCATAGAGATAGAAGATAGATTAGTGATTGCCAGGGGCTGGAGAAAAGGAAAAATGAGAATGACTGCTTCATGAATTTCTTTTTATGATAGAAATGTTTTAGAGCTAGACTCAACATTGTGAGGCTACTAAATGAATGTTACTGAATTTTACATTTAAAAATAATTAATTTTGTGTATGTGAGTTACACTTCAATTAAAAAGATAAAAACCTGGGTCTTGGTCATGAGCTTGCTGGTTATCCATATAGCTTTAAAGTCCCATTCAGGTCAAGGTACTATTGAGCCGCATTATAAAATGATCCCTAGAACTTATTTTCTGAATGAAACAGAGGGCTTCCAACAATTTCTTACACATTCTTATGTAATCAAATTTGCCTACTTCTATTTTGACCTCTTGCTTCTGTCTCCATAAAGACTCAGTGACCATCCCTCCCCCATCTTAAAGATCTTTCCACCAACCTGATTGTTTCCCCACATGATGCTGCTTTTCTGCACTTCCTTTCACTGTCTGAGTACACCTGAAGAGCTGGCAACTCTGGATCTCTGCAGTAGCCCTCTTCCCTTTTCTTCCCTACAGAATTGCCAAGGACTGCTCTTCCCCCAGCCTGGCTGCTAAAGTCTCCCACATTTGAACCTGCAGTCCCGTCATCTTTCTTGGTTTCTGATCTCTGTGGCACTAGCTACCTGTATGTCCAGAAATCTATCCCTTCTCAAATTAAGTCCATTATAAAATAGCTTACCTTCATCTAGTTTTCAAAACAAAAGAAGAAACTTTAGACAATGCCCTCACAGACGTTATGTCTTTAAATCTTCTGAGTAATTGTGAGATAAATAATACTGCTTCCTTCCCACTCCCATTTTTCATCTAAAGAGGCTGAAACTCATAAAGAGAAGTATTTAAGATCCGTGAGTTAACAAGTTGTAAAGATGCCCACTGTTCAGTTTCCCAATTCCTTACCCATCCCCCTGAATGATAGGGATGGTTTTATGTCTCATCAAGAATGATTTATTCTCCTACACTTGCAGTCTTTACAATGTCACTGTCTCTCCACCCAGGCCCCAAAACTAATCTTGTAAATCATTCTTGATTGTATTCTCCCTTAACCAAGTTTCACCCTACATTTTTTTCTATACCCATGACCATTTTTATCCTCTTTTTTCACCAGATTACTTCCAACTTCTCATAACTGGCTTCCTAGTCCCCAGTTCTATCCCTAATGGGCCCCATATGACTATATCTCATCATCTATCCCTAGCCTGAAAACCTTGGTTAACCAACATGGCCTATCAGACCACATTGAGGGTTTTATCATGACATTCATGGCATTTACATCTCACTTTCCAGACCCATCCATCAGGATTCCTTTCAATGTCTTCATCCCATGGACACTGAATTGTCATCTATTTCCTCAAAACCACTGTATCTCACACTCCTATGCTTTTATGTGTGCTACTGCTTCTTAAATGCCCCTCTTATTTAATTTTTGAACTCATAAAATCCTTCAAAATTGAACATTACTACTTTGTGAAATATTTCCTGAGTTTTCACTGCTGGCCCAGAGAGAATCAGTCAATCCTTAATCAGTATTCAATAGAAAGTATTATGCATATCATGTATATCAGTTTCCTACAGCTGCCACAAGAGAGCGTCTTCACTTTCACTTTTCACTTTCATGCATTGGAGAAGGAAATGGCAACCCACTCCAGTGTTCTTGCCTGGAGAATCCCAGGGATGGGGGAGCCTGATGGGCTGCTCTCATGGGGTCGCACAGAGTTGGACACAACTGAAGCAACTTAGCTTAGTAGCCATAATGAATGACCACAATCTTTATTGCTTACAACAACAGAAGTTTATACTTTCACAGTTCTTGTGGCCAGAAACACAAAATCAAGATGTTCATAGGGCCATACTCCTCCTGAAGATTGTAGCAGGGAATCTGTTCTTTGCCTATACCAACCTCTGGCAGCTATCAGCATTCTCTGGCTGTGGCTGCATCTCTTTTTGCTTTGTCTTCACATTGTATGTCTAAAATCGACTTTATTCTGTACTGACAATTGAATGATACATTTGCTGGGTATAGAAGTATGGTTTGAAAATAGTTTTGCTCACAGTTTTAAAGGGCTTTTCCATTGCATTCTAGGTTCCATTAAAATTTCATGTTTAAAATTTCAGTAACCCTGTTTATAATTTCCATAAGATCTTCTCCTTTGTTCCATTTTAAACAACATTTTAAGATGCAGTGGTTACAATATCTCTCATATGTCTTTTTCAGATGATTAATATTTTCTTTAATGTTTTTGTTTGTCATCTGTATTGCTTCTTCTTCCTCTGATTTCTTCTTCCTTGTTTATTTTAGATTTTATATTTTCTGTGATAGGATTATCTGAAATTGCTTGTTATCAATTTAAATTTTATGGCAAATACAAAACAGTTAAGTAGAATCTTTTTTATGGGCAGGGGGTGTTGTATACTGGTATGGTTGATTGGTTCCGTGGGAAAGAATCTGCCTATCAATGCTGGAGATACAGGTTTGATCCCTGGTTCAGGAAGATACCATGGAGAAGGAAAGGACAATCCACTCCAGTATTCTTGCCTGGGAAATCCCATGGACAGAGGTTCCTGGTGGGCTATAGTCCATGGGGTTGCAAAAGAGTTGGATACAACTTAGTGACTAAGCAAAAACAACAAAGGATGACTCTAAGGTGATGAAAAGATGACTAGATCATCTGGCAAGCCGAATATATGTATCTGCTGTTTTTCTTTCTAGGGATTGTTTTGCTCTCTGAAAAAGAATCTCCAATATTATCTCTGGAAAGGGATATATCTCACCTTTTGCTTTGCAGACTTTTACTTGCCTGTTATGATCAATAGAACACCCCCAAACTCATCCTCCTCTGGGCCCCATATTCCTAATCTCTGAGACTTTTCTGGTTCAGTTTCTCTAGAGAACAAACTTTCAGGCCATTTCAAGCATGAGGAGTAGGGGAATTTTCTCTTTTTTATTGCAAATGGTGGAGGTGAGGACTAAGAAGTTGTGTACTTCTTTAACTGATGAAAATCAGTAAGAAGCAAATTTTACTCTTTCCAGCTCCCCAGTTCATGCTTCCTTCTTCCCCCTACCAATTCCTTTAGCTGTTTTCTGACTTGCAAACCAATTGAACTGGGTGACATCAGCTTTCATACAACTATCTTCCAGCCCTGGCCCCAAAGTCATGTTGGTTTAATTTTCCTCTTTACTAAGTCATTTCCACCTACTTCATATACTTGCTATCTGCTATTTATAAACATTTGCCATTTTCTCTGCCTATTACATATTTAGATTTCCAGAAGTCTCCCAGTGCATTCAATAATTGAGTTTATTACTCTTTACTTTTTTTTTTCTTCATGAGAACTTCTAGAGAAGAAGATGGCAGCTTTATTTATTTCATCTTTAGAAATAAAAGCTCACATCTATTCAGTCCCATACCCTTTCTCACTGATCTTTCAAGATCATCCTTTTACACTTTTCACTTTTCTTTTTTTCCAATAAGACAGCCTTATTCATCACCATCCACACTTTTATAGACCCAGATTTTTTCTCTAAATTCTGTCTTTGACTTGTAATTCTCAGATTGAAGCATCATTTGGTTCCTTATTCCTTCAAGTAGGATTAAGTTGAATTTTTTCATTTGTTCCAAATTGCCTCTAACTTTTGAAATTACATCCATTCCTTTACCTTGATGATAAATAATATCAATATAGAATTCAAAATAGGAAGATGAACAAAACACTACTGACAACAAATTATTCAAAGGAGGGCAGGGAAAAAAGGAAATTACTGGATATGCAAGTCAACCAATCATTTATTAAACACTAAGCTAACTTTTGCATATTTTCCCCTGGGATTTTAAGCTTCCAGAATGCAGAGTGGAGCATCATAGTATGAATGCTCAGTGAACTCTAAGTTTGCTCTGAGAACAAGTCTCTGGGATAAGTTTAAGAATAAAAATAGACTGCATTTCCAACTATCACAATTATGCATTTTATCCATTGCTTTGAAAAGCATACAAGGCAAATTATGATCCTATAGTGTCATTAATAAAACAAAATCAATCAAAATATCATATGTTATTAAGTAAATCTGATATTACTTCTTATATATATATATTTTTTTAACTTTACAATATTGTATTGGTTTTGCCATACATCAACATGAATCTGCCACAGGTGTATATGTGTTCCCAATCCTGAACCCCCCTCCTACCTCCCACCCCATACCATCCCTCTGGGTCATCCCAGTGCAACAGCCCCAAGCATCTTGTATTATGCATCAAACCTGGACTGGCGATTTGTTTATAATTAATCCTCAGAATACCATTGTGGAGTCATTTTATTTTTTTGAATGGACAAATTGAGGTATGAGATAATAAAATATGTTCTTTTAAATCATTGTTGAAAGAACTAGGAGACTTAAGAGGCTAATCTGAGCTTGGTTTAACCTCTGGTTTATCAGCCATGGGATTTTCCATATAAAATATTCTTCATGGAATAGTTGAACTTACAACTCCAAGATTCTTTTCACATTAGACCAGACACTTAAATGCAAAAATAGTTTATTTTCTAATATCTATAAGTCCCACTCCATAACATTAACCATATTTTAATTAAAGCAAATTTAATTGTAAAAATGCCTGATAGCTTGAATTTTATATTTTACACTCTCTGAAATTGCTGTGGTAAAAGTAATTAAATTTGGTTACACGTTTAAACAGAGACTTGGTCATGCATTTTAATTTAAATGTATATTTATTTAAAGGAATACTTATAATCATAATGATTCAAATCTAACCAATAATTTGTTGAATGTAAGACTATATCATGAACTTCATAGTTGGATAAAAATCACTGGATCTAAAATCATTCAATTGCCTGCATGAGCCAGAATTTGGATCAGATTTTTGGAAAATGTGGTCTACTGTTAAAGTTCTGAATTGATACTCAGTAAGGAAAATATAGAGAAACTCAAAATTCAATGTGAAGAGGAGAGGAAGGATAATATTTTATCCTTATATTATTATAAAACTTAAAATTTTATACCCTTATAAACTTTGTATCCTCTTTTATATATATATATATATATTTATATATATATATATATATATAAATAAAACTTTTTAGCCTTATTATATCCTTAAAATTGTATTTTAAAGTTATAAGGGAATTGTGTTACAATGATAGTGTTTACTCCTTAAGTATGGATGTTGCTTGATTACACCGTAAACCATCTCTCTCTAAATCTTACAGCCACTCAGCAACGCCTATCCCAACAGGCTGCCAGAAGCAAGGGACAATCCTACTACCTCAGGAAGCCTCTCAGAAAGTGGTGAAGACTGTCCATGTTGCTCTCATGCCCTCCTGTCCCAGCCTGAGAAATGAAAATTGCAATCCACTTTACTCAGTCGTTCTCTGGTCTTAAATCAAGAAGACACCATGATCTTCATGGTGAACCAAGAGTGTCCTCCCAGTCATGGGCATGACCTGGCTTCCTCTCTAGAGCTTAATGATTACCCTATTTTGCTCCTTTCAGCTCCATTTCTTTGCAAGTGGAAACCTGCTCCATGCACTAGCTCAGGTCTTCTTTCAGAGTCTCCATTCTTGATAGATTTCTTAGTCAGCAGAGGTCCTCACTCAGCCAGACTGGATTCCTTTGGACCACACCTCCATCATAGCACCATCACCTGATACCAGATTTATCAGGAAAGCTTGCATACAGCTCTTGCCTCTGCACTTGAGTCCCTAGGCCATTCCCTACAGCATGGTCAGAATGGTCTCAGCCACTTGTCTACCCAAAACTCCTAAAAGGGTTCCCTTTCCTTTCCAGATAAATAACAATACTTTAATTCCTTCAATTTCACTTCCTGTTTTTCTCCAACACAATCTCTATGCTCAAGTACTATTGGGCTATTTTCAGACACCAGAGCACAGATCCCTCCTGCTCCTTAGCCCAATTGCCAAAGTTGTAGACACCTTAGTCCATGATGCCCTTCATCTTGGCTCTAGGCCACTATATCTAAAAACCACTTTCCCTAATACCAGTTCATCTATAACTTAACACCTTTTAGACATTTTAGTTTTGAAACACATTCTATGATTTTTAAGATATATTTTTGATGTTGCTGTTATTCAGTTGCTAAGTCATGTCCAACTCTTTGGGACCCCATGGACTGCAGCATGCCACACTCCTCTGTCCTCTATAATCTCCTGAAGTTTGCTCAAATTCATTTCCATTGAATTAAAAATGCTGTCTAATCATCTCATTTTCTCTTGTCCCCTTCTCCTTTTGCCTTCAATCTTTGCCAGCATCAAGGTCTCTTCTAATGAGTTGGCTCTTTAAATCACCAATAGCCAAAATATTGGAGCTTCAGATTCAGCAACACTCCTTCTAAAGAATATTCAGGGTTGATTTCCTTTTGGATTGACTTGTTTGATCTCCTTGATGTCCAAGAGACACTCAAGAGTCTTCTCCAGCATCACAGTCTGAAAGCATCAATTCTTTGGCACTCAGCTTCTTAATGTTCCTACTCTCCCATCTGTTCATGACTACTAGAAAAACAATAGCTTTGACTATATGGACCTTTGTTGGCAATGTGATGTCTTTGCTTTTCAATACACTGTCCAGATTTGTCATATCTTTCCTTCCAAGGAGCAAAAATCTCTTAATTTTGTGGCTGCAGTCAGCCTCTGCAATGATTTTGGAGTCCAAGAAAAGAAAATCTGTCACTGCTTCCCTCCTTGCCCTTTCTATTTGCCATGAAGTGATGGGTCTGTATGCCATTATCTTAGTTTTTTGAATATTGAGTTTCAAGTCAGCTTTTTCACTCTCCTTTTTCACTGTCATCAGAAGGTTCTTTAGTTCCTCCTCACTTTCTGCCATTACAAAGGTATCATCTGTGTATCTGAGGTTGTTGATATTTCTCCTGGCAATCTTGATTCCAGCTTATAATTCATCCAGTCTGACATTTCACTGGATGTACTCTGAATATACATTAAATAAGCAAGGGGACAATATACAGCCTTATCGTACTCCTTTCTGAATTTTGAACCAGTCCATGGTTCCGTGTCTGGTTTTAACTACTGCTTCTTGACTTACACACGGGTTTCTCAGGGATAGGTAGGGTGACCTAGTTCTCCTACTTCTTTAATAATTTTCCACAGATTTTTTTGTGATTGACAGAATCAATGGCTTTATCATAGTCAGTGAAGCAGAAGTAAATGTTTTTTTCTGAAATTCCGTTGCTTTCTCCATGATCAAATGCATGTTGGCAGTTTGATCTCTGATTCCTCTGTCTTTTCTAAACCCAGTTTGTACATCTGGAAGGTCTTTGTTCATGTACTGCTGAAGCCTGACTGGAAGGATTTTGAGTATAACCTTGCAAGCATGTGGAATGAGTGCAATTATATGGTAATTTGCACATTCTTTGGCATTACCATTCTTTGGGATAGGAATTTTTATGTAGGAAATTAGGCTTGAGCAATGAGGAACGGCCTATTTGAAAAAGATTCAAGTTGACCTCTAAACCCCACCCCAAACATGACCCAATATGGCCGAAGCAAGCTCACATATATGCTGCAAAGAATATAATCAGATTTTGGTATTGACCATCTGATGATGTCCACATGTATAGTCATCTCTTGTGTTGTTCACAAGAGATGTGTTAAGAACACCAGTGTGTTCTCCTGGCAAAACTCTGTTAGCCTTTGCCCTGCTTCATTTTGTACTCCAAGGCCAAATGTGCCTGTTATTCCAGGTATCTCTTGACTTCCTACTTTTGCATTCCAATCCCCTATGATGAAATGACATCTTTTTGTGTGTGTGTTAGTAGGTCTTCATATAACTGATCAGCCTCTTCAGCATTAGTGATTAGGGCATAGACTTGGATTACTGCAATGTTGGTTTTCCATGGAAATGAACCACAATCATTCTGTCATATTTGAGATTGCACCCAAGTACTTCATTTTGGACTTTCATTGACTATGAAGGATACTCCATTTCTTCTAAGAGATTCTTGCCCACAGTACTAGATGTATAATTGTTATCTGAATTAAATTCGCCCATTGCCATCCATTTTAGTTCGCTGATTCCTAAGCTGTCAGTGTTCAATCTTGCCATCTCCTGCTGGACCACATCCAGTTTTACTTGATTCATGGACCTAACAGGCTTCTCCAGGGGTATAGTTAGTAAAAAAAAATCTGCCTGGCAAGGAAGGAGACACAGGTTCAATCCCTGGGCTGGAAAGTTCCCCTGAAGAAGGAAATGACAACCCACTAAAGTATTCTTGCCTGGAAAATTTCATGGACAGAGGAGTCTGGTGGGCTACAGTCCATGGGGTCACAAAGAGTCAGACATGACTGAGCACACATGCACTCATAAATGGGCATAACATTCTAGGTTCCTATGCAATATTGTTCTTTATTGCATCAGATTTTACTTTCGCCTCCAGACACATCCACAACTGAGCATTGTTTTCTGGAGCTGTTAGTAATTGCCTTCTACTCTTCCTCAGTAGTATTTTGGACACCGTCCAACCAGGGTCAGGGAGGGGCTCACCTTTCCGTGTCATATATTTTTGCCTTTCATACTGTTCATGGGGTTTCTGTGGCAAGATATTGGAGTAGGTTGCCATTTCCTCCTCCAGTGAACCATGTTTTGTCAGAACTCTTCACTATGACTCATCTGTTTTGGGTGGCCCTGCATGGCATGTCTCATAGCATCACTGAGTCACACAAGACCCTCTGCCAGACAAGACTGTGATCCATTTGAAAGAGATATTTTTGATACTTCAAGATTTTTCTCCCTCAACTTGTCTTAGGACTCAAGTGGCTTACATTTGCATTTATGTTTTTTTTAAATAGCAAAATTTTATGAAAAATGTGTTTTTTTGGCAGATGTCTCTTATTTTTGTGGTTGAATTTAGTTTTGTACTAAACTAAACTGAACATCTTAAACACTCTGAACATATTAAAAACATTCAACACTTTAAAAATTTTCAAACTTGCAAAACTGATACTCTCAGCTGTGTACAAGAATTGATTATCTTTTTATATTATTTAAGCTCTGTCACTAAAGTCAGATAGCCAATGTTTGACCAATATTTTGGCTAACGAATATTCTGGGATGAAGCAAAGAAAATGCATTTAGATATAAGAGAGTCATGGGAATAACCTTAAAAAAAATGAAAGCATGAGTAAGAAATGATTTCACCTATTATGCAGATGTGTATATGCATTAAGTATGTGTTACTAAAAACCAAATTTCAAGGAAAGCTTGAAATATGAGATGACTTGTATTCAAGGATACTTTTTTGTGTATAATATACTTTGAATTTCACTATAGCACTGTGAGGTAGGACTTTTGTTATCTTTGCCTTAAGAAGAGTAAACTAAAATTCACACACATTAAGTGAAATGTGCATCACATAGCTACCAAGGATGGAGGCAGGATTTGAACCAATATCTTTCAGGAAACTCACTGCTCTTTCTTCCATGCAGTCCCATATGTCTTGACATCCAAATGATGTCATGAGTTCATTAGCCTAGGTGACAGAACAGAAAATGTCACTGCAATGTCTTCTTCACTTTTTCATAATTGAATAATTCAGAAGGAAAAAAGATTTGAGAGATGTTTATGGACAAAGAGAGCATTGTGTCAGGAAAACTACAACAATACTGTGTAACAAATCACCTCAAAACTAAGTAGCTTAAAGCAACTATAACTGATCACAGCTCACACAGGACTGCAGATCAGCTGGGAATTTGCTACTCTAGGCTGGGCTTGGTTGAGGCAGACATGTTTTTAGTCTGTGGTATCTAGGGAGTTTCTACTTCAGAGGCAGGTCAGTTGAGGTCAGCATTGCCAGGCAGGTCAGGCAGTTCTGCTACAGGATGAGAGTCCAGCTTACTCAGATATCTTCCTTAGCTCTTATTCTGTAGCTCAGACTACAAGGGCAGCTGTGATGTGGAGGATGTGCTTCTCATGACAACACTAAGAAACGGAGGAAGGCAAGTGTCATGAGCCTGAAGGCTGAGACTAGAGCTGGTGTTGTCATTTTCACCTGCAGGACATTGGACAAAGTCAAGGTTGAGCCCCAAAGCAAAGGGAAGAAAAATGGACTACATCCTCAAGGAGATGACCTCAAGGTGAAAGAAAGGTAGATAAATAGAGCCAGACATTCACTCTGCAAAGAGGTTGCTTTCAAAGTAATCTCTGATTTGAAAGTCTGAAATGAGGTACATGGTTTGACAGTGAAAACATTCACCTTTCATCCTTCCTCCATCCTTCCATTTATCCATCCTTCTGACAAACAGCAGACTACTGGGCCAAACAGTGCTGCAGGTGCTAAAATGAAAAATGAATTTTAAAAAGTTATCTGCCTTTCAGATAAAACAGAAACATAAATAATACCTTCATAGCATGTGGGAACTTTCATACACTAATGGGAGAGTAAATTGGAACAACTTTTCTGGATGTTAGTTTGGAATATAAATGGGAAGCTTTAAAAAAGTCATGTGATTTGACAAAGCCACTTTTCTTCTCACCATTTTGCTTAAGAAAATAACAGAATATATCCAGATGTACATACTAGGGTATCTACCAAATATTGTTTAAAAGAGTAAATATAGGAAAATAGCTTAAGTGCATTAGTATCCAATGGATTTCCAGAAAGAAATACACCAAATGTCATAAGTAGCTATCTCTGGTTGACAGGATTACAGGTTTTCTTCTTGTTTCTGCTGTTTTTCACTGTGCCTATAGTGACTACAGGCTACTTACATAAAAATTAAATTAAAAATATGACACACAATAAAACTTGATATCATAGTTTATCATTAAAACAGAAAAATCTGGGTTGCCAACAGACACATTAACAATTAAAACATAAAGCATAATTTGGATCATGACAGCTTGCTGTGTACCAAGTAAGTAAGTCCTGCAGCGAGTCCTAAGGAAACTTGACAGAGGAGATCCTATAGGACGTAAATCTGGAAGGTCCTGTGGAAGCTTGCCAGGAGGAGGGAGGACAGAGAGGATGTGTTCTTGGTGAGAGGGAATCATTTGTAAATATCATGAACCATTCCGGATGTAGAAAGGAGGACAACTCACCATTTCTGCTGCTAAGTTGCTTCAGTCGTGTCCGACTCTATACGACCCCATAGATGGCAGCCCACCAGGCTCCCCCGTCCCTGGGATTCTCCAGGCAAGAACACTGGAGTGGGTTGCCATTTCCTTCTCCAATGCATGAAACTGAAAAGTGAAAGTGAAGTCGCTCAGTTGTATCCGACTCTTAGTGACCCCATGGACTGCAGCCTACCAGGTTCCTCCATCCATGGGATTTTCCAGGCAAGAGTATTGGAGTGGGGTGCCATTCACCATTTCTATCATTATTCAAAAACCTTTAGTAAGATTGAGGAACTGAGGAAGACTTGAATACATTTATGAATTCTTATTGGAATGTACTGAAGTCATGACATCAGTACATTTTTGTCATTCAAGACACACCGCTGAAGAAAAGGAGAGTGCGTTTTATTCAGTGGAAGTGAAGGATCTTAGATTATGCTATTGAGGAAATAGTTGCAAATCATGTTCACTTTCTCACAGTCTTTAATTAAATGTTTGACTCAGCTAAAAAGCTGAGGTAGCCACTGAAAGACAGTCAATATGAATAATGTTTTAGATTGGAAAATGACAGATTTCTCATAAGCAAGACATTTTTTTCTTGGGAAAGGCAGGATAGAGTTTTTCTAAACCATCGGGAGGATGTGGTCCGTTGACTGATTTTCCATTTCTGGACTTGATTTATTACCACATGATTTCATCAAATTTGGGCTTGCTATGAGAATTTCTGCCAGGCAGGTATTTTAGACAGGATCAGATTGATGTACATCATCAAATTTCCAGATTGTTACATTTTCAGCAACTATCCTATTCAGCCATTCTTTGCATGTGCCCACGGTTTCTTTTTCCTTTTTCTATAGGTTTTATATGGTGATTATTTTCTTTCATTGATATATAAACTTGAACTTTCTAAACTTCCAAGTTTTCACAGAGCCGAACATATTTTGCTTCCTTTCTCAATCAATAATACTAACAGAAAGAATATGAACTCGAGCAAATTTAAGATTGTGCTATGAATTTTGTTATAAGTTCATTTCTATTTTAGAGGATCTGTATTTGATTTCTGCCTAATTATTTCATGTACATATCTACTCTTTGCAAAAGTTTAATCATTTCCTTCAATGCAGAACTGGAGCACCTACTTGTTTTATATTTTTGTCTCATTCCCCATCCCCACTTACAGACATATATAGCACTGCTGCTGCTAAGTCGCTTCAGTTGTGTCCGACTCTGTGTGACCCCATAGATGGCAGCCCACCAGGCTCCCCCATCCCTGAATTCTCCAGGCAAGAACATTGGAGTGGGTTGCCATTTCCTTCTCCAATGCATGAAAGTGAAAAGTGAAAGTGAAGTTGCTCAGTCGTTTCCGACTCTTCGAGACCCGGTGGACTACAGCCTACCAGGCTCCTCCGCCCATGGGATTTTCTAGGTAAGAGTACTGGAGTGGGTTGCCATTGCCTTCTCTGATATATAGCACCAAGCTATGTAATTAGCAAAGTTGGTGAATTTGGAGAAACTCATGTACATTCCAATCTTCTTCCTCTTAATGTTTATATAAAATGTTCCTATAAAATGTTTATATCCACATATCTTGCTTTTTCACCTTCTTTGTAAAGTTTCAACTTAAATTTCTACAGGAAAAATAATTTGCCAGGTACATTTGCACCTGAATCTTATGCTATTTCTTAACAGAAAGGTGACTTTTCAGGGAAGGATATAGAGAGAGGCAAAAATAAAATTTAAAATTACATACAGAGCGTACATGCAATGAAAGTGCATTAAAGCTTTCTGTGTAAATGGTCTTTCAACTACATCTATATTTCAGTTGTTTCTGGTTCTCTTTGGACCAATAGTTTCTAATCTTTTCTGGACATTACAATCATCTAAGAAAAATGCCCCAAATTCAAGTCTTACCCCAAAGCAATTAAAATCTGAAACTATGGGGCCCAGCATGAATATTTCACACATATTCTCAGGTAATTGTACAGTCAAAGTTGTATTTACTAAATCAGACTTCTCCAAAACTAGTGAAAGTTTTGATTTATTCAAATAAACCTAATTGATAGTCAAACTAATTTAAGGTTAATTTTATTCAATATATATGATAAGAGCTGCCATTTAGGCACAAGCTACTGAGTGAGACAACAGGAATTTTAAGATCCAAGAGTCAAAAATTATTACTCCAAAGAGTTTATCACTTCAGCCATATCAGTCCATTTTTTCTTTCAACTTCAGGCAGGCCATAAAATCAAGACTTATTCAGCTACCCATGTATTTTCTAACTTCTTTATAGCAGAACAAAAATTACTAAATTCACCAGATATTCTGTTCTCAAATTAACTGGGTGATCTGGTATTAGACTCACCCTCCATTTCAAGATGGATACTGGGGGCCCATTGTCGCAACCCAGAGTCCTTTTACAAAAGGTAACCTCACAATAGGCCTGAAAGGGGGCTGCTAACTCCACCAACGCAGAAATAAACCCAAGAAGGAAACTGGATTCCAAATGTGAGATCTTGACCTCTGTGCCATTTTGTTTAGTATGAGCACTTACCTGTGTTTTTCCTCCTAGAAAGCTCCCTCTTCTGAGAGGACATGCCCCCTGGATTCAGACTTCAAAAAACTTTTTATTGACCCACCGTTTTCCATAGCAGTTTTATCTATTTCTTTGAAATATTTTAAATGCTAAGTAGTAATTATGTTTACATCATCTCTGAGAATGACACGTGTTTTAGGAAAGAACAGCCAAAGCAGTTTAATGCTTTTGGCTTATTGTTTGACTATCTGAGAGCACTGCAGCTGGAAAGAATTCCATTAGTTTGTGGCTAGCATCAATACATCAGCCTCAAGAGCTTCCAAGTAAACAGAGAGAAATTGGCATGGCTATCTTGTGGCAAGCAGCAAAGAACAGAGTGGTACAGAGTTCTCCAAGAAGGGAACATTAACCCAGATGTGAACAAGACAATGAATGAATTGTTCATCAGAAGTTTTCAACCTTTCAGCTGTGAGCAGCAATTATAATCACCAATGCATCCAAACACTCGAAAGAGACTTAAACCTGAAAATTACCCATCGTGGCCCAGGCACAATTATGTCTCATTGGTCCATGAAGAACAGGCATCCCAATTTAGCTCAGGCACTTAACTAAATTAAACTTTTCTTTAGGAGAAACCCAGAAGATCATATGGTCCTTTAACGCACACACACACCCTGCACTAAAAAAAAGAAAAAAAACAACTGGCATTTATCTTGAGTCAACTCTTCATCCTTATTGCATAACACTCCCTTCACTTCTAATCAGAAAGGCAATCTTTCTTCTAATATAGTAAATATAACTTATTCCCAAATCAACTAGAAAGGATTGCAGCTGATTATTTTAGGTCTGTAACTTCACCAAATTTTGTGGTACTATAACTTTTTTTGCCTTGCCAAAGGACAGAAGTACTTGTATGTTCTTTGCCTAGATGCTAAAGTTCCAATGAATATTTTTTTTAATTGGAGTATCATTGATTTATAATATTGTGTTATTTTCAGGTGTATAGCAAAGTGATTCAATTTTACATACATATATATTTTATTCGGATTCTTTTGCCTTATAAGTTATTACAAAGTATTGAGTACTGTTCTCTGTACTATACAGTAGGTCCTTTGTTACCTATTTTATATATATGTGTATATGTTAATCCCAAACTCCTCATTTATCCTTCTCCCGCTTTCCCCTATTGTAATTATATTGCTTTCTGTCTGTGGTTCTATTTCATTTTCATATATAAGTTCATTTGTATAATTTTTTTAATTCCATATAGAAGCAATATTATATGATATTTATCTTTCTCTATCTGGTTTGCTTCACTTAGTATAATCACCTCTAGTTCCATCCAAAAAAGCTACTGTAAGTAGCTTAAAGCATTGCACACAATGACCAGATAATCAGACAATGTCCTCTGTTTTAGGTGTGCAATTACACTTTGGTTCTCTTGAAATTTCTCTATTATGTAAACCCCACATCAGATGGTTTTAATGTTTATCTTCTTAACTGGTTGTGTTTTTGCATCAGTCATAGTTCAATCAAAGTGTCCCTTCCCAAGAGGCATAAGGAAAGTTTCTTCTCTTAGCATTTAGTTTAACCAATCAATGATTGAAGCTGTTTTACTACCACTGTATGCACAATCCATAGAAATATCTCTGATGTCACCTGAATACAAATAATTAAAAAAAATATTGACTATATTGTCTATCTAACCTTTGGAAAATGTTCTAAAGCTACTGTTAAAAAATTAAATCTATAAAACATCTCTACTGATTTTGACCAATTGAAAATATGTATGAATTCTTCCAGGAATGATATTACATATGTATAAGGACATATGTAAAATGCATTCATGTATATTAATATCAAATGTTCACCAAAACAAAACCAATGAGAATTTTTAGAGAAGGAAAGAAAATTACTACTGCAAATATTATAGCTTAGGAATCATTCAATGAATCTTAATTCATGTAAGTTAAAGCATAATGATCAATTCTGATAATACCTAATACATTATTACTTTATTTTTGAAAACAACTTTTCATGCACAGCTCCTAGTTATAAACATAATATCATATGGGCTATTGAACCATAAATATTTCTGTAAAATTGCTCTTCTTGAGTGAACAGAATGAAAATCTGAATGAATTGTATATTTTAGGACATTTTGATATAAGAATTCAAAGGCTTAAGTTATTCTACTTTATTTTTATGAGGAAGAACCTCAGTACGGTAAAAGGGAATTTTCTGTGCTTTTCTCTAAAAATTTTAGTTTGGAAAAAACAAAAACAATTTTTGCTATTAAATGTGGCAAGCCGTATGAATATGATGGTAAGTCAAATGTTTCCAGTCCTTCTACACTCAATTAATAAGATGTTGATCTGTAGAAGAGATTTCATGTCCAGAAGGTCTTACAGGAGAAGTCTTAAATCTGACTTTCCTCTTAAAATTGTACATGACACTTTTGTCAAAAGAATGTCCAAATAATGGATAGCTAATTGAGATTCAGGAAGCACCAACACTCCCAAAATTTTATTTCATATTCGAAGTCTCATATATCTAAAAACTAAACTAGGGTACTATATGCCTGAGGAAGTGTGTTAATGGTGGATTTCCTTTTATGATCCTTGTATAAATCGTGAATATTGGTTTTTGTCTAGAAACCATAGCACATAATATTATGAATTTTCATCTCAAATTTTAATGTAAAATATAGCCTAGGACTATGAGAAATTAAGACACTTTTCCTCTTGACATTTCACAGGAAGTGAACTTCCCTTGTGTGTCTTTCCATGAGAGTGTATTTTTATTTTTTTTTTTATTTATTTATTTTTTTCAGGAGAAGAACTTAAACTTTATTCAGATTTTGAAACTTATTTTTTCATTATCTTCGCATTCTTGTTTGTATTTCTGAGATTAACCTTTTAATTTATTATTATTATTTTTTTAAATGTAATATTAATTTAATATTTGAAATCAGGCAATGTAATTCTCCACATTAACAAAACAAAGGGGGAAAAACATGATCATCACAAGAGATTCAAAAAGTGGTTTAGACAAAATAGAGTGTATTTTTAAAGCTAAATGATTTTTAAATTTTTGACTGGTAGCCAATACACAATAAAAAGGCCTCCTGAATTTTACTTGTACACTCGGTACACACATATATATGTATGTATATTTGAAACACAAGTTTAACAAGACAAAACTTCTCTTTATTAAAAGTATTATATTTTATATTCTACTCCATTTATTTCTGTTCTTGTTCTACCCTTGCATGTTGTTTATGACCCATATAGTGACTCCATATAGTGTGTCATAACCATTCACTAATTTTATGAACTATTCATGGTTCCCCATCCAGACTTTGGGAAACAGTTCTCTATGAAGGATCTTGGCCCTTCCTTCCTCTATACTGGAGTTAGAAAGGCCTTCTTTACACACTCATGTCTTCATCAGGCTCCCCATTATGACTAGGATCCCAAAAGTATAAGTACAATCCTGGCCCTTGACAGAAAATGCAGGCGGAAAATCACGGTTGTACAATATATAAACTCTTGCCTGTGAGACACTGTCTTTGTGGCGATTGTCTGAAGGACTGGCATACCATTCACAGAAATGATTCACCTTTGACATCATCCTCTGGAGGAAGGCACAGTAATAAAAGTCATGAAATGGTTTTCATCAAATTTCCATCAATATATCTTTCCAAAACTTCTGAGAGAATCAAGCCTCAGGAAAAAGTGCATCTAATCTAGGGATACCTTGGTCCTGGGCATCTCACACTTTAATGTGATGTGCACAGATCCCCAGGGGGTCATGTTTCAGTGTTGATTCTGGTTCGGGAAGGCTGGAGGGAAGCCTGAGATCCTAATTTTTAACAGGCTTTGAGGTTAGATCAGTGCTATTGGTACAAGAAACATGCTTTGGACCACAAGGGTCTAATGAAATTATATTGTTCCTGAAATTGGGCATTTCAACCTTTTTGAAGGCTTCTGAGATCATTTGTTCTGAATATGTATCAAGAACTGTTGTTTTCTTGATTAATTGCTTTGCTTTTGGGGAAAAGCTGTTAGTTTATTAAATTAGAGCCACTTCAGGGTAGTACATACTTTCTTTTGATTTTCTACTAATTTCTTTCTCTTCTTGCTTTCTCAGCTATTACTAATTTACATTCTGATTCTGCCTCTCACTTGTATATATTTTAAAGAAATGTTTCATATAGTTGAAAAATAAAACATATATGAGAAAGCATTATTCAAGACTCCAAGATCGACAGGAGAGGCAAGACTCCTCAGACCCACAGTCTGTGCTCCAGTGGATTTCTGAATGGTGCCTCTCACCAGCACTAGTCTTACTGAACTTTTCATGGACGCCAAGTAAGAATTGCCCTTTGACAGAGGCCAGCATGCCACCTGGCCTATAGCCCAAAGTAAGAGACTTGAGCTTTTAGAATGAGAGAGGGAATATGGAAGGAAAAGCTTCACTTTGCCTTTATTTGAGGATACTGAGCACTCAATGTAACTAGCCTGAAATCCCTACTTCCCAAACATAATCATGGGAAAACACCTGTTTTTCTATAAGGTTTTTAAATGGGAGCATTATTGCATTCTTGCTAAATTGTTCAGTCGTGCCCGACTCTGTGACCTCATGTACTGTACTCTGCCAGGCTCATCTGTCCATGGGATTTCCCAGGCAAGAATACTGGAGTGGGTTGCCATGCCCTCCTCCAGGAGATCTTCCCAACCCAGGGATCGAGCCTGTATCTCTTATATCTCCTACATTGTAGGTAGATTCTTTACCATTAGCGCCACTTGGCAAGCATGATTACAGTGAGGCAAAAATTAGGCATCCTTTTGGCCCAACATGTGAAAAAAGAATAAATTTATTTTTTAATGTGGCAGTGGCTTTGTTTATATTCTCTGCTGCAGTTATAATATCTGCACAAAGAATTAAATTTAAGATGGCTTTTAATTAGATTTTTAAATGAATCTGAATTAATGGTAAGCATCCAAAGCTCATAAATTTCAATTTTAACAATAAATAAGATGCAGAGTGTTAAACAGAGAAAAAATTATTTGCAGATACAAATCTCAATGATGTTTTAAATTCACAAACCTATCTTTTGGTTACAAACTAAACAGTATTTCCATTAGTGAAATCTATCTAAGCCATATTTCTTCACTTTAAAAAGAAATACAGTATTCAGTTCAGTGGCTCAGTCATGTCCGACTCTTTGCAACCCCATGAACCGCAGCACGCCAGGCCTCCCTGTCCATCACCAACTCCTGGAGTTCACTCAAACTCATGTCCATTGAGTCAGTGATGCCATCCAACCATCTCATCCTCTGTCGTCCCCTTCTCCTCCTGCCCTCAATCTTTCCTAGTATCAGGGTCTTTTCAAATGAGTCAGCTCTTGGCATCAGGTGGCCAAAGTATTGGAGTTTCTGCTTCAGCATCAGTCCCTCCAATGAATATTCAGGACTGATTCCTTTAGGATGGACTGGTTGGATCTTCTTGCAGTCCAAGGGACTCTCAAGAGTCTTCTCCAACACCACAGTTCAAAAGCATCACTTCTTCGGGGCTCAGCTTTCCTTATAGTCCAACTCTCACATCCATACATGACCACAGGAAAAACCATAGCCTTGACTAGATGGACCTTTGTTGGCAAAGTAATGTCTCTGCTTTTCAATATGCTGTCTATGTTCATCATAACTTTCCTTCCAAGGATTAAGCGTCTTTTAATTTCATGGCTGCAATCGCCATCTGCAGTGATTTTGGAGCTCAGAAAAATAAAATCAGACACTGTTTCCACTGTTTCTCCATCTATTTGCCATGATGTGATGGGACTGGATGCCATGATATTAGTTTTCTGAATGTTGAGCTTTAAGCCAACTTTTTCACTCTCTTTCTTCACCTTCATCAAGAGGCTCTTTAGTTCTTCTTCACTTTCTGCCATAAGGGTGGTGTCATCTGCATATCTGAGGTTATTGATATTTCTCCCGGCAATCTTGATTCCAGCCTGTGTTTCTTCCAGCCCAGCATTTCTCATGATGTACTCTCTGCATAGAGGTTAAATAAGCAGGGTGACAATATACAGCCTTGATGTACTCCTTTTCCTATTTGGAACCAGTCTGTTGTTCCATGTCCAGTTCTAACTGTTGCTTCCTGACCTGCATACAGGTTTCTCAAGAGGCGGATCAGGCGGTCTGGTATTCCTATCTCTTTCAGAATTAGAATATGCAAATGAGAACCTTTGAGTGTACTTAATGTCCAGTACTTTGGCCACCTCATGCGAAGAGTTGACTCATTGGAAAAGACTCTGATGCTGGGAGGGATTGGGGGCAGGAGGAGAAGGGGACGACAGAGGATGAGATGGCTGGATGGCATCACAGACTCGATGGACGTGAGTTTGAGTGAACTCCGGGAGTTGGTGATGGACAGGGAGGCCTGGCGTTCTGCAATTCATGGAATCACAAAGAGTCAGACACAACTGAGCGACTGAACTAAACTGAACTGAACTGGATGTAAATCAGATTCTTATCGAATTCTTGCTGATCCCCACACAGATAAATGTTAGAGAGATGATACCAGGGATGTGACTCTAAAGAAAAATAAAATATCATGGTCAGCTTGTCCTTTTTATCCTGGAAAAGGGAATATTTAAAGGAAAATGAAAAGTTTTTGTGACCTGAAGTGCTTCCCCATAGTGTTCAGCAGGCCGCTCATCCCATTCTCCATAGGAGAGGAAACCAAAAATAGGATTAGAAACAAAAAATAAACTAACACAGTAGAAACAGATAGCATCTGGAGCCGCTGTGAATGGGCAACCTATAGGCTGGACTTTCCCTCTTGGAAGCATGATGAGGCTACAGTGCTAGCAGCTGGATATGCTTGGGAATAACTCTCATTTTCATTTTTGCCAAAGAAGGAAGTTGGACTCAATATTTAACACTTGGCATTTCAAGATAAAATAGTACCTGATGTTCAATAAAATCCAGGATAGGCTGGATCAGCAACTCTCCGAGGACCGGGGTTCTGTTTTAATCTAGCAGCATCTCATACTTCATGTCACTCACCCACATGCATGTGTGCAATGTGCACAGACACTGACACAGCCAAAATAAAACAATGTGCACAGACACTGACACAGCCAAAATAAAACAATAACACTTTTCATGTGAACTTAAGAAAGCTTTATAAATGTTCTCCATCTCTTTCCTCCTCTATAAAATGAGAGTGTTGGATCAGATTAGATCATCTTTATAATCTCTTCCAGCTCTAATGATATATCAACTCAGTGATGTCAGAAGAGGAAGCAAGCATGTGGGGAAAAAAATGCATGTAGTTCTTAAAAACAGGATGCCACGAGCCCCAAAGAAATGTCGTCATGGCCCTATTTTGACGTCTCTAAAGTTTCTCTCTGGCCCATAAGCCCAGTGAATATTGCACTGTAATCCTCCCTTTGTTGAAAGTGCATAAGGTCATCAGAGCCTGAGCTAAGAGTTAGCACACCTTCACTTCTATTATTTTATTCTATTACTTTATTCTTTATGCCAAAACAAGTCACAAAGTCAATTCGTACTCATGGGGTGGGAAAACAGATTTCTCTCTTAATGGGAGGATCTACAAATATAAGTCACAAAAGGTTTGGATATGAGGAAGGGTGGAGAATCAGAGGTATGTTTGCAATCACTCTAACCCATTCATCATATAACCATTACCAAAAATCTGCATGTTGCCAATAAATGTCTTCATCTTCATTAATAGGGTTTCCAGCACCATTTTTTAAGTTCTTGAGGACTCACGTATCATTCCAAATACTGAGGTATTTATCGTTGTAAATTATGCCCACAGTCAAACTTATGGATTCACTCATTTTTAGTGTTCAATCTGTGTAAACCAACATAATGTTCTCCACCCCTAAGTGCTCTTGACTGCTGGAAATGATGGAGTAAAAGTCATCAAATCTTACTGTCCAATATATTTTTTTGCCATCTAGGCAAAGAGATCTATATTTTGACAATTTCAAGATCTCATTCTTCTGTAAAATTAATGGTGAGCCAAGGGACGTGGGAAGGGCAGGTAAGGGAATTGTTCTAAACTTAACTTTGATTTCTGTAAGGAGTCATGCTTTCCTTAACCTCACACATTTATTGCCATTTGTATGAAAAATCTTCCGTTTTTCTTTTGAATTAAAAATTAAAGTTCCCAAGGGAAATTGTGCAATGGGAAATTGACACTTCAATAAAATAGGCTCACACATTTTATCGATTATGGTAAATCTAATTATTGCAATAAAACCTGGGAAAACAACAACAAAAAATTATCCTTTCATGCTCCAGTGGTACATATTTCTTTCTACTAGGGAAATATCTGTCTGATTAGACTCTACTTCCTCAAAGGTAATAAATAAATCGAGAAGTCATTCCAAACTGATTTTGCTTAAAATACCTTGCAAAAATCTTGATGACTTCTTAACTATTTTTATGGACTGATGGACC
This sequence comes from Bos javanicus, assembly GCF_032452875.1. Classification (NCBI taxonomy): domain Eukaryota; kingdom Metazoa; phylum Chordata; class Mammalia; order Artiodactyla; family Bovidae; genus Bos; species Bos javanicus. The sequence continues at coordinate 49,465,370 of NC_083880.1, read as the reverse complement.
CTTACTCTCCAAACAAACTTAAAATATAATTCATGAAAACATTAAACTGAAGAAAAAAAATTAAATTATACTCTTGATGCTATTTAGAACTCTGAATTATAGCCTCTTTTGTCTCCTACTTTTTTTTTTTTTTAATTAAAAATACTTACACTGTGCCTAAGATGCAAATTTTATTTTCCTTGTGGCAACTGCCCTGGGTTCAGTGACCTGGAAAGAAAAGCAGATTCTTGGATTTAGAAGGCTTCATTTCACTTCACATCCCAGGACTGATTGGTGTGTGGCTTCTCTGCCCTCTGGCCTATCTGTCCCCCACCATCCCCCATCTTTAGTAGGTCACATTGAGGGGCCATGCCTTAAGGTTGGAAAATAAGTTTGACGAACAAGATCCACCAGAAGTGAGGAGATCTCTTTACCAGTGCTGGATGTTTAATCTGCTCTAAGATCCAGGTGCTTATTCGTCTTTGAAACATAAATCATTCCTTTTCCTTTTTTGTTCCTCTACTCTTTCTTTTTCTGGAATAAAAGAGAAAAACATAATGAAATACAATTTCATTGACTTTTTGATAAACAAAAGAAAGAAACCCTCCCAACTATTCCAGTTGCCTTAATATGAATGATCAAAAATAAGTTTTTAAATTCTAAAATCTCTTCCAAGGAAAATATGTATAGAGTACAAGTCATCGATTTAAGACTCAGTTAATGTAACTTTAACATGACTTCCTCAGCCACTCAAACTTTCTACCCACAGCGATGTTGCTTTTACCTGTTTATCAAAGAAGCATTATTAAATAAAGTAAATTAAAAAAAAAGAAAGTGAGGTCAAGTAGACGTAGAAATATGTTGCAGGGCATTTTTTGTATTATATGCATGCAAAGACGTGTAGTAGGAAATCCAAACCAGTAAATGCACTCCACTCCTTGGTATACCAGGAAATGGCAACCCACTCCAGTATTCTTGCCTGGAGAATCCCAGGGACAGAGGAGCCTGGTGGGCTGCCCTCTATGTGGTCACACAGAGTCAGACACGACTGAAGTGAGTTAGCAGCAGCAGCAGTCTTGGTATACCACTTATTAACGCTGAATCTTTAAAGAAGTTATTTAACTTTTTTGAACCTCATACTGTTGTAGCCACATATTCTGGGAAACAAACTCACTCAGAAGGAGATAGTGGAGTGAATAGTGGAGTGCAGTTTATTACACTGGCGGGCCCAAGGCAGAGTCTCCTCTTAGCCAAGGACTCTGACCAGTTTTTGTGAAAACGTTATATACCCTAAGTGTATGTGCCCAAACCCACTGCCCCAAATTCCCTGAAACTGGTCTGAACAAAGGAGAAGAAAGATACAATCAAAGTTAACCCATGATTCATATGCCTTAAGCCTATAACAGTGGACAATTATCAATAGACCTGTGGTCATACCCCAATAAGCATAATAGAATTTATGATTCTATTGGGTTACACAGATAATTGGGGTATTCTTTTAGGCAACAGACAATCTAGGTACAAGCCCTGGGGCTCTTCCTTCCAGGGGGTCTGGTTTTCCAGTTGGTATGTCTCCGTAGATACTGAACATACAGCTCAAAGTCCACAGTCCAGCCCAAGATGGAGTCCTACATTCAAGATGGAGCCTGTTCTGTCTGTTTCCTCCTTCAATATATTCTTCCATAAGAAGGAGACAATAACAAACACGAGTATAAAATAATATGATGACAAAAAGCATTTTTCATGTTTTACACCATGCTAAAGCAGTATAAGAATCTTATTTGCTGAAATTGGAAAAATATTGTGAGCCCAACAAGGCCCTAACAATGGAGGATAATTTTAAATGGCCCAACATTTAAACTCACCCCAAGACACATTTCACTCTGCAAATGAAGACAAAACAGATTCTTCTTGTTTCTATCATAATGATACTGGATTCTTCAAGTACATTATAGAAGTCACTCAATACTCATAGAAATAAAGAAGTGGATCTTAATCTATATCATTCTAGCTAAGGGGAAAATAATCATATACTTTCCGTACTGGCAATATAATCTTCAGTTATCAAAAGTTGCTTTTTGATTGTTTTAATCGGCATCTATTATGTGATATGTAAAAAGATTCATAATAAAAATTTTTGCAAATTAAAATCCAATCTTAAATAATCTGTTTTTTAATGGTACTTTCTATTAATTGGAGTCATCTTTTCTCTCTCTCTTTCTCTTTTAAACTTACTGTCTTGATATTCCTAAGGCAGCGCCATATTTGAGACTCTCATAATTCCTACATTTTCAAAGTTTTGCCACATTTATTCTTTTTAAGGGCACTGCAACTATAATAGAAATATTACAGAAAACTGTTGTCTTCAAAAGTCAAAATTCACATTACTGGATATGGAGTCCTGCTAGTGAAAAATTCTGCAGTTGTCAGAATTAGATGTTGGCTTTAAAGAAGAAATGAAATATCCCTCTGAAGTTTAAGGAGAGAAAGTGAAAGGGAAAGTCACTCAGTCATGTCTGATTCTTTGGACTGTATCAGTTCAGTTTAGTTGCTCAGTCATATCTGACTCTTTGCGACACCATGAACAGCATGCCAGGCCTCCCTGTCCATCACCAACTCCCGAAGTCCACCCAAACTCATGTCCATTGAGTCAGTGATGCAATCCAACCATCTCATCCTCTCTCATCCCTTTCTCCTCCTGCTCTCAATCTTTCCTAGCATCAGACTCTTTTCCAGTGAGTCAGCTCTTCACATCAGGTGGCCAAAGTATTGGAGTTTCAGCTTCAACATCAGTCCTTCCAATCAACACCCAAGACTGATCTCCTTTAGGATGGACTGGTTGGATCTCCTTGCAGTCCAAGGGACTCTCAAGAGTCTTCTCCAACACCACAGTTCAAAAGCATCAATTCTTCAGTGCTCAGCTTTCCTTATAGCCCAACTCTCACATCCATACATGACCACTGGAAAAACCATAGCCTTGACTAGATGGACCTTTGTTGGCAAAGTAATGTCTCTGCTTTTCAATATGCTGTTTGCTGCTGCTAAGTCACTTCAGTCGTGTCCGACTCTGTGCGACCCCATAGATGGCAGCCCACCAGGCTCCCCCATCCCTGGGATTCTCCAGGCAAGAACGCTGGAGTGGGTTGCCATTTCCTTCTCCAATGCATGAAAGTGAAAAGTGAAAGTGAAGTCGCTCAGTCGTGTTCGACTCTCAGGGACCCCATGGACTGCAGCCTACCAGGCTCCTCCATCCATAGGATTTTCCAGGCAAGAGTACTGGAGTGGGATGCCATTGCCTTCTCCGAATATCCTGTCTAGGTTCGTCATAACTTTCCTTCCAAGGAGTAAGCGTCTTTTAATTTCATGGCTGCAATCACCATCTGCAGTGATTTTGGAGCCCAGGAGAATAAAGTCAGCCATTGTTTCCACTGTTTCCCCATCTATTTGCCATGAAGTGATGGGACCAGATGCCATGATCTTAGTATTCTGAATGTTGAGCTTTAAACCAACTTGTTCACTCTCCTCTTTCACTTTCATCAAGAGGCTCTTTAGTTCTTCTTCACTTTCTGCCATAAGGATGATGTCATCTGCATATCTGAGGTTATTGATATTTCTCCCAGCAATCTTGATTCCAGCTTGTGGTTCTTCCAGCCCAGCGTTTCTCATGATGTACTCTGCATATAAGCTAAATAAGCAGTGTGACAATATACAGCCTTGATGTACTCCTTTTCCTATTTGGAACCAGTCTGTTGTTCCATGTCCAGTTCTAACTGTTGCCTCCTGACCTACATATAGGTTTCTCAAGAAGCAGGTCAGGTGATCTGGTATTTCCATCTCTTTCAGAATTTTCCACAGTTTATTGTGATCCACACAGTCGAAGGCTTTGGCATAGTCAATAAAGCAGAAATAGATGTTTTTGTGGAACTCTTTTGCTTTTTCGATGATCCAGAGGATGTTGGCAATTTGATCTCTGGTTCCTCTGCCTTTTCTAAAACCAGCTGGAACATCTGGAAGTTCACGGTTCATGTGAACTTTTCACAGCTATTTGTAAGGCCTCCTCAGACAACCATTTTGCTTTTTTGCATTTCTTTTTCTTGGGGATGGTCTTGATTCCTGTCTCCTGTACAATGTCATGAACCTCCATCCATAGTTCATCAGGCACTCTGTCTATCAGATCTAGTCCCTTAAATCTATTTTTCATTTCCACTGTATAGTCATAAAGGATTTGACTTAGGTCATACCTGAATGGTCTATTGGTTTTCTCCACTTTCTTCAATTTCAGTCTGAATTTGGCAATAAGGAGTTCATGATCCAAGCCACAGTAAGTTCCTGGTCTTGTTTTTGCTGATTGTATAAGCTTCTCCATCTTTGGCTGCAACAAATATAATCAATCTGATTTCCGTGTTGACCATCTGGTGACGTCCACGTGTAGCATTTTCTCTTGTGTTGTTGGAAGAGGGTGTTTACTATAGATGTGTATAGTTCTCCAGACCAGAATACTGGAGTGGGTAGCTTTTCCCTTCTCCAGGGAATCTTCCCAACCCAGGGATCAAACTCAGGTCTCCTGCATTGCAGGCGGTTTGTTTACCAGCTGAGCCACAAGGGAAGCCCTCAGCCATTTCATGACAGGAGAGGGGAAGGTGACAGTTAAAAGTCAATGTCAAATGTGTTGTTTTTAATTCCTTACACTCCAATGTAAATGGAAAAGATAAGTTCCATTAACTTGCTTTGAGATTCAAATGGAAAATAAAACAAATTTGAGATGACATGAAAATTAGGAAGACCCAGCTTGATTCTTTGCTGGGAAGAAACTATTTTCTAGAATGTGTCAATCTACATATCAGTGAATCTTTCCCCTCCATTGTCTTGCTAACTACAGATACTGATAATGCTATTTGAATTTTATATCTCTTCTCTACAACCTTGTTAGTCCTACTACTTGGATAATAACTGGTCACTGCAAAAGTCTTATTGCTCCTCCTTGCTTGTCAACAGAAGAAAAGAAACTAATTAAAATTCCCTGCTCCCTCTCAACCAACCAACAGCTGATCCTATTACTGTGACCTGAAGTGCCAAGATGCACATCTAAGTTTGGGGAACCAAAAGTGACTCAATAAATCCTTCATGGCAGAAACAGACAAAATCATAGCCAAAACAATTCAACTAACTTGCCCTAACTGAGAGAACCTTGTTAGTCTTCACACCCAATTTATCTGTTCAAATCCACTTGCTCCTCTTTATGTGGAATTCTTTCTGAAGTTCTTGGGAAATTTGAGACCAGAGGAAACCAGCAGGACACAGATATAGGGTAATCACTCCTTAAATAAGCAATTACATTTCTGGCATTACTGGAATAAATTCTATCCTGGCAAAGACTTAAACCTTGTGTCAAGTGATGATGCTAAGAAGAAGTTTCTGTTCTGTGAAACTATGCAAAAGGACATGTGTAGTGAGCAGGCTCTTGACCGTGGTGCTCAGCTTCAACGCCATCTAAGGTGACTAGACTTCTGTTTCAGTTCTGTGGTTTTGGCCATAACCACTTTGGCCATAGGGCATTTAAGAACAAAGCCCTCATACTCCATGTCATGGCATCTCTGTGTGTGTGGAGTTCACTGCCTCCAGTTGGTACTTTAGCTTGGCCTTAGGCCACTTGGTGCTTCTGCCAGGCATGAAAATTGTGGGTTTTTTTTTTTTTTCTTTTTTCTCAGTAATTGTTTTGGAAGAAGAAAGAGTCTGTGATCTCCTCATTAATTCATTCTAAGATACTGAGGAGACTACTTAACTTCTAAGGGTCTTACATTCTAACTTTGGAACACAAAATTGAACACATTTCCTTCAGCTCATGTGGTGAACTCTTCTGAAGTTTGATTGAGTTATGCAAAGTGTTTTAAAAATCATAAAAATTTATGGAAAGAGAAGAAATGAAGATATCACCTGGTCACAAATTCACTTCCTGTTAATGTTATATTAATTTAGTCTTCTTTCAAGGGGTCAGCCATATTCTATGTGACATTAAAATCCTATCAGGATTCACTGTCTGAAAGAAGCAAGCCATTTTTGACATGATAATATTTCAACAAATTTTAAATAGTTTTCACTCACTCTTAAATCAGTCTCTACAACACAGTTAAAAATATTTATAAACTAGGTATGTCTATCCTGTTTTGTCTTTTTTTCTGTTCAGTGTTCTGAAACTAATATATCTATTAGTCCTTAGACTAATGGCTCTTAAGTCATTCAGTTTCCTTGGATTAGAACCCCTTTCAACTGCTCATTCACATTCTGATGAAAATTCAGTAGTTGATGTTTCTGTATCACATTTCTCTTTATCTCTCCTTGAACTTATTTCCTAATTATCACTCATAACCTCACATATCTGCAAGATGAATACAAAATTTTCTCACTCACATCTGGGAGTTCATTTTCTGGCAAGATGTTCAGGGTCTCAGGGTCTCAGGTCTCACTTCAGAGTCTATATCCCAGCCCTAAACCCTTAACAACTCCTTTCAGAAGCTCAATTAATCCTTGCAGTCACATATAACACAAATTATTCACTACTTCACATGGAAAGTGTTCTGTCCCATATTCAACATTGAGGAAACTCATTTGAGCCATTCAGTTCAGTTCAGTTCAATTCAGTTGCTTAGTTGTGTCCGACTCTTTGCGACCCCATAGACTGCAGCTGTTCTTTGGAACTCTGCATTTAAATGGGTATATCTTTCCTTTTCTTCTTTGTTTTTCACTTTTCATCTTTCATAGCTATTTGTAAGGCCTCCTTAGAGAGCCATTTTGCTTTTTTACATTTCTTTTTCTTGGGCATGGTCTTGATCCCTGTCTCCTGTACGATGTCACAAACCTCCATCCATAGTTCATCAGGCACTCTGTCTATCAGAATTAGTCCTTTAAATCTATTTCCCACTTCCACTGTATAATCGTAAGGGTCATATTCCTCATTAATTATGGAAATAAGAGGAAGGATGTACATGTGGGCCAAGTCATGTCCAACTCTATGCAACCCTATGGACTGCAGCCTGCTAGGCACCGCTGTCCATGAAGTTCTCCATACAAGAATACTGGAGTAGGTTGCAGGTCCCTTCTTCCAGGGGATCTTCCAACCCAGGGATCCAAACCTGTGTCTCTTAAGTCTACCTGCATTTGCAGGTAGGTTCTTTACCACTAGTTCCACCTGAGAAGCCCCAAAAGAAGGATATATTCCAGATAATTAAATGATTGAAGTGGAGGATCAGGTCTTAATATTTCCCTGGATGTGCAGCACAGGTGTGCATACTTCTCCATTCACTACAACAAAGCGTGTATATATTATTAAAAATGCTTATTTTAGGTACAAATATGCCTCTCAGATTCTCCACCCCATAAGAATATTTGACACATATGCATTATGTTACCCCAGTCACTACCAATAAAAGACAATTTGTGCAGTGTACTAACTCAACACCCAGGATCTTTTATGAACCTTGGAGAGGAAACAGTATTGAGTCATCCAGGCTGCTTGATTTATCAGTTTAGAGGCATCAGTTACTAAACTGCTGTGATATCAAGCACATGCATGGGGAAAACATATTGTTGAGTATTTTTATAAGGAATTAGTCAATGTAATTGTGGACTATAAAGAGATTGTTATACAACTTCATTAAAGGTTGTAAAGACTTCACCACATGACATCTCTCCATGTCATAAATACATCATCAGAGACCATTATGGTATCTAATGATGACTTCTAACATCTATTCATCAAAAATGAGTAAATGCCTAAGGAGAGCAGCCTATACAGTTTTTTATGGTTATGATAACTCCATCTGTGGAATTTCTTATGATGTTGTCATTATTTACATAAGCTGCTACATAGTATGAAGATAAGTGTATTTGCTTTTTGCTCTATATTCTTATAACCACACTTAGATAAAGAAAATAAAATCTGATCTGACATCAATAGTTTATAAAATCATATTTTTTAAAAGAGGAGAAAAAACAAAGAAAGAAAAAGAGGAGAGGAATAAGAGAAGGAGAAGCAAATAGAAAAAAACAATTTAAAATTATTTAAAGTAATTGTATACTACAGACCTATTTGTGTTGGTGAGCATATGTATTAACTGTATCAGACATGTTTGACCTTTAGAGTAATTTACATAAAGCAATAAAACTGATCACTCTCTGTGCTTAGTATTTTAATTTCAGTTTACTTCAGTCACTCAGTTCAGTTCAGTTCAGTCGCTCAGTCGTGTCCGACTCTTTGCGACCCCATGAATCGCAGCACGCCAGGCCTCGCTGTCCGTCATCAACTCCCAGAGTTCACTCAGACTCACATCCATCGAGTCAGAGACGCCATTCGGCCATCTCATCCTCTGTCGTCCCCTTCTCCTGCCCCCAATCCCTCCCAGCATCAGAGTCTTTTCCAATGAGTCAACTCTTCGCATGAGGTGGCCAAAGTACTGGAGTTTCAGCTTCAGCATCATTCCCTCCAAAGAAATCCCAGTGCTGATCTCCTTCAGAATGGACTGGTTGGATCTCCTTGCAGTCCAAGGGACTCTCAAGAGTCTTCTCCAACACCACAGTTCAAAAGCACCAATTCTTCGATGCTCAGCCTTCTTCACAGTCCAACTCTCACATTCATACATGACCACTGGAAAAACCATAGCCTTGACTACACGGACCTTTGTTGGCAAAGTAATGTCTCTGCTTTTGAATATACTATCTAGGTTGGACATAACTTTCCTTCCAAGGGGTAAGCGTCTTTTAATTTCATGGCTGCAGTCACCATCTGTAGTGATTTTGGAGCCCCAAAAATAAAGTCTGACACTGTTTCCGCTGTTTCCCCATCTATTTCCCATGAAGTGATGGGACCAGATGCCATGATCTTCGCTTTCTGAATGTTGAGCTGCCAACTTTTTCACTGTCCACTTTCACTTTCATCAAGAGGCTTTTGAGTTCCTCTTTACTTTCTGCCATAAGGGTGGTGTCATCTGCATATCTGAGGTTATTGATATTTCTTCCAGCAATCTTGATTCCAGCTTGTGTTTCTTCCAGTCACTCAGCTGTGTCCAACTCTTTGCGACCACATAGATGACAGCACACCAAGCTTCCTGTCCATCATCAACTCCCAGAGCTTGCTCAAACTCATGTCTATATAGTCAGTGATGTCATCCACCCAACTCATGCTCTATCATCCCCTTCCACTCCTGCCCTCAATCTTTCTCTCCATCAGAGTCTTTTCCACTGATTCAGTTCAGGTGGCCAAAGTATTCAAATTTCAGCTTCAACATCAGCCCTTCCAATGATGTTTAGGACCAATTTCCTTTAGGATTGACTTGTTGGATCTCCCTGCAGTCCCAGGGACTCTCAAGAGTCTTGTCCAACACGACAGTTCAAAAGCATCAGTTCTTCAGTGCTCAATTTTCTTTATAGTCCAACTCTCACATCCATATATGACTACTGGAAAAACCATAGCTTTGACTAGACAGACCTTTGTTGGCAAAGTAATGTCTCTGCTTTTTAATATGCTGTCTAGGTTGGTCATACCTTTTCTTCCAAACTTCCAAGGAGTCTTTCAATTTCATGGCTGCTGTCATTATCTCCAGTGATTTTGGAGCCCAACAATATAAAATCTGTCACTGTTTCCATTGTTTCCCCACTTATCTATTTGCCATGAAGTGATGGGACCAGATGCCATGATATTAGTTTTCTAAATGTTGAATTTGAAGACAACTTTTTCACTCTCTTCTTTCACTTTCATCGGGAGGCCCTTTAGTGCCTCTTCACTTTCTGCCATAAGGGTGGTATCATCTGCATATCTGAGATTATTGATATTTCTCCCAGCAATTTTGATAACAGCTTGTGCTTCATCTAGCCCAGCATTTTTCATGATATACTCTGTATAAAAGTTAAATAAGCAGGGTGAAAATATACAGCCTTGAAATATGCCTTTTCTGATTTGGAACCAATCTGCTGTTCCATGTCCAGTTCTAACTGTTGCTTCTTGATCTACATACAGGTTTCTCAGGAGGTAGGTCAGGTGGTCTGGTATGCCCATCTCTTTCAGAATTTTCCAATTTGCTGTGATCCACACAGTCAAAGTCTTTGGCATAGTCAATAAAGGAGAAATACATGTTTTTCTGGAACTCTCTTGCTTTTTTGATGATCCAACGGATGTTGGCAATTTGATCTCTGGTTCCTCTGCCTTTTCTAAATCTGCACGAACATCTGGAAGTTCACAGTTCACATACTGGTGAAGCCTGGCTTGGAAAATTTTGAGCATTATTTTGCTAGCATGTGAGATGAATGCAATTGTGCAGTAGTCTGAGCATTCTTTGGCATTGCCTTTCTTTGGGATTGGAATGAAAACAGATCTTTTCCAGTCCTATGGCCACTGCTGAGTTTTCCAAATTTCCTGGCATATTGCATGCAGCACTTCCACAGCATCATCTTTTAGGATTTGAAATAGCTCAATTTGAATTCCATCACCTCCACTAGCTTTGTTTGTAGTGATGCTTCCTAAGGCCCACTTGACTTCATATTCCAGGATGTCTGGCTCTAAGTGAATGATCACACCATCATGGTTATCTGGGTCATGAAGATCTTTTTGTACAGTTCTTCTGTGTATTCTTGCCACCTCTTCTTAATATCTTCTGTTTCTGTTAGGTCCATACCATTTCTGTCCTTTATCGATCCCATCTTTGCATGAAATGTTCCCTTGGTATCTCTAATTTTCTTGAAGAGATCTCTAGTCTTTCCCAGTCTATTGTTTTCCTCTATTTATTTGCATTGATCTTTGAGGAAGGCTTTCTTATCTTTCCTTGCTATTCTTTGGAACTCTGCATTCAAATGGGCATATCTTTCCTTTTCTCCTTTGCCTTTAGCTTCTCTTCTCTTATAAGCTATTTTGCCTTTTTGCATTTCTTTTTCCTGGATATGGTCTTGATCACTGCTTCCGTACCATGTCACAAACTTCTGTCTATAGTTCTTCAGGCACTCTGTCTATCAGATCTTATCCCTTGAATTCTATTTTTCACTTCCACTGTATAATCGTACAGAGAAGGCAATGGCACCCCACTCCAGTACTCTTGCCTGGAAAATCCCATGGATGGAGGAGCCTGGTGGGCTTCAGTCCATGGGGTCGCTAAGAATCAGACACAACTGAGCGACTTCACTTTCACTTTTTCACTTTCATGCATTGGAGAAGGAAATGGCAACCCACTCCAGTTTTTTTGCCTGGAGAATCTCAGGGGCAGGAGAGCCTGGTGGGCTTACGTCTATGGGGTCACGCAGAGTCGGACACAACTGAAGTGACTTAACAGCAACAGTATAATCGTAACAGATTTGATTTAGATCATACCTGAATGGTCTAGTGGATTTTCCCTACTTTCTCCAATATAAGTCTGAATTTGGCAATACGGAGTTCATGATCTGAGACACAGTCAGTTTACGGTCTTGTTTTTGTTGACTATATACAGCTTATCCACCCCTGGCTGTAAAGAATATAATCAATTTGATTTCGTTATTGATCATCTACTGATGTCCATGTGTATAGTCTTCTCTTGTGTTGTTGGAAGAGGGTGTTTACTGTGACCAGTGTGTTCTCTTGGCAAAACTCTGTGAGCCTTTGCACTGCTTCATTTTGTACTCCAAGCCAAATTTCCTGTCCAGGTATTTCTTGACATTTGCATTCACTTCTCCTATAGTGAAAAGGACATCTTTTGGGGGTGTTAGTTCTAGAAGGTCTTGTAGGTCTTCTTAGAACCATTCAACTTCAGCTTCTTCAGCATTACTAGTTGGGGTATAGACTTGGATTACTGTGATATTCAATGGTTTGCCTTGGAATCGAAGAGATATCATTCTGTTGTTTCAGAGATTGCACCCACGTACTGCATTTCTTACTTTTTTGTCGACTATGATGGCTACTCCACTTCTTCTAAGGGATTTTTGCCCATAGTAGTAGATATAATGGTCACCTGAGTTTAATTCACCCATTCCAGTCCATTTTATTTCACTCAGTCCTAAAATGTTAATGTTCACTCTTGCCATCCCCTGTTTGACCACTTCCAATTGACCTGACTCATGGACCTAATATGCCAGACTCCTATGCAATATTGTTCTTTACAGCATCAGACTTAATTCCATCACCGGTCACATCCACAACTGGGCATTGTTTTCACCCTGGCTCTGTCTATTCATTCTTTCTGTTGTTTTTCCACTCTTCTCCAGTACCATGTTGGGCACCTACCTACCTGGGGAGTTTATCTTTCAGTATCATATCTTTTTGTCAAGTCAAAATGGCAGAATAGAAGGACGTGCCCTCTTCTTCTCCTGCAAGAACTCCAAAATTACAACTTGCTGCTGAACAACCATCAACAGGAAGATGTTGGATCCCACCAAAAAAAATACCCTACCCTGAAGGGCAAAGGAGAAGCCCCAGAAACACAGTAGGAGGGTCAAAATTATATTTAGAATCAAACCCCATACCCACCAGAGATGCTTGGAGGGCTCAAACAAAACCTTGTGCACAACAGGAGACCCCCACAGAGACTGAGCCAGACCTCAGTTTGAGTGTTTGTCTCCTGCAGAGGTACAGGTCAGCTGTGGCTTGCCACAGGGGCAGGGGCTCTGGATGCAGCAGTCTTTGGTGTGGCATTAAACCCTCTTGGAGGAGGTAACCTTAACCCTACCATTGAGCCACTGACCAGATGACCCACAAACTGCAGAACAATTATACCAAAGAAACTCTCACAATGTTAAGAAAGTTCTAGGACCCACAACAAGTTTCCCAAACAGGGGATCTGGCAAAGGGACTGAGAACCTCCAGGGAATTTGACTTTGGAGGCTAGTGGGATTTGATTACAGAACTTATACAGGACTGGGAAAACAGACTCTTGGAGGGCATAAACAAAACCTTATGCACACCAGGACCCAGGAGAAAGGAGAAGTTAACCCCACAAGAGACTGACCCAGACTTGCCTGTGAATGTCCAGGAGTCTCTGGCAGAGGCATGTGTTGGTGGTGGCCTGCTCCAGCGCTGGGGGCACTGAGTATGGCAGTGCGTGCACAGGACCTTTTGAAGGAGGCTGCCATTATCTTCATTACTTCCATCATAGTTTGGTCTCTCAGGCCAAACAACACAGCCCCGCCTATCAACAGAAAATTGGATTAAAGATTTACTGAGCATGGTCCCACCCATCAGAACAAGACCCAGTCTCCCCCCGACCCCTCCCCCGGCCCCCAGTCAGTCTCTCCCATCAGGAAGCTTACATAAGCCTCTTATCCTTATCCCTCAAGGGGCAGATAGAATGAAAACCAGAATCACAGAAAACTAACCAAACTGATCACATGGACCACAGCCTTGTCTAACTCAGTGAAACTATGAGCTATGCCATGTAGAGCCTTCCAAGACAGACGGGTCATGGTGGAGCATGCTGACAAAACGTGGTCCACTGGAGAAGGAAATGGCAAACCATATCAGTATTCTTGCCTTGAGAACCCCATGAACAGTACGAAAAGTGTTTTAATTTAATTTCAATATATTCTTTAGGCCCACACATTGTATACTGTCATAAATTCAGTTTCTTCTATTCTGCCTCCTTCTTCTTAGTATCCATGTCTTACTACCTGGGATGGAAGAGGATGTCTATAAAATAAGATCAAACTAAAGCAATGGTTTCCAATCTTGTTCAATGAAGTCATGCATCATTCTTGGGTTTTCAAAGCCTTCTAGTGAGAGGCCAGTGGGCAAGGCAGTCTCAACAACACCATCCTACCCAAACCATGGAAGCTCCACTTTCATCTGTTTTCCATTTTGGGTATCAAAGTGTGGAATCCACTGGGCTTTGAACTCTCAGGATCCTTTTTTTTTTTTTAATTTATTTATTTATTTAAATTTATTTATTTATTTAAATTTATTTATTTACAATATTGTATTGGTTTGGCCATATATCAGAATGAATCTGCCAAAGGTATACATGTGTTCCCCATCCTCTCAGGATCTTTTATTTTTGTATGACTATCAGGGATCATCATGGGATGGTGGTTGCAAGGAAGAGGAGCTTTCAAGGAGCACCCTTGTCCTTTGTCTCACTGCCAGTGATTTTAGACTTTTGAAGTTATCATCAAGTGAAGTCATATATAATAAGCATTGTGTTCATATGTGCCTATGTGTATGTATGTAAAGTGTTAATTTGTTAAACACAAATATTTAAACATCCCATAATTTCTGTGAACCTGAATTGGCAATGCCTTATTTTCAAATGAGAGGTCTTAAACCACAGAAATTTCTTACTGATTTCTTGACTTCTATAGGGTTCTGATGATCAACTAGCAACACGCCAGTAAAATACAAGCTATGCCTTCCATCTACTAGTCTAGGAAATTATTTATGGGGGTTGTGAACTCCTTTGCCAATCAAACCACCCTCCAAAACCACTGGGTTCTTCTTAAGGACTAGGAACTATACACATCACTTCACTAGGTTTATTCATTTGGTCCCAACAACAGCCTATTATGATCGCAAATTTAGATGAGGAAGGTGAGCTTTAGAGAGGTTAACCAAGCCAAAATCACACATAGTAAGTGGCAGGTTCACTTCAATACACGCAGGCTGCTTCCAGAGACCAAGGGACTAACTATTGAGTTCCATTTCAGTCAGTTCAGTTCAGTAGCTCAGTCGTGTCCGACTCTGCAACCGCATGAACTGCAGCACACCAGGCCTCCCTGTCCATCACCAACTCCTGGAGTCCACCCAAACCCATGTCCATTGAGTTCCATTTACTTTAAAGTTAATACAAATTACTGTACCTTTCACTTTGGAACATGTTGGAAATGACCAAGAGTTAACTCAAGAAAGGAGCAGTTAGCTTCATGTTTTTTTATGCATTTTTGCTTTAGGCAATCTAATTGAAGATGGTAAAATGAAACAAAAATTTAAAATTAATTTCTGAAATTCTCATGAAGTATAAACAAAATTCAAATAATTAAATGTTCAAATGATGCTATTGGTTAAGTTAGAAATTATCTAAGCTTAAGACTCACTAAATCCATTGAATTTATATACATATATCAGTTTATTTTATGTGTAAATACATATATATGCATATATACACAAAATTAACCTACAAATATACATATATAAAATAATCTAATGACATAATAAGATAATTCATTAAAAAAATATGTCGAGATTGGCATAAAAACTTATGACTATGAAGAATCAATAGTCAGAATATATAAAGAATTACAACTCAAAAAATGAGGAAACAACCCAATCCAAAAATTGGCAAATGATCTAAACAGACATTTTTCTAGAGATGATATACAAATAGCCAACAAGCACATGAAAAGATGCTCACCATCTCTAGTGATCAGAAAAGTCAAAATCAAAACCATAATGAGACACCATTTCATGCCCATTAGGATAGTTCCTAGAAAAACAAAAGCAGAAAGTAATGAGTTTGGCAAAGATGAACACTTGTGCACTACTAGTAGGAATGTAAAATGGTACAGATTGTGTACAACAGTTTGATGTTTCATCAAAACAAAGAATAAACAGAAATATCATAAGGAACAATTCCCCTTTGGAGTATACTGTATAACCAAAAAAAAAAAAAAAAGAAAAGTAGAGACTCAAGTACTTATATGTGAATATTTTTATCAGTATTATTTACAGTAACCAAATTTTGCCAACAAAAGTCCGTCTAGTCAAGGCTATGATTTTTCCAGTGGTCATGTATGGATGTGAGAGTTGCACTGTGAAGAAAGCTGAGCACCAAAGAATTGATTCTTTTGAACTGTGGTGTTGGAGAAGACTCTTGAGAGTCCCTTGGATTGCAAGGAGATTCAACCAGTCCATTCTAAAGGAGATCAGTCCTGGGTGTTCTTTGGAAGGACTGATACTAAAGCTGAAACTCCAATACTTTGGCCACCTCATGCGAAGAGTTGACTCATTGGAAAAGACTCTGATGCTGGGAGGGATTTGGGGCAGAAGGAGAAGGGGATGGCAAAGGATGAGATGGCTGGATGGCATCACTGACTCGATGGACGTGAGTTTGAGTGAACTCCAGGAGTTGGTGATGGACAGGGAGGCCTGGCATGCTGTGATTCATGGGGTTGCAAAGAGTCGGGCATGACTGAGTGACTGAACTAAACTGAACTGAACCAAAAGGTAAAACAACCCAGATAGCCATCAACAAATTAATGGATTAAAAATGTATATGACCCTCAGGAAATCACAACTGAAAAAGACACCTGTTCCCCAGTATTCATTGCAGCATTATTTAGAATAGCTAGGATGCGGAAGCAACCTAGATGTCCACTGACAGATGAATGCATAAAGACGATTTAGTACATATACACAATGGAATATTACTCAGCTATAAAAAAAGAACACATTTGAGTCAGTTCTAATGAGGTGGATGAACCTAGAGCCTATCATAAAAAGTGAAGTAAGTCATTAAGAGAAAGACAAATATCATGTGTTAACACACATATATATGGAATCTATGAAGATGGTACTTATGATGCTATTGGCAGAGCAGCAAAGGAGATGCAGACATAAAGAACAGACTTTTGGTTACAGCAGGAAGGGAGAGGGTGAAATGACTTAAGAGAGTGGACATCTGTATTGGATATACACATTCAGTTCAATTCAGTTGCTCAGTTGTGTCCGACTCTTTGTGACCCCATGAATTGCAGCACGCCAGGTCTCCCTGTCCCTCACCAACTCCTGGAGTTCACTCAAACTCACGTCCATCGAGTCAGTGATGCCATCCAGTCATCTCATCCTCTGTCATCCCCTTCTCCTCCTGCCCCCAATCCCTCCCAGCATCAGAGTCTTTGCCAATGAGTCAACTCTTCGCATGAGGTGGCCAAAGTACTGGACTTTCAGCTTCAGCATCATTCCTTCCAAAGAACACCCATGACAGATCTCCTTTAGAATGGACTAGTTGGATCTCCATGCAGTCCAAGGGACTCTCAAGAGTCTTCTCCAACACCACAGTTCAAAAGAATCAATTCTTTGGTGCTCAGCTTTCTTCACAGTGCAACTCTCACATCCATACATGACCACTGGAAAAATCATAGCCTTGACTAAATGGACCTTTGTTGGCCAAGTAATGTCTCTGCTTTTGAATATGCCATCTAGGTTGGTCAAAATTTTCCTTCCACGGAGTAAGCGTCTTTTAATTTCATGGTTGCAATCACCATCTGCAGTGATTTTGGAGCCCCAAAAAATAAAGTCTGACACTGTTTCCACTGTTTCCCCATCTATTTCCCATGAAGTGATGGGACCAGATGCCATGATCTTTGTTTTCTGAATGTTGAGCTAAGCCAACTTTTTCACTCTCCTCTTTCACTTTCATCAAGAGGCTTTGTAGTTCCTCTTTACTTTCTGCCATAAGGGTGGTGTCATCTGCATATCTGAGGTTATTGATATTTCTCCCGGCAATCTTGATCCCAGCTTGTGGTTCTTCCAGCCCAGCATTTCTCATGATGTACTCTGCATAGAAGTTAAATAAGCAGGGTGACAATATACAGCCTTGACGTACTCCTTTTCCTATTTGGAACCAGTCTGTTGTTCCATGTCCACTTCTAACTGTTGCTTCCTGACCTGCATATAGGTTTCTCAAGAGGCAGGTCAGGTGGTCTGGTATTCCCATCTCTTTCAGAATTTTCCACAGTTTATTGTGATCCACACAGTTGAAGGCTTTGGCATAGTCAATGAAGCAGAAATAGATGCTTTTCTGGAACTTTCTTGCTTTTTTGATGATCCAGCGGATGTTGGGAATTTGATCTCTAGTTCCTCTGCCTTTTCTAAAACCAGCTTGAACATCTGGAAGCTCATGGTTCACGTATTGCTGAAGCCTGGCTTGGAGAATTTTGAGCATTACTTTACTAGCGTGTGAGATGAGTGCAATTGTGCAGTAGTTTGAGCATTCTTTGGTGTTGCCTTTCTTTGGGATTGGAATGAAAACTGACCTTTTCCAGTCCTGTGGCCACTGCTGAGTTTTCCAAATTTGCTGGCATATTGAGTGCAGCACTTTCACAGCATCATCTTTCAGGTTGAAATAGCTCAACTGGAATTCCATCATCTCCATTAGCTTTGTTCGTAGTGTTGCTTTCTAAGGCCCACTTGACTTCACATTCCAGGATGTCTGGCTCTAGGTGAGTGATCACACCATCGTGATTATCTGGGTCATGAAGATCTTTTTTGTACAGTTCTTCTGTGTATTCTTGCCACCTCTTCTTAATATCTTCTGTTTCTGTTAGGTCCATACCATTTCTGTCCTTTATCGAGCCCATCTTTGCATGAAATGTTCCCTTGGTAACTCTAATTTTCTTGAAGAGATCTCTAGTCTTTCCCATTCTGTTGTTTTCCTCTATTTCTTTGCATTGATCACTGAGAAAGGCTTTCTTATCTTTCCTTGCTATTCTTTGGAACTCTGAATTCAGATGCTTATATCTTTCCTTTTCTCCTTTGCTTTTCATTTCTCATCTTTTCACAGCTATTTGTGTCCCCAGACCGAAGACTCTACACATGGACATCACCAGATGGTCAACACCGAAATCAGATTGATTATATTCTTTGAAGCCAGAGATGGAAAAGCTCTATACAGTCAGCAAAAACAAGACCAGGAGCTGACTGTGGCTCAGATCATGAACTCCTTATTGCCAAATTCAGAAGAAAGTAGGGAAAACCACTAGACCCTCAGGTATGACCTAAATCAAATTTCTTATGATTATACAGTGGAGGTGAGAAATAGATTTAAGGGACTAGATCTGATAGACAGAGTGCCTGATGAATGGATGGAAGTTTGTGACATTATACAGGAGACAGGGATCAAGAACATCCCCGTGGAAAATAAATGCAAAAAAGCAAAATGGCCATCTGGGGAGGTCTTACAAATAGCTGTGAAACCAAATGTAAAGTAGATAACCTGTGGGAATCTGCTGTATGATGCAGGGAACATAAAGCCAGTGCTCTGTGGCAACCTAGAGAGGTGGGATGGGGAGAGAGGTAGGAGGGAGGTTTAGAAGGGAGGGGACATGTGTATGCCTATGGCTGATTCATGGTGATGTATGGCAGAAACCTTCACTATATATAAACTAATTATTTTCTAGTTAATTTTTTTTAAATGTAGTATATGCACAATGGAATTTATTTAGCTATAAAAAGAAGTGAAGTTCTGATACATGATACAACATGGATAAACTGTGAAAATATTATGATATTGTGTAGCCATGCGTTCTGGGAAACAAACTCACTCAGAAGGACAATGCAAATAGTGGAGGGCAGTTTATTACACAGGCAGGCCCAAGGCAGAGTCTCCTCTTAGCCAAGGACCCTGACCAGTTTTTCTGAAAACCTTATATACCCTAAGTGTACGTGTCCAAATCCACCTCCCCAAATTCCCTGAAACTAGTCTGAACAAAGGAAAAGAAAGATACAATCAAAGTTAACCCGTATTCATATGTCTTAAGCCTAGGTAGTTAACAGCAGACAATTATCAATAGGCCTGTGGTCATACCCCAATAAGCATAGTAGAATTTATGATTCTATTCGGTTACACAGATAATCAGGGTATTCTTTTAGGCAACAGAGAGTCTAGGTACGAGCCCTGGGGCTCTTCCATCCAGGGGCCTGGTTTTCCGATTGGTATGTCGTTTCCATAGATATTGGGCACATAGCTCAAAGTCCACAGTCCGGCCCAAGATGGAGTCCTGCTTTCAAGATGGAAGCTGTTCTGTCTGTTTCCTCCTTCATTCCCCACCTCTTGATGCTCTTAACTCATAGTATGAGCATCATTCTTAGGGATATATTGCACCCTGACTCTCCGACCTCTAATTTGAGAGAACAACATCAACCTTTGGGTTACAAAGTTCATAATACATTGTAAAATAAAGGGTCCACAAAGCAGAACTATCAAGGCAACTATAACAATGGTAAATATAGTTTTCCACCAATCACCCTTTACCCAAGATAGGACCAAAGTCCAAAAAGGAAGATTATCATCAGACATAACTTTTACCTGACCTTTCATGTCATCTAGAGTGCTGTGTGGATGTGAGAGTTGGACTGTGAAGAAGGCTGAACGCCGAAGAATTGATGCTTTTGAACTGTGGTGTTGGAGAAGACTCTTGAGAGTCCCTTGGACTGCAAGGAGATCCAACCAGTCCATTCTGAAGGAGATCAGCCCTGGGATTTCTTTGGAAGGAATGATGCTAAAGCTGAAACTCCAGTACTTTGGCCACCTCATGCGAAGAGTTGACTCATTGGAAAAGACTGATGCTGGGAGGGATTGGGGGCAGGAGGAGAAGGGGACGACAGAGGATGAGATGGCTGGATGGCATCACTGACTCGATGGATGTGAGTCTGAGTGAACTCCGGGAGTTGGTGATGGACAGGGAGGCCTGGCGTCCTGCGATTTATGGGGTCGCAAAGAGTCTGACACGACTGAGCAACTGAACTGAACTGAACTGAGGGTGCTGATATATAGCCAGATAAATCAGGAATATATACACAACATTCAACTTTAATTATAGCACAGGTCCCTCTTTGTACTGAAACTATGGTTAGTCTCAAGATGATACCAGCAAGTCCTTGTAGCAGCAGTTGATTGCACAGCTTCATCTCTTTTTCTTCTTTAAGATGATCTTGGTTTCACAGGGATCAGTGGGGTCCTTTTGTATAGTCCACTCGGCATCCTCCAGGTCTGCGTGGTATGCTCTCTTCACCCTCATGTGGTGGATCCAGGGAGTGACACCTGCAACTTTAACTACAGTAGGGCTGGTTAGAACAGTATATGGACCCTTCCAATGTGGGGCCAAGGAGTCGTGTTTCCAGTCTTTGACCACACCTGATCCCCAGGCACAAATTCGTGAATCTGTTCCCCAAGGGGGAATGGCACCCTTTCTTGTATAAACTTAGTTACCTGATTTATTACCTTACCAAGCTGTTCCATCTGCTGTGAAATCTCTTCTCCCCTTACTCGAGGCAAATTTGTTGACACCTGTTTTATTATGAGAGGGGGCCTCCCATACACAATTTTGTATGGAGAAGAGCCATGGGACCATGGGGTCATCCTGAGTCTGAGCAGAGTCGTTGGAAACAAGTCCACCCAGGAACAGTCTCTAAGATCCACTTGGAGAGTGTATATTTAAGTGTCCTGTTGGTTCCTTCCACCATCTCAGAACTCTGGGGTCTATATGTTGTATACAATTTCGACTTGATGTTTAAATTTTTGCTTACTTGTTATACTAAATCAGCTACAAAAGCTAGGCCATTGTCCGATCCAATGCTGGTAGGAAATCCAAATCTGGAAACTATCTCCCTAAGCAGGCACCAGGCCAGTTTTGATGCTCTTTCGGTCTGGGTAGGAAAAGCTTCTACCCATCCCAAGAACGTATGTATTATGACCAGCAGGTAATGGTAGTCTCGGTAAGGTTACATTTCAGCGAAGTCCACTTCCAGGTGTTCAAAGGGTAGCGTGCCTTTTACCTGAATCCTTGGGTGTTTCTGTCTGCGCTGAGAGGCAACATTGACCTGTTATCAGGCAGTGTAGTTCTGAGATTTTGTCCGGGAGAGATAGATACAATCTAGGAGGTCCAGCTGAGGTGGAATTCTGGGGACATTGACCAGAGGTCTCCATTGCTGGGATTGGAGCCTGCCGAAACTGCGGCTCTATGAACTCCGGGAGAGCTGGTGGAAGAGCAGTGGCTGCTGCAGGAACTTCACCTGGCCCTGGATTGGGCATTAAGGCGGCCTCCGGTCCTGGTGGAGCACTGGGAGGCAGGCGCGTCATTATCCAGTATGGGGGAGGGGTCAGGGCATCCCCGTCCAAATCCTGTAGAATTTCCTTTTTTATCATCACTCAATTTTTGTGCCATTAATATTTTTCCCTTTCCCTTCTGGATACAGAACCTTGTCCAAGTAGGAGGGTCTTGAGCTAACCCTAGACATGAGTCAATATATGGATATTGATTCATGTGTCCTGGCTTTCCTGTGACTACTGTATAGACTGCGTCCACTATTTTTACTTTATTTTATTTTATTTGCTTCCACTATTTTTAAATTCATGGTGTTCTCTGATGGCCATCCTACTCCCATAGGGGGCCATTCGACCTCACAGAGTATGTGGAGGTGGTTAGGCTTCATCTTCAACCCATAGTCTCCTCCTAATCCCTTCTTAAAATTTTTAATCATGCCCTCCAATACAGTTGCCTTAGATTCACTTCCTCCCATCTTCCTTACCTTCTCGGACCTTCTTCTACTTTTCCTTTTCGTTCTGTCTACGAAGTTCTCAGTAGCCTATGTTCTTCTGATATTTCCACTCAATGACACTTAAATTGCCATTCTGCCTCCTTCTCAGTTGGGGTGAGAAGAGCCTTTCCTGCCAGATCCCAGAGGGAGAAGGGGGATCGGTGTCTTCACCTACTGGTCAGCACAGCCAAACCAGAACAGCACGTGGTCCAAGACTGTTTCTCCCTTAACTTTTAAAGTCCATTTTGTCTTGATGGGCTTGATCAGGTACACATGAAAATACAGATGGGTTAAATATCCCACGTCCCAGGCTGTCTCCGGAAAAGCCAATTCGTACTCATTTATGTATCCCCCACCTTCTAGCCTGACAATTGCGAGGGGGTCAAGAATTTCATAGCAGATGGGACACCTCCTTGGGGAGGGCAGAATACGAGCACACAAAAACCAAGTTTCTTCTCCTAAAAATCCCCTGGCAATTTCTTGGTAATAATTTTCCCCAAGACAGCGTGGACACCATCTCCTAAATGACCTTCACAAATTTCCTTTCTAAGCCCTAACACACTCGTCAATCTGTGTACCAAGCAATCATTGCCACCTGCCTATTCCAGGCTCCTGTGGGTCTGTGCCCCTTCTAATCCTTCCCAGGGAGGTGATCAGGCCCCCTCTTCCACCCTACTGTGTGGGTTCCTCCTCACCTGAGCACTCAGTTCCCCTGCTGCCGCCCACTACCTGCTAACATGAAAGGTCCGGGCATTGAGAAGCAGAATCCTTCCAGAAGGGCGAGGTGCCTTCCCCCCTCTAGAAGATTCGAGCTACAAGGCCTCAGAGTAGTCCCAAATGGGACTTGTCTTCTTAAAGTGAGGAGTTTCCCGGCCCATGCACCAAATGTTGTAGCCATGCGTTCTGGGAAACAAAGTCACTCAGAAGGACAATGCAGATAGTGGAGGGCAGTTTATTACACCGGTGGGCCCAAGGCAGAGTCTCCTCTTAGCCAAGGACCCTGACCAGTTTTTCTGAAAACCTTATATACCTTAAGTGTATGTGTCCAAATCCACCTCCCCAAATTCCCTAAAACTAGTCTGAACAAAGGAAAAGAAAGATACAATCAAAGTTAACCCCTATTCATATGCCTTAAGCCTAGGTAGTTAACAGCAGACAATTATCAATAGGCCTGTGGCCATACCCCAATAAGCATAATAGAATTTATGATTCTATTCAGTTACACAGATAATTAGGGTGTTCTTTTAGGCAACAGAGAGTCTAGGTACCAGCCGGGCTGTTCCATCCAGGAAGCTTGGTTTTCCAGTTGATATGTCGTTTCCATAGATACTGGGCATATACCCCAAAGTCCACAGTCCAGCCCAAGATGGAGTTCTGCTTTCATGATGGAGCCTGTTCTGTCTGTTTCCTCCTTCAGATACAGAGGAACAAACACTGTAAATTACACTTATATGAGGTGACTGAATGGGAAAATTCAGAGGGAAAAGTAGAAGGATGGTTGCCAGGGCCGGAGGGGATAGGAATATAAGATATTATCATTTACTAAGTACAAGAACTGAGTACAAAGTTTCTTTTTATAAGTGAAGAAAAAGTTCTGGGAATGTGAAAGTATTTTACTTTCACTGTGAAAAATACTGTGAAAGTATTTTAATAATAATGCTAATTGTACACTAGAAAATGGTTAAAATGGTTATTTTTATGTTACCAATTTTATACTGTGTCACAATAAAAATAATTAATTGTGAACATTTATTCAAATATTTCTTTTAAATAATCAAAATTATATCCTCTAATTCATAAATTTATTATTATTTTTAATTCTGACCATATAAATGGCCACCATACTTCCAGATGAGAAGTTCAGTTCTTTCCTGAATAAAGAAGTCTTGATCTACCTCATATAGTCTCCTTGTTTGTTCTCTGTATGTTTAGATTATAATGTTACCATGAAGAGGAAAAATTATACCCTAAAAATAGATGCCTTCAGTATGCACTGTGTATAACACATTTATAACTTGGTTCTTCATTCACAGCACATTGGAGAGACAGAGAGAGAAACCAAGAAAAACTTAGAAGCAAGTCACATTGAAAGTAAATAGCCTTACTTTTCATGCATCCTTAAATCTGAAGAGCTAAACCCAAAGGACTGCATGGTGACAGGCAGAAATGAAGTTTGACTCAACTGAACAAGAAAAGCCCAACTCATTCAACCCAAAGCCCTGATGCTTATAGAAGGTATTTGGAGACAAATCCTTACTATGGTGATCCCTAAAAGAGAAGAATAGATGGGGAATGACCCCACAGTGTAATGAAAGGAAAAGAGGAGTGAATCTGTTGTAGCCACACGTTCTGGGAAACAAACTCACTCAGAAGGACAATGCAGATAGTGGAGTGCAGTTTATTACACCGGCGGGCCCAAGGCAGAGTCTCCTCTTAGCCAAGGACCCTGACCAGCATTTGTGAAAATCTTTTGTACCCCATGTGTACGTGTCTGAACCCACCACTCCAAATTCCTTGAGACTTACATAAACCAAGGAAAATACAATCCCAATAACCCCATCATTCACGTGCTATGTGCTCATGTGCTCAAACAGTCAAACAATTAGCCAATAATCAATAAACCCGAGGTTACACTCTGATACATACAGAAAAATTTATGGCCTGTCTGGAGGAAGGGGTGATAAGTGTATGTTTTCTCTTAGGCGATGAGTAACCTACATACAATCTTCAAGCTTCCCCTGTCTGGAGGGGTCTTATCCTTCCTTCTGTTGTTGTTTTCATAGGCACCAAACACAGAGTTCAGAGTCCATTGGAAAGGTGGCCGAGCATGATCAGCATGAACAGGCCTAAGATGGAGTCCAAGCCCTATGAATTCCTTCTTCATCCCCCCCACCCCGCTCTTGATGCTCTTAACTCATATTATGAGCATCATTCATAGGGATATATTGCACCCTGGCTCTCTGACCACCAATTTGAGAGAATGACATCAACCTTCCGGTTACAGAGTTCATAATACATTGTAAAATTCAGGGTCCACAAAGCAGAACTATCAAGACAACTATAACAGTGGTAAATATAGTTTTCCACCAATCGCCCTTCACCCAAGATAGGATCAAAGTCCAAAAAGGAATGTTTTCATTTGACATTGCTTTTACCTGGTTTTTCTAAAGCCAAACTGGTCATCTAAAGCAGTTGATACATTGCCAGATAAGTCAGGGATGTATACACAACATTCAAACAATTATAGCACAGGTCCCTCCTTGAGCAGCTGTGAATATGTCCAAAGCCATTCTATTATGAATTATCGCTTTTCTCATTTGGATTTGCTCTTCATTTAAGGCTTGGATGGCTTTTGTTCTATCTAGGAGGGCCTGTTTTGTGAAATTAGTCAAGGCCTCTACTTTAATCATAATATCTGTTGTCCCTATAGAGGGTACGAATAAGGCAGCAATATACTCATACCATTGAAACACGGATCTTGTCCACCTAGCATGTAAATAAGGTAGATTTACCTGGGCTACTGGGGTAGATTTACAACAAGTAGGTTAGGCTTTTGTTACACTGGCATTTATATCAAATGTAACCCCATGACCCGAGTCTATTGACTGTAGGTCTTACACCAAGAGAGCAAGGAGAGGTTATGATTGACAAGAGAGAGGAAAGTCTCTTTTTGTCATCCCAGAAAAGAGCAGAGTGGTTTAAAATCTCCTTGGCAGAGTGGTGACACCCACCAAGGAAGTCCATCCATCACTGACAGAGGCATAGCCCTACATATCCAGCAGTTGGAAGTGTGGAAGTCTGCGTAGGAATGTGCCCATGAGATGAAAACATTGTCCTGAGTTGAAACAGAAGTCAAATTCAAAATCACGTTGATGAGGCCAAGCAGCAGGAGTTGATTGTGTGGCTTCATCCTGAAGGGGCTCGTCCAGGATCTTCTTTTCCTTCTTCTTAAGGATGGTCTTAGTCTCCCGAGGGTCAGCGGGGTCCCTCTGTGCAGTCCACTCAGCGTTTTTTGGGTCTGAGTAGTTATGTTCTCTTCACCCTCGTATGATGGATCCAAGGCACAATATCTGCAACTTTAACTGCAGTAGGGGTAGTTAGAATAAACATAAAGGCCCTTTCACCAAGGGGCTAGCAAATCATGTTTCCAATCTTTGACCCATACTTGGTCACCAAGCGTAAACTCATGAATCTGTTCCCCAAAGGGGAATGGCACCTTTTCTTGTACAAACTTAGTTACCCGGTTTATTACCTTACCCAGTTCCATCTGCTGTGAAATCCTATTCCCTCTTACCTGAGGCAAATTTGTTGACACCTGTTTTATTATGGGAGGGGGCCTCCCATACACAATTCCGTATGGAGAATAGCCTTGGTACTGTGGGGTCATCCTGAGTCTCAGCAGAGCCGTCAGAAACAAGTCCACCCCGGAGCAGTCAGTCTCTATGATCCACTTGGAGAGTCTCTTTAATGTCTGGTTGGTTCATTCCACCATCTCAGAACTCTGGGCCTATATGCAGCGTGCAGTTTCCATTTGATGTTTTAAGTTTTGCTTACTTGTTGTAAAAGCCGGGTCATTGTCTGAACCAATGCTGGTAGGAAGTCCAAATCTGGGAACTATTTCCCTAAGCAGGCACCGGGCTACTTCTGATGCTCTTTCAGTCCAGGTATGAAAAGCTTCTACCCAGCCCGAGAACGTACATACCATGACCAGCAGGTAACAGTAGTGTCGGTGAGGTTTCATTTCAGTGAAGTCCACTCCCAGGTGTTCAAAGGGCAGCGTGCCTTTCAGCTGAATACCCAGAAGTTTTTGTCTGAATACCTGAGAGGCAGCATTAACCTGTGAGCAGGCAGCATGCCTAGGTGGGTCGCTTGGTGTGTTTGGCTTACCAGATTGTGTGCCAGCTCCTCCGGTACCAATAATTTGCCACTTAGCAATTCCCACCATCCCTTTTCAGTCTTGATGGCCCCTTCCGCTTTGGCTAACCTGACAGCCGCTGTCCTTGTTTTATCAGGCTAGTGCCATCAGTATATAGGACCCAACTAGGGTCTGGAACCTTGTGTTCTTCTTTAAAACAAACCCCAGCTACCTTACCTCCTCCTTGCAGATCTGGGCCTTCTTCTTTGACACCTGGTAACCTGCTTCCATCCGCAGCTGGAGCAGTGCTTTTGTCCCTTCCCAGCATTTTTCCTTGGTCTTGGCGGCCAGCAGCAGGTCATCCCTATATTGTAGGAGCCAACATCCATACTCTTCTGGATGGGATGAGTTCAGGTCAGAAGCCAAGGCTTCCCCAAAGATGGCTGGGGCGTTCTTGTGGGGGAATCCAGATGAGCTGTTGCTTGGTGCCCCCGACTGGATCTTCCCAGCCAAAGGCAAAGATGGGCTGTGATGCTGGGGCGAGGCGTATGCAGAAGAAGGCATCCTTGAGATCTAGGCGAGTATAAACTTTAGTCCTTGGTGAGAGGAGGCTAAGTAAGGTATAGGGGTTTGGAACAGTGGGGTGTAAAGTCACAGTAGCCTGGTTGAATAGCCTGAGATCCTGTACAGGCCTATAGTACTGTCCTTCCTTTTTAACCGACAGGATCCGCGTATTCGAAGCCGACTGACACTCTACTAGAATGTCCGCTTGTTTCAACCTATTGATGCGGGGCAGTATGGCGGCCCAGGCCTCTTTCGGTAGCGGGTACTGGAGCTTTCTAACCGGGATGGTGCCTGATTTGAGTTTTATTATCACTGGAGCTTGATGTTTAGCCAGCCTGGTGGGGGGTGGGGTTGTCTTCTGCCCAGACCTCAGGGAATAATTGAATTAGCTTGCTCTTGTGCTCTTCCAGCCCACCCGGTTCTTCCTTCAGAGGCTCATGCAACCTCCACTCTTCTTAGGGTGGTATTGAGAGAGAGAGAGCAAATAAGCCATAGTGTGCATCCGGAAGGTGGGCCTCTTCTCAGGGGAGAAAGTCACTTGTGCTCCTAGTTTGGAGAGCAAGTCTCTTCCCAACAGGGGTACTGGGCACTCAGGAATGTAGATGAACTCATGAATCACTTGGTGCTCCCCCATCTGACATTCTATGGGCTGGCAAAATGATTTAATCATCTCTTCTCCCAATACCCCAGTTACAGCGGTAGTCTTTTTGGATAGTGGTGCCACAGGTTTTGTTACTACCGACAGTTCTGCTCCTGTATCCACCATGAAGTCAATGTTTTGGTCCCCCACTTTTAAGGTTGCCATGGGTTCTCGGGGACCTGATATCTCTGAGCCCCGGCAGCCCTATTTAATTTCCAAGTCAGCAAGCCCCACAACTGAGGGAGCTTCCTCTTCCTTCCTTGCTTTAGGGCATTCATTCTTCCAGTGGCCAAAAGCTCGGCACCAGGCACACTGGTTTGGCTGTAACCAGCCCGGGGCCTTCGTGGGGACTGATTGAAGGACTGTCCTGTCCCTGGGGCAGAAGAGATTTTCAGGGGGGCCCAAGATAGACCTTACCAGAGTAGGAGCTAGCATTGCAAATCTCTTGTCTGTTCTGTTTCATTCCCTCCAGCTCTCTGGCAGAGCTCAGTCTCTGCTTAATTCCAAGGTCTCCCTCCCCTTCTTGTCAGTACTCACCAGGAGAGGCGGGTATAGCTTGGGCAGTTCTGCTGGAGCCGGATCCTGGAAGTGCTGGCCAGAGGCTTTTGTCACCGGGATCGGAGCCTGCCGAGGTGGCTGCTCTATGACCTCGGGAAGAGCTGGTGGAGGAGCAGCAGCTGCTGCAGGACTTCACCTGGCCCTGGATTGGGCATTAAGGCGGCCTCCAGTCCTGGTGGAGCACTGAGGCAGGAGCGTCATTATCCAGTATGGAGGAGGGCTCAGGTCATCCCCATCCAAATCCTGTAGAATTTCCTTTTTTATCATCAGTCAATTTTTTGTGCCATTAATATTTTTCCCTTTTCCTTCTGGATACAGAACCTTGTCCAAGTAGAAGGATCTTGAGCTAACCCTAGCCATGAGTCAATGTATGGATATTGATCCAGGTGTCCTGGCTCTCCTGTGACTACTGTATAGACTGCTTCCACTATTTTTAAATTCATGGTGTTCTCTGGTGGCCATCCTACTCCCGTAGGGGGCCATTCGACCTCACAGAGTATGCGGAGGTGGTTAGGCTTCATCTTCAACCCATAGTCTCCTCCTAATCCCTTCTTAAAATTTTTAATCATGCCCTCCAATACAGTTGCCTTAGATTCACTTCCATCTTCCTTACCTTCTCGGACCTTCTTCTACTTTTCCTTTTCGTTCTGTCTATGAAGTTCTCAGTAGCCTATGTACTTCTGATATTTCCACTCAATGACACTTAAATTGCCATTCTGCCTCCTTCCTAATTGGGATGAGAAGAGCCTTACCTGTCAGATCCCAGAGGGAGAAGGGGGATCAGCGTGCCTTCACCTGCCAGTCAGCACAGCCGAACCAGAACACCACGTGGTCCAAGACTGCTACTACTGCTAAGTCACTTCAGTCGTGTCCGACTCTGTGCGACCCCCATAGATAGCAGCCCACCAGGCTCCCCCGTCCCTGGGATTCTCCAGGCAAGAACACTGGAGTGGGTTGCCATTTCCTTCTCCAATGCATGAAAGAGAAAAGTGAAAGGGAAGTCGCTCAGTCATGTCCGACCCTCAGCGACCCCATGGACTGCAGCCTTCCAGGCTCCTCCATCCATGGGATTTTCCAGGCAAGAGTACTCGAGTGGGGTGCCATTGCCTTCTCCGGTCCAAGACTATTTCTCCCTTAACATCCGTTCTGCCTTGGTGGGCTTGATCAGGTACGTATAAAAACACAGATGGGTTAAACATCCCATGTCCCAGGCCATCTCTGGGAAAGCCAATTCATACTCACTTATGTATCCCCTTCCTTCTAGCCTAACAATTTCGAGGGGATCAAGAATTTCACAGCAGATGGGACACCTCCTGGGGGAGGGCAGAATACGAGCTTTCAAGGACCAGTTTCCTATCCTAAAAATCCCCTGGCGATTGCTGGTAATAATTTTCCCTGAGACGGCGTGGACACACCTCCTAAATAACCTTCACAAATTTCCTTCCTAAACCGTACCACACTCATCGACCTGTTTACCAAGCAATCACTGCTGCCTGCCCATTCCAGGCCCCAGTGGGTCCATGCCCCTTCTGTCCCAGGGGGGTGATCAGGCCCCCGATTCTGCCCTGCCAGGTGGGTTCCTCCTCACCTGAGCGCTCAGTTCCCTTGCTGCCGTTCACTACCTGCCAAAGCGAAGAAACTGGGCGTTGAAAGGCTGAATTCTTCCAGAAGGGCGAGGTGCCTTCCCCCCTCTAGGAGATTCAAGCCTCGGGGTGGCTTCAAATGAGACCTGTCTCCTCAAAGTGAGGAGTTTCCCGGCCAATGCACCAAATGTTGTAGCCACACGTTCTGGGAAACAAACTCACTCAGAAGGACAATGCAGATAGTGGAGTGCAGTTTATTACACCGGTGGGCCCAAGGCAGAGTCTCCTCTTAGCCAAGGACCCCGACCAGCATTTGTGAAAATCTTTTGTACCCCATATGTATGTGTCTGAACCCACCACTCCAAATTCCTTGAGACTTACATAAACCAAGGAAAATACAATCCCAATAACCCCATCATTCACGTGCTATGTGCTCATGTGCTCAAACAGTCAAACAATTAGCCAATAATCAATAAACCTGAGGTTACACTCTGATACATACAGAAAAATTTATGGCCTGTCTGGAGGAAGGGGTGATTAGTGTATGTTTTCTCTTAGGCGATGAGTAACCTACATACAATCTTCAAGGTTCCCCTGTCTGGAGGGGTCTTATCCTTCCTTCTGTTGTTGTTTTCATAGGCACCAAACACAGAGTTCAGAGTCCATTGGAAAGGTGGCCGAGCATGATCAGCATGAACAGGCCTAAGATGGAGTCCAGGCCCTATGAATTCCTTCTTCAAATCTATCACTATGCTGATGTTTGGAGGAGCTGAAAATATGCAGTGATACTTAAGAAATATTCTAAAATAATTTCCAATAGGAATTACAGGACCCAAAGGTAATTCCATTCACATTAAGGTTTTTAGCTTGCTTTGTCTAAATAATATTGTCCAAGCCCCCTAAATGATTGTATGTCTCTTGACTGAATGTAGCTATACAATGTAAGTAATGAGGGGAAAAAAGAATGTATTAAAACTGATCTCCTAGCATATTTTTGTGTCCACATGAGAAATTAAATATCCTTCTCTGAGGCTTCTCTCACAAAATGGGAAAGAAAAAGAAGGAAGTGGTTTGAAAACTTTGCTCCCTATGTATGTGATTTAAAGGGATTTGCTTCAGAGGAGACTCTGATGCCTTAACTCTGGCAAATGCACAGAGGCAGTCAACCAGCACAAGGCAATGTTCAAAACTTCCACTCACACATGTGTCCACATGCTCACTTTTCCCATTTCTGCTGCTGTGCAGCCTTTCTGTACTAATCCATTGATTTTCTGACTTAGTGTGCAAGGAAAATATATCCTCTCACAAAACCAGCTCATCCTTTCCTATAAAGAATCTTCATGAAAGCATGAGGAACGCTCACCAAAGTATTCAGAGGCATATACAAACAACAGCAATCACAGAGACTCCAATGAAATGGAAGCAACCCTTAGCTTTAGTTTCAGGTAAAAGAGGAGAGGTTTACAGGGTCCCAAGCTAACTTTGTATTCTCTGCTTTCCTCTCCACCTACACCCCCAAAGGAGAAGATAGCTAGAGGAACTTCACTTACTGGGTTGAGAGAATGGTTTTGCTGTGAGCATTGCAGGAATGTTTCAGTGGGGAGAGGCTGGAGACAGGGCAAAGGAACTCTGGGGGAAGGCAGGGGGTGGTGGGGGGGGACTGTGCATATTTAATAAATTCAAACCTCTTCCACAAATTAAGTGAAATGTTTTAAAAGGAAACAATATTACTTACATTTTATTTGTTTCAGCTACTTGGTTACAACTCCACTCGGGCACAATTAATGGAGGAAATAGAGTATTTTATAAGCCCAGGACTCTCCTTCAATCTGTGACCAAAAAAAAAACCTCTTTGCCTTAATCACTATGCATTCCTTTTGGATAGTTTGTATGTTGCCAAAACAATTATCCCAGGCTTAAGAAAAGATTCTGTCTAGTCCTTCTAGAATGCTCCTGTTTGTAAATTAATAGTGAACTTTGTCATAATATTTGCATATGTATTTTAAAGTAACCCCTAATAATGCACTATTTTATGTGTTTTTATGTGCATTCACATGAACACACACACATGGGCCATTGAAAGCCAAGTTTTTTGTAAATCTGAGAAATGAAATGTGGCATGGATGCCCTGAAAATCCTGTTTTCGGGAAATAAATTCCCTTGCTCATCCCAGATGCTATGCTCACTTAAAAAAAAAAAAAAAAGAATAGCTTTTAATTGATCATGTAAATAAAGACATGTCCTGGAAACTAGATATGTTAAAAAGTAAAGAAAAGAAATCAAAAGAAGCTCCCACAAAATTTTAAAAATTCCATTTCTCCAAATTTGAACAAAAAGAAAAGCAACTCTAAAGATTTCTAAATGGACCAAAACATCCAAAGGTAATGGGAACAGAATGCTGGAGGTTTCCATCATAAAGACTTTTTCTGTTTTCTCTTCCATCAGTTGGAATAATCACAGACATTTCACAAAATTCCCAATTTTCTCAGAGCTTTCCCAATTCTAACCTTTGAAAATAAGCTATTTGAATATTTTTTTTCTTCTGAGAAGGATCATCTTAAATATATGTCCTACATTTTCCTTCTGTCATATGCAAAGTAAACCAGAAAGAGAGATCTCAAGTCAGAGCAGAATGAAGGTAAAAGATCAGCAATCCCAGGGTGACTGAGAAAAGCAAGGGTGTCATTTTGAGTATTACCCTCAAATGCATTCATCCCTACTTTCTTTTCAGACACCATCAAAGGCATCCAATCCAAGTTCACCAGCTGAAGTATAGACTGTGAACATTCCTAATCTCTGAAGAGCATAGCAAAATAAATAATCTCCCGACCCACTTTTGTTTCTGCTTTTCCCTTCCCTCCACACCTATAAATATAGTTTATTGTATACATAGCTTTTAGGGTCAAGTATTAATGATGAGAACCATTAAGAGGGCAAAGGTCAGTAGCTCCTGATTTCAGTGACCCTTAAATTTAGTCTAGCATGGTAGGAATAGAATTAAAAGTGATGAAATTGTAAGTGTGATAAAATCTACTCCACTCACACAATTGAACAGCAATAGAGGAATGAACAAAATTTAAACAATAAAAATGAACTTTGTGATCTAATTACAGGCCCAGAGTTAAAGGTGAACATTCACAGCCAACTGACATGCATGAAGGCCAGACTCTGACATCCTTAAAATATCATGTGTTCTGGGATCCAGCTGCCATTTTGGAATGTTATCAAACAAACACTGGCCTTTATTTCACTTAGCTTATGTCCATTTCAATAAAAGAGAGGGCAAGACATCATTTTGGAAAATACAGAAACCAATTTTTTAGCTCAGTTAAATTTTATCTTTCAAAATACATCCTTCAAACTAGTCACATTTATACCTATTTTTGATCCCTTTCAACCTGAGAACTTAGTAGTCTAGTCTTTTCTTTTGCTCACCTTTCGTCCACCTGTTTTTATTTAAATACATGTTATTTTCTTTTGTGATTTAAAAGATAATTTCAGTTTTTCCATTTTGTAAAATATCAGAAGCATATTCTTTCTGAGTTTATATCATGTCATTTCCCATTGATAATTCCTTTCTTGAATTTTTTAAATCTAGTCTAAGGAAAAAATTAATAAGGTGATTAATTTAAGAGTGGTTTCAACCTTTTATTTTTCTAAGTTTTTAAAAAGTTTCACAAATATTGATACTACAGATAGTTCTTTCCTACCCTTCACACAGTTTTCCCAAATTTTCACAACTTATGTCATTATAGTATAATTATCAAAATGAGGAAATTAATATTATTAATACTATTAACTAATCTACAGATTTATTTAAATTTCACCAATTTTTCCATGCTGGTTGTTTTTCTGTCCAGGATACAATCCAGGTGTGTTTATCTGTCATGTCTCCTTCATCATCTAAGGTCCTTACAGTTTCTCCATCTTTCTTTATACTTATGACTTTGACTTTTTAAAGTTGGTTATTCAGTGGAATGTCTCTCAGTGTAGATTTATCTTATATTTTCTCATGATTAGATTAAAGCTATACATTTTGACAAGAATATTGCAGAAGTGATGTTGTGTCCTTCTCAGTGCATTATATCAGAAGGGATATTGATACATCTTAGAACTGGAAATGTAAACCTTAATCTTTTGAATGCTGTGGTGGCTGTCAGATTTCTCCACTATTAAGTTACTACTTTTCTCTTTGTAATTAATACACACCTTTTGGGACAATACCTTGAGACTATGCAACTATCTTGTTTTTCATTATATTTACTCCCCCTAATTTTAGCATGTTCTGACCTGCAGTCATTGTTATTGTGATTGCTGCTGCTGCTAAGTCACTTCAGTCGTGTTCGACTCTGTGTGACCCCATAGACGGCAGCCCACTAGGTTCCTCTGTCCCTGGGATTCTCCAGGCAAGAATACTGGAGTGGGTTGCCATTTCCTTCTCCAATGCATGAAAGTAAAAAGTGAAAAGGAAGTCGCTCAGTCGTCCCTGACTCTTAGCGACACCAAGGACTGCAGCCCACCAGGCTCCTCTGTCCATGGGATTTTCCAGGCAAGAGTACTGGAGTGGGGTGCCATTGCCTTCTCCAGTTATTGTGGTTGCTTAATGGTAATTCTCTGTTTCTTTCATTCTTCTATAGTTGTTAACTGGAATTCTATTTGTAAGAAAGAGCTATCCCTTCTCCCCATTTTATTTATTACTCATTTATTTATATCAGATTCATGGATATTTATTTTAATCTATGTATTATAATTCAATATCATCATGTTTTGGCTCCAATTAGTCCTCGTTGTGGCCAAGAGCTCCTACCAGGAGGCTACTGTGTATTTTTGCCCTGCTGCTTTCTTTGTTCAGCACTACAAAACTTATGGAAACAGAAGAGATTGCACATTTATCTTGTGCTTTCTCTACCCCATACCTAGAATCAAGCAAGGAGCCCTTCTTTCTTTACTGGAGAATAATATTTAGAAACTAGAATCTTGATGGAGAGCATGCTTATTGCTACTTAGGAAAAATGTGTGTGTATACTAACCCATGGGGCTTCCCAGGTAGCTCAGTGGTAAATAATCCACCTGCCAGTGCAGAAGACTCAAGTTCAATCGCTTGGTCATGAAGATCCTCTGAAAAAGAAACGGCAACCCATTCTAATATTCTTGCCTGGAAAATCCCAGAAACAGAGGAGCCTGGAGGGCTACACTCTGTGAGGTCACAAAGAATCGGACACAACTGAGCAACTGAACATGAGCACATGATATTAACCCCTATCATCACTTCAGTTCAGTCGCTCAGTCGTGTCCAACTCTTTGCAACCCCATGATTCACAGCACGCCAGGCCTCCCTGTCCATCACCAACTCCTGGAGTTCACCCAGACTCACGTCCATTGAGTCAGTGATTCCATCCAGCCATCTCATCCTCTGTCGTCCCCTTCTCCTCCTGCCCCCAATCCCTCCCAGCATCAGAGTCTTCTCCAAAGAGTGAACTCTTCACATGAGGTGGCCAAAGTACTGGAGTTTCAGCTTCAGCATCATTCCTTCCAAAGAAATCCCAGGGCTGATCTCCTTCAGAATGGACTGGCTGGATCTCCTTGCAGTCCAAGGGACTCTCAAGAGTCTTCTCCAACACCACAGTTCAAAAGCATCATTTCTTCAGTGCTCAGCCTTCTTCACAGTCCAACTCTCACATTTATACATGACCACAGGAAAAACCATAGCCTTGACTAGACGAACCTTTGTTGGCAAAGTAATGTCTCTGCTTTTGAATATGCCATCTAGGTTGGACATAACTTTCCTTCCAAGGAGTAAGCATCTTTTAATTTCATGGCTGCAATCAAAATCTGCAGTGATTTTGGAGCCCAGAAAAATAAAGTCTGACACTGTTTCCATTGTTTCCCCATCTATTTCCCATGAAGTGATGGGACCGGATGCCATGATCTTAGTTTTCTGAATGTTGAGCTTTAAGCCAACTTTTTCACTCTCCACTTTCACTTTCATCAAGAGGCTTTTTAGTTCCTCTTCACTTTCTGCCATAAGGGTGATGTCATCTGCATATCTGAGGTTATTGATATTTCTCCTGGAAATCTTGATTCCAGCCTGTGCTTCTTCCAGTCCAGCATTTCTCATGATGTACTCTGCATATAAGTTAAATAATCAGGGTGACAATATACAACCTTGACGTATTCCTTTTCCTATTTGGAACCAGTCTGTTGTTCCGTGTCCAGTTCTAACTGTTGCTTCCTGACCTGCAATTTCTCAAGAGGCAGGTCAGGTGGTCTGGTATTCCCATCTCTTTCAGAATTTTCCACAGTTTATTGTGATCCACACAGTCAAAGGCTTTGGCATAGTCAATGAAGCAGAAATAGATGTTTCTCTGGAACTCTCTTGCTTTTTCCATGATCCAGCAGATGTTGGCAATTTGATCTCTGGTTCCTCTGCCTTTGCTAAAACCAGCTTGAACATCAGGAAGTTCACAGTTCACATATTGCTGAAGCCTGGCTTGGAGAATTTTGAGCATTACTTTACTAGCATGTGAGATGAGTGCAATTGTGCAGTAGTTTGAGCATTCTTTGGCATTGCCTTTCTTTGGGATTGGAATGAAAACTGACCTTTTCCAGTCTTGTGGCCACTGCTGAGTTTTCCAAATTTGCTGGCATATTGAGTGCAGCACTTTCACAGCATCATCTTTCAGGATTTGA
This sequence comes from Bos javanicus, assembly GCF_032452875.1. Lineage (NCBI taxonomy): Eukaryota > Metazoa > Chordata > Mammalia > Artiodactyla > Bovidae > Bos > Bos javanicus. Next base: position 49,428,246 of record NC_083880.1, on the reverse strand, counting down.
AATAGCTCAACTGGAATTCCATCACCTCTACTAGCTTTGTTCGTAGTGATGCTTTCTAAGGCCCACTTGACTTCACGTTCCTGTCTGGCTCTAGGTCAGTGATCACACCATCGTGATTATTTAGGTCATGAAGATCTTTTTTGTACAGTTTTTCTGTGTATTCTTGCCACCTCTTCTTAATATCTTCTGCTTCTGTTAGGTCCATACCATTTCTGTCCTTTATCGAGCCCATCTTTGCACAAAATGTTCCCTTGGTATCTCTATTTTTCTTGAAGAGATCTCTAGTCTTTCCCATTCTGTTGTTTTCCTCTATTTCTTTGCATTGATTGCTGAAGAAGGCTTTCTTATCTCTCCTTGCTATTCTTTGGAACTCTGCATTCAGATGCTTATATCTTTCCTTTGCTCCTTTGCTTTTTGCTTCTCTTCTTTTCACAGCTATTTGTAAGACCTCTGCAGACAGCCATTTTGCTTTTTTGCATTTCTTTTCCACTGGGATGGTCTTGAACCCTGTCTCCTGTACAATGTCATGAACCTCAGTCCATAGTTCATCAGGCACTCTGTCTATCAGATCTAGGCCCTTAAATCTATTTCTCACTTCCACCGTATAATCATAAGGGATTTGATTTAGGTCATACCTGTATGGTCTAGTGGTTTTCCCTACTTTCTTCAATTTAATCTGAATTTGGCAATAAGGAGTTCATGATCTGAGCCACAGTCAGCTCCTGGTCTTGTTTTTGCTGACTGTATAGAGCTTCTCCATCTTTGGCTGCAAAGAATATAATCAATCTGATTTCAGTGTTGACCATCTGGTGACGTTCATGTGTAGAGTCTTCTCTTTTGTTGTTGAAAGAGGGTGTTTGTTATGATCAGTACGTTCTCTTGGCAAAACTCTATTAATCTTTGCCCTGCTTCATTCCGTATTCCAAGGCCAAATTTGCCTGTTACTCTAGGAGCTTCTTCACTTCCTACTTTTGCATTCCAGTCCCCTATAATGAAAAGGACATCTTTTTTGGGTGTTAATTCTAAAAGGTCTTGTAGGTCTTCATAGAACCGTTCAACTTCAGCTTCTTCAGCGTTACTGGTTGGGGCATAGACTTGGATTACTGTGATATTGAATGGTTTGCCTTGGAAACGAACACAGATTATTCTGTCGTTTTTGAGATTACATCCAAGTACTGCATTTTGGACTCTTTTGTTGACCATGATGGCTACTCCATTTCTTCTGAGGGATTCCTGCCCGCAGTAGTAGATATAACGGTCATCTGAGTTAAATTCACCCATTCCAGTCCATTTTAGTTCGCTCATTCCTAGAATGTCGACATTCACTCTTGCCATCTCTTGTTTGACCACTTGCAATTTGCCTTGATTCATGGACCTGACATTCCAGGTTCCTGTGCAAATATTGCTCTTTACAGCATCGGACCTTGCTTCTATCACCAGTCACATCCACAGCTGGGTATTCTTTTTGCTTTGGCTCCATCCCTTCATTCTTTCTGGAATTGTTTCTCCACTGATCTTCAGTAGCATATTGGGCACCTACTGACCTGGGGAGTTCCTCTTTCAGTATCCTATCATTTTGCCTTTTCGTACTGTTCTTGGGGTTCTCAAGGCAAGAATACTGAAGTGGTTTGCCATTCTCTTCTCCAGTGGACCACGTTCTGTCAGATCTCTCCACCATGACCCACCCATCTTGGGTTGCCCCACGGGCATGGCTTAGTTTCATTAAGTTAGACAAGGCTGTGGTCCTAGTGTGATTAGATTGACTAGTTTTCTGTGAGTATGGTTTCAGTGTGTGCCCTCTGATGCCCTCTTGCAACACCTACGGTTTTACTTGGGTTTCTCTTACCTTGGGCGTGGTGTATCTCTTCACGGCTACTCCAGCAAAGCGCAGCCACTGCTCCTTACCTTGGATGAGGGGTATCTCCTCACTGCCTCCCTTCCTGACCTTCCACGTGAGATAGCTCCTCTAGGCCCTCCTACGCCCGCGCAGCCACGATCCTTGGTCGCGGGGTTGGTCCTCCTGGCCGCCACCCCTGGCCTCCGGCATGGGGTTCCTCCTCCCGGCCGCCGCCCCTGACCTCGGATGCGAAGTAGCTCCTCTCAGCCGTTCCTGCGCCATCGCAGCCTAGCAGTCTCTGCCGCTGCCCCTGACCTCGGACGTGGGGTAACTCCTCTTGGCCGCCGCCTATTTATTAATACAAAAACAGGTATGTCTCTGTATCTACCTATCTCTATATGTCTATGTAAAGCCATGAGTTTGTACTGATACCTCTGATTTCACCCATTGGCAAGGTATGCATTCTGGCCTCCATTTTCTCCTATTTATAGTTCTTACTCTGCTGGTGGGAAACTTGGCTCTCAATATACAAAATTGATTTAATTATTTGTTCAGTTTCAGTACGCACATGAAGTAATTACAGAGCTGCTCTGTAATTGCCTATACATATGTTAGAAAGAAATTTACTCACTAGAACACAATATTTGTGAGTAGTTCTTTTTGTCTTTTACCTTAAAAATATGATGACAAAATGCTGTCTCTTTAAAGTCCTTTCCTCTTTTCCTTTCTACCCCTTTTGTTTGATTGTGTTATTCATTTGCAGTGCAGCTAGGTTCATCTGTTACCTTTTCTTATTCCAGCACACACACACATTTTGGTTTCAATTATTCATTTATTTTTTGGTCATGCAAGCATTATCATGATTCAAAGAGTCAGAGCTATGCTACAAAATTAAGTGACACTCAGAGAAGGGTCACGCAATACCCATTGTTGTTGTTCAGTCACTAGGTCATATCTGACTTTTTGTGACCCCATGGACTGCCCCACACCAGGCTTTCCTGTCCTTTACTATGTCCCAGAGTTTACTCAAACTCATGTCCATGGAGTCAGTTAGATAGTCAGCTATCTAACCATCTCATCCTTTGCTGCCCTCTCTCTTCCTTTTGCCTTTAATCTTTCCCAGCATCAGGTTATTTTCCAATGAGTTGACTTGTTGCATCATGTAGCCAAAGTAATGGAGCTTCAACTTGATTTTCAGTCTTTCCAATGAATATCCAGGGTTGATTTCCTTTAGGATTAACTGGTTTGACCTCCTTGCTATCCAAGGAACTCTTTTAAGAGTCTTCTCCAGCACTATAGTTCAAAAGCATCAATTCTTTAGTTGGACCACTGAAGAATTGATGGTCTAACTCTCTCATCTGTACATGACTACTGGGAAAGCTATAGCTTTGTCAGCAAAGTGATGTCTCTGCTTTTTAATATGTGGTCTAGGTTTCTTATAGCCTTCCTTCCAAGGAATACCCATGCCATCCCATTTTCTCCACTCCTTACACACACACTCACACACATACTGTAGGTAACCAGACTTTTTATTTTCTGGTTTATCCTTTCTATATTTTTGGCACAAAGGAGCAGATAATGGCATATTTTCTAACATCCCATTTTTTTCCTTACATGAAGTGTATTATACTTTAAGTATCTCTTGTGCATTGCCTTTTGCACTTATCCAGTATGTCCTACAAATCACTCCATAATTTTTTAGAGATCTTTCTCATTTCTCTTTACAGCTACATAGTACTCCATTCTGTGGCTATACCATAGCTTATTCAAGTACAATAAATAAGACTTTAGGTGGTTTCTAATATTTTAAAATTATAAACAATGCAGAAATGAATAATCTTGTTTGCTTTTTTTTTTTAATTGTTGGAAGGTGTGTCTGCAGTGCAGGTTTCTTGTTCAAAGATTGCTGGGTCGAGAGATGAGGACACCTAAGGCTTTGTTCAGTGTTGCCAGGATTCCCTCCAGAAGTTTCTTCCGGTTTGCATTCCTACCTTCAATGTATAAGAATGTCTGTTCCCCCATAGCCATGCCAACAGAATGTGTTGTCCCAATTTACTTTTTCATCAGTCCTATAGGTGAGAAGTGTTGTTTTCATTTGCATTTTTCCTTTATAGTTATGAGTGATTGTGAACATGTTTTCACTTGATTATCATGTTTGTTTCCTTTTTTTTTTTTTTTTTTGGTAAATTGTCTGTTTATTCTTGCTTTTCTGCTGGATTTTTACACTATGTCCTTTAATGTTTGAGTTCTTTGTATACTAGTGATACTACTGTGGTCTATACTGCAAGTATTTTCTTCCAGTTTTTCACCTGACTTTTGACTAGTTTACAATTTTTATGTACCTCTTATGTAGCCAAATCGATAAATATTTTCTTGTATTGCCTCTGGATTTTAAGTCACAGATAGAAAATCTTTCACTTAATTTAGGTTAAAAGGAAATCCATCCATGTTTTCTTTGAGAACATTCGTGGTTTCCTAATTTTATGTTTAGATATCTACCCATTTGGAGTTTATTCTACTGTAAGGTGTGAGATTTGAGTATAACTTTCCTTTTTTGAAATAGCTGACCAGAAGTCCTTGTATTAGTAAGTTAGTTAATGTATTAGTAAGTTAATTTTGGCCTCAGTGGTTTGAGATACCACTTTATCAGGCATTAAACGTCCATATGTACTTGGGTCTGAAAGTAAAAGTGAAAGTTGCTCAGTGGCGTCCAACTCTTGGCAACCTCATGGACTGTACAGGCCATGAAATTCTCCGGGCCAGAATACTGGAGTGGGTAGGCTTTCTCTTCTCCAGGGGATTTTTCCAACCCAGGTTTCCCACATTGCCAGCAGATTCTTTACCAGCTGAGCCACAAGGAAAGCCCAAGAATTACTAGAGTGGGTAGCCTATACCCTCTCCAGCAGATCTTCCCAACCCAGAAATCCAACCAGAATCTCTTGCATTGTAGGCGGATTCTTTACTAAATGAACTATGAGGGAAGCCCTAATCTGCTTAATGTTCTTTTCCATTTGATGATTTGTCTGTTCATGCTTTGATACCACACTATTTTAATTTTGTAAGTTTTATGATATGTTTTTAACTCTTGTCAGGGCTACTTTCCGCTTGTGTCCAGATTCTTTTTATCCATGGACTGTAAACTTGAGGTATGTGAAGAGTCAAGAAAAAAAGACAAATGAATGATACTGACAGACTTTAAGTAATAGGGAATCTTGGAGACTACGGAAAATGGGAGAGTTTTCTGCATATCCAAACTAAAGGGAGCAGCTGCTCTTCACTTCCAGCCAATTGTTTCCCAGTGGGAATATAGGTCCAGTACTATAAGATTTAATTTTGCAAGATGAGAGAAAACAACAGATTTTTATGAGAAAACTCCCAATTTTAAAATGTTAGCTTATTGGCAATGAATTGCAATTTCTTTCAGTTTTATGTTAAGCACTGTGCTGTGCCAAAAAGTGGAGCCATATGTAAGCTACGTATGGCTCAAAGATTTCTAGTTTGCACACTCAACTGTGCACAAGAAGCTGTGCTGACAAGTAATATAAATAGAATTTTCTGATGAATTTCACCCTAATTGTTGACAAAATCAGTTTTTCAGAAGGTTCATACACTCATGTCAAAGATGAGGGGAGGGAACAAAAATGTCCATAGATTAGAATTCAAATGTGTAAATAGTTCCTATTCTCAATTTTCCAGAAGGAAAAGTTAGCAATTATCCTTACAAATGTTGTCTGATTGCTGTCTCAACGTGTTTACTAAGCAATGTGAAAGTAGTTAATTGCAAAGTAGCTTTGAAAGAAAATTTAGAACTATTTATTATCTAAAATGAAATGTGTATGTGTCTTAAATCATCAATACATATGACAAGAAAGACTTTTTATTTCAGATTATTTTTCAGATGTATTTGAAAAGTTTTTCATTATAAACCATGAAACTAAAAACTAAATTTAGCAATATTATATGACATAAAATAAACATGTAAAATCTCTTTACCTCATTCTCATCAAAAACAGGTTCTTGTGAATCCTTCCATGCACACACATAGGACAAACAAATTAATACAATATCATCATGAATATATTGTTTTGTACCTTGCCTTTTTCATTTCCATATCAGTTTATATGGAACTACTTTATTCACTGCATTGTTCCAAAATATTCTATTACTGAATTGTACTTGATTAATCTCTTCATCAATGGATATTTATATTGTTTTTAATTTTTGTTATTTCAAACAATGCTGAAATGTTAATCATAATAGCCAAAATTTTACAGAAACAATCTAAGTGTCCATTGACAGGTGAAAGTATAAAGAGTATACATGTATGTATGTATAATGGGATGTATATGTGTGCATATATTTATATCTAATGAAATATTTTTTAGTCTTAAAAAAGAATATCCTTCTATTCACAATGTGGATGAATCTAGAAGACATCTATACTTGGTTAAACAAGCCAGACAGAAAGAAAAAAAAAAAAACTGCATGATCAAACTTATATATATGATCTAAAAAAGTCTAATACCAGAAATAGAGAACAGAACAGTGCTTTAAGCATGGGTGGTGGGAGGTTAGAGGAAATGGGGAGATGTTGGTCAAATGGTACAAAGTTGTAGTTATGTAGGATGAATAGCCTATAGATCACATATACAGGACGATGACTGTAGTTAATAATACTGGACTGAGTCCTGGAGTTTTGCTATAAGAGTAATTTCAGGTACTCTCATTACACACACACACACGTGTGTAACTATGTGGGGAAATGATATGGTAATTAACTTGACTGTAGGAATTATTTCACATATATATATATATATATATATGTAGAGAGAGACTATAAAAGCATGCTTTATACCTTAAATGTAAAGCATTTCATTAAAGAATGTTACATTGTAGTAGTTACATCATTTGCAGTAAAAAAGAAATAGATTACTCCTATTTAATTGGATATAATTTATATCAATAAAACAATGTTTAACTAGATAAGAAACAATACTGAAATGAAGATTATTTGTATGCACATGCAAGTATATCTGTTGGGTAAATACTTAGAGAGGTAATTGCTGGGTCAAAGGATGTGTATATAATTCAAAAATTTTATACCTATTGCCCTCAAACAAAATAAACTGATTTAGAAATACAATCTGTGTGGCAAATATTAAAGTGAGCATTTTTCTGAAAATGGATTCTATAGGTTAAAGTTTATTATTTCAATATGAAATATGGCTGTATCATGGCAAATAGATGGGGAAAAAATGGATAAAGTGAGAGACTTTATTTTCTTGGGCTCCAAAATCACTGCAGACAGTGACAGCAGCCACGAAATTAAAAGATGCTTGCTTCTTGGAAGAAAAGCTATGACAAATCTGCACTGTGTATTAAAAAGCAGAGACATCACTTCTGCCAACAAACATCCATATAGTCTAAGCTATGGTTTTTCCAGTAGTCATCTATGGATGTGAGAGTTGGATCATAAAGAAAGGTGAGCACCAAAGAATTAATGCTTTCCAACTGTGATGCTGGAGAAGACTCTTGAGAGTTCCTTGGACAGAAAGGAAATCAAACCAGTCAATCCTAAAGGAAATTAACCCTGAATATTCATTGGAAGGACTGATACTGAAGCTGAAGCTCCAACACTTTGGTCACCTAATGAGAACAGCTGACTCATTGGAAAAGACCCTGATGCTGGGAAAGATTGAGGGCATGAGGGAAGGGAGTGGCAGAGGATGGGATGATTGGATGGCATCATCAACTCAATGGACATGAGTTTGAGCAAACTCTGGGAGATAGTGAAGGACAGGTAAGCCTGGAGTGCTGCAGTCCATGGGGATCACAAAAAGTCGGACACAACTGAGTGACTGAACAATAGCAACAACAGTGGCTATTTTAATTAGATTATTTTCCTATTTAAAAATCAAGTATTGCAATAATTGTGCATTTAATTTTGAGAAGGTATTTATTATCAAAATATTTATACTTATTATTGAAGAAATTAGAAAACACGCATAAAAAGAAACAGAAATTTAATAACATCCTACCAAATAACCACCAATAAGGTCTTTTCTACACATACTTAGTATACATACAAGTAAATGTACTAATAGACATGCTAAATTGACCAGAACGGTCACAATATATAAACTAACTTTGTAGACTTCACTAGAAAAGTCATTAATAAATTTATTTTAAATGACAAAATTAATTTTAATATGTAGACTCACAATGTGATATTAAACAACCAATTATTGTTCAATATTTTCTTGGTTTCTAATTCAACTTTTTATTTTTATAAACATGATGTATATTTCTGAGAGCTGGTGCTGACCTTGCATGTTCAGACAGTTCCATGAACATAGTATTTAGATTCTCAAAAAATATTTGGTCTGTGGGCAAAAGAAGTATTAATTAAAATACAATGAAAAATTTTGTTTCTCTAAGTATTTATTATTTTCTTAGGACAAAGGCCTAAAGTCATGGGAATTGAGACCTTGGATATTTCTTCTGCCATAGTAGACTCTCTCCAAGTGTGGAGACCAGAGCTTCCTTAACCTAACTATCATCAATACTGGTATGTCATCTTTATGTGTGTTTGTGTGTGTGTATGTACAGCAATACACACATATACATGCTCACACACAAGTACTACTTGTACAGTGGTAACTAATATCTCAATTTTGTTGTAATTGCTTTCCTTTTTATTTAATTTTTGAAAAGATTTTTTTTTTGTAGACCATTTTTAAAGTCTTTATTTAATTTGTTAAAATACTATACTTGTTTTATGTTTTGGTTTTTTGGCCACAAGTTATGTGGAATCTTGGGTCCCTGACCAGAGATTGAACTCAAACCCCTTGTATCAAAAAGCGAAGTTTTAAACACTAGACAATCAGGGAAGTCCCTGCTTTCCTTTTTAAAATTAGCAACAAATGTAAAAACTACAAATTATTACAAAAATTTTTAACAAATTTTATTAATCTGTTAATACAAAGTGAACAAAATTGGGTCATATGTGCTTTAGATATTTAAAAAATAAAACCCTACAGTCAAAAGTGTAAAAAATAAAACCTTACAAAAAATAAAACCTTACAGTCTTTTACTCCCCTCATCAAACTGCTCCTCCTCTTCTACCTTTCCAGGTACAAGCATTGTTATAAATTAGTATGGGTTTAATGTTTGTTTTACTATTTTTATCTTATGTATATGAATTCAAAACCATATATTGTATTATTCTATGTTTTTAATTTTTACACAAATGGCTTTTATGTTGCAAAAAGCTTTTAAAAATCTCAGTATTATTTTTCTTTCTTCCACACCATAAAATAGTTTTCAGATGCTATGCTATGGCTAACTTATTTTAAGTTCTTTGATTATTATAAAGTAATAATAGACCTATTTTCATAATTTCACTTTCTTCTTGTATAAGCTATCCATTGTCTGCAATTGTCTTTTGTCATTTGGTGTAATAGTCATGATTTACATCATCTCAAGTTTTATAATTTTATATAATGTTGTCCTTTTATACCTTTTCCATGTCTGGATGCTTGCAGAATTCTTTAAAGTCCTGTCACATTTGCCACGGTGAAACTAGTGTGGGCATCTTTGTACTGAATTGCTCAGAATGTGATAGTTATTCATGAGAAGGAAAATGATGATTTCTATTTTTCTATAAACACTCATCCTCAATTTACATCCTTTTGATTACTGCTTCTGATCTGATCTGTTTTGATTTGTAATTCTACTTTATCATAATTTTCTTTCCTTGTAACAGTTGCCTTTCAATTATGAGATGGTTCGATGGCATCGCGGACTCAATGGACATGGATTTGGGTGACCTCCGGGAGTTGGTGATGGATAGGGAGGCCTGGCATGCTGTGGTTCATGGGGGTCGCAAAGAGCCAGACATGACTGAGCGACTGAACTGAACTGAACTGAAATATCAGGCTATATGCCAGCTTCATGGAAAGCATGTCTTTCTAGGTCCTGTGAAGGATGCAAATTTCCTGAAATGTAATTGTATATGTATATGTATATAATTTTCTTACCTTTTCACATCTGGAAACATGGAACTTTGAGCTTTATCACAATATATTTTATAAAATATGTGAAGATGCAGCAGGATACCTTAGGCATTGGGTTCCGGAACATACTCAATTATCCATCCTTAAGTATTTCAAATTTCAGTCATGTTTTTACCATGTCCACCTGCATATGTCAACAGTCTTTTGGGAAACAAAAAGCATTTTAAATCTCCTGGTCTTGAGTCATTCTTTGAGGAGACTGCACAATCTGGCTGCAGTTTCTGTATTTGCAATCATTTGGACTATTGCAAGTCAATCAAGAGGCTTCTTTCACTTGGGGATTTGGTTGTCAACATGAAAAAAACAGGGAACCATGGAACTGAAAGTTATAGAAAGAGTCCTCATCCTATAGGTTTATTACTGATCTAAGTGTATGATGCGTAACAAATTCTTAATAAACTTTTCTTGCTCCATCCATCCCGAGACCTATGTTAACACAAGTACAAAATGTATGGTCAGAATCATTAGACCTCATCAGTACTAATAACCTGAGACTTAGAGAGATGAGTTACTTCCCCAAATTGACCCAGTTTGGGGTCAGGGATTGGAGACAGGGAAGGAAATAGACAGCATCCTTCACATACCTACACTCAGTATATTTTTGTTATACTCAGCTAGATTAATGTTTCTTCTAATGCCAGAATTTGACGCCTGGGGTCTGAGGACTATCACATGTCAAATACTCTGTCATCATCCACATCAATGTGCATACAGATCACATGGTGCTCTTGTAAAATTCAGATTCCGATTCAGGAGGTATGGGGTGGGGCCTGATGCTTTGCATTTATTTTTAAATTTTAATTTAATATTGGAGTATAGTTGCTTTATATATTTTTAGGGATTCCCTGGTGGCTCAAACAGTAAAGAGTCTGCCTGCAATGTGGGAGACCCAGGTTCAATCCTTGGGTCAGAAAGATCCCCTGGAGAAGGAGATGGTAACCCATGCCAGTATTCTTGCCTGGAAAATCCTATGGATTGAGGAGTCTGGCAGGCTACTGTCCATGGGGGTCACAAAGAGTCAGACATGACCGAGCGACATCACTTTTCATGGTTAATTTACAATGCTTTATGAAACTTCAGACATATAGTAAAGTGATTCAGTTATACATATACCCATTCTTTTCCAGATTCTTTTCCCATATAGGTTATTACAGAATATTAACTAGAGTTCCCTGTGCTGGACAGTAGGTCCTTGTAGATTATCTCTTTTATATATAGTAGTGTGTATATATACATTAATCCAAACTCCTAATTTTGCATTTCTAACATGCTCCCAGGAGGTGATGTCCATGCTGCTGGTTAGCAAACACAGTTTGATCATCAAGGAGTCCAGTGCCCTTTCAGGATGTGGGTAGACCAAAGAATAGTGTGCTTCTGGTCATTATCAGACAGGATGAGAACAGTACAGGGAGTGAAAAATAATGGAATAAAAAATCTGGAAGATAAATAGGGAAGGGCACTGGGGGAGAACAGAAGTGACTATAAAAGCTCAACACTGGTCTTGGATTTATATTTAGTACATTTGACAAGAAGAATTGATTTGCTATCATCCTCCACAGCCTATGTAAAAATATCTTCATGTGAAACATGTTGGATGGCATTGGTTTTAAGTCTGCATCCCACTAAGCATTTCAGTTAAAAACCTTCATGGTATTAGTGTTTTCTCACGAAAAGAACCTGCTTCTTCTTGAGGCCATCCCTTCCACACTCTTTGTCTTGCTTTCCAATATACCCAGGGATGTACACACAATGAAAAGACTACTAGGTGGGCATTCACAGACACCATGAACCTTGTTACTGAAACTCCCCAGGTGTGAGAGAAAGAATTCACTCAACTTTAGAGGCAGAGGGTCCATCAGCAAAAGCTGCAAAGAAAACTTGAAGAATCAGTACTGGCTTAAGACTGACTAATTATCTTTCCCCTTACCTAGCTTATCTTGGTTCATTGAGGAATTTATCTTTGTTTTATCTCTTTTACTTAGCTTGTTTGAATAGGAAATGAACTTCGTGGATTTCATGGGGCTGAGTGTTTAACCTGAATGGAACCACATGGACTAACTACAAATACTGCAAATCCTGAAAAGCTGACAGTGACTCAAAATAGGAGATTCTTGAGTCCTGTACTTGTAGCAAAAGACAGAAATATGATTTTTACCAAATCAGCTGGCTTAAAAATATGTAAGTTATCCACATGAATTGAACATGGCCTATAAAAGAAATCAACCCTGAATACTCATTGGAAGGACCGATTCTGAAGCTGAAGTTCTAATACTTTGACCACCTGAAGCAAACAGCCAACTCATTAGAAAATACCCTGATGCTGGGAGAGATTGAGGGCAGGAGGAGAAAGGGGGAACAGAAGATTAGATGATTGGATGGCATCACCGATTCAATGGACATGAACTTGGGCAAACTCCTGGAGATGGTGAGGGACAGGGAGGCCTGGCATGCTACAATCCATGGCGTCTCAACAAGTCAGGCATGACTTGGAGACTGAACAACAGCAACAATAAATAAAATAAGAAGTAATCAATATTGCCCCTTAAGGAAATCAGGCAGTGTGCTTAAAAGAAATTTTAATGACCTTTATTTCATTTATAATTGTCTTTCATTCCTGGGAATTGGGATTTTGAAGAGAAGTTCTTTCTGTGTTGACTTTGACATCGCATGTCCTTGGAGAGTCATGCTACTGGGCAAGAAGAGAAGGCATGTTTGTTTGTTTGTTTGTTTGGAAGGAGAAGGCAGTTTTGGCATAGAAGGGCATTTCTGACTGGAATATCAATTGTGTTTTTAGCCCATAACAACATACTTTTTTGTAAGGGGAATTTGGCTCTATCCATGCCAACAGTGTAAAGATTTAAAGCTCGAGTTTTCCTCAAAATGGCTGTCCTAATGCAAAGGGCAAGACAGTTGCTTGTGTAACTACAGATAACAAGACAGAGTACTCACATAACAAAGCAACATAGGATGCAAAGGGTACTTTCTCTCCCTTGAGGAAGAAAAGAATTGCTCTGTGGGTAGAAGACAGAGGATTCAATAACCTAATGAATTGTTCAACTTATCCTCAGAGCATAATCAACTATATGGATTGATTGTGGTCTGACAACTAGAAACCAAAATAATGCTTGTGAAAACAAGGGGTGTATGCTATTTGCACTGCAAGACACAGGCAACTGACAGGGCTCAATAGAGTTATCCAACCCAGGAGTACAAACCACCTGATTTATTTTCCTGTATTTTCAAGATGCCCCCTCCTTTTCTGCAGACAAAAGAACAAAATGAAAGATGCTACCTCCATATCAGAGAAGAAGGATGTGTACTTTCCTCTAGTGACTAAAGATGGCCAATTTGAACAATCCATTTTAATCCTCTATGAAAACTAATCAGCTCTTCTCCTTTCCTTGACCCCCAGACAAGAGAGACCTAACTTCTAAGCAGGTTAATACAAACCAAACAGACCCACCACCTCTTCTGCCCCCTACATAGAAGCTCTCTTCTTCTCAATATCCTTTCCTCTGAAATCTCATTCAATTAATACCCATTGTACAATTCATCCAGTTTCCAGTCTGATGATAGGTCTCCAAAGGCAAAACTCACATTCAAATTTCAAAATAGGGTGTTTTTTAATTTTATCAAGATAAAAGAGAAGCCAACGTCTTTCATTTGATTGTTAAAGAAACTGAGGTCCAGTACAGTCAGATGACTTGCTTAAAGTCCTAGAACTCTAATAAAAGAAATAATTGTTAATATTCACTGTCTGTTTACTATGTCTGGCACTATTCTAAGCCTTTTTGTGAGAGTTACCTCATACCTCATGACAACCACAGACTGAGGTATGTTATTAAATCCATTCTTCAGATGAAAAAATTGGAGCACAGAGAGCTTAAGTAATATGCCCAAAGTCCTCCAGCCAGTGGAGAAGGAAGGCAGAACCAAAACTCAGACAATCTCAAACCAGATCAGAGTCTCAATTCTAATTTGAAGTGTAGTGGTAGAGCTGGGACTGGAAATGAACTTCTCTTCCTCCCTGTACAGTCTGCCTTGGATCTATCATGTACCATCTCAGATCACAGAGCTCAGCTCAAATAAGAACATTTCCCCTAGGACCTGAAGAGATCTGAGATCTCATTAACCTCACTAGTACTTCTTTCAATGGCCTCATGGGTCCCCATAAGTATTATTTTATTTCTGGCTCATAAACTTTCCACCAGGACAGGACAGCACACTGGTGAGGTCATTAAATCATTATAATAACAATATTATGCTAATAGAAATTATTAGGTCTACTCCTTGTTCCCCCAAAACCACCTGGTGGCTTTACCTGGCAATTACTCTGAGATGTCATGGTGGATCTTAAAGCATAAAGAATATAGGGATTCATAACTTTCTCTGAGCAATGGAGTTTTCCATGTGGTAACAAGCTGGCAGGGCTGGACTATTGGATTTAGACATAAACAGGATACTGGAAAAGACTTGGGGGGCACACACAGCAGCACTCAGATTAGAATTCAGGTGGAAGAAGAGAAAGCATAGGTATTTCCAAACCCAACCTTTCTACAGAGAGAGCTTGTTGCCAATATTTTGATTCCATTATGAATTTCTTTTTTTTAAATGGCTTGCTTTTTAGTACCAAATAATAAAGCACAGGTATTAGAGCCAATTTAAGTAATTTAGAATAATTAGAGTCTTAAGTAGGCAGCACATGTTCTGAGGAGAACGATCTCTCCCAAACAACAGTGATGTCAGAGGGTTTTGGTTTGGGTCTGTTTTCTCTCTCTCCTCCCTGTGGCTCAAACGCGTGGTGTAGTTTCCCTTCTTGGAGCCCAGTTACCCAGTAACTCCTGAGACGGCTGCAGAAACATTGGCTGCCATGCACATTCGGCCTTGAAAGCACAACAATCTGGGATTTTAATTCAAACAAATGTGAAAATGGATTATAAATAGGATCCAGCTGCATTTCTAATAGTGAAGAGAAAAAAAAGAGCTGAGACCAAAAAGTAAGAAAAAGGAAAATGAAAGCATCTTACTACTCTTTTCCTTGTGACCTACCCCATGCTACAATCATCATCCTACTGAAAGAGGCCTCACAAAGGTCTAAAATGTTTTAATTATACTTAATTAAGTTGTCATTTGTTACTTGGCTTCCTGAAAGTTCTGCCTAACTAAATCAGGCTCCATTTTCAGTTCTACCTGGAGTCCAGCATTTGGTAAAGGAAAAAAAAAAAAAAATGGTTTGCAGAGGCTGTCTTCCTGGAGATTTCCATCTTGCTGCCAGCGCTGCAGTTTATATATTCTTAGTACAGATGTTGGCCAACACAACCCAACGCTTCTGCACGGGTGTTGACAAAGACGACCCCTCCCCGACCCCCAATAATCCTTTACTCTTTCCCTGCAGTGATTTTCAAAGAAGTCAATGGTTGAATGTGGAAAAATTATGAGCAATTCATTTCAAATCATTAGCACGCCACAGAGTGAGTGGAATGATGTTACACACAGGCTGAAATCATGAGGAAATACAACCTTTTCAACTCAAAATTCATATGAATAGATTGTTACTGTCACCACTTCTTGAATGGTAACTTCTACCAGATGATGTAATTAAGCCTGGAATATCCCCTATTAGGCTCCTGTGTATGACCTGTGCAAGTTATGCTTTACACAACCATAGAGGGCGCCATCCATATCTGAGTCATCACTGGTTTGTATTTTTATTTTGTTGATTTTCATGCTTGTGTGTGTGTTAGTCACTAAGTCACACCCGACTCTTTGCAATCCCGTGAACTGTAGCCCACCAGGCTCTTCTCCTCCTGGAGAATGGGATTCTCCAGGCAAGAATACTGGAGTGGGTTGCCATGCCCCTTCCTGACCCAGTAATTGAACCCAGGTCTCCTGCATTGCAGGCGAATTCTTTACTGTCTGAACCACCAGGGAAGAGGGCAGTAAAGTGTCTTGAGGAAAGGGCCCCGATTTAACTCATGCATTTGGCCTAGGACAGTGCTGACAAATTAATTTCTCACTGGCCTGAATTTTAAACAAAGAGCAAAACATAATATACTTTAAGATTTTTTTCACTCTTAAGAATTGTCTATTTCTTGTCAAATGAAAACACTATGTATTAATAAATTCCACTATATAATCATAGGAAACATCAAGGATTTTCATACTGACATGTAACTCCTACATTTATTTAAAAAGCAAAATAAAACCTTCACCTCAAAATTAAACAATTTTGAAGGAATCCATTACCTGTGCATTATGCTCAACAGAATAAGACCTCCCCCACTTTTGTTTCTTTGACTTCCCACTTAGAAACTTCACCTCCTCCCCTATCTGCTCCCAAGAATCAACAATACAGGTCAGATACTGAATTTGCCTACAATGGCAAATGCTTCCCAAACATTTCAGCAAACAATCCCTAAGGTTGTCTACTCCCTTCCATGGATTGTTTGCTTCACCTGCAAATATTTCCAAAGAGAAATGTTTATCCCATTCATTGTGGAGATGGAATAATTTGTTTGAGAGGAAGCTTAGCTAGATAGCAGACAATTTTGCAAACATGCCGACAGATCAACTGTGACTCAAAAACCTCCTGTCCTTCTTGCCTATCTCTTTGAGACCATCCTCGGAGTTTTAGCACATATTCTTATGGGGTCTCTAAGATGCATTTATATATCTTTTGAACACGTAGGATTGTCCAGGGCTTCTCCAAAAATAAGTGGGTGGTCTACAAAACTGTAATATCTAAGGATCAATTTAAAAAGCACAACCCCAGTCCATGTATGTGGCATTCAGAACCCACAGTTTCCAAGGTCCCCAAGTCATTTCTATCCAGTGGTACCCACACTTCATTGTCAGTAGGAAATAAATCAGGAGAAACAAGAATGAAGACAAAGACCAAAAAAGGTAGGCGAAAGGACTAAGGGCATCAGTAGATAAGTTTCATACATGTTAAATACACAGCTGGCATTTTATTTTTTTAACTTTTTATTGTATATTGAAGTATAGCTGATTAACAATGCTGTGTTAGTTTCAGGTGTAAAATAAAGTGATTCAGTTTATATATATATATATATATATATATATATATACACACACACACACACATGTGTCTAATCTTTTTCAAAATTTTTTCCCAATAAGGTTATTACAAAATATTAAGCAGAGTTCCCTGTGCTATATACTAGGTCTTTGTTGGTTATTCATTTTATAAATATAGCAGTGTACATGTCAAAAGAAGGAAAGTAAAAAGTCAGTATTGCCATAACAGACAAATCAAAGCTCATTTATTCTTACCAAATGTATATGTAAATTTAATCTTATTAAAATTTCTTCTAATGAAGATTATAAATAAATATGATGAAGAGAAAGAAGAGGAGGAAGAAGAGGAAGAATGAGATAGACAGGAAGGAATGAAGAAAAGGGAAAAAGGAAAGAGGGAGGGAAAGAAGCTAAATTTGGATAGAAGTTCTGGAGGACCCCATACATCAAAGCTATAAAAAGAAGCATTCGTTTCATTCCCAGTAACTTATGCAATAGAGATAGGAATATGCAGAAAACAGATATGTAGTTTATGTATAATAATGTTTTCTGCAGCAATGTTAAAATAGTGGCTATATATAGTTGGATGTCCAGTGTAACTGAACTATGCTGTAAACCACTGCTGACTCTTCCTCCCTCATCCTAGCCATCCTGCCCACAAACTTCATCCACTTCACAGGCTACTTTAGAATCCACACAATTTCAAGTACATCTTCCTCAAATCCTCTGCCCCATTAACTTCAAATAGCTATTCCTTCTCATCCATCAAACTCAGATTTATGTCACTGCCATGAAATATACAACCCAGTATTCAGTGCATTCACTTCACAATAATTTTGCCCATTGCAATTGCATATTTATGTTTTTGTTTGAGTGTTTATTACATAATTCCAACATGATGGCCAGGACTGTATCTACTAAAAAATACCTTGTATACATATGATCACCTGCCCCATAGAAAGAGCCCAAAAATATTTCTGGAAATAAGAAATCTACAAGAGTACTAAACATGATACTGTCATTTCAGGACCTCCATAAACTTGAATAGCCACTACACATAATATTGTAGGACATATTGAAGATCAGAGAAATAGTAAATGAGGAAATCACAGTACAAACAGCTATCTATAGTATTGTCCAAATTCATTTAAAAAGATTTCTTAATGTACATTCCTGAATTTTTCATGTCTTCTAAACATGTACCATTTTTAGAATCAAGGGGGAAAAGTTTCAAAGTATCTCTTATTTAATTCTATAATCTATTATCCATTCTATAATCCATAATCCACTGTTCAAAGTCACGTTAAAAAGATAGCATAATATGGTGGCCATATTTGGAAATCTAGTCAACCACAATCTCTTCAAACTTCATGGGTAATTCCCACAACTATCCTAAATTCCCATATTATAAGAAAACATAGTAGACTAGGTGAGCTTATTTTGTGTCATATATTTATAGACATTGCTTTTATGCATTAGACAGCATTCAGTCCAGTTCAGTTCAGTCACTCAGTCGTGTCCGACTCTTTGTGACCCCATGAATCGCAGCACGCCAGGCCTCCCTGTCCATCACCAATTCCCAGAGTTCACTCAAACTCATATCCATTGAGTCAGTAATGCCATCCAGCCATCTCATCCTCTGTCATCCCTTCTCCTCCTGCCCCGAATCCCTCCCAGCATCAGAGTCTTTTCCAATGAGTCAACTCTTTGCATGAGGTGGCTAAAGTATTGGAGTTTCAGCTTTAGCATCATTCCTTCCAAAGAACACCCATGACTGATCTCCTTCAGAATGGACTGGTTGGATCTCCTTGCAGTCCAAGGAACTCTCAAGAGTCTTCTCCAACACCACAGTTCAAAAGCATTAATTCTTTGGCGATCAGCTTTCTTCACAATGCAGCTCTCACATCCATACATGACCACCGAAAAAACCATAGCCTTGACTACACAGACCTTTGTTGACAAAGTAATGTCTCTGCTTTTGAATATGCTGTCTAGGTTGGTCATAAGTTTCCTTCCAAGGAGTAAGCATCTTTTAATTTCATGGTTGCAATCACCATCTGTAGTGATTTTGGAGCCCAGAAAAATAAAGCCTGACACTGTTTCTATTGTTTCCCCATCTATTTCCCATGAAGTGATGGGGCCGGATGTCATGATCTTAGTTTTCTGAATGTTGAGCTTTAAACCAACTTTTTGACTCTCCTCTTTCACTTTCATCAAGAGGCTTTGAGTTCCTCTTCACTTTCTGCCATAACGGTGGTGTCATCTGCATATCTGAGGTTATTGACATTTCTCCGGCAATCTTGATTCCAGCTTGTGCTTCTTCCAGCCCAGTGTTTCTCATGATGTACTTTGCATAGAAGTTAAATATGCAGGGTGACAATATACAGCCTTGATGTACTCCTTTTCCTATTTGGAACCAGTCTGTTGTTCCATGTCCAGTTCTAACTGTTGCTTCCTGACCTGCATATAGGTTTCTCAAGAGGCAGGTCAGGTGGTCTGGTATTCCCATCTCTTTCAGAATTTTCCACAGTTTATTGTGATCCACATAGTCAAAGGCTTTGGCATAGTCAATAAAGCAGAATAGATGTTTTTCTGGAACTCTCTTCCTTTTTCAATGATCCAGCGGATGTTGGCAATTTGATCTCTGGTTCCTCTGCCTTTTCTAAAACCAGCTTGAACATCTGGAAGTTCATGGTTCACGTATTGCTGAAGCCTGGCTTGGAGAATTTTGAGCATACTTTAGTAGTGTGTGAGATGAGTGCAACTGTGTGGTGGTTTGAGCATTCTTTGGCATTGCCTTTCTCTGGGATTGGAATGAAAACTGACCTTTTCCAGTCCTGTGGCCACTGCTGAATTTTTCAAATTTGCTGGCATATTGAGTGCAGCACTTTTACAGCATCATCTTCCAGCATTAGTAGCACTAAATTACCTGTCTGGAGTCTTATATTTTCATTCAGGGACTATCACTGCCTAATCTTGCATCTTTTACCATCAGTTTTATAATTTGTCTACTGAATATCAGATTGCCCTTTCAATATCACAGGGTAGTTTTGAGAATAGAAAAAATGGGGAAAGCATAGCATAATGAGTTCTTTAAAGTGCTAAAATGTTATAGGTGTTACATTTTTTTAAATTAGGAATTTTGATGTTGCTACATTTATTGTCTAGAATAGATTAGAAATCTAAAAAAAGGGATAAGAATTCAGAAAATCAAACAAATAATGGTAGTTTTAGCCTTCCCACATATTTTGAACAGGGAATCATTTGTTTATACAACATCTTACATGATTCCTATTCTGTAGAAATTCATTTGGATAATACCAAAGTAAAATAATATATTACAACCTTTTACTTAAAATGCTGTGATAAGTTGTTTCCATTGCTCAGCCCCTTCTTTATGAGAAGTGAGCAAAGTATGTGAACATAGGCATGATATATGTCCTTCTGAATTTTAATTTTTTAATCTACTAAATGGGAAGAAGTAAAACTTTGAATATATGACAGAAAGGTGAACATCAATATATTCAATGTACCCAGAATAATATCTAAAGCAAAACAGGTCCTCTATTGGTGATAATCATTTATACAGAAAGAAAATAAGATTTTTGTCTCTGACCTCAAGAAGCATATAGCCAATAAATAAATGTTATATAAATATAAGATATTAATCAATTTTATCTTCTAGCCTAAAAAAGTGGTAATAAAGGTTTTTTGTCTATCTTGGGCTCTTAGTGGATATCAAGACTCAAGTATTAAGGTGATACTAAAACCACAAATCTAGGACATGTGCAAGTGTGAGATTTCAATTTATATTCCAGGCAAGTTGGAAAAATCCCAATCCAGGGTATTGGCTCAGGCTAGGAAGCTGCTGGGCCCCTAGGTAACACAGGACACATCTACAATCCATGGTACCTCTGAAAGATGAGCTCACTATTAAAAATTACATGTCATAATAGGAAATTAATTACTGGGAGAGTCATCAGAATCAACAAACACCCTAAAACTGAGAAATTATAAAATAATATAAAAGTCTACAAAATTAAATATGTCTAAAATGTTTAAAGAGCCAGAAGTAGAAGTAGCAAACAAGTATATTGAAAAAAAAAAAAAAGATTCTATGAATAAAGAACATATACTTTAAGAAGCACTAAATGGAAACTCTAGAAATAAAAAAGGAAATGAACTTAGATAAAAAGCAGATTGTAAGATGCAAATTGATAAACATACAACAAAGCAAAAACAATAATTTTGTAACTTAAATGCACTTGAACTCAAGGAGAAACTAAACAACTATTAGAAACTAAAAATGGTCCTGCCACACACCCTAGCAATTGCAATCTTATGTTTATCCCACAGAAATGAAAAATTACATTCTTGCAAAATTTTAT
Source organism: Bos javanicus (assembly GCF_032452875.1). Lineage (NCBI taxonomy): Eukaryota > Metazoa > Chordata > Mammalia > Artiodactyla > Bovidae > Bos > Bos javanicus. The sequence goes on along the minus strand of NC_083880.1, from coordinate 49,406,908 downwards.
ATGTGAAAGTTTATAGAAATTTCATTTATAAGAGCTAACAACCTAGACATCTCTTATGGGTGACTAGTGATGCAAAGTGTGATATACCCATATTGTGGAATACTACTCAGCAATAAAAAAGAAATACATAATACTGATGCAACCAACAACTTGGATCTGTATCAGAAAACTATACTGAATGAAAACAGCCAATCACATACAGGTTCGTTACTGTAGGATTCCATTTATATAACATTATTGAAATGAAAAATATATAGAAGTAAAGAACAGATTACTGATTGTCAGGGATTTGGAATGAGGGTATGAGAGATGATTGTAAAAGGGAAGCACAATGAAGAAGGACCTGAGTATCTTGATTCTGGTGGTGGTTACAAGAAACTACACATGTGTTAAAACTGCATAGAACCACACACACACACACACACACACAAACACACACATCCTACAAATGTATGTACAACTGGTAAAATATCAATTTCCTGGTTTAGATAGTATTTACTACAGTTCTAAAAGATGTTAACATTGGGAGAAGCTGAGTAAAGGGTGCATGAGACTTCTGTACATTTCCTTACAGCTTCCTATGAATAATACTGATTTCAAAATGAAAATTAGAAATTAAAAAAAAAAAGGAAAGTGTTTCCTTCTCTTCTTAAGATGTTGTAAAGTTGGCTGTGGCAGTGGGCTAGCTGGCATCAGATACCAAAAGTATCCTTTTGCTCTCTCTTCTTTTCCTCTCTCTACTCTCCTTTATTGGTAACAGACCAATAGGATCATTCATCAGGACCCCCTTAATTTAGTTCCTTTTGAAGGTTTTTTAAATTCATTTGTGTATTCTAAAGGAAAAAAATCTATAAAATTCTGTCTTTGAATAATATTTGAAAAAAAATTTAAATTCCAAATTGAAGTGTTGGGGAGGGGGCTTGGGATGGGAAAAAGCAAAGAAAGAGCTGAAGAGAAAAGTTTGTAATGAACAACTGAGTTGGGGAAAGTTCTGTTAAAGAACTTAATCAAGGAGGCTCTCCATCTTTGATTTCTCTCTGTCATTTTCAAGCCCTGTCCTTTTCCTTTTCTTTCCCTATATGTCCTTCAATTTTCACTTATTTAATTCAAGTATCATTTATCTTCAGGGGCATTCCCTTGCGGGACAGGCTTGCTCCTAACTTTCCTCCTATCACTGACCACCCAGAGGTTCCAGTCATTTCTTCCCGATCATCCTTGATAATTACTAAATTGATAACTTCCATTTAGCACCAGAATTGCTCTGGCCCCACAGTGCCTGAACAAGGCTCTTAAGCCTGTTCTAACTCCATCTTCTTAATGTTCCCCTCTCATTAAACTGAGAATGTGAGCATCTGTTTAAAAGAAAAAAAAAAAACCCACAAAACTCAGAACCCTGCACAAACCCACCTCTTGCAGAAACTGAAAAGCAGAGATTAAAAGACCTCCAACATGAAATGCCAGGAGACACCAGGGTTCTCATTTGCATCTCTAGTCCACTTTTGACTTAGGATCCAAGAATACTGACTGGTGCCTCTAAAGAAAAAAGTTAACCTGAAAGCTCAATTATCTTTTTTCTCCACTATTGTATTCCAAGTTTGTAATAAATCATCCTTTTTTCTATCCCAGTCTAATTTTTTCACCTCAAGCACCAGTTTCTTCAGATCCTGGGTCCTTCCACATTAAGCTCCTGGCACTGATGTTTTGCGTTCTTGCATTCAGCACATGGACAGAGTATGAGTATTTCCTCACAAACACATTTTATTCACCCAACTTCTTTCCCCATAGTTGATTGTTGACCCTTGTCCTATTCAGACACATTTAGACAGCAGGAAACAGATATGCCTTAAGCTCTCCCAAGACAAGGAGGCATTTAGAACTTCACAGAACTCAAATATTAGGAGGTTGTCAGGCTGGCTGAATGGAGGGTTCTCTCCTTTTTATTATATTGTCTCTCATCTCTACCTCTGTTCATTTCTCTATTCTCAGCTATGCAAGCTAATCTGAGAGATTTTTTTTAGATTTTATTTCCCCCAGAAATTCATCTTGAACATATGTGACTTGGGGTTATTATAATCCAACCCTGACTTCAATCTAACTGAATTTATTGCTTCTGTCTGAATTTAGCTTTCCTCAGAGATGGGCTTTCCTGATAGCTCAGTTGATAGGGAATCCACCTGCAATGCAGAAGACCCAATTCGATTCCTGGGTTGGGAAGATTCCCTGGAGAAGGGATAGGCTACCCACTCCAGTATTCTTGGGCTTCCCTGGTGGCTCAGCTGGTAAAGAATCCTGCAATACGGCATACCTGGGTTCGATCCCTGGGTTAGGAAGATTCCCTGGAGAAGGGAAAGGCTACCCACTCTAGTATTCTGGCCTGGAGAATTCCATGGACTGTATAGTCCATGGGGTTGCAAAGAATCAGACACGACTGAGTGACTTTCACTAGAGGTGGACTCTGAAACAGTATTTTGTTTGAGAGGTGATCCCTCAAATTATTAATGAGCATATAGAAAGGTGAGACAGGAAAGAGAAGACAACCAGTGGCTTGTGTATCAATCCAGTCATCACCGCAGGTGAGTAGAACTTAATCTTACCGGGAATCAGTGTGAAATATGCATCTCAGAGTTGCTCTGACCAAAGGACAAAAGTGCTGAGGTGGTATTCATCAAATCCTGTAAGTCACTGGACAACAGCACTTCCTCAGGGCATCAATTGTCTGATGTTTTCTGGCCTGCTGTGACATGGACAAAGCTGCCTTTGGTTACCAAAAAAACCTTCAAATGTTGGGACAGCTAGTCAAAGTGTTCTGCCATGGTAGGGTACCAGAACTTTGGATAGCACATGAGAGCATCTAATGTTCATTAATTTTACTTTCTGTGTATCTTAGTTCAATTTTGACCAAAATATGATTGGCTTAGCCTGGATCATAGGTCCATTTCAGTTCAGTGACTGTTAGCCACTGAAGCAAGGCCATCTGATAGGAACGTGTTTGCACAGGCTTATCCCTTCAGCAGTGGCTCTGGGGCACCACCAAAGGAGGTGAAAAACACTGGGTGCCCAAGAATACAATACCCTCTGCTGCCACAACCAGCTCATGTTTTACTCCCACTTTATCTCCTTAACTGTCAAATTACCACAATGAACATCCATCCCTGCCTTCACAATTCAGTCGCTCAGTCGTGTCTGACTCTTTGTGACCCCATGAACCACAGCACGCCAGGCCTCCCTGTCCATCACCAATGGCCAGGAGTCTACCCAAACCCATGTCCATTGAGTCCGTGATGCCATCCAACCATCTCATCCTCTGTCATCCCCTTCTTCTCTTGCCCTCAATCCCTCCCAGCATCAGGGTCTTTTCCAATGAGTCAACTCTTCGCATAAGGTGGCCAAAGTACTGGAGTTTCAGCTTTAGCATCATTTCTTCCAAAGAAATCCCAGGGCTGATCTCCTTCAGAATGGACTGGTTGGATCTCCTTGCAGTCCAAGGGACTCTCAAGAGTCTTCTCCAACACCACAGTTCAAAAGCATCAATTCTTTGGCACTCAGCTTTCTTTAGAGTCCAACTCTCACATCCATACATAACTACTGGAAAAACCATAGCCTTGACTAGACAGACCTTTGTTGACAAAGTAATGTCTCTGCTTTTGAATATGCTGTTTAGGTTGGTCATAACTTTCCTTCCGAGAAGTAAGAGTCTTTTAATTTCATGGCTGCAATCACCATCTGCAGTGATTTTGGAGCCCCCCAAAATAAAGTCAACCACTATTTCCACTGTTTCCCCATCTATTTTCCATGAAGTGACGGGACCGGATGCCATGATCTTAGTTTTCTGAATGTTGAGCTTTAAGCCAACATTTTCAGTCTCCTCTTTCACTTTCATCAAGAGGTTCCTTAGTTCCTCTTCACTTTCTTCCATAAGGGTGGTGTCATCTGCATATCTGAGGTTACTGACATTTCTCCGGGCAATCTTGATTCCAGCTTGTGCTTCCTCCAGCCCAGCGTTTCTCATGATGTACTCTGCATATAAGTTAAATAAGCAGGGTGACAATATACAGCCTTAATGTACTTCTTTTCCTATTTGGAACCAGTCTGTTGTTCCATATCCAGTTCTAACTGTTGCTTCCTGACCTGCAATTTCTCAAGAGGCAGATCAGGTGGTCTGGTATTCCCATCTCCTTCAGTATTTTCCACAGTTTACTGTGATCCACATAGTCAAAGGCTTTGGCATATTCAATAAAAAAGAAATAGACGTTTTTCTGGAACTCTCTTGCTTTTTCAATGATCCAGCGGATGTTGGCAATTTGATCTCTGGTTCCTCTGCCTTTTCTAAAACCAGCTTGAACGTCTGGAAGTTCACGGTTCACGTATTGCTGAAGCCTGGCTTGGAGAATCCACAAACAAGACAATATTATTATGAAATGATCTGCCAACACTCTGAACAATCTGTGTAATTACCCATGTGCATGGCTATACACTCTCTTGGGAAGTTCTCATTGCCTAAGTTTCCTTGGGCAGGATTCCTCTTCTCTACCATTTGCTCCAAAGATCATCTCTAAGAGAAATATCTTCACATAAAGAATTCTATAAAAGAAAATAATAAGTTTGACCACTGTCTTTGAGCCAAGCCCTAAGTCCATTCCTGTCCAATTTTCACATGAGCTTTCCCCATTCCCTTGGATATTTCAAAGTACCTGAGGTTAATTTCAGTCTTTTCACAGTGGTTTATGTGTTTGATGGGGAAAAAAAAATTGAAAATCTCACTAGTGCAGAAGGAGGATCAGATAAGCAGAGGAGAGTTTCCACAGTTTATTTCTGTTATTGATAAAAACACAAGAAAGTCTGACATCAACAGAAACTGACAGCAGTACCATGTTACACAGCTTCTTGTTGACAAATGAGAATGATGAGAAGAGGGACAGACCTGCCAAAGATGCCAAATTATATTGGAAGAAAGAAATTCCCTTGGGTGTGCTTACATGTATGAAAATCAGTACATTCTTCTTGACCCTGGGTTTCCATAAGGTTTCCTGTTATGACAATCATCTCAGTAATACTGAGCTTTCCCTAGATATTGATGTGAATTATTTAATGTAATTGATTCCATAGGGTTTTAATCATCTATAGGTTACTGTATGAATTTTGAAATTTTTATTAATCACAATTTTATCCAATTGAACTTCTCACCTCTCTTATTTATATGTTCTTCATAAATCTTTTTTCAAGGGTTATATTGGAGATAAACAATGCCAATAAAGTAAAACAAAATAAGATTTAGGTTTCAATTCTCTGAAAAAATGTCAATTCTCAGATCTAAAAGAAAAGTCATTTAAGAACCTGGCTTCATCATAGCTTTTCTATTGTACTTCCTAGAATAGTAAACTTTAATAAAGTTTACTTTCAAAACAAGCCATAAAACACTGGTATTCACTCTGCTATTGGAATTTTACGTTGCTACCTAGAGAAATTTTACACCTAAATTCTTCGCTAATAAATAATAGATTTTAGATTACATCTCTTTTTATTACATAGTTGCAATGTTTTGAAATCAAGGATTTAAAAAATTGAGACTGAGAAAGACTATATAAATATCTATTCCTTACACTTTGTTGTTGTTATTGTTCAGTTGCTCAGTCATGTCTGACTATTAGGAGTCATGCCTGACCTCATGGACTGCAGTACTCCAGGCTTTCCTGACCTTCACCAACTCCTGGAGCTTGTTTAAACTCATGTCCATGGAGATGGTAATGCCATTCAACCACCTCATCTTATATTGTCCCCTTCTCCTCCTGCCTTCAATCTTTGCCAGCATCTTTTCCAATGAGTTGGCTCTTCACATCAGATGGAAAAATTGTTGAGCTTCAGATTCAGCAATGTGCCTTCTAATGAATATTCAGGGCTGATTTTTTTTAGGATTGACTGGTTTGATCTCCTTGCTGTCCAAAGGACTCTGAAGAGTCTTCTCCAGCACCAAGGTTCAAAGGCATCAATTCTTCAGTGATCAGCCTTCTTTATGGTCCAGATATCACATCCATTCATGACTACTGGAAAAACCATAGCTTTGACTATACAAACATTTATTGGAAAAGTAATGCCTCTGATTTTTAATATGCTGTCTAGGAGTAAATATATTTTAATTTCATGGCTGCAGTCAACATCCCCAGTAATTTTGGAGCCCAAGAAAATAAAGATTGTCACTGTTTCCATTGCTTCCTCATCTTTTTGCAATGAAGTGATAGGACCAGATGCCATGATCTTAGTTTTTTGAATGTTGAGTTTTAAGCCAGCTTTTTCACTTTCCTCTTTCACTGTCATCAAGAAGCTTGTTAGTTCCTCTTCACTTTCTGCCTAAAGGGTGATGTCATCTGCATATCTGAGGTTTTTGATATTTCTCCCAGCAATCTTGATTCCAGCTTGTACTTCATTCATCCCAGTATTTCTCATGATGTACTCTCATATAAGTTAAATAAGCAGGGTGACAACATACAGCCTTGACATAACCCTTTGCCATTTTTGAACCAGGCCATTGTTCTGTGTCCAGTTCTAACTGTTGGTTCTTGACTTGCATGCACATTTCTCAGGAGGTAAGTAAGGTGGTATGGTATTCCCATCTCTTTAGGAATTTTCTACAGTTTATAAGAAAGCCTTTCTCAGTGATCAATGCAAAGAAATAGAAGAAAACAATAGAATGGGAAAGACTAGAGATCTCTTCAAGAAAATTAGAGATATCAAGGGAACATTTCATGCAAAGATGGGCACAATAAAGGACAGACATGGTAGGGACCTAACAGAAGCAGAAGATATTAAGAAGAGGTGGCAAGAATACACAGAAGAACTGTACAAAAAAGATCTTCACAACCCAGATAACCATGATGGTATGATCACTCACCTAGAGCCAGACATCCTGGAATGTGAAGTTAGATGGGCCTTAGGAAGCATCACTATGAACAAAGCTAATGGACATGATGGAATTCCAGTTGAACTACTTCAAATCCTAAAAGATGATGCTATAAAAGTGCTGCACTCAATATGCTAGCAAATTTGGAAAACTCAGCAATGGTCACAGGACTGAAAAAGGTCAGTTTTCATTCCAATCTCAAAGAAAGGCAATGCCAAAGAATGCTCAAACTATTGCACAATTTCACTTATCTCATATGCTAGTAAGGTAATGTACAAAATTCTCCAAGCCAGGCTTCAACAATACATGAATGGTGAACTTCCAGACGTTTAAGCTGGATTTAGAAAAGGCAGAGGAACCAGAGATCAAATTGCCAACACCCATTGGATCTTCAAAAAAGTAAGAGAGTTCCAGAAAAACATCTACTTCTGTTTTATTGACTATGGCAAAGCCTTTGACTGTGTGGATCACAACAAACTATGGAAAATTCTGAAAGTGATGGGAATACCAGATCACCTGACCTTCCTCTTGAGAAATCTGTATGCAGGTCAGGAAGCAACAGTTAGAACTGGACATAGAACAACAGACCGGTTCCAAATCAGGAAAGGCGTATGTCAAAGCTGTATATTGTCACCCTGATTATTTAACTTATATGCAGAGTACATCATGAGAAACACTTGGTTGGATGAAGCACAAGCTGGAATCAAGATTGCCGGAGAAATGTCAATAACCTCAGATATGCAGATGACACCACCCTCACGGCAGAAAGCAAAGAACTAAAGAGCCTCTTGGTGAAAGTGAAAGAGGAAAGTAAAACAGTGGGCTTAAAGCTCACATTCAGAAAACTAAGATCATGGCATCTGGTCCCATCACTTCATGGAAAATAGATGGGGAAACAGTGGAAACAGTGACAGACTTTATTTTTGGAGAGGCTCCAAAATCGCTGCAGATGGTGATTGCAGCCATGAAATTAAAAGATGCTTACTCCTTGGTAGAAGTTATGAACAACTTAGACAGCATATTAAAAAGCAGAGACATTACCTTGCCAACAAAGGTCCGTCCAGTCAAGGCTATGGTTTTTCCAGTGGTCATGTATGGATGTGAGAGTTGGACCATAAAGAAAGCTGAGTTCCAAAGAATTGATGCTTTTGAATTGTGGTGTTGGAGAAGACTCTTGAGAGTCCCTTGGACTGCAAGGAGATCCAACCAGTCCATCCTAAAGGAAATCAGTCCTGAATATTCATTGGAAGGACTGATGCTGATGCTGAAACTCCAATACTTTGGCCACCTGATGCGAGAAGCTGACTCATTTAAAAAGACTCTGATTCTGGGAAAGATTGAGGGCAGGAGGAGAGGGGACAACAGAGGATGAGATGGTTGGATGCCATCACCGACTCAAGGACATGATTTTGAGTAAACTCTGGGAGTTTGTTATTGATAGGGAGGCCTGGCGTGCTGCAGTCAATGGGGTCACAAAGATTCTGACATGACTGAGCGACTGAACTGATCACAGTCAAAGGCTTTAGCATAGTCAATGAAGCAGAGGTATATGTTTCCCTGTAACTCTCTTACTTTGTTTTTGATCCTATGGATGTTGACAATTTGATCTCTGGTTCCTCTGCCTTTTCTAAATCCAGCTTGTACATCTGGGAGTTCTTGGATCATGTACTATTGAAACCTAGCTTGGAATATTTTGAGCATTACTCTGGTAGCATGTGAAATGACTGCCATTGTGTGGTAGTTTGAACGTTCTTTGGCATTGCTCTTCTTTGGGATTGTTATGAAAACTGACCTTTTCCAGTTCTGTGGCCACTGCTGAGTTTTCTAAATTTGCTGGCATACTGAGGGCAGCACTTTCACAGCATCATGTTTTAGAATTTGAAATAGCTCAGCTGGAATTCCATTACCTCCATTAGCTTTGTTTGTAGAATTAGTGATGCTTCCTAATGACCACTTGACTTTGACTCCAAGATGTCTAGCTACAGGTGAGTGATTACACCATCGTGTTTATCTGGGTCAACTGAGTTTTGTTTTTTTTTTTTTTTAATATATAGTCTTTCTATATATTTATAGAATATAAATATATGGAAGTCCTTCTATAACACCTCTTCTTAATATCTTCTATTTCTCTTAGGTCCATACCATTTCTGTCCTTTATTGGGCCCATCTTTGCATGAAACGTTCCCTTGGTATCTCTAATTTTCTTGAAGAGATCTCTAGTCTTTCCCATTCTATTGTTTTCCTCTGTTTCTTTGCATTGTTCACTTAGGAAGGCTTTCTTATCTCTCCTTGATATTCTTTGGAAGTCTGCATTCAGATGGGTATATCTTTCCTTTTCTCTCTCACCTTTCATTTCCTTCTTTTCTCAGCTATTTGTAAGGCCTTCTCAGACAACCATTTTACCTTTTTGTGTTTCCTTAGATTTTCTTTCTTAATTTGAGGAGAAGGTTCATTGATTCAAGCTTTCTTATGCATGCCTTTCTGTTTCAGTGCCCCATGTGGCACAGATACACTTTGTGTTCATTTCTTTTTATGGGACTGCTTTGCACCAAGGGCTTGTCTAATTACTGAGAATACAGAACAAGACACGTGAGGCACTTGCTCTCATGAAGTTTATATTTTTCGTGGAAAGACATTAATAATAAATAAATGCACAAGCAGCATAATTTCAGAGAGGTGCAATCAAAAAAAGTAAATATAGATAAAAAGTAATTTGTAGTCAAGGAGGAGGGGCAACTCTAAGAATGGTTGTTAGAAAGGATCTCTATCAGTTAGAATAGCAGTCCCTAAAATGTCAATGGCTAAAATCCATAAACATTTAGGATTTCCCACTTAGAGTTTCCCGTGGGTCTGAGAGAGTCTCCAGTTTCCTGACCATAGAACAAAACATTTTCACAGTTTCACACTGGAAAGTAACTGATTCTGCCTGGAAGTAACATGTATTACTTTCATTTCCACCATATTCACCAAAGGACGTCATTTAGGATTCTCTAACTTTTAGGAGGCTTCAAGTTATGATTAATCTGTTGTAATCAGAGAAGGAAAACTGGAAAGGTTGACAAGGAGCTGCTGCATCTATTCTGAAACCAGAGCATGAGGAGGAGTCATTACTGAAGACTCTGAGGGAAAGGCATTTTAGACAGAGGGAACAGCAAAGGTAAAAGCCACCAGTGAGCAGGAGCATAGAGTGTTGAAGAGTGGAGACGAGAGGAGGACAAGCCTGCAAGAGACCAGGAGCAGAGTCTGAGAAAGGCATGGGACGCAAGTACCTGGTAGCCCTATGAAAGGGTTTAACTTGTATTTGAGGTACATTGTTATTGTTAAATCACTCAGTCATATCCGACTCTTTGAGCCCCATGGACTGCAGCAAGCCAAGCTTCCCTGTCCTTCACCATCTCCTGGAGCTTGATTAAACTCATGTCCATTGAGTCAGTGATATTCCTAAGGCAGGGCCATATTTGAGACTCTCATAATTCCTACATTTTCAAAGTTTTGCCACATTTATTCCTTTTAAGGGCACTGCAACTATAATAGAAATATTATAGAAAACTGTTGTCTTCATAAGTCAAAATTCACATTACTGGATATGGAGCCCTGCTAGTGAAAAGTTCTGCAGTTGTCAGAATTAGATGTTGGCTTTAAAGAGGAAATGAAATATCCCTCTGAAGTCTAAGGAAAGAAAGTGAAAGGGAAAGTCACTCAGTCATGTCTGACTCTTTGGACTGTATCAGTTTAGTTCAGTCGCTCAGTCGTGTCCGACTCTTTGTGACACCATGAACCACAGCATGCCAGGCCTCCATGTCCATCACCAACTCCCGGGGTCCACCCAAACCCATGTCCGTCGAGTCAGTGATGCCATCCAACCATCTCATCCTCTGTCATCCCCTTCTCCTAACCACAATCTTTCCCAGGATCAGGGTCTTCTCTTCACATCAGGCAGAAAAAAGTGTTAGAGCTTCAGATTCAGCAACATTCCTTCTAATGAATATTCAGGGTTGATTTTCTTTAGGATTGATTGGTTTAATCTCCTTGCTGTACAAAGGACACTTAAGTGTCTTCTCTATCACCACAGTTCAAAAGCATCTATTGTTTAGCATTCAGCCTTCTATATGGTCTGACTCTCACATCCATACATGATTACTGGAAAAACCATAGCTTCGATTATACAAACCTTTGTTGGCAAAGTAATGTCTCTGATTTTTAATACAGTGTCATTTTGTCATAGCTTTTTTTCCAAGGAACAAGTGTCTTTTAATTTCATGGCTGCAGTCACCATCTGCAGTGATTTTGGAGCCCAAGAAAATAAAGTCTGTCACTGTTGCCACTGTTTCCCCATCTATTTGCCATGAAGTCAATAGGTACATTGGGAAGTACAGTATTTCAAGGAGCAGACAGACAGATCTGAATTACACGCCCTGATAATACACCCCTTTCTGTACAATGCCCCTCTACCTGTCAAGTCCAGCTTAGCAGGCTCCTTCTCTGAAACTTCCTCTTGCCCTTGGTTTCCCTGGTGGCTCAGATGGTAAAGAATCTGCCTGAAATGCAGGAGACCTGGGTTTGATACATGGGTTGGGAAGATCCCCTGGAGAAGACAATGGCTACCTACTCCAGTATTCTTGCCTGGAGAAGTCCATGGACAGAGGAACCTGACAGGCTACTCACAGTCCATAGGTCACAGAGAGTGGACCATGACTGAGCGACTATCACTTGCCCTCTTAGCTATACATGTGCAATCCATTCTCTGTTCTCTGTCTTCCTGGTGTAAGACTCCATTTAACCAATGACGAATTTGCTTCTTTTTTTCTTTATTCCGTAAGTTCAGTTGCTCAGTCATGTCTGACTCTTTGCAACCCCATGGACTGCAGCATGCCAGGCCTCCCTGTCCATCACCAACTCCTGGAGTTTACTCAAACTCATGTTCATTGAGTCAGTGATGCCATCCAATCATCTCATCCTCTGTTGTCCCCTTCTCCTCCTGCCCTCAATCCTTCCCAGCATCAGGGTCTTTTCAAATGAGTCAGTTCTTCACATCAGGTGGCCTAAGTATTGGAGTTTCAGCTTCAACATCGGTCCTTCCAATGAACACTCAGGACTGATCTCCTTTAGGATGAACTGGTTGGATCTCTTTGCAGTCCAAGGGACTCTCAAGAGTCTTCTCCAACACCACAGTTCAAAAACATCAATTCTTCAGCACTCAGCTTTCTTTATGGTCCAACTCTCATATCCGTACATGACTACTAGAAAAACCATAGCCTTGACTAGATGGACCTTTGTTGACAAAGTAATATCTCTGCTTTTTAATATGCTGTCTAGGTTGGTCATAACTTTCCTTCCAAGGAGTAAGCGACTTTTAATTTCCTAGCTGCAGTCACCATCTGCAGCAATTTTGGAGCCCCCCCAAATAAAGTTTGTCACAGTTTCCACTGTTTCTGCATCTATTTGCCATGAAGCGATTGGACCAGATGCCACGATCTTAGTTTTCTGAATGTTGAACTTTAAGCCAACTTTTTCACTCTCCTCTTTCAGTTTCATCAAGAAGCTCTTTAGTTCTTCTTCACTTTCTGCCATAAGGGTGTTGTCATCTGCATATCTGAGGTTTTTGATATTTCTCCCACAATCTTGCTTCTAGCTTGTGCTTCATCCAGCCCATCATTTCTCATAATGTACTCTGCTTTTAAGTTAAATAAGCAGGCTTCAACAATACGTGAACCATGAACTTCCAGGTGTTCAAACTGGTTTTAGAAAAGGCAGGCGAACAAGAGATCATATTGCCAACATCTGCTGAATCATGGAAAAAGCAAGAGAGTTCCAGAAAAATATCTATTTCTGCTTTATTGACTATGCTAAATCCTTTGACTGTGTGGATCACAATATACTGTGGAAAATTCTGAAAGAGATGGGGATACTAGACTATCTGACCTGCCTCTTGAGAAACCTGAATGCGGGTCAAGAAGCAACAGTTAGAACTGGACATGGAGCAGCAGACTGGTTCCAAATAGGAAAAAGAGTACGTCAAGGCTGTGTATTGTCACCCTGCTTATTTTCTTCATTAGACAGTAAAATCCTTGAGGGCAGATATTATATCTTTTTGTTTCTTCTATCTCCAGGCCACTTGTGATACTCATAACACAGGACCTTCTTCCAAGAATGAAGTCTGAACTTGACTCCAATGCTCAGGGTTTTGAAGGACCACGGAGCAAGAGGGGAGTTTCATGACCAGTCAGTAACTGGCTTCCAGATGGTTAAGGACAGCAGTTGCTGCTCAGAGTCATCCACAAAACCCCAAATGAGAAAGGATTCTAAGTGAAAGGGGGTGCAGGGAAAGGAGTTCTTCTCACTCGTCCTACTTGTCTGCCAAATCTGAGGGGCTTTTGAGATCTTCTGAGGTTTCTGAGGACTGCTAGAGCTCTGAGACTCACAATTTCAAGGCTACCGATTTGACCTATCACCTATATTTCTTCAAATGGAAAAAAAAAATACACAAGAGAAAGCTAGGTCAAATGAGTTCCTGAAGTCACAAAAATAATAGCATGGTGCAGTTAAGTCACTCTGCTTATGAAACTCAAAATAGTCAAGGGCTGAACCTCCTTGCTTTCTGTAAGCAGATCTGGGGAGTAAAGGAAGGCTCACCTTCTCAGAAGTAACATCTAGATGTGGGATACAGGATATTCTCTGGGCTAGGCCAGAACTTTGGAACTCCTTGTTTCATGTTCTGACGGGTCACCTGCTTGCTGCCACCCAGGGCCCCGCTCTGTTCTCTCCAGATTTTGCTGGAGGGAGGTGCCTTACTCCGTTTTCTGGGCCTTTCCCAACCCTGTGTGTTTGCTCAGATCTTCATCCAGCACTGAAGCCACCCTCCCATCCTAAAAATAGAAGAGGAGAAGAAGACTTACAAAAATATATCAAGATTTCCTCCCCCTTCAGAGCTCAGGAAAAGTGGGCACATGCCCCAGACTTAATTGTCTCCACACTCTCCATGTGTGTGGAATCATCCCTCCCATGCAATTATGTTTAAGTTGGGCTTACCTAGTTTGAAAAGTGCCTTATAAACAGAATAATATTCATGTATTACCTGCATTCTAGATGTTATCATGGACATCATCTATTTTATCACCCATAAACTGTTATATAGTAGAACAGAGACATGACAAATTCTGAGGCAGACTTTCCTCTTCATTTTCTGAGTGGAAGGAGACTTTATTACTGATTCCAGCTATTTGACACTCAACTCTCAGTCCGCTATCACCTTGACTCAAAGAAAAGGCAAAAAAAAAAAAAAAATCCTATTTTCCAACCAAAAATTTTAACTATAAAGCTTTACTTTCAGATGGTCAAAGTGGAGTTTGACACTGAAAGTGCCTGCTTCCTCAGGAACTTTTTTCTGCCCAACCACGATCATTCAAGCAACCCAGATACCAACTATTATCACTCACACTAAACCGAGGACATTTCCACTCTTGAATTTTTTTTCAAGTGGTTAGAAAAGTCCCCAAGTCTAAACACTGTAAGGGTCAAAATTAATTTCAAGAGATTACAAGGTTCAGCCTCTGTTTTACACAAGTCAGTTAAGTCAGTTATAGAATCACCAGGACAGAGAGCTAGTCTGTTTCTGCATTTGTTTTTTTATTGGAGTTTATAACTGTGCTCCCTTGGCCACAGGTTATATAAAGATCTTTTCATGCAGTATGACATTAACTTCCCACAATGAAGCTGTAGGTCAGGCTAGCTGTCTTCTGCCTGGTACAAGGCAAATCACTGACCCCAGGGGAACCTCACAAGATCTTATGCTCTTCACCATCACACAGAGCTGCTGCCCTCAACTGTCTTCCTTAACGAAACTTCATTGTGCCAAATCCAACCTCCTGCTTCGAAGCATGACTGGAGCAATGGTTTCATTTATCAGGGCAGTAGTGTTTTCTAGAATTGCTGCCAACTCATCTTCATTGTTTAACCTAGACTTCCTACAATATAGTGAAATAAAGGCTCAAGTCTTAACCCAACACAGACCCAGGTAGATGTCCTTCTCTGGTCCTTGTCAGATTTGAGAATTTGGTCACATTATTTAATATCACTGAGGCTCATTTAGCAAAGTACCTGAAACTAGGAGACAAAAGAATGACGGTCATTATTATTATGAATTCAGATAGTGCCTTTTAATTGTAGTTCACAATATTTGCATGTTGTGTGAGGTAAAATTTCAAAGTTAAACGAAATTGTTTCTGAATGTTCTCATTAGTTGATATCTATATGTATTACATATGACCAAAATAATATCTTGATCAGAAGGTGGCGCCTGTATGATGTTCTATTCATATCAGAAATAATTTCAACATCATTCATATTAGAAAACAAATTAGAAGATTGAATCTTTCAATCTTCAGCACTCAGTGCTAAAAAATTCAATCACCATTTGTTACATTAACTTGTTTAAAATATATTACATTGCTTATTTATCATTATATTTATAGCCTTATAGTTTTAAAATCACACTATTTGATAATAAGTAGCCCTTATTTCCTGGTAGCTCAGTTGGTAAAGAATCTGTCTGCAATGCAGGAGACCCCCCTGGTTCGATTCCTGGGCAAGGAAGATCCACTGGAGAAGGGATAGGCTACCCACTCCAGTATTCTTGGGCTTCCCTTGTGGCTCAGCTGGTAAAGAATCCATTGGCAATGCAGGAGACCTGGGCTCAATCCCGGCGATGGGAAGATTCCCTGGAGAAGGGAAAGGCTACCCACTCCAGTATTTTGGCCTCGAGAATTCCATGGACTCTATAGTCCATGGGGTCACAAAGGGTCAGATACGACTGAGCAACTTTCACTAGCCCTTATTTCCTTTGGTTTAAATTCAGACAGTAGTAGATTATTGTTCAGTAAATATTCACTCCCTTCTCTTCATCTCATGAAGGTGCTTTCCCCACTTTGATGTTGGACTTGGTCAAATTACTTGTTTTAGCCAATGCAATGTTAGTGAACAGGACATAAGCAGAGGCTCAGACTGTGCTTATGTAGTTGGGACTGCTATCTGACATTTCTGTCAGTCACTGTGAAAATAGCAGTATGCCCTAAATAGCCACTTGTCAAAAGAGTGTAAGAGATTAATGGAGTACACTTGATTCAACCTAAAGCTTGGAACCAAGTCCAGTCAAACCCAACTTAGACTAACCCAATCCCAGCTAACTCATAATAAAGAAAGAATTGACTATTGGATGCCTCTGAGTCTTTCAGTGTTTTGTTATGTAGCATTATTGTGGCAATAGCTGACTGATACACAGGCTCTACAAAAGACAATATACTATTCAGAACACTCTATTGCAAGTAACAGAAGCCTAACTCAAATTGTCCTGTGTAAAAATAAATCAGTTAATCACACCTGTCATTTTAGGCAAAGTTTGACTTAGATTCCTCATCTCATGGGATTCAAATGGTACATCTGTCACTGTCTCTCAACGCTGCTTTCCTCTGTGTTGGCTTCATTCTCAGATAAGCTTCCTCCTTGTAGCAACAAAGATGGTCTCCAGAAGTGCTAGGTCTGCCTTCTACCAGTATATCTACACCAGAAGATGGCTAGCACCTCTGTTCTAAAATCTCTAACAAAGACCTAGATCTAACTCTCCCAAATTGGATGATAGTTCATTATTGATCTGATTATTGGTCTAATGGGTCATGTATGGGCTACATAACCACACCTGGAGCTGGTACAGGTGGAAAGAAAGTGAGCCAGCCCCGTCTGAATCTCAGGGACCCAAAGGGAGGAAGGAATGGGTCCCCAGGGGGAAATTAACACAGTTCCCAAAGTGGTACAGAGAAGTAAAAGAAACAGAGCTATTTAGTACTTGAATTTTTCCCAACTTTATGTAAACCACCCGTACTTTAAAGTTTCATATGAGAAGTGTGTTAGGCCCCTGGAGACATGGCTCACACTGCCCCAGCATTGGTTTGAGCTCCGTGCCTCAGCTTGGCTGCTCTAAACTGTACTCATTTCACTTGCCCCAGTATTTCCCTAGTGTCTTGGCCTATTTGGGTTGTGGTTGTTTGGTCAGAACAGAAGGCTTTAGTTCTCTCCACGCTAACCAGAGGGAAATGATCAAACTTAAGACATTAGAAAAAGCTAGAATTCAACCTCTGCCAGTTTTGCATAAGTTAACCTAAATGTATAGCCAAATCTTGGATTGAAAAGCAGCAAATTATAAATCAGCATCCCTGAGCTATTCTGGCCAAGCACAAGAAGTAAGACTCCCTCAAATAAAGGCTTCCAACCCAAGCCTGGTTATGCTCAGTCATGTCTGACTCTTTTGCAACCCCATGGACTGTAGCCCACCAGTTTCCTCTGTCCATGGGATTCTCCCTGGCAAGAATACTGGAGTGGGTTGCCGTTTCCTTCTCCACCAAGCCTGGATATTGGCCACTGATTTTGTAAAGAGCTCTGCCTTCATGATTTCTTTAGAGTTACTCTACCAATAAGTTATCACTCTGAACTATTTTAAAACAGTCACAATATCACTTTGAATCAATACTCATAGCAAACTAGCCTAGTACTATTAATAATAACCATCATGCAATTAGTACTGGGTGAATCATCCTATGGGTCCAGATACCAGAGGCCAGGATGGCTGCAGGCCGGTGGAGGTCACAGCTTTGACAGCTTCAGCAGATCGTTTCTTCCCACTGGTCAGAGGAGGTACTGATGGTCTGTTAAACAACAGTTGATCATTTTCTTCCATAATTCTCTTTGTTTTCCTTGCCGTATCTTAGCCAGTATCTTAAAGTAATATGGTAAATCAATCTCCCTATGACATTTCTCTCCCCACATCAAACCACATGAATGGTTCAGTCCCAGAGTAGATTAGCTATGCTTTTTGTTGATCAACTCTTTTTTTTTAAAAAATATGTATTTGTTTATTTTTGGCTGTGCTGGGTCTTTGTTGCTACATGCAGGCTTTCCCTAGTTGCTGTGAGCACAGTCTGCTCTTTCTTGTAGTACATGGGCTTCTCATTGCAGTTTCCTGTCTTGTGGAGCATGGTCTCTGTGCATACAGGTTTCAATAGCTGCAGCTATAAAATGCACAAGCTTCAGTAACTGTGGCACACAGGCTTACTTGTTCCACAGCATGTGGGATCTTCCCAGACCAGGGATCGAACCGATGTCCCCTGCATTGGCAGGCAGATTCTCAACCACTAGATTACTAGGAAAGCCTGGGCGGATGAACTCTTAATAAATAAGGGACAGATTAGTCTGGGCTCTATATAATAACATGGGTAAAATATATTTATTGGTTTAAATAAGCACATAGGATTAGAGACAAGGCAGCCTTCATATTCAAGCTGTTCCAGGTCCAGAGGTACCACTGTAGGAGGTGAGAGACCATTATGGGGATTTCTAAGCACTTGCTGAGTTTTTTAAAAAGTCCTAAAATATAAATAAATTTAAGAAAGTTGATTTTTAATGAATGAGGTTTACATCATTGGTTATTGAAAGAAGCAAGGAGTGTTTGCAGGAATACTCAAATTTTCTTCTGTTATACCCTCTATCAACCACT
This sequence comes from Bos javanicus, assembly GCF_032452875.1. Classification (NCBI taxonomy): domain Eukaryota; kingdom Metazoa; phylum Chordata; class Mammalia; order Artiodactyla; family Bovidae; genus Bos; species Bos javanicus. Next base: position 49,388,471 of record NC_083880.1, on the reverse strand, counting down.
TTTTAACATCATACTCCAAGAATGGTTATTAAGAATGCTGACCAAAGGTCAAGTCTGGGATAGTCTTAACTCACAGAAGAGCAAGATAAGATTCTAAATCATTCAGGATTGTCCCTGGTTCCTTAGTGATTAGACAAGACGAGAACTTAGAGATCTCATACCCTTTGACAGAATTAAGTTCTTACCTAACAGAGGGCCAAAGGATTCCAGAAGACAATTTCCCAATGACCAAATTATTTTTATTTTGAACAGCACTAGTAAAAATTATAAATTGCTGGCTTAAATAATACTTGCTGTTTACGAAGACTTTCACATAACTTATTTATCAGTTAAATGATTATCATATTTAAAATATTAACTAGGTAGTCTACATAGAAAAAAAACAAAAAACCCATGTACAGATAGGCATCTACATATACATTTACCTCAGTGCTCACATCCTCATTATGAGAGCAGGGGAGTCACTATCTTGACTTTGAAAAATAGCATGACTTCACACGTATACTAGTTCATCCAGCTTGTGAAGTAGATATTAACTATCATTAAGATCCTGGTTTTTAAGTTAGAAAAACTGAGACAAACCAGTAATTCAATAAGGCAACCAAGATTATTAAGAGGAAAGGAAGGAGGCCAGGATACTAGCAGCCTAGTGAAGAGAACATCCCTTCGCAGTAGAACAGGACTGGCTGGTTGATTACAGATAAACACGGCAGATGGGTCAAGATAGCAGCTGCTCTTATGCTTGTCTCTTCTTCCTGCTGATATACTCACCCTGTCTCATCACCACCCCTGCAGGAGCCATCTATTATTAAGTTCTCATTACAGGATACCAGGCATAGTGCCAAACATCTTGCATATCCTATGTCATCAGATTCTCACAATAATTCTATAAGCTGGGGCTATAATTGTATCTATTTTATAGATGGAGAACTGAAGTTCAGAAAATTAAGCAACCTGCTCAAAATCACACAGCCAGGCTAGTTGAAGAGCTACTTCTACTTTGAATTTGAATTTGAATCTACTTCTGTGACTGCAAAGTTTATTCCTGTCTCTCGGCCCGCATAAACTTCCCTGCCCACTTTTGCTGCCATATTCATCCTTCCTTTGTCTCTCCTTTCTACCAATTTTCAGAATCAGAAGGTAAAGTAGAAGCGAAAAAATAGCTTTTCCTGAGAAGGCCTCCTCTTCTCAATTTATTGAGATGAAAATATTTTAACAGAAACCCTGGGGAAACTGTGTCTCATTAAACTCATGTTATGTCAGTCAGTAACTCCCTGAGTTAATTTAACACATACAATGGCTATCGACTTACCTCCCTGGCCCCTGCTGTTGTAGATCTTGCAAATAAACCTTCCTTATACCTGCAGGTAATACTAACTCTAGTAGCAAGCTGGCCTTTTGTCATTGTTGTAATAATAGTAAAGAGTCAGGCCAGACAACTTGCTAGTGAGGGAGAGTTATGTGAAAGCTGTTATGTCTACAAATAAATGCCTCTGCAAATAACATTGAAGTGGATGGTATCTTCTGGAATGCATCGAAAACTGCTTAAAAATGGGGAGTGTGGGGATTAGCAACAGGAAAAATATGTGCAAAAGAGGGAAGAAATGATTAAAAAGAAAACCCTTTGAGCTATAAGACTTTCAGTGGATTTTTTCACTGTTCTTTTTATTATAGTTGATTTATAGTGTTGTATTAGTTTCATGTGTACAACAAAGCGATTCAGTTATGTATGCATTATATAAACATATTATATATATATATATACACACACACACATACATATATTCTTTTTCAGATTATTTTCTAGTATAGTTTATTACAAGATATCAAATATAGTTCTCTGTGCTATACAGTAGGTACTTGTTATTTATCTATTTTGTATATGGTAATGGCATCCGGTCCCATTACTTCATGGGAAATAGATGGGGAAACAGTAGAAAAAGTGTCAGACTTTATTTTTTGGGGCTCCAAAATCACTGCAGATGGTGACTGCAGCCATGAAATTAAAAGACGCTTACTCCTTGGAAGGAAAGTTATGACCAACCTAGATAGTATATTCAAAAGCAGAGACATTACTTTGCCAACAAAGGTCCTTCTAGTCAAGGCTATGGTTTTTCCTGTGGTCATGTATGGACGTGAGAGTTGGACTGTGAAGAAGGCTGAGCACCGAAGAATTGGTGCTTTTGAACTGTGGTGTTGGAGAAGACTCTTGAGAGTCCCTTGGACTGCAAGGAGATCCAACCAGTCCATTCTGAAGGAGATCAGCCCTGGGATTTCTTTGGAAGGAATGATGCTGAAGCTGAAACTCCAGTACTTTGGCCACCTCATGTGAAGAGTTGACTCATTGGAAAAGACTCTGATGCTGGGAGGGATTGGGGGCAAGAGGAGAAGGGAAGGACAGAGGATGAGATGGCTGGATGGCATCACCGACTCGATGGATGTGAGTCTGAGTGAACTCCGGGAGTTGGTGATGGACAGGGAGGCCTGGCGTGCTGCGATTCATGGGGTCGCGAAGAGTCGGACACGACTGAGTGACTGAACTGAACTGAACTGAATGTGTATCTGTTAATCCCTCAATGGGGTTTTTAATTGTGTGTTGCTTTTTTTGTTATTTTCCCTATATCTGCTGCCTAGCATGCACTTTCTTTTTCTCTACATTTTGGGAGAGTTGTTTGGATGTTGAGCCCTGAACACAGGCCCAACAGAGGTAAGCAGCTTCTCTGCAAGGCCCAAGACAAACACCAAGCTCCCCTCTCTCCTACTTTATATACTCCTCTCCAATTCCCAAATCTAGAACCACAAAACATCTATTGGAAGAATCATTTAACCTCCAAACCAAGAGTCTTAACTTGTGGCAGGGAGTCATTGGACCATTCACTGTTTGATTCTCAGAACAATGATTTGAATGGAATAAATAAAGTACATAAGGCTATTAAGGAACATGATTATATTGAAATAGTTATAATAATAATTATAATTGTGTTAAAGTAATTATTCTTTTATTAAAATGTTAAATGAAAAGATCTAATATTTAATAGGTCTAATATTTAGTGGGTCTAATATTTATCACAATTTCACGTGAGCATAAAGAACTGTTTGAGATGCCTCCAACAATTAGCTGTAATGTGATGTGTAACAGATGGCTGATACTACCATGGGCTTTTGTCCATATTTATAATTGATGAAAAAGTTACATTTCAATTAAAGCTCAGAAAACACAAAGAAGTAATTTTTTTTTTTTCCTATCTAAGTTCTCAGACACCCTAACTTCTACCTATGGATCCACTGATGGATTCCCAAGGCAATAATCCTTTTGTAAAGAATTACACAATGGTTCTAAATTTCCCTTAAATGTTTTCACTGTATGGGTTCTACACCCTCCCTGCCCTGCACTTTGACCTGCAGAGCAGCACTTTCTAAGTGAAGAACTTATGCTGCATATATGGATTTCTAGCACCTGTCAGTAAGATTGTATTGAAAGGCACCTTGACTAGGAATGAATCTCTAGGAAACCTGAAATGATAGGTTTTTGCTATTCTTCTCCAGTTATTAAACTTAGCATTTTGGAAATAGACGTCAGCCTCCAAATGGCTTGATGATGAAAAAAGTCCATCTATAGGTAGCTGGATTAAACAAAACCAAGGCTTTGCCTACAAAAAAGTTGTTGTAATTTAAATTTTGAAAATAAAGACGATGCAGAAAAAATCCTTTTTTTTTTCCCAAAAGGGAAAAGAAACAGTTCTAGAAAGTAGGAAAGAAAAAAGAAATAAAAGGAAAGAGAAAGCAAGATTTTAATAAGACTCTTGAAAGTATGACAGCACATTAGAAATCGTCCTGTCACCAGTGTCTTTGTTACTTTAGCTTCAGTCAGCAAACAGTTCTGAGTGTCAGCTTTTAGCTTTCCAGCAGGACAGTTTGAGATCAGTCTCCCCAGCACCAAGAAGATGGTACAGAAAATCAACCGTCACTCAAGTGAAAATTACACTCCTTATCGCCGGGGAGTCCATGAAATCCGGGCAACTTCAAGTAAAGGGCCAGCTCTCAAACACAGTGTTTTTGAAAAAGACTATCTTAAACATATATATATATAGCTATGCAAATTCCATGTTTCCTTTCATGCTATTTTCGGATTGTTTTTCAAATTAAACATTAGGCTCTGCAGCACACAGAGGATGTTAGATTAGAGACCTGGTGAGTTCCACAAGGTTTGGGTTTTCCGCATTTGCCTAGAAATAGCTTTTCTCTGGGTGGGCCAGGTGAAATGCAACAAAGTTATTGTTACCTCACTTCCCTTGGCTGTTTTGGGTGGAGAAGCCAGATGAAAGAGAAAAAGAGAAGAAAAGTAGAGGAGCAGCCGGAGAGAGAGAAAAAGGGAGGAAGATGCCGTTTTGGAGTCAATGAAGTCAGAGAGATCTACCACCAGATTTCTGTTGTTGTTTAAATAACAAATAGAAACCGGGTTTTGAAAAAACTAGCCTTACAACAATGATGAGAGCAGAAATGTTCACCTCCTGCACTGGACTTCAGCACTGGTTTGCCCAAGATGTACCGAGGTGAATGCAAATAGACCCCACGCATTCAGGTCCCCACTGATTCCATCCTGTCAACCAGCTGGGGCTTTTGGCTGCACTGAATTCATTTACACAGCAGCGATGAGCATTAGCTGGGAGTTAAAAAGAGAAGCGTTCTGCTCAAGTACTTAAGCCTATACCAAAAATGAATGCACCCTCACACTTTTTCATGGGCTTCTTCTACTGTTCCACCATTAAATTATATAACCTGGCATAACTAGTTGGTTGTCTTTCATTTAGAATGTACCAGCAGATTTCTTTCCAGCCAGTGGAGAATGCTTCTAATTATGTGACCGATTCAGTCACTGAAATACACCATACTATTAGTCAGGTGATTGAAGAGTGGTTTTGACAAGCTCAGAGCCTGTCGAGGACAGGAACCTAAGGCCTTAGGCCAACATCCGACTCTTTCCTGCCTATTTAGAGTTACTATCTGAATAATTCATGGTTTCCATATGGGGGAGGGATGATGTTTACATATTTCACAGACATTATTTTTAGCGAATTTAACAATAGCTGGAAAAGAAGCAGGGGATTTGCACTTCGTCAGAAAAGCAGTGCTTCCAAAAAGCCCTTGCCTCTGTTATAATTTATGTTATGACAAAGCTATAAATCAGTCATCGTACCAGTTATTTTTTTCAACAGCTATTACATCTGATGCCTTTGCTTCAAGACATGAAGGAACAAACATAATTGTTATCAAGGAAAGAATTGTGTGGATAAGGTCTTTGCCATGCTACTTTCTCCAGAAAGATGGTGGTGGTAGGGATTCTCCAGGGCTCACACCACCTCCTCCAGCAGCACCTGGGAAGGTTCACACTGGCTCATAACCCTTGTAAGAGCCAGATGTGCTCCCCCGTGCTCAGTTGCTAAGTCCTGTCAGACTTTTGTGACCCCATGGACCCGCCAGGCTCCGAGGGACTTTCCAGGCAAGAATACTGGGGTGGATCGCCATGGCCTCTTCCAGGGGATCTTCCTGATGCAGGGATGGAACATGCATTTCCTGGGTCTCCAGCATTAGTAGGCACATTCTTTACCACTGAGCTTCCTAGAAAGCCCCAAGAGCCAGATCTAGATGCTCAAAATCACATCCTCCATAGACCTTAAGCAAGGACATTTTCCTCAACCTCTGGCCATCCCTGACTTTCCTGGGTTGTTGCCGCTTCTGTAATATTTCACAAGCTTCAAAGGCTGGAAACCCACTTCCAGGGCCAAAACTCACTTCTTTCTCTGTGGGGATCCCTCCTGACTTCAAGCATCTTCTTTCTGAATTAGATGCTTTGTTTATCCCTTTATCTCTGTCTTAAGCACATTTTTAAATTCCTTTTACTCCATTTGCCATTTGTGTCTGCACAGCCTGGGGCCAGGGTGGCAACTGGCTCTATATATGGTCATCAGAGTGCTGAACATTTTTATGTCCAGTGGAATGAGTTCTCTTAGCAAAGCTGAACAATTGATGACATCCCTTGGGCTGGAAGAAGGAATCAAGCTACACAGGCATATTTTGACTCCTGGGAGTGACTATAAGTTCCCAGTTCTCTTCACCTCCACTCCCACCGCCAAAAGGCCTTCATAGTAAACACAGCCCTGGGTCTCCAGTGTGCCTGTCCCATCTAAGAACATGGCTCAGTCAGGGGCACTGGGATCTCTGCTAGGAAATACCATCAGTTCCAACTCCTCCAGTCCCCTCCTGAACAGCACTTTAGAGGGGATTTCATTTCTGCAAGTTCTTGTTTCTTCATCTGCCAGTCAGAAGGATGAGCTCCTGGGTCCAGAAGGCCCCCTCCATTACTAACCCTAGTAACACACACTGAGATCTATAGGACAGACTGAACACACACTCTTTCTTTTTCTCTATATATTTTTGACGATATTTGAAATGATTTTTAGAAACCCATTTTCTTTATTTCTTGCATTGAAGGAGTTAAACAAATTTCTAAGGTTTACTTTAAAAAAAAAAGGGAAAATGTTAGCTCCAACAACAAGGTCAGATATAGACATAGATATAGGTATAAATCCACTTATTTAATGAGTTCTTGGGGCTAGGATCACTGGGCTAGGATTTAGGAGGCCTGAATTCAGAGTAAAGTCTTTCTTTCTCTCTCCACCCCTCCTTTATCCTTTTTCTCTCTCACTGGGACCTGCATGCATGCGTGTTCAGTCATGTCCAACTCTTTGCAACCCCATGGACTGTAGCCCGCCAGGTTCCTCTCTCCATGGGATTCTCCATGCTAGAATACTGGAGTAGGTTGCTATTCCCTCCTCCAGAGGTTCTTCGTGACCCAGGGATCGAACTTGTATCTCCTGCATCTTCTGCACCACTGGCAGATTCTTTACAACTGAGCCACCAGGAAATGCCGTAGGGGTCACATAAAAACTGTATATTCATTGAAGATTTATCCATATTAGCTTAAAATTGAAAACAACCCAGATGTCTTTCAGTGGATGAAAATTTAGATGAACCATGATATATTAATCACGAGGGAATACTACTCATCAGTGAAAAGGAACAAAGTTCTGACACACACAACTTCATGGATGAATCTCCAGGGTATTATACTGAATGGAAAAAGACAATACCAAAAGTTTATATGCTGTATGATTTCACCTCTCTAATATTCTTGAAATAACAAAATTATAGAGATCAAGAACAAATTAGTGGTCATCAGAGGTCAGGGATGGAGGAGGGATGAAGTATGACAAGAATGTGGTGATGAAATTGTTCTGTATTTTGATTGTGTCAGTGTCAATATTCTTGATATTATACTTTAGTTTTTTGATATGTTCCATTGGGGGAAACTGAGTGAAAGTTACAAGTTAAGCAGTATACAGTATTGCGTTCTATCATTTCTGATGACTGCATCTGAATTTGCAATAACCTCAAATAAAAAGTTTAATTAAAAAACTATTACTATTTTTTTTAATTGTGTTGTACTTTCTGGTTCCATCTCAAACCCTAATGAAAATTTGGGGAAAGCTTAGGGAAAAATAGGCAATGGGTTGGTAAAATGACAGCAAGTGTCTTGCCCGGCCTTTGAGTTCCCTTTGTGATGATAAATGTCTGCCTTCAGCAGCTTGTGGAAGCTCAGGGTTGAGCAGAGATACTATCTCAACTTTTAAGAGGCAGGTGGCCTCTCCAGGGTGAAAGTGTCTCTTGGAGATAATGCAAAATGGCCCCAAGCTGAATAGAACTTTTAGCCTCGTGACCACTTGAAAGCTATTGGCAGGGCTGTGCTAATGAAGGTAAAAGGTTTTGCTTCTGTTGGTGGAAGCAGAAAATCTGGTTCTAAAAGATTTTCTTCTGAGAAATCCAGTTGCTGACCACATAGGATCTTCATAGCAGCAAATGCAGATTTATTGAAGCTAATACTCTGCCCCTTTCTGGTGACAATATTGCAGTAAGAAATATAAAGCCTACAAGGTCTAAACAATAAAACTCACTTGAAGTCCATGGAGGGAATACTGGAGGTTCAAATAGTTAGCATTTATCCAATACTCATGGGGCACTTTCATACAGTATCTCATTTAATCCACACAAGAACCTGAAGAATGGGTGTAATTATCCTTATGGTTTACAGATGTGAATGCTAAACTACAGAGAGATTAAGTGACCTGCCCAAGGTCGTAAGGAACAGGCTGGGATTTCATCAGAAGCAGAGCTGAATTCTCCATCCCCGTGTAGGATAGGGGGCCTGGAGTGGCTCTGGAGTGGCTATACTGTGTGGTGCCCTGAGCACTCCCACCTTTACCCTGGAATATTCCTGTGATTATGATCTTGGTGCCCATTTGAGTTAGCATCTGGGAAGTTCTTTATTTAGCATTTATATGTAAAACCTATACCTTTGTTTTAGATGTAATTTAGTCTTATTACACATGTTTTCTTCTGCCTGCAGAAGGTATGTGTGACTGTTTATTATTGTTATAATTGCCATCTATAAATAGTTGTTCCTTAATTTAAAAAATAATTTTATTGAATTTCTCAATCATTACTTAACAGTGATAGTTAAGGTCCTACCCTTGACAAAGTGAAAGTTACTCAGTCGTGTCCTACTCTTTGTGACCCCATGGACTACACATTCGTGGAATTCTCCAGGCCAGAATACTGGAGTGGGTTGCCTTTCCTTCTCCAGGGGATCTTCCCAACCCAGGGATCAAACCCAGGTCTCCCGCATTGCAGGAGGATTCTGTACCAGCTGAGCCAAAAGTGATGCCCAAGAATACTATAGTGAGTAGTCTATCCCTTCTCCAAAAGATCTTCCCAACCCAGGAATCAAACTGGGGTCTCCTGCATTGCAGGCAGATTCTTTACCAACCTAACTATCAGGGAAGCACCCTTGACAAAAGTACAGTGAATTACAATTTACTTTAACAAATGAAAAAAACAAGATGTGTTTCTAAAAATGAGTTAAATATTATTTAGTTTAATTAGTTAATTAAAGAGAACCATAGATTTCCATGGTCTTAGAAAATGACTACTCAAAATATTTATTTATTACAGAGTGGTATAAATATGAGCTTGTCACAATTTTAATTGTTAAATTCAATTAAATTAATATACTTCAATAATGTCTTGGATGCTTACTCCATGGTTAACTTTTCAGAAATTCTTGTGACTTGTTTCAAATATTCTGAAGAAAGCAGACATTTAAGTTTTTTAAATCTATTGGTTTATTCTTTAAGAGCCTGTATTTCCTTTAAGTAATATATGTTTTAAATTGACCTTGTTCAAAAACTTATTGTAAACTTGTAAAATCACAAATTTTGCAGTATATACATAGTAATCTCTTTCTTCCAAAAAACAGATGTAATTCACTAGCCAGGCAATCTGATGTGAACTATCTCAAATTTAGACTAGTGTAGCCTAGTAGTCCTTCTTATCCTCAATTTACATATCTTACTCATTAGGAAAAGTTATCAAATTAAGCCACAGTGGCCAAGCAATCTACGTCAATCACTACCAAAAAGCATCCAGTTTACCCAGGGGGAAAAATGTTGGAACATTTTAAAACATCTGCAACCATGAAATAAGAAAGTATCAGATCAAAGAGAGGAAGCTAGTTATAAGGTCAGTTGAGCAATTAATCGACAAAGACCGAAAGTCTCATATAAGTCCAGAAAACCTTCATTTTCCCTTCCTGCCTGAAAATTGTCAAATTCACATTTGGAAACTATAACATAGAAAATAGAAAAGGTACCACTTTTGAGTAATAGAGTTAGAAGATTGGTATCGTGCTAGATAAAGACAATTGATTGCAAAAAGTTTTTCTTGAAGGATGGATGACTTATTGGAAATCAGTAACCATGGTCAGTTAATGGCTTTGTTGAGTGTCTCTGACAAGAACTTTTGAAAGAATGTTATTCTACAGAATAGTAACAATTAGAGTCATGTCAGCAAGTTAACTGAAAATTTTAAAAAGCAAAAATGTACTCAAGAACTAAAAGAAGTAAATGGATAATTCAAAACACATTTAAAATATTACTGAACAGCTGGGAAGTTTGCAGCTGCAATAACACAAGTGTAAAGTTTACATCAAGAGTTTGTTTTGAAACTCCAAGATTCCAGTTTCTTATTGTTTTATTCACAGAGAAACTCACTGTTTTGAGAATTTAGATCACATACAAATGACAGGCTACCAAACTCATTTCCCCATCAATTTTCTGATCCAGATACTGAGTCATGTTTCAGCTTATTAACCCCAGGCAACAAGAGTGTATATTTAGCTTCCAGTTGTGTAACTAAGAAACTAAGCATATATTGACTGAGCACCTATTTTGTGTATCTACTGAGTCAAACGGGCTTCCTTGTTGGCTCAGTGGTAAAGAATCCGCCTGCCAAGTAGAAGACTTGGGTTTGATCCCTGGATTGGGAAGATACCCTTAAGAAGGAAGTGGTAAATCACTCCAGTATTCTTGCCTGGGAAATCCCATGGACAGAGGAGCCTGATGGGCTACAGTCCATGGGGTTGCAAAAGAGTGGAACAAGACTTAGCAACTAAGTCAAGCACAAAGAATAGAATGATGAATAAGACCAACAGTTTCCTCTGCTTATGGAAATTACTTTTTTTTCCTTATTTTTTTAATTGCAGTGATAAAGCCAATTAATTATAATTATGATAAATGCTCAAAAGAGGAGGTACCTGGTGATACAAAAGTGTATAATGCAGTACAGATATGGTCAAGGGTATCAGAGAAAGTATCCTTAAAGAGTGACATTTGAACTAAGGCCTGAATAAAATCTCAGGGAGATAAATCAGGTATTGAGAAGGACAGTGTGATCAGGGGTGAAGTTGGGGAGCATTCCAGGCAGAGACATTGTACTGGCTCCATGACTAAAAGAAGCATGATGCATTTACAAAATGCAAAAAAAAAAAAAAACCAAAAAAAACCAATGTAACAATGGTTGTGTAGAAACCACTAGCAAAAGATCCAGAACTTGGATCATGATGGCAACAGTGGTGATGAAGGGAGGTGGATGAACTTGAAAGCTATTTTCCAAGTTAAAAGAATTAGACTTGGAGATGGCTGAGAGGCAAGAATTAATGCAAGGAAATGAAGGTGTCAAGGTTAGTTTGGGGATTTCAGGGTTGCCCAGCTAAATTGGTGTCTTTCAGTGATGAAGTCATACTTTGAACATACTCTGTTTGAGAAAGCCCCAAAGAGAAGAAGTGTATATTGGAAATAAAACTTTAGGAGTCACTGGTGTACTGAAGCTATCAGCATGGTAAGATAACTTAGAAACAGAATATAGAGCTAAAAAAAGGAGAGTCTGACTCACTCCCAAGGACTTCCAATATTAAAATCTTAGCAATATTTATCTAAAGAGAGATAATAGAAGTGGAAGGAAAAGCAAGAGCTTAGCAGCATCACCGAAGTCAAAGGAAAACTTTGAATTAAGCCCAATTCCCAACAGAACTCACAATTTCAGTAAATGTCTCTTTGTGGTTATCTAGACACATGGTTTAAACAGCACCTGTGACTATAAATAAATAGCACTTTTGTTCACTTTTGGTTTTGTTTTTGTTTTCCCCAGGAACTAATTTGGATGAAATCTTTGAAGGAAAAGATACTCTAAGCACAGTCCAATATGATAGTCACTAGCTCCCTATGGTTATTTCAGTTAATTAATTTAGGTTAAGAATTCACCTTTTCAGTTTCAATAACCGCTCAGCCGCACATGTGCCTAGTAGGCATTTTGGACACTTGTAGACATAGAACATTTCCATCTTTGTAGAATAGCTCTGTCGGACAGCACTAGTTCTAAGAGGCTCCAATGCCCATGAAAGAATGTGACAAAGTAAATCAAAAGTGAAGCAATGTCCCAGGTATTAAAATACTGCCACCATTCCAGGAAGTAAGGGGGCAGGGATGAAAGGCTGACTAGGGTCAGAGAAAAGACAGGATACAGCATTTGTCTCTGTTATCTAGGAGAGGACTGGGGAAAGTGATAACGTGTTTCAGAATGTGTTCAAAGAGAAAAGGGCAGAAAGTTAGACTGAGGGACTTTCAACTAGGGACCGATGAATACAAGGTCTTAAGTTCAAGCTCTGACATGAAGGGAGAATATTCCTTCAAGAAAGGCGACAACCCCCACTATAGCTGTCTTTTTGACACACTTGCCTGAATTTCTAGGTAAGTTAGAGATTTGGCTGATACTATCTACTGAAGGACACATTTTTAACTTTAACCCTTATGCTGTGAAAGCCGGAAAAGAATATAAATAATGGTGGTTAAAGGAGTTTTCTCCATTCTCAAAAACTCATGGAAGATCTGTTTGAATGAAGTTTTTCATTTAAACTTCAGGCATTTTTCCTCACCCATCTTGCTACAGCCAAGGTACTGTGTGCTGTGCTTAGTCACTCAGTCGTATCTGACTCTTTGCGACCCTGTAGTCCATAACCCACCAGGCTCCTCTGTCCATGGGGATTCTCCAGGCAAGAATACTGGTATTGGTTGCCATGCCCTCCTCCAGGGGATCTTCCCAACCCAGGAATCGAACCGGAGTCTCCTGCATTGCAGGCAGATTCTTTACTCTCTGAGCCACCAGGGAAGTCCATGAATACTGGAGTGGGTAGCCTATCTCTTCTCTAGGGGATCTTCCCAACCCAGGGATTGAACCCAGTCTCTTGCATTGCAGGTGAGTTCATGACCAGTTGAGCTCCCAGGGAAGCCCCACAGCTAAGGTGATCTCATATTAAGGGGAAGAGGTAATTGAATACTCACAAACATAGCTTCAAATATTTAAATTAGAATATTTCAGGAAAAATAGTTTTAAAATCTGGTATCATTGCTCACTAAATGCCATTTATGAGTGCACTAGATATGAAGAATTGATTTACTTCAGTGAAACCATTTTGTTGAATATAGGTTGGCATGTTTTTAAGTAATTAAAAAACAGTCCCTATATTATGCCTAAATAATAGTACGTGTAAAGGCCTCATCCCTGTTTTAGAAATAAAATCAGGAACAACGATTACTATGTGTCAGGCTCTTTGTGTTTTTAATTCATTTACTCATCACAATAGTATGAGTTGGGCATTGCAGTTATCTCCATTTTACAGAAAGAAATACCAAAGTCAAGACATTTTAATAGACTCAATCTAATACAAAAGCAGAGATCAAATTTCCATGCCTAAACTGATCAATAGAACATTCATTCAGGTATTTAACTGTGCAATAAAACCAGAAATAACTGTGGGAGAAAACATCCCTGTGGACTAGACTGATTGTGAAATGGAATTTTTAGGAGTATTTTTCAAAAGATAAATGTGTTCATTGTTGAGAAATCATTTATTGACTGGTGTGTACTGGGCAGATTCTGTATTATTCAGTTTTTTTATGTCCAGCCTACCTGTGTACAAAAGATAAAGATAGAGAAAGTTAAAAGAGTATTCCAGATAACTATGTCACTAAGGATTCTCAAAATAGATGTACAACTTATCCTCATCCTCTCTCTACTTTCCTCTCTCTCCCTCCTTTTCCTCTTCTTCTCTCTGTCCCTCTCTGTCCTTGCCTGTTTCTTCATCTCTCATTTCTACTTCTAGATACTTCTAGAAAGATATCTGGTCTTAATGAGATAATCAGTGCAACAACATGTCCTCATTTGTCCAAGATCATCTCAATTTGTATCTATGTTCAGGTATAATTATAAATACTGCTTCCCTTTACTCTCAGAAGTGTCTTGATTTGGATGATCAAGATTATGATCACCCTACAAATAATATTTGCTGACAAATAATATTTGCTGTTGTAGAAACTGAAACAGGAACAGAAAAACAATATTTTTAATTTGCCTTTCTATTACTGGAAGGAATTTTAGGCAGGAAACTGCTTTCCACTAAGTCAGAGCTGCCAGTGATTAGACAGAGGTGGCAGAATCAGAATTATGAGAGGGAGACGGCCAGCCTGAAAGACAGCCACTTCCACAAATGTGCTGTTCAAAACAAAACTTTCCCTGTAAAATCCCCTCCAAATTCTTGATGACCCCAAGTAAGCCATCACCACCAATCCAATCCTTTCTGTAAACTCTGCTTCTGCATTTCCAACCACCTATTAGGCATCTATGTCCATTGCCCATCATCATGTCCACACTGAGTTAATGATGCCCTCCCCCTCAATTTGTTCTTCCTCCTGCCAAACTCAATCTCAGAGAATTGTAGACTTTCTACTAGTTACACAAGGCAGAAAGAAAAATTAATATCATCCTTGTACCTCCTGCTTTTTCATTTCAGATTTGATTATGATCAGGTTCTGTAATGCCACATCTTTCATAGTTTTTTTCTCTCCAGACCTACTGTTAGTTTGGGGTCTGGAGACAGTCTCTGTTAGTTTGGGGTTCCCTTAAAGCTGCCTTGAGATGAGGTTTGTGGACAAGTGGTTTATTTGAGAGGTGACCCCAGGAAGAGCAATGAGGATGCAGGGAAAGCAGAAGTAGGTTACCATATGGGCAGCTGGAGCTCACGTCCACTGGTGTCCTTTGACCTCAGAAAAGCCTGCCTGGTGGTGACAGATCTGGAGTATCTTCCACCAACTCCCATCCCTCATCGAGGGTTGCTCCTGGGACCATTATCTTTCTCAGCACTTTCACAGTCCATACACTGGCCAAGTATCTCTCTGCTAGAGAAGGTCTTTAGAACAGTGAAGGCTTTGGTGTGATCTACAACTTTATTCTGTGACTTCTGGCTGAGGCCATCATGCTGGTTTCTACACACTTATCTCGGACTCTCATGATGTCAATTCTAGATTCTGGCCAAGGGAACCTTATCTCCCATCCTTGCAATTCCCCCTTTGACCTCCACACAGCAGCTGAGAATGATTCTGAACACAACGTGTGGAGGTGATCCTGTCCTCTTCAGCACAGTCTTTTAACAGCTCTCCTAGGACTCAGAAGAAATGCTTCAAACACTTTTGCCTGGCTTCTGCCCAGCTCTTGGTACTTTCTGCCTGCTCTCTCTCCCACGTGGTGCTCTTTTACTCCTCAGCATCTTGGTTTTTCTGATAAGAATCCTGCCTTTCTTTGCTCTTCCCTCACTGGCCCTCTCCTGCTCCCAACACTTTGCCTACTTGGTGGGCATATTCTTTCCTTTGAAACTAGTTTATATATCACTCCCATCAAATCTTTCTCTCAGGTAGGCTGACCTTGCCATGTGTTATGCCCCATTGTGTGATGTACATAATGCTGTGTTCCCCACATTGCGGACAGCCCTTGAAAGCAGCACCTTGCACAGTAGTTCTTAACTTCTGAATCCCTTTGGCAGTTTGGTGAAGCCTTGAACCTCATCTCTAAATAATGTTTTAAATGCATAAAATAAATGCATGGCATTACAAAGGAAACAAATTATACAGAAGTATAAAGATTAAAATATTTTCTGAAAGTGTGACATAACTATATATATATATATATATATTCTTGACTAATACATTAACCAAACTACTGTGTTTGAATGAATATATACAAAAATATTAATAAATAATTGTGGTGTGATATAAGAATACATCCTCATATTACTCCTACAGTGTTTTATTGCCTACATTTATAACTGAAGGAAATGATGTCCAGGTAGAAGTTAGTAAAAATAAATGCTCAATGTTTCCTTCTCAGTCCATGACAGAATAACTTGTATTCATAGACCCCTTGTGGTTCAGTGGACCCTGTTTAAGAAACACTAATAGCATGTACTTAGCTTAGAAAAGGCATTCAAACATATTTGTTCAGTGAGCTGCGTCTCTTCGTGTATGCTGAATGAATGAGCTTCTGGCCTGGGTTTCAGATTCCTGTTTCTCTAAATTTCCATGTTTTTACATTTAAACTGTTCCCCAGACTTCATAGCCTGTGGGTGTAAAAGCATTGCATTAATTGTAATATCTCCTTTTACTGACTGATTTTCATGCCAGGTACAACCCAGTATATTGCAGACTCCATCTCAAGCTTTCCGGTCATTTCTAAGAGTCTCTACATTTGTTTTATTTAAACTTGGAAATAGCCCAAGCCTGTCCTCCTCCCCGGCCCACATTGTTGATAAACAGGGTTGGAGAAGTCGCTGAGGACCATGACTTCTGGCTTCCGTTGGAGCTGCAATTCACACGGAGAATGAGGCTCCCCGACATTCCGGCCCTCAGAGGCTGTGGTGAGCCTGCTGCCTCTTTCATCATGGTCTTAGCAAAGTGGAGAGGATGCAGCCTCCCCATCCTTGGGTCATGTTTTGGCAGCTGACCATCAAGTGAGTGTTCTTTGGTGCCCTCAGTGTCTTTAGAACTCAGTGTCTCATTTCAGTGCTGTGCCAGAACCTTCTACCTGCTCCACCAGACACCTCCCCAACAGCCCATCCGTCTGTGTGTCCCAAAATGCCAGGTCTGTGGAATGCATAATCTAGTTTCCATGCCCTCTGGCTGGTACTCCTTGGACAGTGGGATATGGAAGGGCAGGAGAGAGGAGAAGGAGGAGTATTCTTTCCCCAGCTCTCTTTCCTCAGTCTGTGGTTTAAACATTCCTCCACTAAGGGTTCCTATCAAGAAGCTCCCTTCTACCAACTGGACTCCTCTTCCTGCCTCTTCAGTTTTGTGAGTGGCAGAGCTCTCTGCCCTGCTCTAGTTAGTTCTACAGAACTTGCTGTCCCTTGTAAGTCTCTTGTTGTTTAGTTACTCAATCATGTCTGACTCTTTGCAACCCCATGGACTATAGCAAGCCAAGCTTCTCTATCCATGGGATTTCCCAGGTGAGATTACAGAGTGGGTTGCCATTTCCTTCTCCAGAGGATCTTCCCAACCCACATCTCTTGTATCTCTTGCACTGGCAGGTGGATTACCACCTGCGATTCTTTACCACTGTGCCACCAGTCTCTTAATCTGACCACACTTCTGTAAAGAACCCCTTCCCTAAACTCTCTTCAAATAGCCCCCTTGTAAGTGTGCCATTGCTTCCTCCTCCCACACTCACCTTGAGGGATGCAAGTGTCTATCCATTCATCAGACACACCTGTGTACGTCTGAGTCCACAGAAGAGCCCCACTACGCACCCCTGGTCCTCCTACAGAGAGATTTTGACCACTCTCCTTTCTGTTTGCTTTGACATCGCATTTATCTAGGCATTCATTCAATAAAAGATCTACATTTTTGTGTACATTAAGTACATTACATTTTGTGTACATTCCTGTGAGCTTAACTGTCAGGCAGCATACAGATTATTAAATTTGGAGAAAGGTAGACTTTTTTGTCACTTACCAAGAGAGGAATCTTGGGCAAGTTAATATCCAACCTCAGTTTCCTTAGTGGCTAAGGATATGGAAATTAAATGAGCCATGATGTGAGATGTGCCTAGAGCCACATGACACTGGGTAGATGTCATAGGTCATAGGTCAAACCTCTGAGGAAATCCACTCTCAGATAAGTATCTGTGTGAAGAGTCACTGTGGTGTGTTCTCCGGTATTAACACATGTAGGGGAGGGGGCAGCAGACTAAACAGGGAGATAAGATGCAACAGAAGGCTTTGCAACCCCGAGGCAGCTCTGAAGCTGAAACAGTCAGTCCTGAGTTCTCCCGCTTGGAGGCATTTTACACTGATATCCATGAGCCATGGATGTGGGCCACCCCCAGGAAGGGGTGAGTCTGCTCTCCAGCTGAAGGCAAGAAGACTAGAGAGGTACACAGCTGAGGGATATTAGCTGCCAACAGGCCCAGCAGCTGGAGGATGAGAGCCTGGGTTGTGGAGGGTCATCTAGGCAGGACGCCACACCATCTGCTACTATGAGCATCAGAATGCTGCTGGCTGCCCCCATTGGCTCCTTTCATTTGTGTGTGAAAATTAGAGATACCAAAGGAAACATGGTCACAATAAAGGACAGAAACAATATGGACCTAACAGAAACAGAAGATATTAAGAAAAGGTTGCAAGAATATACAGAACAATACAGAAAAGATCTTAAAGACCTAGATAACCATTATGGTATAATCACTCAACTAGAGCCAGACATCCTGGAGTCCAAAGTCAAGTGGGCCTTAGGAAGCATCACCATATGAATAAAGCTAGTGGAGGTGATGGAATGCCAGTTGAGCTATTTCAAACACTAGAAGATGCTGCTGCTAGGTGCTACACTCAATATGCCAGCAAATTTGGAAAACTTGGCAGTGATCACAGGACTGGAAAAGGTCAATTTTCATTCCAATCCCAAATAAAGGCAAGGCCAAATAATGTTCAAACTACCACACTATTGCATTCATCTCACATGCTAGCAAAGTAATGCTCAAAATTCTCCAAGCCAAGCTTCAACAGTACAGTTCTTCAACAGTACAACAACTGACAAATTCCAGAAGTTCAAGCTGGATTTACAAAAGGCAGAGGAACCAGAGATCAAATTGCCAACATCCATTGGATCATTGAAAAAGCAAGAGAGTTCCAGAAAAACAACTACTTCTGCTTCATTAAGTATACCAAAGCCCTTGACTGTGTGAATAACAATAAACTGTGGAAAATTCTTCAAGAGATGGGAATACAAGACCACCTTACCTTCTTCCTGAGACATGTGTATGCAGGTCAAGAAGCAGCAGTTAAAACTGGACATGGAACAACAGACTGGTTCCAAATTGGGAAAGGAGTACGTGAAGGTTCTATATTGTCACCCTGCTTATTTAACTTATATGCAGAGTACATCATGCAAAACACCAGGATAGATGAAACACAAGCTGGAATCAAGATTGCTGGGAGAAATATCAATAACCTCAGATATGCAGATGAAACCACCCTTAAGTGAAGAGGAACTGAAGAGCTTTTTGATGAAAGTGAAAGAAGACAGTGAAGATCATGGCATCTTGTCTCATCTCTTCATGGCAAATAGATGGGGAAACAGTGGAAACAGTAAAAAAAAACTTTACTTTTTTGGGCTCCAAAATCACTGTAGATGGTGACTGCAGCCGTGAAATTAAAAGTCTCTTGCTCCTTGGAAGAAAATCTATGACCAACCTAGACAGCAGATTAAAAAGCAGAAACATTACTTTGCCACCAAAGGTACATCTAGTTAAAGCTATGGTTTTTCCAGTAGTTATGTATGGATGTGAGAGTTGAACTATTAAGAAAGCTGAGCACCAAAGGATTGATGCTTTTGAACTGTGGTGATGGAGAAGACTCTTGAGAGTCCCTTGGACTGCAAGGAGATCCAACCAGTCCATCCTAAAGGAAATCAATCCTGAACATTCATTGGTAGAACAGATGCTAAAGATGAAGCTCCAATATTTGGCCACATGATGCGAAGTACTGACTCATTGGAAAAGACCCTGATGCCAGGAAAGATTGAAAGCACGAGGACAAGGGGATAACAGAGGATGAAATGGTTGGATGGCATCACCGATTCAATGGATATGAGTTTGAGCAAGCTCCAGGAGTTGGTAGTGGACAGGGAGGCCTGGCGTGCTGCAGTCCATGGGGTCACAGAGTCGGGCATGACTGAGTGACTGTACTGAACTGAAGAGTATGAGGGCAGGGTAACTTTGGGGAGCACCAATATCAACTGGGATAATAAGATTGTGAAGTGATTTCTCAAAACTGATTTGCAAGGCTAGAAGTAAAAGCCATCAGCAGTTGAAGAGAGGTTTCCAGTCGGTCCTTTTTATGGCAGTATGGGATGAGTTCAGAGGAACCATGTGCGGACAGTGTCAAAACCAAAGAGTTCCAAGCTCCAGCTCTTTGTTTGACTATATTCTATGTATGATTTTTCTAAAGATTTGCCTTCCACAGAACACCCTCTGTGTACACATGTCACTCAGGGTGGGGAGGAAAGGCCTTCATCTTTCTTCAGGCTGTGGCTGCTGAGGAGGATGCTAATATGACTGGACAACTTGGCTGTGTTAGCAGCAGGCTTTCTGTCCCCACTAGTTCTTCAGGACCCCATAGTGAAATCAGGGCAGCAGACTGGTGGGGCTGGAGGACTGGGGAAGGCATATGCAAGAACTTTGAATTGAAGAGCTTACAGTATTTGCTGCTCACAGAGTCTTGTGTTTCAAATCCTCACTGCCATGAACAGAACTCACACAGCTCTCCCACAAAACCCTGTACATAAGCAATAGCCATTCTCAAAGGCTCCAACACAGGACTGAACCCACAAGGAATATTTTGCAGTCTTGCATCCTGGATTCCTGTGGATGTCCTTCCACTCAAGATGAGAGCAGACTCTTGGGAAGCAGCACCTGCCCAGGGAAAAGAAATGCTGGAGGAAGTTCCAAGCAGAGAACATAACTGATTTATTATATGTGCATGGTATACTCTCTTTTCCAAACAGTGGTATTGGGACTGACAAGTCATCACAAGGATTTTAAATGAAAAATGAGGGATGGAAAGGGTGGGTAATTTACCTAAAATTCTAAACACAATCAAAATTGTAAATCCATATTATTTTGCCCTTTGGCTATTTGGTTTTGCTCTGCCACACCCAACAAGATCCCCTCCCTTTTTTTCCTTGAAAACTTGCTGTCTTCTAAGATCCAGCTAAACACTTAGCCACCAACTCTTTCTCAGCTTTCCACATCTATACCTGCCTCTCTCATCTAAAATCCTTCATTGTATTTGAGTCAGAGATGAGTCATTACTACAAACATAGCTGACACATATTGCATTAAATACATACCTGCACTGTGCTAAATACTTTACATGGATTATTCCATTTAGTCCTCAAAACAAGTCTATGAGGAAGTCATTTTATTAACTCCATATTCTGCTCAGTTCAGTCACTCAGTCATGTCCAACTCTTTGTGACTACAAGGACCACAGCACACCAGCCTCCCTGTCCATCACCAACTACCAGAGTTTACCCAAACTCATGTCCATTGAGTCGGTGATGCCAACCAACCATCTCATCCTCTGTTGTCCCCTTCTCCTCCTGCCCTCAATCTTTCCCAGCATCAGGGTCTTTTCAAATGAGTCAGCTCTTCACATCAGGTGGCCAAAGTATTGGAGTTTCAGCTTCAACATCAGTCCTTACAATGAACATTCAGGACTGATCTCCTTTAGGATGGACTGGTTGGATCTCTTTGAAGTCCAAGGGACTCTCAAGAGTCTTCTCCAACACCACAGTTCAAAACCATCAATTCTTTAATGCTCAGCTTTCTTTATAGTCCAACTCTCACATCCATACATGACTACTGGAAAAACCAGCCTTGACTAATGGACCTTTGCTGGCAAAATAATGTGTCTGCTTTTTAATATGCTGTCTAGGTTGGTCATAACTTTCCTTCCAAGGAGTAAGCATCTTTTAATGTCATGGCTGAAGTCACCATCTGCAGTGACTTTGGAGCCCAAAAAACTAAAGTCCGTCACTGTTTCCACTGTTTCCCCATCTATTTCCCCTGAAGTGATGGGACCAGATGCCATGATCTTCGTTTTCTGAATGTTGAGCTTTAAGCCAATTTGTTCACTCTCCACTTTCACTTTTATCAAGAGACCTTTTAGTTCCTCTTCACTTTCTGCCATAAGGGTGGTGTCATCAGCATATCTGAGGTTATTGATATTTCTCTCAGCAATCTTGGTTCCAGCTTGCACTTCTTCCAGCCCAGCGTTTCTCATGATGTATTCTGCATATAAGTTAAACAAGCAGGGTGACAATATACAGCCTTGACGTACTCCTTTTCCTATTTGGAACCAGTCTGTTGTTCCATATCCAGTTCTAACTATTGCTTCCTGACCTGCATACAGATTCCTCAAGAATCAGGTCAGGTGGTCTGGTATTCCCATCTCTTTCAGAATTTTCCACAGTTTATTGTGATCCACACAGTCAAAGGCTTTGGCATAGTCCATAAAGCAGAAATAGATGTTTTTCTGGAATTCTCTTGCTTTTTTCATGATCCAGAGGATGTTGGCAATTTGATCTCTGGTTCCTCTGCTTTTTTTAAAACCAGCTTGAACATTCAGAAGTTCATATTTCACATATTGTTGAAGCCTGGCTTGGAGAATTTTGAGCATTACTTTGCTAGCATGTGAGATGAGTGCAATTGTGGGGTAGTTTGGGCATTCTTTGACATTGCCTTTCTTTGGGATTAGAATGAAAACTGACTTTCTCCAGTCCTGTGGCCATTGCTGAGTTTTCCATGGTAACTCCATATTACCATGTAAGAACACTGAGTCATTGCACCCAGAACTTTTTATTCTCTCTCCATACCCTTTATGTTATGAGTTTCCTTTCTAGAGATGGTGTGTGTTTTCCTTGACCTTTGTTTTCAAGCTTGGTCATGTGATTTGCTTTGGTCAATGGAATGTTCACAGGCATAGTGAACAAAGCCTTAAAATGGATTTTTACAGGGAGGTTTTTCCTCATGCTTCCAGCATTGCCAAAAATATTATAGTCAGACTACTAATCCAAGAGGAATAACATATATGGAAAGCAGATCTGAGCCCAACTGTCAGCATGTAACCCAGGTCCATTAGATCTTCAACTTGAACACAGGTGTTCAGCCTAGTTCAGCCGAGTCCTGTGTAGTCACAGGACCAAAAAATAAGTGATAACTATTTTAAGGCACTGAGGTTTGGGTTGGTTTCTTACTCAGCAATAGCTAACTTATAAAGGCACTAAGGTTAAGTTACTTGCCCAGGTTCTAATGGGTAGTGGTGGGAAAATGATTCCAGCAAGGACTGGTTTAAATTCAGCTCTCCTCTTCTTTAGCAACTATGGCTTCCATATTCACCACCACCACTTTCCCCTCCTCTTCCTCCTTCATCCACATCAAATTACACTTATTGAATGTTTACTGTGTGCCAGACACCCCAAGAAGTACCATCTGTGTATTAATTTTTTCCCTGATTTGAGATAATGTTTATTATAGAGTTCTATTGTTTATTTTTTAGAGGTTTTAAGTAGATATTATTTAAAAGAGTATACAAGTTCTCATTTTATTTTTATCTGCTGCTGCTGCTGCTAAGTTGCTTCAGTCATGTCCAATTCTGTGCAACCCTGTAGATGGCAGCCCACCAGGCTCCTCCGTCCCTGGGATTCTCCAGGCAAGAATACTGGAGTGGGTTGCCATTTCCTTCTCCAAAACATGCATGCATACTAAGTTGCTTCAGTCGTGTCCGACTCTAATTTATATCATGTTGTTAATTTTTTCCTTTTTTTCCCCCTATGTGTATTATCTTATTGAACCCATTAACAACCCTCTGATGTAAACACTATTACTGACTACAGTTTTATAGGTGGTTCAGGGAGGGAAATGAACAGAAGCAGCTGTACAGAATAGACATGGAAATGTGGTGTCCAGCCTGTGCTTAAATACATATTTAGACAAAATTCCTATTTTTAGCCTTACTTTCACCCTCACATCTAGAAGTATCTGACATACACACAGACACACAGAAGTTGCTCAGTTGTGTCCAACTCTTTGCAACCCCATGGACTGTAGCCCACCAGGCTCCTCGGTCCGTGGGATTTTCCAGGTATGAATACTGGAGTGGGTTGCAGTTTTCTTCTTCAGAAGTATCTGAAGGTAGGGCCAATTTCATGGGTGTAAAACCTGTACAGAGACACAGGGTCCTACACTTAGATGGTTCCCCATGTGTGGTTTAACGCTTACTGTCACCATCTTAGATCTTTAATAATATTTTTAACAGAGCCTCTGCTCTCACATTTTTCATGGAACTGTGCAAACTCCAAAGCCTGGCTTGTGCATATATCTAGTGCCTCTAATAGTCTACAGCTCCAAGAAGCAGAATATTAAGAGATTTAAAGCATACTCATGAGTCAAACAGATCCAGTGTATCTCCATGCACATCCTGCCTACTAACTCTGGGTTCAGGTTGAAGCTAAAGGTGGGAGAATTGGTGAAGAATATAAGAAGCAATGAGCCTCCCTGAAGAACTTATTCTCCCCTCTCTTGGACTATGACCTGCCCTTGAAGAATAGAAAGGATGAACCATAAAACTATTGCAGTTGTGTTTCAGCCAGTTGTTTCTTATTTTGGCTATTCCTTCTCTCATGATGTGTCATGCTTTTCACTAATCTTTCTTGCCATGAAGTCATTCCAGATTCTCACCATTCTAGAAGCATCTTATCTACATAAGTAGTCATCTTGAATGAAGAACACTAATATGATCCCTTAAACGACTTATCTACATAAGTCATTTTTGAATGAATAACAGAATAATCATGAAGTTATTTTAATATGAAACAAATTATGAATCAGCTCCTCTCTTCACTTTGTCTCCACTTTTATAAACATCAGAGTTAATGCAGGGCCTTATAATAAAAATATCAGGATATAGTAAGATTCATATAAAATGTCAATCTTAATATCACAAGAGTATGAACAAGCTAATTTTCCCCCTGCCTTAACCATGTTCTTACATGTGAAACACTAAGAAATGGAGAGATTAAATCAACAGAAATACAAAGGTCGGTCATGGGGGAAAAAAAAAAAGATTTTACCCCATGAGATAGGACAGACTAAAACCTCTATAAAAGTGAACTAATAAGAAGCTATAAATGAATTGTTTTGCCACATAAAGTCATCTGAAAAAGTTTTATTAAAAATATCTCCAAAGTATATTACCTTTTATATTATACCAGGTGGAGCTAAGATGAGGGAGGAAATTTATAGAGGAACTGTTGAACACAATTTTATTAGAAGGGTTGTTCCCTTGATTATAATAAGCAGAGAAATAGGACTTATTGGTTTGGTTATTTGAAACACACATATGCGCTTTCTCACACAACTCCAGCTTTGAGCAGGGTGAAAGTTCCTTTCTTCAGCTGAGAGTGGGCTTGAAAATGTTTTATTACTATTATAGGAAGTCCTATTTAAGTATCTTCTTTTATGAAATATTCTCATTGTTAAGAAGCATTCTTGGTTCCATTTTCTGATATTATGATGGTAAACACTGAGTAAACCAAATCAGAGGTAGATAAGACACTTTAGAATGTCAAGGTATTTTGCCAAATACAACATGAGAAGAAGGAGAAGGAAAAAGACATGTTCTTTTATGTTTCCTTCCTCAAGGGGGACATCTAAAACATGTATCGATTTAACATGGCTCAGAAATTAAAATTATATCAATAACATATACCTAACCACATGTTAGAATGAAGAAAGATTATGTCTTGGAATACAGGAGTCTTCCTTGTGCAAATCCCATTAGAACCAATAGGTAGTTATTCATGTAGCCAGACCCCTCTCGTCCTTCCCCTCCCTCCACCCCCAGACACAGACACCCTTGTTCTGAATGATCCGTGTATTTATCTATTTCACATAAATCAAGAATTTAATAAAAAAAATCTACTAACATGGCCATTTGAGACATGAATCATGAGTGCTGTGCATATAAATCATATAAACCTTAAAAGCATTTATGATATAGCCCCTTTCATGCAAACCGTCCAAATGTTTTCAAGACCTAAATCATAGAGAAAAAAAGGAAAATATGGTAAATAAAATGGAAAACCAATGGTTAACCAAGCTAATGAACAAAATGTCTAAATGTCTCTCATCTCTGAATGGATTCCTTAGAAAGTTTAACTAGAACAGGATTTTCAAGTGGTCATTACATTCAGTAAGGCAACTGAATATGTTCACAGTCAAAGATTTCTTTGAGAAATGCTTCTGGAAAAATAATTTTAAACTTCTAATATGAAAATAAAGGACAATGGATTCAGAAAAATATATCAGAAATAAAAATAGAGAGTTCGTGAAAAGGACAAAAACAGTCACTTGATATTATCACTGTGGTACTCAGAAAATACATTGTTTACAATCCAATTCCAAATCTTCCTTTAAAAAATTGCTCTTTTCTCTGGGTAATTATTTTTCATTCACTCTCTTTGTCCAGAAGAAGGCCAATGGCACTACGAAGCTAAGTTTTCAATTATTTCCCATAAGTTTCAAGCATGTCTCAATTTCGTAACCTCCTAAATTGCTGGTGAACTGTATATCTTGTTAAATTATCAGAGGGAAGGCCTTTTATCTCAGTGGATAGATGTGAAAGTGTTTCCATCTTTCTCTCTTCAATAGCATAAGTGCATATGCTTATTTTTTTGGTATTTTCTCTCTATTTGATTCTCTTATTCCCTGAAGCACTTAGTTATTTATGAGCTGATTTTGTTTCTGTGTTCATCCATTAATTTTGTGTCTCTCTCACTAGACTGAGATCTTCCTGAGCACAGGGACTTTTTCTATCTTTTGCCATTATAGCATCTAACTCCATTTCTAACATCATAGGTGTTATAGGTACAATAAACTGATAGAGGATGGATACTAACAGGATAACTGAGTAGAAGGAATCAGTAGTTGGGCAGCAGATACAACTGGTCAAAGACCATCTTTTAGGATGCATCTAGTTTAGCAAGCAGAAAATGAGGTTCTCAATGTATATTGTGTACAGCCTTCAGACATCAGCCTCTTCAGGGTCTGACTTCGCTGCAGTCCTTTCCAAGGTAGCCACACCCAATCACTTATCAACATGAAAGTACAAAGGCCCAGTCATCATAACCAACTTGGGATAATGGCCAAGTTTAATTTTAATTAAAGGGCCATTTTAATTCCAGAGCCCCCTGTAAACTTGACCAATGCTGCTGATAGGCCTGCATCACATCTGGACTCTTCCTCTGCAAAAACATCCTGCACCCTAAACCAGAGTTCAATCTGCAAATAAATAAGCTGAAAAGCAGAAACTTGGGTACAAAAATGACTCAGGTTCCTGCTTTTGGCCATGAAGTCAAGCACCCTCACCTCTGACACTCATGACTACTGGTCAGTTTCAGAGATTAAGTAAGCATTAGAAGTAATATGACACAGCTGTAGATTTCAGAAGAGAGATAGTGGCCCTGGGTTATGAGTAGACAGGATGTGCTCTAAGGCCCAAGGCTGCCAGGTCTAAGGTCAGATAATGTGGTCCCTGGAGTCAATAACCAGCCTGCCTCATCCTGTCTGGTTTATAGAACTTGCTGGAAGACCTCTGCTTGTAAACAAGCACCTACATCTGGCCTCATCAGAGAAACAGGGGCCTCTTATGAGGGTCTCTTCAAATACTGCACCTGCCCTAGTATGTCCTCAGGCTCTCCTTCTAGTTCCTGAGGCCTCAGTTTACCCACCTGTACATATTTCCTACATTACTTCAAAGAGGTTCTGGGAGATTTAATTAATGTTTGTCAAGCATGTCTTATATGAAAGGAATCATGTGCAGTGAGTTCAAAGTCATCTTGGCCCTGCTGTTTCTTTCATCTGTGCTTAGAAGATTTTTCAGCCTTGATAAGGACTTGGGGAAAAAAAAAAAAAGAAAGAGGCATGGCACTTGCTCAATTCATGTTATGATGCTGTCCACAATTTCTTTGGATACCACAGGAAAATGAATACAAATCAGTCAAACAATTGCTTCCATGAATGGCACCCCCATTCTCTACACAGTCAAGGTTTTAGAGTCTGAGAATCACTCCGTGGTGCCTGTTTTGTCACTGCTACTCCTGCCACGTGCAAACACACCCACGCATCATCAAGGTGTAGAAATGATTTCTACTACTTCATTATTTTTCTCTGTCTCTTCTCCTTAGATCCCTGAAGCCAGTCTGGCAAATTTCAGGTCAGACAAAACCTGTACACTGATGAAAGCATTTCTTCAAATGTGTATATCTGTGTGTGTCCATCTCATGCCCAAATCCCTTATGGAAATTCTGGTGCTTCAGTCTAAAATCCAAAATTTTAGGAAGACTTTCAAGGTATATCATAACATGGTTTCTATGCTTCCAATGTCATCTCCCATCACTCCTCCAGCCCACATGGATCTGCGTTTAGTTCCCCAAGGTTTTAATGTCATCACCTCTATGGCTATAGACACACTGCTTCTTCATCATTTAATCTTGACTTTCCCTTTCTTTTCAGTACTTATCATGCTCTTGGCCCAAAATATACCCCAACTTTCCTGATCTATACATATTTTTATCATGCTTAGAATAACCATTTTCTTATTCAACTTACCCACTAGACTATAAATTTCATTAAAAAGGGATGATATCTTTCATTTCTGTATCGCATCATTCCTAGCAGTCTAGAGATTTCAATACCTATTTATTGAATACTAAAAATGATTATTCATTGGAAGGACTGATACTGAAGCCAAAGCTCCAAAACTTTGGTCACCTGAGGTGAAGTACTGACTCATTAGAAAAGACCCTGATGCTGGGAAAGATTGAAGGCAGGAGGAGAAGGGGATGACAGAGGATGAGATGGTTGGATGGCATCAAGGGACATAAGTTTGAGCAAGCTCCAGGAGTTGGTGATGGACAGCGAAGTTGACATGCTTCAGTCCATGGGGTTTCAAACAGCTGGACACGACTGAGTGAATGAACTGAACTGAATACTGATTAAGTGGGAGAGGGAGATGAGTTTAGGCATTTCTAAAATCAAGGATTTCAGAAATATCCTTGTTTCTAACAAAAAAAGAACAAGGAAACCAAGCAAAGGGATTCTTGGTTTGTTTGTGGATGGGCAGCTCCAGAACAGTTAAAATACAACAGAATGGAAAATCTCATTGTTTTAATAGAAAAGTTTCTAAAAAAATTTTCTGCAAAATATTGTCATTTCACTAGCAACATACAAGCATGGCAGACAGGGGAATCAGCTAGTCTGATCAAGAAGAGACTAACAATTGCTTGAATAATCTGTAGCTAAATTCCATGTGGGGCTGATCAGTGTGGCTCATTCAGAGTGTGGCCCTCACTTATGGTAAGAATGCAGAGGAATGGACTCTGGATTATAGCTGTGCTCTAGGCCAACAAAGGTCCATCTAGTCAAGGCTATGGTTTTTCCAGTGGTCATGTATGGATGTGAGAGTTGGACTGTGAAGAAAGCTGAAAGCTGAAGAAATTATGCTTTTGAACTGTGGTGTTGGAGAAGACTGTTTAGAGTCCCTTGGACTGCAAGGAAATTCAACAAGTCCATCTTAAAGGAGACCAGTCCTGGGTGTTCATTGGAAGGACTGATGCTGAAGCTGAAACTCCAGTACTTTGGCCACCTCATGCGAAGAGTTGACTCATTGGAAAAGACTCTGATGCTGGGAGGGATTGGGGGCAGGAGGAGAAGGGGACGACAGAGGATGAGATGGCTGGATGGCATCACCGACTCAATGCACATGAGTTTGAGTGAACTCCGGGAGTTGGTGATGGACAGGGAGGCCTGGCGTGCTGCGATTCATGGGGTCGCAAAGAGTTGGACACGACTGAGCGACTGAACTTAACTGAGGCCTCATTTTCCAAAACCTGGCTGATCATTGGAATCTTAGGAAGCAACTGAGAACTACAAATACCTGGATCCATTTGTGACCTGTGAAAGTGAAAGTGTTAGTCGCATCATCTCTGACTCTTTGAGACCCCATAGAATGTAGCTTGCCAAGCTCCTCTGTCCATGGAATTCTCTAGGCAAGAATTCTGGAATGAGTAGCTATTCCCTTCTCCAGGGGATCTTCCTGACTCAGGGACTGAACCCAGGTCTCCTGTAATGCAGGCAGATTCTTTACCATCTGAGCCACCAGGAAGCCCCATTTGTGACCTAATGGATCAAAATCACCAGGGGAACAGCCCAGGGATTTGTCTTATAAAAAGGGCTTTCAGTTGATTCTGAAGATGAGCCAGATTTATGAAACATTGACCTATGATTCATCCATTCATTTATTCATTCAAAAATTGACTTATTCACTGTTCTTTACCCATGTATGCATGTATCCAATGAAGACTGATAATAAAGAGAAGGAAAGAGACTAGAAAGAGAGAACAACCCCTCATCCTCTTTCCTGATGTGCTATTTTGCCTAGGTCTGTTCTTCAGGCTGCTCCAGGTTTTCATTTTTTCCCCCTTTTAATACATTTTCTACTTCTTAAAATAGAGATACTTCAAAACCACAAAATCTCATTTTTTTTTTCAGGCTTATGTTCCCTAAACTGTGGTCTGAAGATCAGTATACCTTTTCCAAGTGCCAGAATCTTCCACAGAAAAAATATTAACAAATCTATGAGCCATTACAAACCTATGAAATCTATCTTTTCCTTCCTTTCCTTCCCTTGCCCCAGGCTGGCTTCGAGGTTCTGCAGCCAGAGTGGTCTGAGGAAGGACAGAGTTATTACTCCTGCCTGGCAGAGGAAGCCTTAAATTACAGTGAATAAATGAACACTTTGCCAACACTTGCTTTAATCATTTAGATAGAAAATGAAATGGATGAGTCATAAAATTCATGGGAGGTTCAACCTAAAGGGAGGGAAGCTAGAGTAAGGAGGAAGAGAACTTTTCAAAAAATTGTGTGTGCTTAGTCACTCAGTGATGTCCGACTGGTTGCAGCTCCATGGACTGTAGCCCACCAGGCTCCTCTGTCCATGGGGATTCTCCAGGCAAGAATACTGGAGTGGGTTGCCATGCCCTCCTCCAGGGGATCTTCCCAACCCAGGGATAGAACCCAGGTCTCCCGCATTGCAGGAGAATTCTTTACAATCTGAGCCACCAGGGAAGCCCTTCAAATAATTAAGAGAACCTAATAGGACAATATCTGTTAACAAGACTTTTACCAGGTAAGGTTTCCACTTTTTACCCTTTATGAAAATTTCCTACTTCCTGCCAAGGGTAGCACCAGAAACAGGAGTTTTGAGATCGTGGACTTGTACAATGGGAGACACACCTAGTGAACACCCATCCAACTCTTGAGTTCCTGGTTTCCTTTTAAATGACAGATGTACAGCATCATAATTATTTTTAAATTTTTATTTTATATTAAGTATACTTGATTAACAATGTTGTGTTAGTTTCAGGGGTACAGCATAGTAGTTTAAATAGTAATAATCTTTCTACTTGAGTGATAATAATTTAACCTAACCTTAGAATTTTCTAAGGGAGAAAGCTTAGTGCTTAATGAATAGAATCCATTTCATTTCCAGAGCGATAAGAAGTCCACAGAGGGTAAAAACCTTCCCAAATTCACATGGTCAGTTGGAAGTGGTCCCCATACAAAACTTGAATATCAAAATGCCTAATTCAGCCAAAGCTGGTACCTGTCAACTACTATCCAAGCCATTCAGGTGAGAAAACTTTAGAAGCTAAAACTCATTTCCAATTGGGTTTGGAGATTTTACTTGAATTTAAACCTCTTGGTGTCAAAAGTTAGCTTGACAACATGGCAGCTTCTAGGTACTCTGTGTCTAAATCATTGAGTGGAGCTATAAAACCCATGTAAAAGGGCACTCAAAATTCTATGGACATTAAGGAAAACAGACAAAGAGACTACAAATAAGAACATTATAGGCCAATATCCCTGATGAACATAGATGCAAAAATACTAAAAATATTACCAAACCAAATTCAGCAATACATTAAAAGGATCATATACCCTTACCAAGCAGGATTTATTCCAGATATGCAAAGATGGTTCAGCATCAGCAAGTAAATCAGTGTGATACAACACATTAACAAAATGAAGAGTAAAAATCATATGATCATTCTAACAGATGTAGAAAAGTATTTGAAAGAATTCAATATCCATTTATGATAAAAGTTCTCAACAAAATGGGTATGCTAAGTCACTTCAGTTGTGTCTAACTCTGTGCGACCCCACAGATGGCAGCCCAACAGGCTCCTCTGTCCCTGGGATTCTCCAGGCAAGAATACTGGAGTGGGTTGCCATTTCCTTCTCCAATGCATGCAAGTGAAAAGTGAAAGTGAAGTCGCTCAGTCGTGCCTGACTTAGCGACCTCATGGACTGCAGCCTACCAGGCTCCTCCATGCATGGGATTTTCCAGGCAAGAGTACTGGAGTGGGGTGCCATTGCCTTCTCCCACAAAATGGGTATAGGTGGAATATATGACAAGTCTACAACTAACATACTCAATGGCAAAGCTGAAAGCCTTTCCTTTAACATTAGGAACAAGACAAGGATGCACACTCTTGTCACCCTTATTCAACATAGTATTGAAAGTCCTAGACAAAACAATTAAGCAGGAAAAACAAATAAACAGATAGCCAAATTGGAAAAGAAGAAGTAAAATTGTCACTATTTGCAGATGATAAGATTTTATACATAGAAAATCCTAAAGAGGGATGGTACGGGGAGGGAGGAGGGAGGACGGTTCCAGATGGGGAACACATGTATACCTGTGGCAGATTCATGTTGATATATGGCAAAACCAATACAATATTGTAAAGTTAAAAAAAATTTTTTAAATGAAAGAAAAAGAAAATCCTAAAGATTCCACCAAAAAATCTGTTAGAACTAATAAACAAATTCAGTAAAGTTGTAGAGTACAAAATCAATATACAAAAATCTTTTGTGTTTTTATATACTAACAACAAAGAGTTTGAAAGACAAATTAAGAAGTGTGAAGTGAAATATTAGTTGCTCAGTCATGTTCAACTTTTTGTGACCCCTTGGACAGTAGTCCAACAGATTTCTCTTTCCATGGAATTCTTAGGCAAGAATATTGGAGTGGGTAACATTTTCCTTCTCCACAGAATCTTCCTAACCTAGGGATTGAACCCCAGTTTTCTGCATTGCAGGCAGATTTCTAATCATCTGAGCCACCAGGGAAGCCCTCAAATTAATAAAATAACCCTATTTATAATTGTATCAAAAATAATAAAATACCTTGGAATAAACTTAACCAAGGAGTTGAAAGACCAGTACATTAAAAACTGTAAGAAATTTATGAAAGAAATTGAAGACACAAATAAATAGAAATTTCATTCTCATGGAATTGAATGTTCCATGAGAATATTCAGTTGGAAGAATTATCATTGCTATTATGTCAATATTACTGGAAATAATACAGATTTAATGCAATGCTTATCAAAATTGCAAATGGCACTGTCCATAGAAATAAATAATCTGAAACTTGTATGGAACCACAAAACACTCCAAATAGAAAAAGCAATCTTGAGAAAAAAAGATGTTGGAGGCATCATGCTCCCTGATTTCAAGCTATATCACAAAGCCACAGTAATCAAAAGAGTATTGTATTGTTATGAAATCAAATCCGTAGATCAATGCAACAAAATAGAGATTTCAGAAATAAACTCATGCATACATGCTCATTAATCCATAACAGAAGAGACAAAATATAAAATGGGGAAAGGACAGTCTTTCCAATAAATGGTTTTAGGAAAACTTAGCCACATTGACATTCAAAATAATGAAACTGGACCACTATCTTACACAATACACAAAAATTACCTCAAAATGGGTCAAAGGCTTGAATATAAAACCAGAAGTCATAAAACTAGAAGAAAACATAGATCTTTAACATCCTTAACATCACTCTTGTTGATATATTTATGGATGTGATTCCAAAGGTAAAAACAAAAATAAATGGGACTATATCAATTCAAAAACCTCTTCACAATGAAGAAAATCATCAATGAAATAAGGACAACCTGCTGAATGGGAAAATATATTTATAAGTTATATATCCAATAAGGGGTTAATATGAAGCATATAAAGGACTTATACAACTTAATAACATAAACAAACAATTGATTAAAAATGGGCAGAGAATCTGGACAATTTTTTTCAAAGAATACCCAGGTCTCCCACATTGCAGGCAGGTTCTTTACCATCTGAGCCACCAGGGAAACCCAAGAAAACATATAGATGGCCAAGAAGCACATGAAAATAACCTCAACATCACTAGCCGAAGAAATGAAGAATCAAGAAAATGAAGATCAAAGTCACAATGAGATATCACCTCACACCTGTCAGAATGGCTATTATCAACAGGACAGAAATAGCAAGTGTTGGCAAGAATATGGAGAAAAGAGAACCCTTGTGTACTGTTTGTGGGAAAGTAAATTGTTGCAGCACTATGGAAAAGAGTACAGAGTTTCCTAAAAAAATTAAACTAGTA
Source organism: Bos javanicus (assembly GCF_032452875.1). Lineage (NCBI taxonomy): Eukaryota > Metazoa > Chordata > Mammalia > Artiodactyla > Bovidae > Bos > Bos javanicus. Next base: position 49,354,573 of record NC_083880.1, on the reverse strand, counting down.
CTACCATACGATCCAGGAATTTCCGTTCTGGGAATTTAACTGATGAAAAACAAACAAAATAATTTTTAAAAATGTACTCCTAAGTTCACTGTAAAATTATGATATGGAAGCAAACTATGTGTTCATCAAATGATGAATGGATAAAGAAGATATGATGTTTTACATATATATATATATATGTAATATAGATATGTATGTGTATATATATATATAATATATATAATGGAACCCCACTCCAGTACTCTTGCCTGGAAAATCCCATGGATGGAGGAGCCTGGTAGGCTGCAGTCCATGGGGTCGCTAAGAGTCAGATACGACTGAGTAACTTCACTTTCACTTTTCACTTTCATGCATTGGAGAAGGAAATGGCAACCCACTCCAGTGTTCTTGCCTGGAGAATCCCAGGGACCGGGGAGTCTGGTGGGCTGCCGTCTATGGGGTCGCACAGAGTCGGACACGACTAAAGTGACTTAGCAGTAGCATATATATAAAAGAGAATACTACATGTGTATAATAGACTATTATATATCTAAACATATTCAGATGGACATATACCCATCTGAATGCAGAGTTCCAAAGAATAGCAAGGAGAGATAAGAAAGACTTCTTAAGTGAAGCATGCAAAGAAACATAGGAAAACAGCAGAATAGGAAAGACTAGAGATCTCTTCAAGAAAATTAGAGATACCAGGAAATACTTAATGCAAAGATGAGCACAATAAAGGACAGAAACAGTAAGGACCTACCAGAAGCAAAAAAGATTAGGAAGAGGTGGCAAGAATACACTGAAAAACTGTTTTAAAAGGTCTTAATGACCCAGATAATTATGATGGTGTGGTCACTCACTTAGAGCCAGATATCCTGGAGTGTGAAGTCAAGCAGGCCTTAGGAAGCATCACTACAAACAAAGCTAGTGGAGGTGATGGAATTCCAGCTGAGCTATTTCAAATCCTAAAAGAAGATGCTGTTAAAGTACTACATTCATTATGCCAGCAAATTTGGAAAACTCAGCAGTGGCCACAGGGCTGGAAAAGGTCAGTTTTAATTTCAATCCCAAAGAAAGGCAAGGCCAAAGAATGTTCAAACAACTTCCCAATTGCACTCATCTCACATGCTAGCAAGGTAATGCTCAAGATTCTTCAAGCTAGCCTTCAACAATACATGAACCAAGAATTTGCAGATGTAGAAGTTGGATTTAGAAAAAGTGGAGGAACCAGAGATCAAATTGCCACCATCTGTTGGATCACAGAAGAAGCAAGGGACTTCTAGAAAAACATCTACTTCTGCTTCATTGACTACACTAAAGCCTTTGACTGTGTGAATGATAACAAACTGGAAAATTCTTAAAGAGATGGTAATATCAGACTACCTTACCTGCCTCCTGAGAAACCTGTATGCAGGTCAAGAAGCAACAGCTAGACCCAGACATGGAGCAACAGAGTGGTTCAAAATTGGGAAAGGAATATATCAAGGATGTATATTGCCACCCTGCTTATTTTAACTTATGTTCAGAGTACATCATGTGAAATGCTGGACTGGATGAAGCTCAAGCAGGAATCAAGGTTGCTGGGAGAAATATCAGTAACTTCAGATGTGCAAATGACACCACCCTAATGGCAGAAAGCAAACAGGAACTAAAGAGCCTCTTGATGAAGGTAAAAGTAGAGAATGAAAAAGCTGGCTTAAATAACTCAGTGTTCAAAAAATCGGATCATGGCATCCAGCCCCATCATTTTATGACAAATAGATGGGGAAAAATGAAAATGCTGACAGATTTTATTTTCCAGGGCTCCATGACTGCAGCCATGAAATTAATAAACATTTGGTCCTTGGAAGAAAAGATTTGATGAACCTAGAGATCATATAAAAAAGCAAAGACATCACTTTGCCGATAAATATCTGGATAGTCAAAGCAATGGTTTTTCCAGTAGCCATGTACTGACAGATTTGAGAGTTGGACTATAAAGAAGGCTGAGCACTGAAGAATTGATGCTTTTGAACTGTGATGCTGGAGAAGACTCTTGAGAGTCCCTTGGACAGCAAGGAGATCAAACCAGTCAACCCTAAAGGAAATCCATCCTAAATATTCACTGGAAAGTCTGAAGCTGAAGCTGAAGCTCCAATTCTTTGGCCACCTGAATGCAAAGAGTTGACTCATTAAATAAAACCCTGAGGCTGGAAAGATTAAAGGCAGAAGATGAGATGGTTGGATGACATCACCAACTCAAAGAACATGAGTTTGAGCAAACTCTGGAAGATAGTGAAGGCGTAAAGGGAAGACTGTTGTGCTGCAGTCCATGGGTTGCAAAGAGTCGGACGTGACTGAGCAACTGAATGACAACCATACATATTTTATAATATATATATGTAATCATATATATATGTATATATATAAAATGTAATGCTACATAAATGCATATAACACAATACTATATATATATCTCAGTTGGTAAAGAATATGCCTGCAATGCAGGAGACCTAGGCTCGATCCCTGGGTCAGAAAGATCCCCTGGAGAAGGAAATGGCAACCCATCCCAGTATTCTTGCCTAGAGAATCCCATGGACAAAGGAGCCTGGCGGGCTACAGCCCATGGGGTCGCAAGAGTTGGACATGACTTAGCGACTAAACCACCACTATAATGGAATACTACTCAGTCATTAAAAAAAATAAAACCTTGCCATTTTCAACAATAAGGATGGTCCTTGAGGGTATTACTCTAAGTGAATAAGTTAGAGAAAGACAAACACCTTATGGTTTCACTTACATGTGAAATTTAAAAAACAAAATAAATTAACAAGCAAAATGAAATGAAACTCATACTGAGATACTGGATATTGGTGGTTGCCACAGTGGACATGGGTTTGGGAGCTGGGAAAAATGGGTAAAGGGGCTAAATAAATAGAAACTTTTAGTTACAAATTAATGATGGGAATGTAATATACAGGATGATGGCTCTAGTCAATAATATTGTATTGTAAACTTGAAAGTTGCAAAGAAAATAAATTTTAAAATTTCTTGTCACCAGAAAAAAATTTTGTTACTTTATATGTTAATAGTGGGTAACTAGACTTTATTTGTGATCATTTTACAAAGCACACACATGTCAAATAACATTGCAATACCTGAAATTAATAAAATGTTATATGTCAATTTTATTGAGCTTCCCAGGTTGTGCTAGTGGTAAAGAAACCTCCTGCCAATGCAGGAGATGTAAGAGATGTGGGTTTGATTCTTTCCTGTTGAGTCCCATGGACAGAGGAGCCTGGAGGGCTATAGTCCACAGCACCACAAAAAATCGAACACGACTGAAGCAGCTTAGCGTGCACACACATGTATCAATTATACTTCAATAATTAAAAAAAAAGATACTATGGGCCTCAAATAACTCACACAAAACAACATTCTGCAAGGAAAGGTGTTAGGACTACGGGGACTCAGGTTTCTAAGTATAGTGATATGTCCCTGTTCCCTATCAAACCCTATCCTGGGAGGAGAGATCACTGAAGGAGAAAAAAAAATTGAAAGACTTTCTGAGACTGTAGGTTTAGATTTTCTTTGAGCCCAAGATGTTTATAAGAAAAAAATAGGAGTATTAGATGATATGAAGAAAACATGTTCATGGTAACTTCACTTTAGACCAAAACACACATTTCAAAGTTTAGCCATATAATTCCCAAGTACCTCTTTGTGATCACTAACCTGAGTAGCCTAAGATGAATGGAGTTAATGACCAAGTGACTAAAATACACCGATGTTATGACAACCCAGCTGTTCAGTCTTCAACTCTGTAACTTACTAGGTGTAGGTGTGAACCTTAGAAATGAATGAATCTAGGAAAGAACTAGATCCTTTAGTGCCTGTGATGTGAGAGCTCTGCAATATAAGTGTTTCCAAGAAATAAGATCAAATTTTGTAACCATCCCTTGAAGTAGTCTGGCTCAAGTAGTCTGATCATGCTATGGGCTTTGGAATTGTTCTATCCTGATTTGTTCTGAGTTGCTCCGTGCATGGCTCAGTGACCTGATTTAACCTTCTGTGCCTCAGTTTCCTGATTTTTAAAGAGTAGATAATAATAAAACCTATATCTTGGGTTATAATGAGGATTAAATGTGTTAGTACAAGTGAAAATGCTGAGGATAATTGTCTGGCACGAAGTAAAGACTTAATACTTGTAAGTAAGATCTTAATAGTCTTTTTATAGTTAAGGAAATTGAAGCTCAGAGTTGATAACTTACTCAAGGCTTTAGTAAGTGGTAAATCCCTTTGTAGTGCTGGGGAATGTTGGCAGGGGCATCTTCTCTTTTTTAATTCACAAATTCATTTCCATTAGATCTGTAAGAAATGACATAGCTAATCATATTATGTTGTTGTTTAGTTACTAAGTACTGTCCAACTCTTTCTGCAATCCCATGGACTGTATCACACCAGGCTCTTCTGTCCCTGGGACTTCCCAGGCAAGAATACTGGAGTGGGTTGCCATTTCTTTCTCTAGGAATTAAACCTATGACTCCTGCTTGGCAGGAGGATTCTTTACCACTGAGCTACCAGGGAAGTCCCAATCATATTTTAGAAAATATGAAAATACATGAAGTGTTATCCTACTGTAACTTTAGCTAAAATTTGCATTGTTTTCTTTTCCCACTTTCCTCATATATTGTTTTGGAAAGCTGTAAACTCAGTATGCAAACAATCTTGTGTTTGATATTTTATTTAGCATTATAATAATTTTTGCATTATATCCATAACCATCATTTCTCAATATCCCAGAAATTCTTCTGTTGACATCATGATGAGCATAATCATTTTGTATGTTAGTATAGTCGTACCCCAGCATGCTCAATTTACAGACAAGTTCATTGACAAAACTGAGATTTCCCTTGAATGACACTTGAACTGGGCTTCCAAAGTGGCTCAGATGGTAAAGCATTTGCCTGCAGTGTAGGAGACCTGTGTTCAATCCTGGGTTGGGAAGATTCCCCTGGAGAAGGAAATGGCAACCCACTCCAGTATTCTTGCCTGAAGAAACCCATGGACAGAGGAACCTGGTGGGCTACAGTCCATGGGTCACAAAGAATCAGACATGATTGAGCAACTACCACACACACTTGAACTATTGCCAGAAGCAGAATTGAAACATTTATTCCTGACTCCTCTTCTAGTCCTCTTAGCTCTGAGACAGGCTGGGATCTGGGATCCTTGGCTGCAGTGCTTATACCTGGACAAACGCTTCCTCAACCAACAAAATACAAAGAAACTATAAGGGACTAAAAATAACTTCATGCATGTGCAGTAGGAGCGAATCAGATACAGAAACAAGATACAGAAAGACCAAAAAACCCCAAATGCCACTTTTGAAGAGTCTGCAGCAAAAGCGGGATACTGTGCATGCCCCCTGCACACAACACCACCTAAGGGGTGGGCAAACCACCTAAGCCACCCGTCTGCCCTAACTCCTGAACACACCCCTACCCTCACCTCAAAGAAGGAACCAACTCATCCCACCTCAGAGAATGCAGCAAAGGAACTTGTTTGTTCTCACTCCCTCAGCTGCAGCAAGAGTCCCAGCAAAGCCTGGCTTGAGGTTCTTGTCCCACCTCTAATCAATTTCTATTGATTAAGGAGGCCAAGAACCCTGGTTCATATGTAACAGCTTTTAAAAAGTGCGGTAGGAACCCCCTGCCCACGTCTCCAGGTCAATCTAAATGGCACCTGAGATCATGCATGCACTAAAACTGGAAAATTGTCATTAGTACCCATTCAATTTTTCCATGGTTTTCCTATGCTGGTGATCTCAAGAGGCAAATAAAAATGTAAACTGTGGCTAGTACTGATGCGGTACATAGCAGACAATGAGGCTAGCACCATTATTCAGAGTCTAGAACATCCCCTCATCACCTACTTAGAACATTAACTGAAATTCTGAGAAACTATGGGACCCATCACACACAAAAAAAGTGCCAGTAGCTGTTCTAGTTGGGGGATGTCAGTTCAAATGCCTGCAGTTGTCTTGGGCCTGCAGATGAACAACTTTTTAGTACAGTTTTGAACTAGCCTTCCAAAGCCATCAGGAAGGGAAGGGGAAGACGCCCAAATCAAGGCAGCTGGATTTTACTAACAAATGGGTCTACATCTCTGTCAACCCATAGCTCCACCCCTACACCATGTCCCCTGTTTTCCCACAAAACTTACTCTTCTGATTGGCGCTGTAGCCATGCTGTGCTTTGCTAGGCTGGCCCTGGCTGCGGACTTCCCTGAGAGGATTCATGAAGAGATTTTACCCCTCCTCTGCCCCATCATGAAGGAGCACCCTGATCCACACTCAACCCAGTCTGGCACGAGCACCCACTTCCAGTCTAGACGGCAGCCTAAGAGGGGCTAATGCTAGGTTTCACCAGACTGAGCTTCGCATTTGTCATGGCTCTGCCCACAAGGAGTCCTTTGATCTTGATCCTAGCAAACCACAGTCATCGACAAAGGTGGAATGGATTCTTGCTTCTGAAAAGCTTTGATGGAAAGTCCCTTGACTACCTATTCCCTCTCTAGCCCCTTTCTGCTCCTTCAGATTTACCTCCAACATTCATCCCTAAATCCAGCTGTAAATCTAGTATTACAGAGGCTATCAAGACAGCATGAATCACTTGCTGCCCTATTGTGGATCCCTGGGGCCACAGCTGACCCATTTGGGAAAGTACGTGATCATCTTTACTTAGCCAGGCATCCTAATCATAGATTCCATGCTTAGCATTCTTCATTTAATTTTCTCTGAGAACTGGTTAGGCTGTGATCTGATCCTCAGAGAGGGGCAATCATTTCTAAAGGGCAGATTGCTAGAAAAGTTTGCAATTAAAAACAACAACAAATCTATACAGGCTCTTTGCGGTTCTGGTGAAGGAATGTGCCCTGCATGCACAACGCTGCCATCTCCAGGCTCATTTCTAAAAACAAACCTAGTCCCTGGGCACTTTGCAACACTGTGTGCTTTTTTGTTTCCTGTGTGAAGAAAGAAACTAACTTGAAATAGATTTACTTGGGTCATAGGCTTCAGGTTAGGGCTTCTGGCTTCACAAAGTAAGTATGGCAAAATTCAGGAAAAATAGCATTTTGGAGGTGATGTCTAACCCTCTCATTTTACAAATCAGGGCACTGAAACCCAGTAAAGGAAAAAGCATGCTGGAGGCCCAAGCGAGTTAGCTACAGAGTCAATCTTGCACTTAGTTCTTTTGATTCCCAAGCCAATGCCTATGTCTCCAGCCAAAGGGCTAACCCCACTGGGCAGTAAGGCCAGAGACAGGGAGGCCAGACTCCTTATCAGCCTTTTCATCCGTCATGTTGAATGCCCATTTCAACTCATGCCCACAGCTTGGGGGTCCATTTTCCAGTGTCTTCTCACTGCAGTCAGCCTGGACCCAGCACACCCAGAAATGAAAGAATTGACATAGTTAACATTTTAACTCAGGGCTGAGGAGAGAAGAGGGTCAGCACATCTGCATGCAGATTTCAAGTTTCTCAAGACTCGGATGACAGATAAATAAATACACACATTCGAATCCTGTTCCTCATTACACCTCACACACTCAGTCGACACCACAGGCCTTCCCTCCTTCCCAAACCAAAAGAATGGGCATGCAGTGTTTAACAACCTCATTCAAGATGAAAATAAAGACATTGTCTCTTCTCCTTTAGGGCATTCTTTTTCTACCAAATAGAGAGAGAGAGAGAAATAAACTTGTTTAAGTATTGAAATATTTGCTGGAGAAGGAATTTAAGAGGATGCTGGCAGCTGGCTCTGTGGAGGAGAAGGTGGTAGGGTGAGCCCCCATGCTGGTAGCAGGAGTCCCGGAAAGGAGGTGTGCAGGAAAGCAGGCAGCACAGCATTTGTCAGGTGCCTGGCTCTCACTCTCATCACCAAGGCAATTGTCAGCTCTGCTCCGCTTGGCTCCCTTGGACAACGGTTTGCAGAGCCAGCTGCTTTTTGCACTTGGCTCTGGAATCCTCAGGTCTTTGCTGTACTCAGTTTAAAGCCTACTTGTCTTAGTGTAAGAGCTTGTTGAGGAGGCAATTACACACAGCAAATAGGAAAGCCCTTTGGTCAGAAAAGATGATACTGTCTTTTCATGCTTCAAAAAAATGATCTGCGTGCCTGGCAAAAAGAAGGATCTTAATATTAGTGGTGCTTTGCACAACATTCCCTTCTCTCTTTCTCCTATCATTCAGTTACAAAATCAACATGGGAAGAGTCGTCCAACAGATTCCAGTGTCAACATTGTCCCCTGCCCGCCCACCAATTTTGCCTTGATCGCTATCCATGCTTCTCTATCATGACATTATGCTTGTTAGTAGTTTCTGTTTTCTTGCTTATTCTTCCTTCGCAATGTTTATACTCTTGAGTTACTGATTATGGTCACCATTCCCCAACTCCTCCACCGCAATCAGATTCCCCTGGAGGTCACTGTAACTGCAGGACAGGCAGGAGAGCAGTGGATCCTGTTCTTTGACTTTTCCCCTCACAGACCCTTGCATCCCTTACACAAGGGATGGTCAAGAGACTATGACCCAAACTGAAGTGTCGGTCCCTGGAAGGAGGCTGGTCCCTCTTCCTTCAGAAAGCCCAACTCAGAGGTATCAAAGGTACCTGCCAACAAGAATGTCCATGTTACAAAGTTCAACTGTATCTCATACAGGATGGCCTTTCAGAATTTCACCCCTTTGAGGCCCTAGAATTTTATCTTTTAAAGAGTCATAGCAAATGGCCTCATAAAAGTGCCACTAATATTCTTGATACTTTCAAGCTCAGCAATTAGCAAGTTTCTTTTTAGTCTCAGAAAACTTTCTTTAAACAAAACCCTACTCTTAGGAGAGAAACCGGGGACCATCCCTATTAAGGAAGCTCATACGTTTTGGCTTATGATCCACAAAGCACAATTTGAAAAACAAATGTGTTCTAGAGCCTCCCTCTTTGGGGCATTTCTTCCTCTCGTGCATCCCACTTTAGATTGTTTCTTTTTTTATTTTGCAAAACTTGAATTTATTATGGCTTACAAAAACTACATCTAACAATTTTACTTCCTCACCAAGTTTTTTTTTTTTTTTAATAACTACCTGCCTGTAACCCAGTGCAAAATGAACACTCCTTATCAGGTTCTGTTCAAGTTTCCTCTTTATCAGTCTTTCCTGGGTGGCATGCTTTCTCTTCCTTACTTGACACTCTTGTCATGTAGCTGTGTCCCACTTCTAAACTATCCCTTTTAACCTCTCTCATCCCACAGAACTAGTTTAGTACTTCATGGCTGAAGTCATCCACAGATGGTCACAGAAGAGAAATGACTTGCCCAAAGTGACACCTCTCGTTAGTGGCAGAGTAAAGCCAGAACTCAAGCCTGAGGAAATTGGCTTGGCTCACTCTGTCTCCTCTACTGACTTTTTACACTTCACTCTGTTCCACATCTGTGTCAGTTCAGCCACATGGCTCTTCTGGATATCCTGAATTCCTCTATAAAATAAGTGAATTGCCCTAGGAATGTTAAGGTCACTTTCCAGGTCCCTCCTGGAGGGATGCAAGCAGTTATGATCATTGACCTAGCCAAACTCTTCAGGTTCGGTTCCATTAGAGGTAAACCTCTTTTGACAATTCTCAAGTATCCAGGTAACTTTCTATTAAACTGTTTCCTTTTGCACATATTTCTGTCTCTGGTCCTGGCCAAAACCCAGGCATGCAGAAGTGGCAAACTTCTTGGAGGAAGGCCTTCCCAAGATCTTGGAAGTTTAAAGAAAGACTTTTGTGGTATTTCTGGCATAGCCAGAATCAGGAAGCACCGAATCACTCCCAAGGAAATTGTTCTCACACAATTTCCAATAAACCCCTCCCGTTTCCCCAGCCTTCTGCTCCACATAGTACTCCCCTCTTCCTCAAGCATGGAATTTTGCAGAGTCAAAACTTTCAATAGTTCAGATAGGGTTCAAATGAGCTGCTGAACTCTCAAGGGCTGGAAGTGAACCTAGCATTTATTCTTCACTCATCCTTAGTAATGAGTATAGCAGGCTGTCACTGTCAAGGTGGTTTGGGTCACACAGTGAAAATGGATATACTTGAAAGCATTTATCAACAAACAATTACATATTATGGTACAGAATGACTACTTGTGAGACTTTACATGATTCTGACCAAGTCTGTCTGTGATAAGAACAGGAGGCAAGCAACTGTATCACAGTTTTTTGAGAAATAGTGTCTTTTTTTTCTTTCAGGTACTTTCAAAGGTGGGGACAAGAATAATAAGATTAACATTTAGGAAACCAATGAACTTCAAATTATCTCCCAACTGAAAAGTGCATGCTAGTCATTTTTCTAGATGGGGCAGATAGCAGTTTTAATATATTTCATCTGAGTGATACTTCTTTAGGTTTTTCTTTAAAATGTGTCCCTTAGAAACAGACTTCATTATCCTTTTGTTGCTTCCAATCATCACAACTTTGGGATTGATTTCAAAATACGTATTGTTTCTCATGAACTTGGGGAAATAGGGGAAGCAATTAGATCTTGTGATTTTTAAGGCTGTACTGAGGATAAGGTAAGAAAATATCATAAATTTTATTTCATGCTTTCTTGCCAATTGACAGAAATGTGCAGTCCATATGAATTCATATAACAAGGGTGGAATGTTGGAAAAACCAATAAAGATTTTGTGGTCTGACCTATAATAAATGTAGTTTGATTTAGAGTCTGTTTTTCACAACATGGCAAAATGAATCATAAAATAATGGGCCCTGAAACTCCTGCATTTTTTAACAATAGCCTGGGGACAGTTTACCGTGTAATGAATTGTAATTAACCCACCTTCAAAATCTTTTATGAGTATTTTGCCAATTAGCTCCGCATGCTTGCTAATGACTCATGGCGAGTGCATGTCTTTACAGAACCGGATTTTACAGCACACATCTCTGTGTTAACTCAGCACAAGTGTGCAGCATGGTAAGGATGACACAGGTAGATTGGAATACCCTCAACAACAACCCCACTTTGCCAAACCCATGGACTCAGCCATCATTCCTCCAAGCCCAAAGTAAACCATAATGGCTTGTGGTGTCAGAGGGCTTTGGTTTCTGACGGATTGCAAGGAATGCTTCACTCCCTGTAGACACATCTGTTGTTACTTAGCACTAACATATATAATGCTACTAATTGTGGAGCCATCTTTGTTTTCTTTACTTAGCACTCTGGTTAGCATTATTTTATCTTCATGGTTCATGGCTTTCTGCCATTGACAACATAAGTCCACTCTAGAGAAAATAAAACAACTACCAAGCTGTCTCCTTCCATTGCTTTGCTTTGAAATTAGAGAGACTGTGTGTAGCCAAACTTGATTCCTAGGATCCTACCTCTGACCTTGTTATGTCAAGCGTTGGCTTTTCCTTGCAAATCCTCGTACTTCTACTGGGCTGTTGGTTGGCTAGGGAGACTGCAGTGAGAGGCTGGGTTATGGCTTTATACTTCAGGTCTTGAGAAAGTTCACTGTAGTCAAGGTCAAACTTTCCCAACTCCTTCATTCTTCAGAGGCCAAGCCAACAAATTCTAAAGCCAGCTAAGGAAAGCTAACTGAAAGTAACAAAGGAATGACTCCAATATTTCCTCAACTGTAGAAAAAGCATATTGAGGCTCTATAGTGTAACCAATATTTTTCTGCTAGTCAAGCCATGTGCCAAAATGAAGACATGCTGGTAAGTCACTTCAGTTGTGTCCGACTCTGTGTGACCCCATAGATGGCAACCCACCAGGCTCCCCCGTCCCTGGGATTCTCCAGGCAAGAACACTAGGGGCTGGTTTTCAGAAACATAACACAACAATGTTGTACTTGGGGGAAGCTAAACTATGTAGAAATGATTTCCTAATGATGCCAGTGAAAGTGAACAGTAGCTTTTAAGCTCACGTCTTTGAAGCAGTGATGGATCTAGAATAACAGAGAACTCCAAGCAACTGGAAAAGGCTTCTGTGAAGGACAGAGACACAGGAAGAAGTGTGAATCCTCCTGAGGGGCTCCCATGAAGGGTATTGCCTTAGCACAGAGGTAAGCAGAACCTCTCCCCTACTCCAAAAAGAGGCAGGGATAGAGTAAGAAGGGAACAGATCTCATGGTAATACTTAAATCCTTGAGAATCCCCAGGTATGAACCCCAAAAGAAATTTCTTCTCTCACTCAGGGACTTAAGAGCTACTCTTTTCATTTCCCACTCACTTTCTAGGGGCATTTCTCTCACCCAAATGTAAAGAACCAATAAGGGGAAAATGAGTTCTCTCTTGCCAAGACAAACTAAATAAAAAGGATTGTAGTTCCAGGCAATGTGACATTTAATGAGCCCGCATCATACATAAAGACATGAACTGGGGACTTAGGTAGCTCCTGCCTTGGTTTTGGTTCTCATACAGTTGATGAGGGCAAACTCCAAGCTGCAGAGACTCAAAGCATTAGGAGCTGACCAAGGGTCTGAGGGGAAGAGGATGGCTGTACATCCACAGGGTCTCTATCCTCAGCCTAGTCCATGGCTACTCTAATCTAGTTTATGTGCCTCTTACCTTCTCTTATATATGAATCATTGGACATCTTTAGAAATCATTATGTTTCTAGCAATTTGTGAGTAATAGGCTGAATCAACTGGGGTTATGGTTCCTGAGAATTTTAATTAAGAAACACACAGACTATTGTGGGCTAATGCTGGACCATGTGGAAATTTGAAAGCAGAAAAAACTAACTGAAGGAAGTAAGAAAGAAGAAAGAACTTGATATGATGAAAGAACTTTTAGCCCCAGATAGCTTTCCCCAGTGGACCTTCTGCCCTTGTGAAAGTTACCGTACATTCCACTCTTTGGAAATAAAGTAGCTTTTACTGGAACACCACTGTGTAAGGAAAAGGCTCAAGAGTGAATCCCATCTCTGCCATGCACTAGTTCTGTAGATGTCCACAATGTAAAACTCCTCCTTCACCAAAGGAGGCATCTACTGTTCCTCAGCCGCAGGGATATAAGAATAAATCCACATAAAGCACCGTATTTAAAGCAAATAAATGCTGGATAAATGTTGTTTATTGTTAACAGACTTCCTTTCTTCCCTGAAAACTGCTTATTTTTCTCCTACTACAATTCATTAAATTGAGAAGACAACCTCCCCAATTGACAAGTGGCATTATTTAGACAATGGTACATATTCTGTGTTTTCCACATACATTGTCCCACTACCAGCCAAGAGAATCAGCTGACTGATAAAGAAGTTACTTAAACTGTTAAAAATGAATGAACCCTATTGATCCATATCACAGGATTAAGTTTCAAAAAAAACCCCAATAGTGGTAGATTTGTGCACTTCGTTGTTTCAAATTAACATTTGCAAAGATCAAGTCTGGGGAGTGATTTTATGGTTTGAGAATAAAGTGAAATTAACTGCATATTGTAAGTGGACTGTGCCCTGGACAGTGTCTAATTAACAAAATTTCAGAGAGTATAAAGAATGAACTTGAGCTCAGTATTTTCTTATTTTAGTGGTGGAAGAGCAGATCTGCCATAAATAGCCTTTCTGTGATCACTTACTTCATCCCTTGAGGCTAAGCATCAACTTTTTGTGTTCAAAATGGTAATGTGTGCTTGCAACTGGATAGCTTGTCAGTTTCATTTGAGAATGTGAGCTATCTCTACTATGTTCTCTAAATAATCAGTCCAGATTTGTTTTCAATGCAGTTTTTATAGAAATTGACTTTTTAAAAACCCATACCTGAACCCAAAGAATCTGAAGGAAAAGATATATCATCAATTAATTCCCATGAACCTTTAGAGATAGTACAAGGATTGAGAATTATCCCAACTTCTATTTAAATAGTTTCCTCTGGTCTGGGTTAACATTTAATTGTTAGTGCTTCAGGATTTAAAAGACTTCAATTTTCTTAAGATCAGAATGCTAGTATTTCCTTTGGGCAGCTTAAACCATTGAAGTTTCTCATTCATTTCAATATTCTGACAAATATAAGAAGTTTTTACACGGTTATACTTTAACTCCTTTACGTAGTTTTAATTACATTTTGTTTCACTGCATTTTTCCCTGAGGGGAAATGGAAGATAAGACAGTCAGCACATTTCATATTATAGTCAATCTTACTAAAATATAGCAGAATGATTTAGGAGAGGTCTGTTGGACAAAGAGAGAAAAACTGATGACTATTGCAAATCAAGTCTTATTGCTATGGGAGTAGAAGCTAAAAGATTAAATCAATCTCCAAAAATGCTATTTATTATTCTGAAGTATTTAAAAACTTTAATAAAAACACATAGATCTTTCCAATTTGAAATGGGAAACCAGTTTCAGGAATAAGATTCGGGAGTCAGCTTTTTCTAAGCGTACAAAAATATTCATGTCTGAATTAAATTTTTGCTTTTATTCAATAATGGTCTGGATGTTTACATATACAGTTTATAAAAAGGAAGAATTTTGTTTTTCATTTCAAAATATTGAAGTGCATTTAAATGTTCCTATTTTAGTAGTACTCTGTATTTCTGTTCTTTTACATAAGGTTCAAATTAATGCAGGTTTTTTTAGGTGCATTCCTTGATATTATGTACTTCCACTTTATGTGACTTCCTTCAGAGCCACACTATATAATCACAGCATATAAATAATAAATAAGCATATAATCATAAACCAATTTTTATGAACCAAATTGGGCTTAAAATCTTGCTAAGGTAGATTATAACTCAAAGGGTATAGACTTTGATACAGCCCTCCAAGAGCTTAGAAAGAAAAAAAATCTCAATGCATTAGATTTGCAAACAGGAGAGAAACTTAAAACCAGTTCAGCAAAGGTCAGGTAGGTATTCCCATCATTTACAGGTCAAGAGGGGGTGTAATTAGAGGGGAGAGATAAGACTGAGTATGTAATTTGGATGGAGATGAGAGAGTAGATAGGAGACTCATACGTAGGTAGTGATTGTGTTGGAGCAAATTTTTCCGTTCCAGTGTAATATTTTTACCTCTTTTATTTAATAGGCTTTTATTTAGTATATGCTCTGTGCACAAAATAAGAAGTAGTGAGGGACAAGATCAAGAATCTATCAGATTTACTCCTTATCTACCACATACTTTTAATAAGAAGGATGAGGATAACATACCTAGTAGTCACAGAAAGCTTTTGAAACATTGTGTGAGATCACCTCTTGTTCTAATAGTAACATAGTAAATATCTCAAAACTAAAAGTAAGAAATATAGAAAATAAAAGCAGTATCATTTAGTTTATTATGTGATTTGGTGAAACCAAGAGAGAGTCCTCAAAGTGGTGAGACTTCCCAGGTAAGGAAGATGAACACCTGAAGTCAAAGAAGGATGAGTTTTCCAAGTCAAAGAACAATATATTCTCATCACAATAACATTTTAATAAAAGTTTTAAAGTGCCAACCACCTACTGGATATTTGTTTTAGAAGGAAGAGATACGGCTTTGGCCATTGTGGTGTATTTCCTACTTTTAGAGAATGTGGATAAAACTTTAACCGTGAACTTGTCTTCCTAGGGATCAGTGTCCTCCCTCTACCTTGCATAGTCAGCAGCCAAGAAGTCTGAGAACGATTGACTATGATTATTAATCCCAGAGTAAACCTGGGTGATCCATCCCAGAAACAAAGAGTAATTCAGGAGTTTCAGAAGTAGAACACAGCTTAGGACATTTTTTCAAGGATTTGACAGAACAAACCTTTCTTTCTGCATGACTTAATGTTCAGAAGTTAATGCGCAAATTTTCCAATATTTACAGAAGCAAGTCTGAGAACAAGAAATAAACATAGGTGAGGGAAGAGCCAACAGAATCACAAAGAAATGAAACCATGGTGAAACTTCTCCTGACACCCATCTTAACTTTTGACCTTTCAATAATATAACCCTATAAACCCTTTTATTATTCATGAATTTTATCTTCTACTACTTGCAATATAAAAATATCATAGTATTTCTATATGTTAAGAGTTCCCAAGATACCAATTTCTAAACAAAAGTTTTAGAATTACAAATATTACAGAATATTTTTTTAAATTTCTCATCAAAAAATATTTTTTAAAAGTTGAAGACATTACTACTCTCAAAAACATCGATAATGAAATTGATGGGCAGAATGTAGAATATAACAGGGAATTGTCACTAACTGGAATGCTGATGAAGTTTGTTAGATGAAAGAAATAAATGATCACCTCACCTGAAAAAAAGATAAGGATAAATTTTATCCTATTTTACCATCTGCACCTAGTTTAGAGACAACCAAACTTTCTTTACTAACAAGAAAGTTGGGCCACTCAATAGACAAAGTGATCACCCACATAAGGTATTCACCACAGTGTCTAACATGTAGCATGAATTTTAGTGAACTAGAAAGTAGGAAAAAATTGCAGAATTTATTTTTTTTAATCTAAGAACTCTTAACAAATGTCAAACACTGAAGAAATGAAAACATAGATATAACTGAGACAGAGTATTTTCAAATTTCAAAGAGGATTCATGGGGCCAAAAGTAAAATTTGAAAATATGTATATGTCAAAGTGGGGGGGAGGTGAAAATGTCGGCATATGAAGAACCAAAAATGAGAGTAAAATTGAGGAGTTTTAAAAACACTTCTAAAATGAGGTTCTGATTAGTTATTTTACTGTGGAGTTCCACTAAATGATTACAGAGAAAGAGGATTCCTACACTATATCCTCTAACCCAAAAATATGCAAAGCTAGGCAATAACAGCATATCGTTAGCATAATGTGTGTGTGTGTGTGTGTGTGTGTGTGTGTGTGTGTATTAGTGGCTCAGTCCTGTCTGACTCTTTGTGACCTTATGAACTGTAGCCCGCCAGGTTCCTCTGGCCATGAAATTCTCCAGGCAAGAATACTGAAGTGAGTTGTCATGCCCTCCTCCAGGGGAACCTTCCGAATCCAGGGATCAAAGCTGGGTCTCCTGCATTGCAGGCAAATTCTTTACCATCTGCGCCAAACAGAGAAGCCCTGTTGGCTAATACTGATATCCAAATCATACAAATGTGGCCCCAAATAGGCCAACTTCACTTAAGAATAATGCAAATTCAGAACCTAAAAAAGTATTGACTGACTGAAATCTATAGACAGGCAAACTGTGAGGTGTATGCCAAGCCTTGAGTTACCCCTTTCTCAGAAATGGAATCCATAGAGGTAAAGTGCCAGCTGCCACATTTGTATGATTCCAGGTAATAGGATTGGGGTGAAGGCTTGAAACAAATGAGGTTTTCTCTCTTGAAAATCAGACTGACTGATGAAGATCAGTGATTTAGAATTTGGGGCTGACATTTATTCACAAACGAGTCCTCAAAAGAAGTTTTCTCTTACTAAGTTCCTTGAACTTTGGTTGTTCAACTAGTCCCTGGTATACTAGTGCTGGGCTTGTCTTCAGAACCATCCTTTGCACTTTTTGGCTCTTTCTCTGCTCTGCATCACAGTGAGGTTGACCGCCTTGGAGTCTGTATCCTAGCCTTCCATATCAGCACTTTTACTTCTGGGTTCAGCCAACAACAGATACTGTTGGAAAAAAGGAGGAGTGTATAATGGAGAAACCAGGATATCTCTCCCTTCCCAGGCCTACACCTCCTGCCCCAGGTGACATCTCTGGCAGTGGCTATATCTCCACTGTGACCCCAGCCCCGTAAGGCAATTGCACTATGGTTCTATCTTCTACTGGGTGAACCTGGTCCCTGAGTTCTGGTAACATTCTTCTCTTTCAGTCTTTGGGATGATAATGGCTTCCTGTTGTTACTGTTTGGGTTATTTAACTTGGCTCTTCCATGACCTGTGTTACTACTTCTTTCACTGATATGTTCATTTGGATAATAAGCAATTTGGTGGCTCAGTGGTAAAGAATCTGCCTGCCAATGCAGGAGACACAGGTTCGATCCCTGGGTTGGGAGGAGAAGGAAATGGCAACCCATTCCAGTATACTTACCTGGAAAATCCCAAGGAGAGAGAATCCTGGTGGGCTACAGTCAATGGGGTCGCAAAAGAAACAGATACTTGGCAAGTAAATAACAAAAGACAGCAACAAATAGTGGGTAGAGGATTTTTAAAATTTCTATAATAATAATATCTTCCAAATGCCATAGGTTTTATGATATATGAACTCCTAAAGTATCAGCTTATACACAATTCATCATCTTACTTTTCTCCTACTTAACACACAAGTGGTTATGATTTGACATTCTCTGTCAATGTACCTGTCCTACTGTCCATTAGCAGATACTGCAGGTAAGCATTCAGAACCACCAGGTAACACCCACTTTAACAAAGTCAATAAAATGTGTGCAATGGAAAGGCATTGCTTTGAGTGAAATATTAATAAAATCCAATAGCTAGAGTGGATGTAGTAGGAGGCAGACAGGAGAAAAGTGATTAGGAAAGAAAGTTTCCTAATTTTCTGAACCACTTATATAAAATATTTGAGCTTGCTGTAATCAAACATTTTTTAATATTTCTTGACTTTATATTACAATTTACTTACCAGTTTATAAATTTTCTGTTGTAAACTTTGTGTATTAAGTAAATCATTATGTTGAAAGTAAGATTCCAACATGAGGAAATATATTTGACACATCTCAGACATGCTCATTGTATCAAAGTCACTCAGTAACATCCAGTTAGGAAAACAGAAACAACTTTAGTTATTTACAATAGGCAAAATTTAACTATAATGCCACTCATCTTATTTTGGCTGATATATTTTCATAATTTTTTTGCATTCATTCTAAGTAAATTCAAATATTAGTTGCTCTCAGTAGCTGCCCTTTACCCTCCCTTTGCTTGGGAAAATTAAATTATTGCTGCCACAATTAGGAGAGGACTTTAATACTGCTTCTGCACTAGAACCACTGCTTCTACTTCAACTATTGCTACCACTAATACTACTAAAAATTTCTAATTGAGAGCTAATTCTGATGAGGCAATTTGCTCAGTTCTTTTCCTTTAATCCTCAACCCCTCTACGTTAAGCATAATAGTCTCAAATTACAAATCAGGAAATTTTTTCACAAGATCTACGTCTTTCTAACTCAAATCTGTGATCTTTTCCCTGTACCCTTCTGCTCACACACATTCAGATATCTATCTCATGGTTTTATGCATTCATGGATTTCTGCATTCATTTTGTATTTATCACTGTCTGCTTCTCCTTCCTCATTTGATCTTACTCTCTCCTTGTTCTCCTCTAGCCATATGATTCCATGAGCTTATCTTTGCATATTTCAAGCATGTTTCCATTTCAGAGGCTTTGCACATGCTCCTCCTAGCTTTTGGAATTCTCTCTTCTCAGATATCTGCACAGCTCACGCCTAAACTTCACTGGGGTCAAATGTTCTTCCTCAGAAATATTCTTTGAGACACTCCAATATTCTCACTTCCATGTATTCACAATCACCCTTCCCTGCTTTACTTTTCATCACAGTGCCTTTAGCTTTCTGATTCTGCAGGAGACAGTCCCTCCTCTAGGAAATACTGAGCACCTTCTATGTGCCAGGCACTTTTCTTGATACTAGGGACAGAGCTGGGAAGGAAACATAAATTCCCTTCCCTCACTGAACTTACATTCTTCATGGAAGACAGTGTGAAAAGTGTTTAGAGTGAGGCCACAGGGAGGCTCAAATATTTCATAAATATTGAGAAGTGTCTGTAAAGGATTCAAGTGCAAGTAGTTTACATGGGAGTTGGTTCTAAGAAATATTAATATAGACAATCAGAAAAGGAAGAGAAGAAAGTCAAAAAAGTATTATTAAGGGAGCTTTGGTGAGGATTTGTTAAGGGAAACTTCCAGAAATAAGTGGAGAGATGGTTAACTTTTGGGTGTTTGGCATTTCCTTCCAGGCAGCTCCACTGGGGACCTATGTGGATTCTGGCAGTTAAAAAAAAAAAAAAACCCTCAGGAGAAGAGTTGCCAGGAAAAGAGTTGCAGGTGTTTAGAATTGAAAGCCCCAGATTTGATCATGCATGAAAGTTTTGAGTGCCAAAGTATATGGGTGGGACATCAGCAATGTCTGCTACAGAGTCTGACAATTAAAGACACACATTGACTGGAGAGAACATAAATTGGCACAAAAGTTTTGCAAAACATCTAACTGAAAATGTGCATATATATGACCCCACAATTCTACTCCTTTTGATGTAACCAAAATAAGATAGCTTGTGTGAACCTGAATAAACATAATAGCCGTAATAGTCCCAAACTAGAAGAAATTCAAAGATCCACTGATAGTAAAATGGAAAAATATGTTATGATACATTCATAGAGCATGTACGGTGAGGGAGAGGGAGGCCGGCATGCTGCAGTCCATGGGGTCACAAAGAGTCAGACATGATTGAGCAACTGAACTGAACAGAAAGGAAAACAAGATAAAAGAAAATAAAAACTGGGCAACTGAACAGCATTTATAGAACAACATTCATTGAACAGAATGAAAATAAATAAATCAGACCTAGATGGAAAAGATTGACCTGAGATAACTGAATAATGATCACTTTATCAACCATAAAGTAAAAAAAGGAGAAAATCTAAAAGGTCATGAACTTGTAATCTAACTGTTTCTCTAAGAGCAATATATCCATTAGGCAAGAATCAGTAATTATGAAAGGTATCACTCAGAAGACAGTAGAGAGCTATTCGGGATCAGAAAAAGTCATTGGAAACAGTCAAGAGTTGGTTGGAATCATGGAAAATCAATTGACCAAGTTAGAACATAAACCTGAGATATTCTCCCATAACATAAAAGGAAGGATAAAGAAATGGAAATCATGACAGAAAAATAGAAGGGAAAAAATAAGCCTTTGTGAATGACATGGGTAATGAGCAATGATTATTTCTAAGTTATTTAGATGATTTCTTTTCTGAAATCAAGTATTCACATCAGATGGGTTATTTCTCTATTGAAAAAACTTTCTATAAAATATTACACGTGTAAAGCTAAAACAAAAAAAGGAATCAAAAATATAAATATATTCAAAATATGTGAGTGAATAGTATTAAAAATTTAAATTCTTTGCCTTTGTTAGGTCCACTCAGATGTTCACAAATCTACTTGATCCCAATTGTAACTCAGATTATGTTTAGACAAAGGATTTTTCTTAGTGGGACATAAAATGGTATTCACTTCTGTGTTTTTTTTTTTTTTAACCACAAATTTCCAAGAAAAATCATGGTACATAGATTTAAATTGGTTTATAATTAATCCAGGATCCATTCAGTCACCAAAGTCTGATGGCAAAACATTTCATTTCCTAAAATCAAGAGAAATATTTTAAATGTCTATGAGAAACATTTCTTTCCAGTAACAAGACTTCACTTTGCACAATATGTTCATAACAAATCCCTTAGTAGTTTATAGTAATTTTCACTCAAAAACAGATATTGTATTTTCATCTCTTGCCCTAGATTATGCTGAAATTCCACTATAAAGGGATATTAGATAAAATTGGGTGTAGGCCGGGAGAAATATCAATAACCTCAGATATGCAGATGACACCACCCTTATGGCAGAAAGTGAAGAGGAACTAAAAAGCCTCTTGATGAAAGTGAAAGTGGAGAGTGAAAAAGTTGGCTTAAAGCTCAACATTCAGAAAACTAAGATCATGGCATCTGGTCCCATCACTTCATGGGAAATAGATGGGGAAACAGTGGAAACAGTGTCAGACTTTATTTTTGGGGGCTCCAAAATCACTGCAGATGGTGACTGCAGCCATGAAATTAAAAGACACTTACTCCTTGGAAGGAAAGTTATGACAAACCTAGATAGCATATTCAAAAGCAGAGACATTACTTTGCCAACTAAGGTCCATCTAGTCAAGGCTATGGTTTTTCCTGTGGTCATGTATGGATGTGAGAGTTGGACTGTGAAGAAGGCTGAGCACCAAAGAATTGATGCTTGTGAACTGTGGTGTTGGAGAAGACTCTTGAGAGTCCCTTGGACTGCAAGGAGATCCAACCAGTCCATTCTGAAGGAGATCAGCCCTGGAATTTCTTTGGAAGGAATGATGCTAAAGCTGAAACTCCAGTACTTTGGCCACCTCATGTGAAGAGTTGACTCATTGGAAAAGACTCTGATGCTGGGAGGGATTGGGGGCAGGAGGAGAAGGGGACGGCAGAGGATGAGATGGCTGGATGGCATCACTGACTCGATGGACATGAGTCTGGGTGAACTCCGGGAGTTGGTGATGGACAGGGAGGCCTGGCGTGCTGCGATTCATGGGGTCGCAAAGAGTCGGACACGACTGAGCAACTGAACTGAACTGAACTGAATATATGAGTTAACTTAATGAACTTTATTCCACCTATTCCTAAAATGATCTAGTTTTTTTTTGATTTATCAAGATATTATTGATGCTGGGAAAGATTGAAGGCAGGAGGAGAAGAGGGCAACAGAGGATGAGATGGTTGGATGGATTCATCGACTCAATGGACATGAGTTTGAGCTAGTTCCAGGAGTTAGTGAAGGACAGGGACGCCTGGCATGCTGCAGTCCAAGAGGTCACAGATAGTCGGACCTGACTGAGCGACTGAACAACAATTGATTACAATAAACCACATATATACAGGCATACTTCTGAGATATTGTGAGTTCCATTCCAGACTTCTAAAATAAAGTGTATATTGCAGTAAAGCAAGTCACACAATTTTTTTTTGTTTCCCAATGCATGCATGCATGCATGCATGCTAAGTTGCTTCAGTCATGTCAGACTCTTTGCCACCCTACAGACTGTAGCCTGCCAGGCTCTTCTGTCCATGGGCTTCTTCATCTCCCAATGCATATAAAAGTTTATACTGTGGTCTGTTAATGTACAGTAGGCCATTAGGTCTAAACAAGTGTACATACCTTAACTTAAAAATACTCTAATGCAAAAAAAAATACTCTAATGCTCAGTGAAAGTCGTTCAGTCATGTCCAATTCTTTGAGACCCCATGGACTGTATCCATGGGATTCTCCAGGCCAGAATACTGGAGTGGGTAGCCTTTCCCTTCTCCAGGGGATCTCCTCAACCCAGGGATCGAACTCAGGTCTCCCACATTGCAGGCAGAGTCTTTATCAACTGAGTTATCAGGGAAGCCCAACTCTATTGCTAAAAAAGATGCTAACCACCATCTGAGCCTTCAGTGAGTTGTAATTTTTTTGATGGTGGAGGATCATGCTTTGACATGGATAACTGCTGACTGATTAGGACTGGTGGTTGCTGAAGGCTGGGGTAGATGAAGCAACTCCTTAAAATAAGACAATGAAGTTTGCCGCATGAATTGACTCTTCCTTTAACCAGCGATTTCTCTGTAGCAAGCAACACTCTTTGACAGCCCTTTACACACAGTAGAACTTCTTAAAAATTGGTCAGTACTCCCAAACCCTGTTGCTGCTTTATTAGATACATGTATGTAATATTCTGAATCCTTTGTTGTCACTTCAACAATCTTCACAGCATCCTCAACAGGAGTAGATTCCATCTTATGAAACCACTTTTGTTGCTCATCCACAAGAAGCTACTCATTCATTCAAGCTTCATCATGAGATTGCAGCAGTTCAATCACATCTTCAGGTTCTACTTCTAATTCTAGTTCTTTTGCCATTTCTAGCACATCTGCAGTGACTTCCTTCACTGAAGTCCTGAAGCCCACAGTCATCCATGTCATCTATGGGGCATGGAATCAACTTCTTCCAAATTTCATAGCCTACAAAAAACACTTAATAAAACTTGAAAGTTGAAATGACTCCTTGATCCACTTACTGTGGAATGGATGCTGTGTTAACAGATATGAAAAAACATGAATCTCATTGTACAGACCATCAGAGTTCTTGGGTGACCAAGTGCATTGTCAGTGAGCGGTACTATTTTTAAAGGAAACTTTTTTATTTCCTGAGGAATAGGTCTCAACAGTGGGCTTGAAGTATTCAGCAAAACATGTTGTAAACAGATGTGCTGTCATCAGGCTTTGTTGTTCCATTCATAGAAAACAGGCAGAATCAATTTAGCGTAATTTTTAAAGGACTTGGACTTGCAAAATGTTAAATGAGCACTGGCTTCAGCTTAAAGTCACTATTGCATTGCTGCTGCTGCTGCTAAGTCGATTCAGTCGTGTCCGACTCTGTGTGACCCCATAGACGGCAGCCCACCAGGCCCTGATGTCCCTGGGATTCTCCAGGCAAGAACACTGGAGTGGGTTGCCATTTCCTTCTCCAATGCATGAAAGTGAAAAGTGAAAGGGAAGTGGCTCAGTCGTGTCTGACCCTTAGCGACCCCATGGACTGCAGCCTACCAGGCTCCTCCATCCATGGGATTTTCTAGGCAAAAGTACTGGAGTGGGGTGCCATTGCCTTCTCTGCACTATTGCATTAGCCCCTAACAAAAGAGTCAGCTTGTCTTTTGAACGTTTGAGGCCAGGATTGACTTCTCTTTAGCGGTGGAAGTTCTACCTTCCATCTTCTTCCAATAGAAGATTGTTTTATTTAAATTAAAAATCTGTTGTTTAGTGTAACTACCTTCATTATTTATCTTAGCTGCATCCTCTGGATAACTTGCTGTGGCTTCTACATCAGCCCTTGCTGCTTTACCTTGTACTTTTATATTACGGAAAAGGCTTCTTTCCTTAAACTTCACAAACCAACCCCTGCTAGTTTTGAACTTTTCTTCTGCAGTTTCCTCATCTTACTCAATCTTCAAAGAATTGAAAAGCTTTGCTCTGGATTAGGTTTTCGCTTAAGGGAATGTTGTCGGTCAGTTCAGTAGCTCAGTCATGTCCGACTCTTTGCAACTCCATGTACTGCAGCACACCAGGCCTCCCTGTCCATCACCATCTCCCAGAGTTTACTCAAACTCATGTCCATTGAGTCGGTGATGCCATCCAACCATCTCATCCTCTGTCATCCCCTTCTCCTCCTGCCCCCAATCTTTCCCAACATCAGGGTCTTTTCAAATGAGTCCGTTCTTCGCATTAGGTGGCCAAAGGACTGGGGTTTCAGTTTCAGAATCAGTTCTTCCAATGAATATTCAGGAAATCAGTACTGAATATTTCCTTTAGGATGGACTAGTTTGATCTCCTTGCAGTCCAAGGGACTCTCAAGAGTCATTTCCAACACCACAGTTCAAAAGCACCAATTCTTCGGCACTCAGCTTTCTTTATAATTCAACTCTCACATCCATACATGACTACTGGAAAAACCATAGCTTTGACTAGACAGACCTTTGTTGGCAAAGCAATGTTTCTGCTTTTTAATATGCTGTCTAGATTGGTCATAATTCTTCTTCCAAGGAGCAAGTATCTTTTAATTTCTTGGCTTCAGTTACCATCTGCAGAGGCTCTTTAGTTCTTCTTCACTTTCTGCCATAAACATGGTGTAATCTGCATATCTGATGTTATTGATATTTCTCCCATCAATCCTGATTCCAGCTTGTGCTTCATCCAGCCCAGCGTTTCTCATGATGTACTCTGCATAGAAGTTAAATAAGCAGGGTGACAATACACAGCCTTGATGTATTCCTTTTTCGATTTGGAACCAGTCTGTAGTTCCATGACCAGTTCTAACTGTTGCTTCCTGACCTGCATACAGATTTCTCAGGAGGCAGGTCAGGTGATCTGGTATTCCCATCTCTTTCAGAATTTTCCAGTTTGTTGTGATCCACACAGTCAAAGGCTTTGGCATAGTCAATAAACCAGAAATAGATGTTTTTCTGGAACTCTCTTGCTTTTTCGGTGATCCAATGGATGTCAGCAATTTAATCTCTGGTTCCTCTGCCTTTTCTGAATTCAGCTTGAACATCTGGAAGTTCACAATTCATGTACTGTTGAAGCCTGAGTCGGAGAACTTTGAGCATTACTTTACTAGTGTGTGAGATGAGCACAATGGTGTGGTAGTTTGAGCATTCTTTGGCATTGCCTTTCTTTGGGCTTGGAATGAAAACTGATCTTTTCCAGTCCTGTGGCCACTGCTGAGTTTTCCAAATTTCCTGGCATATTGAGTGCAGCACTTTCACAGCATCATCTTTTAGAATTTGAAATAGCTCAACTGGAATCCCATCACTTCCACTAGCTTTGTTCTTAGTGATGCTTCCTAAGGCCCACTTGACTTCACATTCCAGGATGTCTGGCTCTAGGTCAGTGATCACACCATCATGATTATCTGGGTGGTGAAGATCTATTTTGTATTGTTCTTCTGTGTATTCTTGCCCCCTTGATTTTATATTGAGATCTCTAAAATGTTCTGCCATATCAGTAGTAAGATGTTTCCCTTTCTTATCATTTATGTGTTCATTGGAGTAGCACTGTTTATTTCCTACAAGAACTTTTCCTTTGTTTTCACAACTTGGCTAACTGGTGCAAGAGGCCTAGTCGTTGATATCGACTTGTCTTCCTCACTAATCTTAATTATCTGTAGCTTTTGACTTAAAGTGAGAGATGTACTGCTCTTCCTTTCACTGGAACACTTAAAAGTCATTGTAGTATTATTAATTGGTCTAATTTCAGTATTGTTGTGTCTCCGGCGATAAGGAGGCCTGAGGAGAGGAAGAGAGATAGGAAGCAGCCAGTCTGAACAAATACAACATTTATCAACTACGTTTACTGTCTTAAATGGATATGACTCCTGGTGCCCAGAAATAATTACAGTAGGAACACCAGATATCATTAATCACAGATTACCATAGCAAATAAAATAATCATGAAAAAATTTGAAATATTGCAAGAATTATCAAAATGAATGGAAGAATTCATTCATAAATGAATTAAGAATTACCACAATGTGACAAGAAGACACATGTTACCAAAATGTGACACACAGACTTGAAGTGAGCAAGTGCTGTTGGAAAAATAGTGCCAATAGTTTTGCTTGATGAAGGGTTACTGCAAACCTATATACAGTAAAAAAAACACACACCCCCACACACACCCAATATGAATTGTAATGGGTTTCCTAGGCAGCACCAGTGGTAAAATCGCTGCCTGCCAATGCAGGAGATGCAAGAGTCTCAGGTTTGATCCCTGGGTGAGGAAGATCCTCTGGAGTAGGAAATGGCAGCCTGCTCTAGTATTCTTGCCTGGAAAATTCCACGGACAGAGGAGCCTGCTGGGCTACAGTCCATGGGGCCACAAAGAATCAGACATAATTGAATGACTGAGCACAGCACACATGTGAAACATAATACAGCAAAACAAATAAATCAAGGCGTGCCTGTGAAGTGTATTATCTGATGAACTTTGATATATTTCTACATCTAAGAAGCCATTACCACAATCAATCAAAATACCAAATATTTCTACTGCTTTCTAGAATTTCTTCAAACCCAGTTCAATTCATCTCTTAATTTGCTCTCATTCCCAGGTAACCACTCTCAATTTGTACTTTATAGATTTTTATGTGGATGGAATCATACAATAAGGAGGGTGTTTGTGTGGTTTCTTTCATTCAAAATCACACAGTGATTTGTGTCTCATCCAAGTTGTTTCATCTATCACTGGTTTTTTCTTTATATTGCTGAATAGTATACCATCCTACTTCAACAATCCTGACTGAAAAGAAATAATCTCATGAAACCAGAGCTAATGAAAACCTGTCCCTGAATTTAAATCTGTTGAACTTCAACGAACCTTTAACATCACAGTGTGTGACTGATATATAATGGGTGCTTAATATTTGTTAAATAGATAAAAGCACATTTTATTCAATGTGCATACTGAAACCACTAACATGGACATCACTGTAAACCTTTCAGAAGGCTGAGTGGGCCCCAAATTTCATATCCTCCTCTACTGAAGTTACTTTCTCTCAGTTTCGTGATATGCTGTTCCTCTGCATTGCCTATTGAGTTCATGTCAGTTCAGTTAAATTCCATCAGCATGTTTAATTCTCACAAAATCCTGTAAAGGAAACATTATCTCACTGTAAATATGAGGGAGCTGTAGCCCAGAAAGGTTATATGGCTCTCTCAGGGTTACATAACTGATAAGGACTGAATATGGAATCCACCCCCAGGTTTGAGTTCATTGCAGCTTTTCCTGGAACTCTTGGAGTGAACCCTATTGTGTTGATTGGTGTACTGGTGAGAGTACTGGTCAGTGATGTGGGCACAATTTGAGAGTGAATAAATAATTGGCTTAGTTTATAAAATGCCCATTTCTGAGAAATAGTTCAGGAATATATGCCTTTGAAAGTATATAACTTTATTACCTTGTGTGTAAGTATTACCTAGTCATCTATTGCTATGTAACTATATTATCACAAAACAACAACTTTGAAAAACACATATTTATTATCTCAGTTTCTGATGGTCAGAAGTCCAGAGCCTAAGTGGGTTCTCTGCAAGGCTGCAGTCAGCGGCAGCTGTGGCTGTACCTCACAGAGGTTCAGTTGGGGAAGGAACTGCTTCTAAACTCACATGGTTGTTGACAGAACCACCTTCTGTTCCTTGTGGGCTATCAAACTGAGGGCCTCTGTTTCTTGCTGGCTATTACACAGTGTCTGTCCTTGGTTCCTTGCTATGTGGCCTTTTCCAACAGGGCAGCTGACTTCATGAGGTCAGCAAGGAAGAGAGTTAATGGGGAAAGTCTGCAAACAAGGCAAAAGTTATGATCTTAAGTAACACAATCACATAAGCGATGAATCATCCTCTTTGCCATATTCTATTGGTTATGAGCAAATCCCAGTTTCTGCCTATATTCAAGGAGAGGAAATTAAATATCCCATGAAGAGGGAATGGAGATAATTTGAGACCATTTTAGAATCTGTTTGCTACACCCAGTGTAAGATGGATAGGAATTAACCATCATATTTATTCTTTTAAAGATAATGTCCCACACTAAAGAAAAGAAATGTGATCAACATGTTCTATATTTATGAATCTCTCCAAAGCCAAAGCGTGGTTACTGAAGGACCTCCTTTAAAAAGATCACGCCCAGGACTTCCCAGGTGGTACAGTGGATAAGAATCTACCTGCCAGTACAGAGGACACATGTTCGATCCCTGATCCAGGAAGATCCCACATACCATGGAGCAATTAAGCCCATAAGCTGCAACTGCTAAAGCCCACCCACCTAGAGCCCATGCCCTGCAACAGGAGAAACCATTGCACGGTGCGCCCACAACAAAAAGTAGCCCTTGCTCCCCACAACTAGAGAAAGCCCTTGCAAAGCAATGGAACCCAGAGCAGCCAAAAATTAAATAAATAAAAATAAATAAAGTTAAGAAAAAGAGATAATGTTCTCACTGACTGTCCAACCAGAAGGCAAAATTTGTTCAAGACTGTAGGACTGAGCAGAACTTCTCTCATATTTCATGTTTTGTGTTTCGAGACACAGTGGCATTTCAGTGATTTCTCCCAATAACCATGCATAGTAAATAAGGTGGTTATTACTAATCCCCATTTTAACATAAGAAAGCAGAGAACTAGAGAGGCTAAAGTAACTTGCTCAAGGTCATACAGCTACCTGAGCCCCTGCCTGGGGATTGCACTTGGCTGTAAAAGCCTACAGCTATGGGTCTCAAACCCTCCCCAGAACAGCCAGCATCTAATGACAGGCCCACGCAAAGAGTACAAGCCCAGGTCTATTTCCATAAAATACATTATTAGAAGTGAAATTACTAAATAATAATGTAAGAATTCCTTTCAGCTAGACAAATCTATGACTGGGAAGCTACATACATTTTCTTATTTGGAGAAGTTATCCACAGCAGTGCTCCTGAGCTTTCTTACTTGCTGGAACTTTATCTTTCAGTTTAGTTCAGTGGCTGAGTCATGTCCAACTCTTTGCGCCCCATGGACTGGAGCACACCAGGCCTCCCTGTACATTGTGACTCCTGGAGGTTACTCAATTCATGTCCGTTGAGTCGGTGATACCATCCAACCATCACATCCTCTGTTGTCCCCTTCTCCTCCTACCTTTAATCCCTCCCAGCATCAGGGTCTTTTCAAAGGAGTCAGTTCTTCGCATCAGGTGGCCAAAGGATTGGAGTTTCAGCTTCAGAATCAGTCCTTCCAATGTATATTCAGGACTGATTTCCTTTCAGATGGACTGGTTGGATCTCCTTGCAGTCCAAGGGACTCTCAAATAGTTTTCTCCAACACCACAATTCAAAAGCATCAATTCTTCAGTGCTCAGCTTTCTTTATAGTCCAACTCTCACATCCATACATGACTACTGGAAAAACCATAACTTTGACTAGACTGACCTTTGTTGGCAAAGTAATGTCTCTACTTTTAAATATGCTGTCTAGGTTGGTCATAGCTTTTCTTCCAAGGAGTAAGTGTCTTTTAATTTCATGGCTGCAGTCATCATCTGCAGTGATTTTGGAGCCCCAAAAAATAAAGTCTGTCAGTGTTTTCCCATCTATTTGCCATGAAGTCATGGGACCAGATGCCATGATCTTCGTTTTCTGAATGTTGAGCTTTAAGCCAACTTTTTTACTCTCCTCTTTCACTTTCATCAAGAGGTTCTTTAGTTCTTCTTCGCTTTCTGCCATAAACATGGTATCATCTGTACATCTGAGGTTATTGGTATTCTCCCAGCAATCTTGATTCCAGCTTGTGCTTCACCCAGCCCAGCATTTCTCATGATGTACTATGCATTGAAGTTAAATAAGCAAGGTTGATAATACACAGCCTTGATGAATTCCTTTCCCAATTTGGAACCAGTCTGTTGTTCCATGTCCAGTTCTAACTGTTGCTTCCTGACCTGCACACAGATTTCTCAAAAGGCAGGTCAGGTGGTCTGGTATTCCCATCTCTTTCAGAATTTTCCACAGTTTATTGTGATCCACACAGTCAAAGGCTTTGGCATAGTCAATAAACCAGAAATAGATGTTTTTCTGGAACTCTCTTACTTTTTCAGTGATCCAATGGATGTCAGCAATTTGATCTCTGGTTCCTCTGCCTTTTCTGAACTCAGCTTGAACATCTGGAAGTTCACAATTCACGTACTGTTGAAGCCTGGCTTGGAGAACTTTGAGCATTACTTTACTAGTGTGTGAGATGAGCACAATGGTGTGGTAGTTTGAGCATTCTTTGGCATTGCCTTTCTTTGGGATTGGAATGAAAACTGACCTTTTCCAGTCCTGTGGCCACTGCTGAGTTTTCCAAATTTGCTGGCATATTGAGTGCAGCACTTTCACAGCATCATCTTTCAGGAATTGAAATAGCTCAACTGGAATCCCATCACCTCCACTAGCTTTGTTCTTAGTGATGCTGCTTCCTAAGGCCCACGTGACTTTGCATTCCAGGATGTCTGGCTGTAGGTGAGTGATCACACCATCGTGATTATCTGGGTCATGAAGATCTTTTTTGTATTGTTCTTCTGTGTATTCTTGCCATATCTTCTGCTTCTGTTAGGTCCAAATGGTTTCTGTCCCTTATTGTGCCTATCTTTGTATGAAATGTTCCCTTGGTATCTCTAATTTTCTTGAAGAGATCTCTAGTCTTTCCCAGTCTATTGTTTTCCTCTATTTCTTTGTATTGATCGCAGAGGAAGGCTTTCTTACCTCTCCTTGCTATTCTTTGGAACTCTGCATTCAAATGGGTATGTCTTCCCTTTTCTTCTTTGCCTTTGCTTCTCTTCTATTCACAGCTATTGGTAAGGCCACCTCAGAGAACCATTTTATCTTTGTTATGTTTATCATTTTTATCTTTGAGTGAGTGAAGTCACTCAGTCGTGTCTGACTCTTTGCAACCCCATGGACTGTAGCCTAACCAGGTTCCTCCATGGGATTTTCCAGGCAAGAATACTGGAGTGGGTTGCCATTATGATGCTGTAAAAGAAAGTGCTGCAGGAAGTGTAAATTAGCTAAGACTATTTTTCAAATTGGCAACATTCTAAAAACCCTGATGATAATATACACAGGATTCTTTTCATCTTATGAATGAGATGTGTTGGGCTTTGTATCATTTTATTCATTCATTCATTTGGCCAGTTATTTTCATAATTTCTAACCTCTCTAAAGTCCATGCTACCCCCAACATATAATATATTGTGGCCTTGGGCAAATGACTATATTTTCTGGAGCCTCAGTTTTCTCATACATAAAATGGGAATAATGACATCTATCTAAGACAGTTGCTATGATTAGTCAAGAGATACAAAGTTTACAGAATAGTTTCTAAACATTAGAGAAAGAAAACAGTTCTTTGATTTTCCTCCTTTCTTTTCAGCACATATTTTTTTTTAATTTACTGTCCAGATGCTTAATAATTCAGCCACATTCCTGTGAGATAATCTCAATTTATGCTGTCCTGGATAATTATAGGTAGCTCTCCCTTTCACTTTCAGAAATGTCCTAGTCTCAAGATAAATTGTACAGTCACTCCATAGTGGCCCACCCAGTGTTGAGGCACAAAGCCAGAGGACTTTCTGCAGATGTGTTCCACATCTAGAGTATTTTAGATCCTTACATTGTGGCATCTTTCAGAACGTCAAGGTTCAGGGGAGAGTCAGGTGGGAAAGAGGCATTTTGGAGAGGACATCTGTTTGAGGGGAAGACACTATGAATTCATGAAATACTTTATTCTCACACTATTCTTCTCTGATCTTGTGTCTGTAAATGGTCTCTTCCTGAACCGTCATTACTAATAACTGGCTCTCATGCCTAGCGATGCTTTGATGGCTTCTTGATGAGAAGTTTCTAGCTTTAAACTGTATAAAGAAAAGAAAACAAAGAATAAAAGGTTCTTATTCTGAATTATTAATATTTTGTCATATATTTCAAGTATTTCAATAGATTGATGAAATTACCAAAGGTTATTGAAATAAGATAGAAACAATAGTACTGAATTTACAGAGGAAAATTTCAGATTACAGGGGCCACAAATGGAGCCATGATCCAGAAAGAAAAAAACCATGTTTTAGGTCAAAATTTGGAGGTTCACATGTTTAAAAAAAAAGGCTAAGAGGTCATTCATCCACTTTGCATTATTAAAAAATTAAAAGTCCCATGTCATGGAAACCTGTGTCTTTATTCACCCTGTTGCCTGACAGAGGAATACCAGACCACCTTACCTGCCTCCTGAGAAATCTGTATGCAGCTCAAGAACAACAGTTAGAACCAGACATGGACAACCGACTGGTTCCAGATTGGGAAAGGAGTACATCAAGGCTGTATATTGTTACCCTGATTATTTAACTTATATGCAGAATACATCATGAAAAATGCCAGGCTGGATGAAGCACAAGCTGGAATCAGGATTGCCAAGAAAAATATCAATAACCTCAGATATACAGATGACACTACCCTTACAGAAGAAAGCAAAGAGGAAATAAAGAGCCTTTTGATGAAAGTGAAAGAGAAGAGTGAAAAAGTTGGCTTAAAACTCAACATTCAAAAAATGAAGATTATGGCATCCAGTCCCATCACTTCATGGCAAATAGATGGGGAAAAATGGAAACAGTGACAGACTTTATTTTCTTGGGCTCCAAAATCACTGCAGATGGTGACTGCAGCCATGAAATTAAAAGATGCTTACTCCTTGGAAGAAAAGTTATGACCAACCTAGATATCATATTTAAAAGCAGAAACATTACTTTGCCAACAAAGGTCCCTCTAGTCAAAGCTATGGTTTTTCCAGTAGTCATGTATGAATGTGAGAGTTGGACCATAAAGAAAGCTGAGCACCAGAGAATTGATGCTTTTGAATTGTGGTGTTGGAGAAGACTCTTGAGAGTCCCTTGGACTGCAAGGAGATCCAACCAGTCAATCCTAAAGCAAATCATTTCCGAATATTCATTGAAAGGACTGATGTTGAAGCTAAAGCTCCAATACTTTGTCCACCTGATGCAAAGAACTGACTTATTTGAAAAGACCCTGATGTTGGGGAAGATTAAAGGCAGGAGGAGAAGGGGACGACAGAGGATGAGATGGCTGGATGGCATCACTGACTTGATGGACATGAGTTTGAGCAAGCTCCGGGAACTGGTGATGGAGGGGAAGCCTGGTGTACTGGAGACCGTGGGGTCGCAAAGAGTTGGACATGACTGAGGACTGAACTGAACTGAACTGTCTGACAGAGAGGAATCTTAATCAAAGTACGCCTGTCTTAGAGAGAGAGAGTAGAGCTGGGGTAGTTGGGTGTCTTTAAATCTGGGGGCTTAGTTTTTCTTTCCTTTCTTTTGTTTCATCTTCTCTCCTCTTCTTTCCTTTACTTGCTCTTTTATTTTCTTCCTTTTCTTTATATTCTATTATTTTATCTTCTTTACTTTTTTTTCCTCCCTTCCTCTTTTTTCTACCTTATTTAAACTTCAAGTTAAGAAATGGCTCATCCACATCAGGATCATAAAGGGGACGGGAGAAAGCTGTATACTTGTTGATCTATGGCTTATTCTGGAAAAATCCCCACCCCTAGGAAAACCTCATCACATCGAGTAACATAAGTTTTCAAACAAGTTTCCAAAAGGATCTTTAAAAACTTTTCCTAATGAGAAGAACTCTAGAAAACTAGAACTATGCTATTTTATGGGGTTATAGGAAAGCTGAGCAGATGTTGGAGAGACAAGTCAGATAAAGTCAGTTGCCTCCCATTCACTCCATAACTAAAACTGTCCCACCAGGTATGTCAGCCTTTCTTCTCCTTTGTGACGATAGTAACAATGTTTACATCAGCTTGAGAAAAAGCAGAAAATAAAGCTATTTTAAAATCTCCCAAGTGTTACTCTGGGGCTTGGGCTTCACGATCTGTGCTTTATAAGCACAAGGGCCCTGAGCTAGAAGCAAACTATCCTTGATCTCAAAGGGAGGGTGGCATGTGGGTACCAAATGACCTCAAGTTGGAGCATTTTAGTTAGATAAATCTTGTATAACCAAAGAACAATTTATTTCATGACTACTTGAATTCACAAAAAGGAGATTCCTAAGACACTTAGGATATTGTAAGATAAATGTATAGATTGTGTACATAAGTGTAAAAGCACCCAAGCACTATCTCAAGGACTTTATGTAGACTGATTTGTTTCGATCACATTCCTTGAGATAGGTGGAATTATCCCACTTTGTAGATGAGCCAACCAGGGCTCAAGCAGTTTAAATAATTTGCCTTAGGTCATACGGCTAATAAGTGACAGAGCAGGAATCTGACATTGGGCAGTCGAGTTTCAGAGTCCATACCCTCACCACAACATTATCTGTGGCCTGTTCATCTGCTCAAGTTGCACCTGCAGATAATCTGCTATTATACAAATCGAGGGGAAAATGTCCAGTTGAGGAAATGCTTCTATTTTCTCCTTTTGTTTTTTGTTGTGTAGCATGGACTCTGAAAGGCTGACTATAATTTAATGTCTAGGGCACTTGGTAGGTGGGCGAATGAATGGTGTTAGTGTGGATGAGGTAAGATATGCAATCGAGTACAAACACTATTTCATGAAGGGAATGATAGATAGCCTTACCTTTAATTGTGCTTTCTATGGAGCTCGTAGAATGTTCAATACATACATACACAAAAAGAAAGTAAGTTTAACAAAATTTCTTTGCCTCAATTCCTATTTTGAAATCACTTGAAAATGCAGTATCAAATCCACTTAAAAAAAACAGCTTTTAAAATTGAAGTGAAGTGTTACATTAGTTTCAGGAGTACAGCAGAGTGAAATAGTTATTTTTTTAACATTCTTGTACCTAGAAATGAAAAGATGATACCCACTATAGGCATTTGAGTTTAAACTAGATCAGAATAAATGTCACCAGAATGTACATCCATTCTATTGACCACTTGACTATCCCTATTTAATTTGTTTTCCAACTGTTCGTTTACTTGAGTTTTTACTCAAATCTCAGAATGAAACAGATGTTTAATCATCTTAGAAGTAAAATGCATTCCAAGCTGGAGACTTTCAACACACCCATTTTTCATGGTTTTCATCCACAACGTAACACAATTAGTGTACTTGAAAAGACTCACATACTCAGGGGCTTTAATCATCTCTGGCTGAGTTTCAAGGTCTTGGTGAAGTTTAAAGCCAGGTTAGTCTTGCCCAGTTCCAGGTCAAGTTACAAAAGTTTCATAGACCCCTTTCATCCCTACCTGCCATGTAAGAACTGGGGAAAACATCAGCTCCTGAGTGGTGAAACCAGCATTGCCTCCTAGAAGCCAGGAAACAGCTCTCCTGAACCACCCTTGATTTACAAGAGGAATAGAGCAGGAATTCTGTGACAAGGGTAGATTTGTACAACCTCCTTTAGATCATTCTATTGACAGTATCATTGTGCTGAGATAGAGAATGCAGCCAGGCTCTTCAATTCACAATTGGCAACTAAACGATATCTTCATTTTATGAAGACAATAGCAAATTCAATTAGAAACTCTAAGTGTTCCATGGATCAATCAGGTTATATACAATTAACTGTAATTGGTATCTCTCCAGAGAGGTACATTTTTTACCTGCAGTCAAGGGATACTCAGAGAGGTGTAAAATTTTTTCTTGACTGAAAAACATCAAAGCAATTCCTTCTAATCTAAGCCTATAGCCAACACCAAGCAGTGGCTAAAGCTGCAACAACCAATAAGGAAGAACCAAGAAGCTGAGGAAACAAATTCCATCTAAAGTTTCTAAAAGAGCAAATGGGGTACTGATCAAGAAATACATAGACACTTACTTGCAGAGCTTAATTTGCAATTGCTAAAATGTCCCTCAAGAAACATTAAATTTACTCCACAGATTGCAAAAATGATTTTGTAGACATTTCAAGGAAGAGACCATGTGGAATAACCAAATATAGCCTTTCAATCATTGTCTTTCAGAGAGTTATTTTGTAAAGACAATTAACTAAGAGCAAATTAATGATAACATCTGGCACAATGCAGCTGTAATGAAAATGTGACTGTATGGTCCTTTTAAATAATCAGACAGAGAATTTATACTCTATAAGAAATAATAGGACTTAACAATAACTTACTATGATAACAATAATAATAACTAGACTTGTGATCTTTTCACACAAAGAGACAATTTTTAAAGAAACTATATATATTCAAGAAAGGCTGAAGTGATCAATTGAAGTCCATTCAGTAGCAGAATCTTGAGTGAAGCAGCTGGTGTATGACCTGGGAATCAGATCTTACTTCTAATCCCAGGTTGTTCAGCTGGGCAGGACCTGAACAACTATTAATTACCCTGAGACTTGGTATTTGCCTCTGTAAATGAAGTCACTGCAGTAAGAGCAATCGCCAACAGCCCCTCCAGTTCAGACAGACTGATGTTAGGTTATTAGAAAGCACCATAGGAAGCTTGCAGAGGGCCAAGCTTTGTACAGTACCTCTTCCTTGTGATGGCAGAAACAAAATATGAAATTGAATTTTCTATTTTTATGCTAAAATGGAAACAGAGGTGGGAAGGATAAAAGGAATCCGTCATGCAAAAGAAACAGTTTTTGTTTTAGATTTCAAACCCAATAGAAATTCTAGCCCTCCAAAGATGTTCTGAGGTTGTAATCTTAGCCCTCTACTTACCTGACCTTTAGCAGCAGGGAGTAGGCAGCAGAAAGTAGGGCTTGGAAGTTGACTTCTTAAATCAGTCTCACTTCCTCCAACTCCTGCCCTTTTTGTGAGTTATTACACCACCTGGCACCAGGAATATTATTGACTCTGGAGCAGGGAGCTTAATTTTGCAATAAATTTTACAGATTGCTAACTGAAAAACAAGAACAAAAATGAACTAGTAGGTAGTTGAAACCGCTGACTCTCACTGCTCCTTCCTGCCTCTGGGTAATTTATGGCAGCAGAGTTGGGCTCCCACACTGCGGCTGCCACTTTGGCTTGGCTGCTCTGCTCACCGTGCGTGGGGCAGCAGGCCAAGGAAGGAAGCCATGCTCCCTTGTCTGTGGATTTCAAACCACAGTGTGCCTGCTGGAATTCCCACAGCTGTCCCTACAGTCTTAGCTCCTGAGATCTCAAAGGTAAAGTGAGTGAGAAAGTTAGGGCAGTCATGGGGGTTTTTTAGGAAAAAAAGGGGGAAAAGGGGCTTTGCGATAGATTGGAAGTTTTCCTTCCATTTCTTCTATGCTTTTCAGTTCAACATATATTTATAGACCTCTCACTATATGTTAAGCACTTGGTTAATATGCTAGATAAAAAGTTATATAGGACATAATTTTTCATCATATCAGGTACTGCTGTGTAACAAATCACCCCAGAACAGTACTTGTGAAGTCAGCTATTGGGCCAGCGAGGGTCTGGATGGTATAGACAGCTTTAGTTAGGACAACTTGGTTCTGCTCCAAGCAATGTCTTTTCCTTCAGCAGGTTAGCCTGGACTTATCAACTTGTAGTATCAGGAATCTAAAAGAGAAAGTAAAAATGCACAAGCACTTTTCAAGACTCTGCTTACGTCATTTACCACTATTTCATTGGCATGAATAAAATGCTTGAAGACAGAGTCAAGTCTAAGTGTGAGAGTGCACTGCCAAAGGAAGTGAAATCCTTAAGGCAAATTAGTCTACCACAATGATCTTCAGCATAGGAAGGAAAGTAAATATACAGGTCTATGAGTGAAATGACAAGAGATCAAATGGAAAAGTACCCCCTATAACTTAGATACGTGGAAAGCTTGCCTACCTCTAAGGGACAATGCCTCTAAATTGAGTTTTATAAATGCACAGGAGAATATGCATGATGAGGAGTTAGTTAAGGGAGAGAGGAACAGTTAACAGTGGGTACATACAGGACAGCCTTCGTCTCTACTTTCTTCTGTGCTTACTACATACACCTTCTAAAAACTACCTTTTTCCTTTCCATGACACAATGCTCTTGTTCATCCTCCTTCCCACCAGCCCTGTTCCTTCTCTAAGTCCTGCACAGGCTCCTTTATCTTTGGCTTCATTTATAAGCTGATTATCCTAGGCCATTACTGCCCACACATGGGTGGTTACCAG
Source organism: Bos javanicus (assembly GCF_032452875.1). NCBI lineage: Eukaryota > Metazoa > Chordata > Mammalia > Artiodactyla > Bovidae > Bos > Bos javanicus. The sequence goes on along the minus strand of NC_083880.1, from coordinate 49,315,699 downwards.
AATGTTATTTGTTCTTAAATCTCTCTTTCCTACAAGGCCATTTTCTCTAACCTCCACTTAGGTATCTCATATCCTTCTGGATATTTCCAAGAGCACTTCAAACCTCAGTCTGGTTTACCCACCAAAGTTCACAGATTAGTCGTTGGTACCAGTACCTGCCCAGTCACCCAAATCAGAACACAGAATCCCATTTTTATCACCCCATTTCCTCTCACTTCACCTCACATCCAGTCAGTCTCCAAGTCCTGCTGACTTTGACTGATGAAAATTTTACAGCTTCCCGACTCCTTCCTGTCACCATAGCCTCCGCTTCCTCATTGCTCACCCTACTTTTATCACTTCACATCTGCACTAACCATAGCAGCCCCCTCTCTCAAACTCATCATTCCCCCAGATTTTAATGTCATTTATCTGAAATTCAAATCAGTTTCTTTGCCTAAAGCCTTTCATGGCTCCCCATGAAAGCATCTTTGCAAGACCCACTACACCTTCCTGAAATCACCCCCAGTGATCTCGAAGTTCTGTTTCCTACCTTACTCAATGCACTCTACCTTCTGGCAGTATTGACCTTCTCATTTGTTACAAGGTGTTATTTTTGTTCTATGTGCTTCAGGTTTCCTCTGTCTTAAATGCCTTCCTTCCACCCCACCTCCCTTTGATCAATTCTTAACCATCCTGAGAAACTCAATAGAGACATTCCTTTCTCCAGGGTGTCTCTGACCTGAGTTCTCTGTTTTCACCTCCTCTTGTGTCACCTACTTCCCAGCTCTCCTCCTCTCATTTCTATATATGCCTTTGTTGTCTGTCATACATTCCTCATGGCTCAGTTGGTAAAGAATCCACCTGCAGTGTGGGAGACCTGGGTTCCATCCCTGCTTTGGGAAGATCCCCTGGAGAAGAGAAAGGCTACCCACTCCAGTATTCTGGCCTGGAGAATTCCGTGGACTGTATAGTCCACAGGATCTCAAAGAGTCGAACACTACTGAGCGAATTTCACTTTCACTTAACATTTTTGATCCTTCTCATCCACTGTGACTTCTATTAGAATGAGGAGAATATACAAAACTTCTTTATATTTTTGGGCTTCCCTCATAGCTCAGTTTGTAAAGAATCTGCCTGCAATGCAGGAGATTCTGGTTCGATTCCTGGGTTGGGAGATTCACTGGAGAACTGGATAGGCTACCCATTCCAGTATTCTTGGGCTTCCCTTGTAGCTCAGCTGGTAAAGAATCTGTCTGCAATGCAGGAGACTTTATATTTTTAGAGCCTATGGGGAGGAAGCTGAGGGGCATAATTAGTAATGAGATCTGAAGCCAGTGGGTGCTGCACCCACCAGCTGTATGACTCTAGGCAGGTTTCTTAGCCTCTGAGTCTTGGTTTCCTTACCTGAAAAATGCAGATACTTAGACTATATATCTCATATGATAGTTCTCCAAAAGAAATGTGCCAATACATTTCTGAGGCACGGTGCCTCAGACATGGTAAGGCTGTCTTTAGAGTATATAGCACACGGGGTTACTAGCTTAATGGATGGATGGATTGAAACAACTTGATGAAGGCCAGTGAGAGATGAAACAGCGTAATATGTATGAGGAAACACACCTTGGCTGTTATTATGATAGAGTAAAAAACTAAGAAGGAGGGAAAATAAAATATCTGATTGGATCCCTTACAGACTCACAACCGTAAGTTGTAGCCTCTTATGTATCTCTCCATTCTTTCTGTGGTTCACATTGATGTCCAGACTTTTAATTTCTAAGCGTTCCTGATGGTCACATCTGTCTCTGGCTTCTGAGAAGTTCAAATCCAGCAATGAGTGGAGTTAAGGACAGTGTAAGGCTTTCCCTCTGTAAAGTGAAGTCCTTCCAAACTAGAAAGCTAGTTCTATGGTTTGAGAGGCTGTGCCAGGCTAAAGTTCCATTGAATAGAGTCAAAAGTCAAAAATATAAGACAATTTCTAGAACCTGAGGACCAATGCTTACTGTCTTTAGAAGTCTAATGGGTGTAACCTCTGCATTTTGCTAAAGCAAAAAAAATGAGGCAGCAGAAATGGTGGCAGAAACTGTTTGGAGGGGAAGAGGTCAAGTTGTCAAGAAATGAATGAGGAAAATACTTCATATATTTGAGCGAGCTGCTAATTAGTACTCCCTGAAAACAAACAAAAGCGTTTCTGTTATTTTGGTCACCAGAGAAAAGGCTGGAGGAAGCTTTTCACTTAGTAAAGGGGCTGAAATTAAATTTCAAGTGTTTGCCTGATAAATGGGAATAAAGTGATAGTGCTGCTGGTGTTGGGGAAATGCTGTTGTTTAGAGGAGGAGGCATTTCCACACCGTAGTTCATCTCTCCACTGTACCACCCCTAGAATGTGGTGGTGATGGTTTAATCGCTAAGTTGTGTCCGACTGTTGCAAGCCTGCCAGGCTCCTCTGTCCATGGGATTCTCCAGGCAAGAATACTGGAGTGGGCTGCCATTTCCTTCTCCAGGGGATCTTCCCATCTCAGGGACTGAACCAGGTTTCCTGCATTGCAGGCCGATTCTTTACCAACTGAGCTACGAGAGAAGCCCTAGAATGAGAGGCCCCTATACCAAAGGCAAGTAGCCTGCCTGAGTCTTCCTGAAGCTGCACAAAGTCACCAAAGAAAGATTCAGGCCTGTCACTACTAAGTTTCTAAGTGAGAAGAGGACTGGTGTCCTGCTGAGTGCTTTCCCTGATACATAAATGAGTACCTGCACTGCTCCTGGATAGATACAAGAAGGTTTTGTGATATCGGTTCTGTGGTAATGATGAGCACAAATCTTAATCATGCTGAGAAAGAGGCAGGCAATCAAAACCAGTTTCTTTAAAACACTCAACTGTGGTCAAAGATTCCTCCTTCTTGGGCTCTTCCTGATGATCCTGGGGAGTTGGTCTCTAACAAGTATTTGTTATGGTGACCTTCTAATATGGTTACATTTATAGACCAGGGATTGGCAAATTTTTTCTGTAAAGAATCAAATAGTAATTATTTTAGGCTTTTTAGGCCATATGATCTTAGTCACAATTACCTTAGACACAGACAGCACATTAACAAATGAACATATCTGTGTTTCAATTAAATTTTATTTATGAAAACAAAGTATGTATGGGCTCAACATCACCATAGTTTGCCATAGTTACCAAATCTTGCTTCAGAGCATCAGGTACTATCTAGAATATGTAGAATTTTTTTCCTGTTAAGTCATACACTATCTAGAAAACTTTAACTTCCTAAGATTTTTATTGAGATTTCCAGATATCATAATCATTTTCCAAAGCATAATGGCCATATCTCTCTAGTGATGCTCATCACTTTATATTATAGTCACCACCCTTTTTCATTCGTCTCTCTTATCAGATAATTGCATATCTACCCTATTGTTTCAAATCTTTGGACTATGCTTATGTGGGGTTGTTGTTCAATAAGATTTTATTGAAAGGATGAACAATATCCTAGGGAGTGAAATAAATGCATACAGCTGCTAGTTGAAAATGTTCACCCATAGTTTTACTAATCCCAGCAATTGAATTAAATTTTATGTCTACTCAAAGACATATAGAAGTGATTCTTATCAAATTCATAATGTAGAATACCTTTTGCATCCTGCCAGTTAGCATTTTCAAACTCTGCAGTTTTTGCCAACAAGCTGGGGAGAAAGTCAAGTCTCTCCAATGAAGAGGGTTGGTCCCAAGTTGCCATGTCTTCTGTATGTACAGGTGCTCCCTTCATTGGCTGCTCTTGGAAATATGGCACCATCAAGCTGAACAAAGTCTTTGAAGAGAACACATTTTCTTGCCTCCAGATACATGAGGCAGCTGGGTGACAAGACAGTCTGCTCACTCTGGGGCTGGTGGGATGAAAGCTGTGAGTGGCAGATCCCCTGCTTGGCTCTGTCAGTATAGCTGGTCCATCTGAGAATTTCCACCCCCGGCCTACTCTGAAGGAAAGGAGCATGGGAAACAATACCTTAGTCCACTGCTCCTCAAAGTTCCTGCAAATCTTGAGATCTTGTTAAAATGATGATTCTGACTCAGTACTGGACTGGGGTCTTTCTAACAAGTTCCCAAGTAATGCTGCTGCTGCTGGTCTGTGGACCACAGTTTAAATACAGAGGTCCTAGAGGACAATGACCATAATCAAACAGTATTAGCATTAAAAGAAACATAGTTATAGCTTTTAAGATCAATCACTGAATCTTACAGGAGAAGAATCTGAGGCACAGGAATGTGCTCAGTGGCTCAGCTGTGCCCAACTCTTTGTGATTCCATGGACTGGGGCCCACCAGGTTCCTCTGTCCATGGAATTTTCCAGGCAAGAATACCAGAGTGGGTTATCATTTCCTTCTCTAGCAGCCCAGGAATATGAAGCGGTTAACCCAAGAAGTGGTTAACCCAAGATCACCAAGAATATGAAGTGGTTAACCCATTCGCCAGGAGTGAATGGCAGCACTGATCTCAAGTATGGCCAGTCACCAAGAACAGGAAACTTGACAAGACTCTTCTTTGCATTTTTTGGACCACTTTCTTCCCATGTAGCAAATGATGTTGTTGCTCCACATATTCTTCAGTTTTATCACTTCATTGTGTACCTTCTTATTTCTAATTGCAGTATTTACATCTCTTTGCTTGCAGGCATTTTCCAAAGCCATGGGAAACCACTCTGCTCATTAGTTGCCCTTAATTGTGGTGCTTGAAAATTAACAGACTGGGAAGAAGAGCTCAGCATTGATGAGCAAGAGTTGGCCAGTTAATACATTGGCATCCTCACTCCTCCAATGGGACAATTTTGAGGCATATTCTACACAGTTTCCCAGATGGCTCAGCAGGAAGGAGCTCCAGTTGCCTGCTGTAGGCACCTGCTCATCATCTTGCCTGGTCTTCGCTTTGCTTCCCTTGTCGCTTCCCCACTTGCCTCCCCCTGATTCCTGCACCTCCCAAGTAAACTGCTTTCACCCAAACCTCAACCAGAACCTAACATTTAAAATCATGTGACCAATGATTTTTTCATGTATTCCTGCTGCATTATTATTCCTAAAAGAATATTTAAGAGGGTAGCATGAAATTTGCTTAGTAAATTTTAAAAATAGATAGGTAGATTGATATCAGATGATAAAACACATGCCTGAAGAACTAAAGAATGAAGAAATTTGTCATTCAGCTAAGAAGTCACATATAAATTCCAGTGTCCTTTGATACATTCATACATACCTTGGAAATGGGATATGAACAATTATTTTCCAACAAATAAGAGCATGGACATATGAAAAAGTATGTTCATAAGAAAAATCAGTTTCCAGTAAGTCAAACTTAACGTATTCTATGTCAGTTTGCTCACAGGCAGTTGCTGTCTCTTACTCTCTCTGCCTTGGCATCACCTTTTATCTTATTATGTCCCTTATAGAAAATCATGACACAAATCGTGCTCCTTGTGAGTGTGCTCAGGTGTGTCAACTCTTTGCAACTCCAAGGACAATAGCCTGTCAGGCTCCTCTGTCCATGGGGTTTCCCAGGCAAGAATACTGGAGTAGGTTGTCATTTCCTCCTCCAGGGGATCTTCCAAACACAGTGATAGAACCCATGTCTCTTGTGTCTCCTGCATTGGCAGACAGATTCTTTATCACTGCACCACCTGGGAAGTGTCTCCTTGGTGGTGCTAGGAAAGACTGAGGGCATGAGAAGAAGGCGGTGATAGAGGTGAGATGGTTGGATGGCATCACAGACTCAATGGACATGAGTTTGAGCAAACTCCAGGAGATAGTGAAGAACAAGGGAAGCCTGGCATGCTGCAGTCCATGGGGTCGCAAAGAGTTGGACATGACTTCATGACTAAATAACAACAACAATTAATAGTTGAAGTGTTACAAATCCCTCCTTTTGGAAATAGAGGCTTACTTTTAGTCATCACACACAAACGAACATTTAGTCTTCACAGAGCTGAGGGGCTAAGCCAACTACAAAATATTTTCTAAGAACAACTTCATGCACTTCCTTCATTTTTCTGTGATTTGAAAGTTGACTAGTAAAACCAACAAAACATAAGAAAGATGCCTCTGCCATAAATCTTCATAGATGCTTTCTACTGAGAAAATTTGGAAGAAATATAAGAGGCTTCCAAATTAACATCTTACCTGATATAAGGTCATATCAGAATAACTTAAATGTGTTTCAAAGAGGAAGCTAAGTGATAGATTTACTTAAATTATGCATTTTTGTTTGAACATTTTAGAAAGTGATATTAGAGCTTCTTTCTGTCTATAATCAATGACTTTTTCCTAAGGTCACTAGGGTCCTATGAAGTCTTACCTAAGTTAAATTCTGGAAAATGTAAACATTTACTCGTTTTTCACCTGTGATGTTATTTAAGAAGCTCTGGTTAGTGGTGTGTTCCCAAGCTAGTCCTCACTGGGAAAAGTATTTAGCCTTGGGCTGCACTAGCCAAAGCAGCAGCCAATAGCAGCATCAGTTCAGTTCAGTTCAGTTCGGTCGCTCAGTCGTGTCCAACTCTTTGTGATCCCATGAATCACAGCACGCCAGGCCTCCCTGTCCATCACCAACTCCCAGAGTTCACTCAGACTCACGTCCATCGAGTCAGTGATGCCATCCAGCCATCTCATCCCTCTGCCGTCCCCTTCTCCTCCTGCCCCCAATCCCTCCCAGCATCAGAGTCTTTTCCAATAAGTCAACTCTTCGCATGAGGTGGCCAAAGTACTGGAGTTTCAGCTTTAGCATCATTCCTTCCAAAGAAATCCCAGGGCTGATCTCCTTGAAAATGGACTGGTTGGATCTCCTTGCTGTCCAAGGGACTCTCAAGAGTCTTCTCCAACACCACAGTTCAAAAGAATCATTTCTTTGGTGCTCAGCCTTCTTCACAGTCCAACTCTCACATCCATTCATGACCACAGGAAAAACCATAGCCTTGACTAGATGGACCTTTGTGGGCAAAGTAATGTCTCTGCTTTTGAATATGCTATCTAGGTTGGTCATAACTTTCCTTCCAAGGAGTAAGCGTCTTTTAATTTCATGGCTACAGTCACCATCTGCAGTGATTTTGGAGCCCCCAAAAATAAAGTCTGACACTGTTTCCACTGCTTCCCCATCTATTTCCCATGAAGTGATGGGACCAGATGCCATGATCTTCGTTTTCTGAATGTTGAGCTTTAAGCCAACTTTTTCACTCTCCAATTTCAGCTTCATCAAGAGGCTTTTTAGTTCCTCTTCACTTTCTGCCATAAGGGTGGTGTCATCTGCATATCTGAGGTTATTGATATTTCTCCCGGCAATCTTGATTCAAGCTTGTGATTCTTCCAGTCCAGCGTTTCTCATGATGTACTCTGCATAGAAGTTAAATAAACAGGGTGATAATATACAGCCTTCACGTACTCCTTTTCCTATTTGGAACCAGTCTGTTGTTCCATGTCCAGTGCTAATTGTTGCTTCCTGACCTGCATACAGATTTCTCAAGAGGCAGGTCAGGTGGTCTGGTATTTCCATCTCTTTCAGAATTTTCCACAGTTTATTGTGATCCACACAGTCAAAGGCTTTGGCATAGTCAATAAAGCAGAAATAGATGTTTTTCTGGAACTCTCTTGCTTTTTCCATGATCCAGCAGATGTTGGCAATTTGATCTCTCGTTCCTTTGCCTTTTCCAAAACCAGCTTGAACATCAGGAAATTCACGGTTCACGTATTGCTGAAGCCTGGCTTGGAGAATTTTGAGCATTACTTTACTAGCATGTCAGATGAGTGCAATTGTGCAGTAGTTTGAGCATTCTTTGGCATTGCCTTTCTTTGGGATTGGAATGAAAATTGACCTTTTCCAGTCCTGTGGCCACTGCTAAGTTTTCCAAATTTGCTGGCATATTGAGTTCAGCACTTTCACAGCATCATCTTTCAGGATTTGAAATAGCTCAACTGGAATTCCATCACCTCCACTAGCCTTGTTTGTAGTGATGCTTTCTAAGGCCCACTTGACTTCACATTCCAGGATTTCTGGCTCTAGGTCAGTGATCACACTATCGTGATTATCTGGGTCATGAAGACCTTTTTTGTACAGTTCTTCTGTATATTCTTGCCACATCTTCTTAATATCTTCTGTTTCTGTTAGGTCCATACCATTTCTGTCCTTTATCGATCCCATCTTTGCATGAAATGTTCCCTTGGTATCTCTAATTTTCTTGAAGAGATCTCTAGTCTTTTCCATTCTGTTGTTTTCCTCTATTTCTTTGCATTGATCACTGAGGAAGGCTTTCTTATCTCTTCTTGCTATTCTTTGGAACTCTGCATTCAGATGCTTATATCTTTCTTTTTCTCCTTTCCTTTTCACTTCTCTTCTTTTCACAGCTATTTGTAAGGCCTCCCCAGACAGCCATTTTGCTTTTTTGCATTTCTTTTCCATGGGGATGGTCTTGATCCCTGTCTCCTGTACAATGTCACGAACCACATGGACCTATTTAAATATAAGTTAACAGTTTATAAAACTTAAAATGCAGTTTGTTCAGTTCAGTTCTGTCACTCAGTTGTGCTCGACTCTTTGTGACCCAAAGGACTGCAGAGCAACAGGCCTCCCTGTCCATCACCAACTCCTGGAGCTTGCTCAAACTTGTGACCATCAAGTCGGCGATGCCATCCAACCATCTCATCCTTTGTAGTCCCCTTCTCCTCCTGCTTTCAATCTTTCCCAGCATCAGGGTCTTTTCAAATGAGTCAGTTCTTCACATCAGCTGGATGATCACTGAAATGGAGTTTCAGCTTCAGCATCAGGACTGATCTCCTTTAAGATGGACTGGTTTGATCTCCTTGCAGTCCAAGGGACTCTCAAGAGTCTTCTCCAACACCACAGTTCAAAAGTATCAATTCTTCAGTGCTCAGCTTTCTTTATGGTCCAACTCTCACATCCATACATGACTACTGGAAAACTCACAGCTTTGACTAGCCAGACCTTTGTTGGCAAAGTAATGGCTCTACTTTTTAAAATGCAATTTATTGATCACATTAATTTCAAGGACTCAGTAGTCACACATGGCCACTGACAATCATATTAGGGCAGATTTAGAACATTTCTATCATGGCAGATAGCTCTGCCCAAGGACAAATATCTGAAAAAGTGGATAGGGAAATGAAGGGAATCGGTTATCTTCTTTACCTCTATCCTAAGTTTGCAAGTACATACTCTCTTTACCAAATATGACCCTAGGCAGCAAAAGTCATAAATCTTTTTGTATCCCTATGGTGTGGGAGAAAGTAAGCTGTTAACAGGAGTTTATGAGCCTATTACAGGAAATGGCAGATGCTGTCTACCATATCCTGTAAACAAACCGGACTTCGGTACCTCATTTCAATTCAATGTAAAAATCCTTTTCATTGTTCTGCATTTTTGTAAGTATCTCATCAGGGAAATAATGTACAAGATACATCACTGGCTTCCTCTATGCTTTCCACCTGTAATTATTATTATCAGCACTCCTGAATATTTCTGGTGCTAATTAACCCTGAATACTTGTAAAGGAAGCAAAGAGGTTTCAGAAATAAAATATTCAAATCTGCCCAGTTCATAACATTGTTTGGTTCTCTAAAGTGTACAAAATTTTAAAATCACTATAATACTATATCTTTGCCACAGTTATGCATAAGATACATCAGATTTGGTCAAAATTAGAAACAAGGAACCAAATTGTAACCATTTGTCATTTAATTCCAAGTAATGGAAGAAAAAGAAGAAATGTTAATGATAATAATATGCACCACAAAGTTTGGAATATATTTCTTGTAAAATCTATATTAAAACTGGGAAAACTGTGTATATCCTCAAAAGAGCCCATTTCAGTTTAAATCATCTTTCTTTCCTTAAACTTCCTAGTTATTAATTTTTCCCCACAGTGGTTATCTCTCGCTCTCTCTCTCTCATTTTGTTTTCAATTCTTAATCAAAAGTTAAATATGTTCTAGTTTCTGAGCCCATAAACAATGACAACATCCTTCAATTGGAAAGGAAATAGCACCCTAGGCGTGCACATCAGATTACCCTGGGATACTTGTGACAAGCCTTCTTGACCATTTCCTGCCAGGCACTTCTGGCCAAGGTCCCCAGCAAGCTCTCCTGCTCCAAAGCTTGTGCCATAGTCATCAGCGACAGAACCACCCTAGGAGCAGAAGCCAGCTTGCGTCCATACTTAACCCAGACTTCCTAACCATATCACATCACAAAACCATACCATAGTGCATCTGGCACACATTTAAGGCCAAGTTGGCAGTATTTTATATGGAAAAGAAACCCAAGACTGAATTAACACACCACGAGGTTGTCTTTCCGAGTTATAGATGTAGTGCAGAGGCATGTGGAGTGAAGCCCACAGTCGCCCACGAACCTTTCCTTAAATGAGAGCTGGGCTGCCTACATCCAGTGAGCTCCTGGGGAAAATTTCAGCAAGCAAACAAAATGCACAGAAACAGCACCCAGCCCGGCGCTGTCACCTCACCTTCTGCTTGCCCCAGGGCAGTCTTGTTACTCGGAAACTTTTTTCTTTTTTTTGGCTTATATGAAACAAGTGTTTGAGCCATCTTTCAGATGGGAAACCAAATTAGTAACAGGCTCTAACCCTTTCCTTAACCTGTAATTCCAAGTTGCTCTTACCTCCAGTTTCCAGAGTGAGCTAGATCTCATCTCAGCAAGTCTGGAGTGCCAAAGCCTGGCTTTCGGGAACCATTACTTCGCATCAGAATACAAATTCATCATTTATCGGTGGGATTTCAAGCTGCTTTCCTACTCCAGAGACCCACCTTCCAAAACACTGAAATAGTGATTGGAAAGTTGATTTGGGAGCATGAATCAGGAAGGAGAAGGTGGAAAAACAGAAGAAATAGCTTTTAGGGATGCTTTTACACAGCTATGTTGTTGTAATTAGAATTATTGGCAATAGTTATACTTTTTCCTAAATTTAATTCTGGTGGAATAGTCTGACACTAAGATGAACCATATATAATCAGAACATTCATGGGGAAGTAACAAGGAAATCTTAGAAATCTTAAAGGAAAATAGAGTTGAATTTTTAATAAATTTGGAACAATAGAAGTCATTCTGACAAAGAATATAGACACCAAAAAGAGAAAAAAATTTGAAACAAGTAAAACTTGCTTACATAGTTAATAAAGTGTTTCTTAAATTAAAAAATTAAAATCAAATGGCAAGAACAAAAAACATCCTGTATGTAAGTTGTGACAGTTTCAAAAATACTGTCACCATGCTTATAGTTTATTCACACTACTCAGTCTTACTAAATGTTGCAATGTGCATGATGCTAACTCACTTCAGTCATGCCCAACTCTTCATGACCCTATGGACTGTGGCCCACCAGGCTCCTCGGTCCATAGCATTCTCCAGGCAAGAATGCTGGAGTGGGTTGCCATGCCCTCCTCTAGGGCATCTTTCCAACCCAGAAATTGAATCTGCATCTCATATGTCTCCTACATTCAGTTCAGTTCAGTTCAGTTCAGTCATTCAGTCGTGTCCAACTCTTTGAAACCCCATGAATTGCAGGATGCCAGGCCTCCCTGTCCATAACCAACTCCCAGAGTTCACTCAAACTCATGTCCATCGAGTCAGTGATGCCATCCATCCATCTCATCCTCTGTCGACCCTTCTCCTCCTGCCCCCAATCCCTCCCAGCAACAGAGTCTTTTCCAATGAGTCAACTCTTTGCATGAGGTGCCCAAAGTATTGGAGTTTCAGCTTTAGCATCAGTCCTTCCAAAGAACACCCAGGACTGATCTCCTTCAGAATGGACTGGTTGGATCTCCTTGCAGTCCAAGGGACTCTCAACAGTCTTCTCCAACACCACAGTTCAAAAGCATCAATTCTTCGGCGCTCAGCTTTCTTCACAGTCCAATTCTCACATCCCCATAGCCTTGACTAGATGGACCTTTGTGGGCAAAGTAATGTCTCTGCTTTTGAATATGCTATCTAGGTTGGTCATAACTTTCCTTCCAAGGAGTAAGCATCTTTTAATTTCATGGCTGCAATCACCATCTGCAGTGGTTTTGGAGCCCCCCAAAATAAAATCAGCCACTATTTCCACTGTTTCCCCATCTATTTCCCATGAATTGATGGGACCAGATGCCATGATCTTCGTTTTCTGAATGTTGAGCTTTAAGCCAACTTTTTCACTCTTCTCTTTCACTTTCATCAAGAGGCTTTTTAGTTCCTCTTCACTTTCTGCCATAAGGGTGGTGTCATCTGCATATCTGAGGTTATTGATATTTCTCCCAGCAATTTTGATTCCAGCTTGTGCTTTTTCCAGCCCAGCGTTTCTCATGATGTACCCTGCATATAAGTTAAATAAGCAGGGTGACAATATACAGCCTTGACATACTCCTTTTCCTATTTGGAACCAGTCTGTTGTTCCATGCCCAGTTCTAACTGTTGCTTCCTGACCTGGCAGGCCCTAAATCTACCACTAGTGCCACCTGGGAAGTCCTATATGTTGCAAAACATGTGACAAATGGCTAGCTCCTTGAATTGAATTCACCCACAAATGGATAGGAATGAGTCAAATGATTACTTTTAAAAGATACATAAAGGCAACTTTTGTAGAAAAAAGAAATACAGACAGCAAAATAAAGGTATAAGAAGGTGCTCAAAAATCACTTATTTTTTAAAAAGTCAATGAAGACAATGAATTAAAAGTTAAAACTTTTACCAAAAAGACTGGCAATAATTAAAATTCCTGAGTTGTGACAGTGTTGAGGCAGTGTCCTGAACTGCTGAGGCCCCTGTAAGGGGTATAACATTTTTGGAGGGAAATTTAACAAAATTCCCTCTTGATGTGCATTTTTTTTTAACCTAGAAATTCTCCTACTAAAATTTGTCCAACAAATCAACTCACAAAAGGATCTATCTACCTATTCATTTTAGCTTTGTGTATACTAGCCAAAAAACTAGGCAAACTCAATGTGCAGTAACTGGAACTGTCTGGATTACATTTCTAAACATCTGTTGTATCAGCATCACTGTAACACTGGTTCAAAAGATGAGCTACGTCTATATCCTGAGCTGTTAGGTCAAAACACAAAAACAGCAATTTCAAATAGTTCAATATAGTAGAAAAGATGACCCAGATGTATTACTGGGGTTGGGGGAAGGATTTTATACAGAAAAATGTAAAGTACTGTAGAGTAGGAATCATTTGTATACTTTTAAAGAGCATGCATAGGGGTGTGCCTGTATATTCTCTTCCCCTAGACGTACACAAGAAATGGTTAATAATGACTATGGGGTTAGGGGCACAAGGAATGGATCTAATTGTTGATTTTCATCTTGTACCTTTCTGTATAGTTTAATGTTTTTAACATTTGTATGTAATACTTCCACTGAAAAAAATAAAAATGAAATTCCCCTGGCAACCTTGCTGAAATGCTATTCAGTGAGAAGGAATTAAATCAGCCTTCAGCTTGAAAGAGCTGTCTTCTGGTGAATGGCAGGGCCACAAAAGAAGCTCATTACCATCTCCTTCAAACCCAATGAAAGGGGTAAATATGGTCCTTGAGCATAAACAGTAATTATCCATGCATTTCCCTTGCAACTTCTTTATAAAGATTTCAGGAGAATGAATTACAGGGGATCGAGTTTCATGTAGCCTTATTTGCCTAATGCAGGTGAAATTCTGAGCCATCTTTGATCCAGGTGGCATAGATACACAAAAACCACAACAGCCAGGGCATACATCTTGTTAGTTCCTAAATCTGCCAAAATAAGGAATTTACCAAGGGAGGTAAAATTTCCTTTCTTTTCCATGTGTAGCTTAGAATATGTCTTTACTTTAAAAAGATATGTTATGAAACCAAATGCATGTACAGGTCTTCTGATTTTTAAACTTAGTCTCATGATGGTGCTTTTTAAAAAATTTTAGTATAGTTTTAAACTGTTACTTAAAAATAAGTTTAAGCTTATAGAAAAGTTGCAGGAAGAAGTTTTTAAAAACCCATACAATCTCTATCAAGTTTATATATTGTTATTACCTTGTCTCACTTGTTTTATCATTTGCTCGTTTTTATACAAGCAAATGGCTGGTGGCTGGTGGTAAAGAGTTTGCCTGCCAATGCAGAAGACCCAGGTTTGATCCCTGGGTCAGAAAGATCCCTTGGAGAAGGAAATGGCAACCCACTCCAGTATTCTTGCTTTGGAAATCCAATGGACACAGAAGCCTGGCAGGCATCCATGGAGTTGCAAAAGAGTCAGACATGACTTAGCAACTAAAACAGCAACAATACATGCTCTTCTCGTCCTCCTCTTTTCTTTTTTACATTAGTGTAAGTTGCTATATGCTGACCCTTTACTCCTAAATACTACTTAAATGTGTATTTCCCAAGAATAAAATATTCTCTGACATAACCACAGTCAATTACCAACCTCAGTGAATTTAACATTGACACCATACTCTTCCTCTTCTACCATCTCTTTTCCAGTTTTGTCAACTGACCCACCCAGGCATGTCCTTTGTAGTATATTTTCCCCTCCACTTCAGGATTTAGTGAACCACTGTCATTTCTGTGACAATTTCAATTTATCAGAATGGTATCACTTACTGTATAGTTGGAAAGAGGTGTGCAAGTTTGGTTCCTTCAAACGAGAACCGGCTGACTGAAAGCCCCTTCAGTCAGCGTTAATTTAAAACAGTTCCTCAGTCTTTCTTTATCTTTCAGGACTGAATTTTTTTAAAGAATATGGCCCTTTTTGTTAAAAAAAAAATTTACTGTTCATTATTTAGAGCTTCTCCTTCCCCTTACATTCAGACTCAGTTTACATAGGCTCAGCTGGAATCTCACAAACAATATATGTCATTTTATACATATCATATCTGGAGGACATACAATGTCCATCTGCCTACATTTATGATATTATTTTCACTAAGGTGGTAACTGATTCCTCCACTCTGTACTTACTATTTTTCTCTTTACCTAAAGGAAAGACACATTTAAACTATATTACTATCCTTCTACTCCTCATTAACTTTCTATAATAACTTTGTGCTTAAATATTTAAACAGAAAGACCTTAGAATCCAAAAGAAATTTTTATCAGAATTATATTGTCTAAAGTGTAAAAACTGGTAAGGTTCTACTCTCAAAATAAATGTATGGATATAGGTTAATATCCTAATGGGAATGAGAGCTGAAAAGTGGCAAAACCCAAAGCAGTAGATTTTCAGTATGTTTGTATTTTCCTTTAAATACTAAGCTACAATATTATTTTTAAAAGTGGTGTCAATAATATGTAATTTTAAGGGTTATTGTGAAAATTAGAGATACATTATGTTCCTAGGAGAGTACTCGACATGTTACAAGTTTCACTAAAGGGGAGCTAGTGAAAATCTGTATTGAAGATACTTTACTTTCAATTAGAATTAAAACATTCCATAATAAAATTATATAGGAAGCTAACGGTATGGGAAAAATGGATTAAAATCAATGTACTAAGTTAAGGATGAATGATTCTGTGTATAGGGAGTCCTTAGCCCATGAAAGTGGGTGTGATATTTAAGATCCCTACGGAGAATGCAGTGGCACCCCACTCCAGTACTCTTGCCTGGAAAATCCCATGGATGGAGGAGCCTGGTAAGCTGCAGTCCAAGGGGTCGCTGAGAGTCGGACACGACTGAGCTACTTCACTTTCACTTTTCACTTTCATGCATTGGAGAAGGCAATGGCACCCCACTCCAGTACTCTTGCCTAGAAAATTCCATGGACAGAGCAGCCTGGAAGGCTGCAGTCTATGGGGTCGCTGAGAGTCGGACACGACTAAGCAACTTCACTTTCACTTTTCACTTTCATGCATTGGAGAAGGAAATGGCAACCCACTCCAGTGTTATTGCCTGGAGAATCCCAGGGACGGGGAGCCTGGTGGGCTGCCGTCTATGGGGTCGCACAGAGTTGGACACGACTGAAGTGACTTAGTAGTAGTAGTTAACCAATGAACTGATAAATTTTAGTTGTTCTTGAGAAATACTGGGGGCTGCAGGACAAATTAACAATTATGAAAAAAATTTTAACAATTATGAAAAAGGCTAAAATCCCTTGGAAGAGGGAATCTAATGTAAGAGATAAGTTCCCAAGAACAAAATAAAGAGCACAAGGATGAAATTTGGCTTCCCAGCTGGCCCAGTGGTAAAGAATCTGCTGCCAACACAGGATAGGCAGGAGACACAGGTTTGATCCCTGGGTCAGGAACATTCCCTGGAGAAGGAAATGGTAACCCACTCCAGTATGCTTGCCTGGAAAATTCCATGAACAGAGGAACCTGGCAGGCTATAGTCCATGGGGTCGCAAAGAGTCAGACACGACTGAGCACACACACATACGTGCACACACAAGGATGAATTAAAAAAAATTGGACTTCATCTGAATTCAAAACCGCTGCTCATCAAAGACACCATTAAGAAAATGAAAAGCCAAATCAAGGATTGGAGGAACACATTCACAATGCATTTGACAAAGGACTTGAGCATTCAGTTAGTTTCTGATGGCTGCTTTAACAAATTACCACAAATTTAAACCAACACAAATGGGTTGTGCTGTAGGGTGAGTGTACAGGTGGACTGGATTGATCCTGAGCTCTGAGTCTCAAAAGCCCCAAAGCAAGGTGTCAACCATCCCAGGCTCTTACTGTTGCCTGGGATGATTTAGGTGGATTTAGGGAGAATCCACTTCCAAACTCATTCAGGTCACTGGCAATTTTCAGTTCCTTGAGACTGCTAAGCTGAAGACCTCATTTTCTCGGTGGCTGTGGACAAGGACCCTCTTTCAGCTCCTTCAGATCCCATCTATTCATCACGTCATCCTCTCTATCTGTAAGCCAGTAAGAAGGTATCAAATCCTTCTCATGCTTCACATCTCTCTGACTTTTCCTTTCATCTCGTCTCTTCTTCCTCCAGCCAGAGAAAATTCCCTGCTTTTAAGGGCTCCTTGTGAGGAGATTGGCCCATCCAAATAATCTAAAGAAATCTCCCTATTTTCAGGTCCCTGACCTTAATTCTGTCTGCAAAATCCCTTTTGCCATATAAAGTAACATGCATAGAATCCAGGGATTTAGAACATGGATATCTTGGGCAGGTTGGAAGTTAAGGTTAATATCAAGCATCTCAGTTGTTGAAAATTTTGTGTCCATAATCATCTTTTGTGGGCTCAATTTGTCAGTTTCTGGGTAGTGTGTAAAAATATCCCTATACGATGATGGGTTTGTCTATTTTCTCCTTGTAGTCTCCAGTGGATGTCTTTTCATCTCAGTTTTTCCACTGGTTTCATTTTATGTTTGTCTGTCTTATAGAGATAAAATATATTATTCACTTGGCTGTTTTTTTTATTGTTGTTGTATACTTATTTTAAATAGTCTAGTTAATAATTTTATATAGGAGAGTTTAATCTACTTGCATTTATTCTGGACCATGAGTTCCTTCATTTGTCTAAAAGGAGATAATAACATTTGTTGTTGTTCAGTTGCTCAGTTGTGTCCAACTCTTTGGACTGCAAAGCCCCCATGAATTGCAGCACACCAGGTTTCCCTGACCCTCGCCATCTCCTGGAGTTTGCTCAAACTCACGTCCATTGAGTCGGTGATACCATCCAACCATCTCATCCTCTGTTGTCCCTTTCTCCTCCTGCCTTCAATGTTTCCTAGTGTCAGTGTCTTTTCCAGGGAGGGGGCTCTTCACATCAGGTGGCCAAAGTACTGGAACCTCAGCTTCCACAACAGTCCTTCCAATGAATATTCAGGATGGATTTCCCTTAGGATTGACTGGTTTGATCTCCTTGCTGTCCAAGAGACTCTCAAAAGTCTTCTTCAACACCACAGTTCAAAAGCATCAATCCTTTGGCCCTCAACCTTCTTCATGGTCCTTCTTCAGTTTCAACCTTCTTCAGCTCTCACATCTGCACATGACTATGGGAAAAACCATGGCTTTGACTAGATTGATCTTTGTTGCAAAGTAATGTCTCTGATTTTTAATATGCTGTCTAGGTTCATCATAGGTTTTCTTCCAAGGAGCAAGCATCTTTCAATTTCATGGCTGCAATCATAGTAGTAGATATAATAGTTATCTGAATTAAATTCTCCCATTCCTGTTCATTTAAGTTCCCTGATTCCTAAAATGTCTATGTTCACTCTTGCCATCTCCTGTTTGACCACTTCCAATTTACCTTGATTCATGGACCTAACATTCCAGTTACTTAAGCAATAGTGTTCTTTAGAGCATCAAACTTTACTTTTACTACCGGAAACATCCACAACTGGGTGTGGTTTTTGCTTTGGCTCAGTATCTTCATTCTTTCCGAAACTATTTCTCCACTCTTCTCCAGTAGCATATTGGGCACCTAACAACATGGGGAGTTCATCTTTCAGTGTCATATATTTTTGGCTTTTCATACTGTTCATGGGGTTCTCAAGGCAAGAATGCTGAAGTGGTTTGCCATTCCCTTCTCCAGATAATAACATAACCTACCTCAAAATTATGGGACAATATTAGACAGTCCTTAACACAGTGTTTTCCTGGAACACTGCACACAATAAACTTTATTTTGTTTATTTATTCAACAAATATTATGTTGCTTTAAGTGCCAGGGCCTGGGTATATAAAAATAACAAGTCAGCTAGGTTTCTGTCTTCATGGAAATTCTTTCCTAATGTGGAAAACTGAAAAATGAGTGAACACACGTAAGTATAAAATCAATGCATACATTATAAAGGAAACGTCATGACTGGGACAGAGAAAAACAGGTAGGAAAATGCTCAGAAATGTTCTGGGAAGAATAAAAATTGAGAAATTGAGTAGGAACTCCATTATTTATATATAAAATATAGTGGGTTGGCCAAACAGTTCATTCAGGTTTTCCTTAAAGGTAAGTTCTAAATATATAAAAGCATTTGTGAAATTTCAGAGCTAAAGTGGTGAATCTTGGGCTGAGAGTGACAGCTGTCTGAGGAAGAGGGCTTCAGAGTTGATTGGGTTTCGTGCCCTTTTTGTTATTGGCTCACAGGGACATCCAAGAGCTATCGTTCACATGGAGACGCTCCTGTTTCCTAATTTCATACAGGCTCACCTGAATGGTGCTAGGTCATGTCCACAATTGCCAACTCAGCACATGAACTGCCTCCCCAGGCACTGTGCAGGGAAGAGACACAGTTGGCCCCAGGTTAGGCGCCTTTCCTGTGTTAATCTGGTAGCAATGAGTGACTTCTACTTTCTTGATGCACCCTGTGAGGTTAAAATTTGAAACAGAAGAATATTTTAAGGAGTAATTGGGCTTCCCTGGTAATCCAGTGGCTAAGAATCCACCTGCCAATGCAGGGAACATGGGTTCAGTCTCTCATCCAGGAAGATCCCACATGCCACAGAGCAACTAAGCCACAGTTACTGAGCCTATGCTCTAGAGCCCATAAGCTGCAACAACTGAGCCCATGTGCCACAACTACCGAAGCCCTTGCACTCTACAGCCTGTGCTCTGCAACAAGAGAAGCCACCACAATGAGAAGCCCATGTACCACAACAAAGAGCAGACCCTGCTCTCCGCAGCTAGAGAAGGCCTGTGCACAGCAACAAAGACCCCCCAAAAATTGATTTTTAAAAATTAAAGATAATCTACTTCTAGCCTCTCATTTTACAGATGCAGTGACTGAGATTCAGAGAGGCAAAGAACTTGCCCACAGTCACACAGCAAAAACCTCATGACCTTACAGTAATCTACTCCTTTTACTGGTAAATGGAAAAAACCAACATAAGATTTCCACAAACTGGAGTTTATGCAAAATTCAGAGAGACAGAACTTCTCATTATTTGTAAATTGATCAACACCCATCTGAGAGCAAAGGATGCAAATTAATAATTACAACCCTATTTCCAAAACTACATTTAATAAAAATTATATGCATTCCTAAACACGGATTTACTCAATTTTCAAAATAAAGTTAGAATTTCTAGTGTTGTCTAATAGCAAACCTGTGTCTCTCATTTGAAATTTGATATAGCATATAAAATATTTTAAGAATCTTGTGAGTTTCTAATCCTTCATTTCCTTGATCAAATAATTATACGTGCTTTTTGAGGCTTAAGAAAAGTTTTAACTGTTTTAGGATATATTAAAATGGTTGAAAGTTGGAAAAGAACCCAGAGAACTAATGAAAGACATGCTTCAGAAAGATAAGAGGGAAAATTTCATGGATCATAAGACTGAAATTAACCTTTGATTAGGATAAAAAATTCTGAAGGAAGACAATAGTTGAAACTAAAAACAAGATTGCCATAGGAATTAAACAGGAAAAGTACCAGCGATGAATAATCAACAAATAGTAGTGAATATGGAAGAGTATAATGTAAAAAACACATCTTGAGTGTTGCAGGGCAAGACAACTCAAAACATAAGTACATACACTAAATACTGCCAAGATGTACAGTTTTCATCTTACCTACTGCCTATAAAGAAAGACTCCTGAGTTTATAAAAGTGGCTTATAAGGACAAGATTGCTGAAGATAAGCCATTGAGCATGTAATTGAAAGTAAAACCAGGAAGGCTTGGTCATCAGTTGACCTCAATCTCTGAATCCAGCCATCAGTACCTTGTCTTCTCAAAATTACATCATTGTAAACAAATGAATACATATTAAGAGTTAACCTTTTAGTAATAACTACTACATATTAGTGAATCATAACCATCACTACAGCACAGTTTATTTACTGGCCTTTCACAGTGACTATCATATGGAGCCATGTAATAATGAGACAAATCTTATAAGCTACCATTATTCAAGGGAGTGCTGTCTTTCCAATTAGCACCTTGGAATTATATAAAATATAAAATTAGTACTAATTACATGTTATATAATATTAAATAAAATTTATTATTATTGATTCTAATATTAATTTTCTCCCCACTTGTCCAAATCCTTTAAAGACACTATTTTTTAAAATTATCAAACAACTCTAACATATAGTAACTCTCGTCTTGTGCTGTGCTTACTCACTCAGTTGTGTCCGACCCCTTGTGACTTCATGGGCTATAGCCCACCAGGCTCCTCCATCCATGGGGATTCTCCAGGCAAGAATACTGGTGTGGGTTGCCATGCCCTCCCCCAGGGGATCTTCCCAACCCAGAGATTGAACTCAGATCTCCTGCATTGCAGGCGGATGCTTTACCATCTGAGCCACCAGGGAAGCCCAACTCTCACCTTGGGAGTGAATAAAATGAACTAAATATAGTAGCAAAAAATATCATTTTGGCCATTAATTCTATCATATATTTTGCACCTATTTTGCAGAAGATACCATAGTAAGGACTTTAGAAACACTGTCTTAGTTAATTATCAATACAACCCTGCACAATAGTAACTATTACCCAAATATTACAGTTGAAAAAAATGAGACTCAGAAAAATAAAAGTACTCACCAAAACCTTATAATTTATAAGTGACGGGACCAACATTTTTCTTATTGCTTGATATAATTATTCTAACTTATTTCAGTGATACTGCCTCTGATTCAAATAGATTTGGCACTGCCTAAATCTGCTGCAGAATAAAATTAACTTTATTATTGTCACGCTCTGCTCTGGACCTCTCTTTCTTCTTTCTCTTATACATTCACTCTTTACAAGGGTGCCATCATAACCTCTCTACCATCCATTTCATGTCTCTCTTCAAACTACATGCAAATGTGGTTTCCAGCGGCACAGACTGAGAGTGAAGAAGATATACCCTATTGATCTTACCACAAGATTGATCTGGAGGGTGGGGATGTCAATCAAATCATAATGACTTCTGGGAATTCTCTAAGAATTCTGAGACAGTGCCTCTTATGTTTTGAGTCATGATGCAGGATGTGAATGTAGTACCATGATAGCTTTTGTGGTACCACGGTTACAAAAGCAATATACATAAGAAGACTGAAATTAGGGAATCACTGACAAGAGCTTGAACACTGAACAAACCAGGCTTAAAGCTTATAAACTTCCCAAATGCAAAAACCAATGAAAGTGTAGTTGCTCAGCCATGTCCAACTCTGCGACCCCTTGGACTGGGGCCTACCAGGATTCTCTGTCCATGGGATTTTCCAGGCAAGATTACTGGAGTGGGTTGCCATTTCCTTCTCCAGGGGATCTTCCTGACCCAGGGATCAAACCCAGGTCTCCCGCATTGTAGGCAGACACTTTACCATCTTAGCCACCAGGGAACCACCTTAAATTGTTAAAGCCAGTTTGGATTGGGTCTTCTCTCTTAGTTGAGACCAAAAGCATTGTGATAAAATCTCTTGCTCTTCAGTTCAGCATATCTTCATCCCCTCCCTTCCTTCTTTGTTATAAAGATGAACCCAAATCACATTCTGAGCAACCCCCAGAAAAATGTTACACTAAAGCTGTGGTCCCAAGGATGGAGGGACTGTGCAGTGTGATCACTGGGCATGAATCATTAAGGTTGCAGGACACTGTGTTTTATAAGCAACACTGATTGACGCTCAAATAGATGTTTCGGCTGCCAGGAGTCCAGTGACCTTCACATTAATGAACACTGGCACTAGTTCATTTCTCTGAATATCTTTAAATTTTTTTTTTTTTTGGTCATTCAGGCTAAGTCTTTTATTATATGGAAGGAAAAACAGAAGTCAATGATGATTACATAATTTGCCCATTTTTACACAGTGCAAGACCAGGCATAGCATTTAGGTCTTCTGGCCTCTCATCTAACATTTTTTTTTTTTTTGTACTTGATTGCACTGGCTTCAAAACATTGGATAAATCTCATGATTGGCATGAGGGTTTTCACTGGGAAAGAGACAAAAAGAAACAGAAATAGTAGAGAAAAAGAAAGGAGACAGAAGATGCTAAGAGAATAAGAATTTCCCAATCTTCAAACTGACAAAACATTGAAGGAATAGTGATAGTGTCATAGTGTTACCTCATTATGTTACTATAAATTTAAAGTATTAGGGGTTTATATAATGTAATTTTTTATAATGGAAGAAGAATGATTTTTAAAAATACTTTGCCCAAGTTATGAAAAATAGGTAGAAGTTTCTCATAGAAAATGCTACTAAAAATTGTTCTTTTTAAAAAATTTCTACTTTGTTTTGCACAAAAGTTGATCAAATATTAAATATGCTCCTTGAAAATGAGAATCTACTTAGCATCACAAATAAAGATAAAGACTGCAGAGGAAATTGAGCAGTTATTTATCTTTAACTGGAGGATAATTCCTTTACAATGTTATGTTGGTTTCTGCCATATATCAACATGAATAAGCCATCGATATGCATATGTACCCTCCCTCTTGAAACTCTCACACCATCCCACCCCTCTAGGTTAAAGCAACATTCTCCCACCTCACCCTACCCCCAAATTCTCACTTTTGGAAAGCAATGATGAAAGTTAAAATCAAAGCCTTGGATTTTATAATTTCTCTGAAACCTGTTG
The DNA here is from genome assembly GCF_032452875.1 of Bos javanicus. Lineage (NCBI taxonomy): Eukaryota > Metazoa > Chordata > Mammalia > Artiodactyla > Bovidae > Bos > Bos javanicus. Next base: position 49,292,243 of record NC_083880.1, on the reverse strand, counting down.
ACCAAAGATGGAAAAGTAAAATGAGGTTAAAATCTAGGTCAGGGTAGAATACTGCCCCCAGTCCCATATTCTAAAACCTGGGGTTTTCCACAAGTCAGTAGTCAAGAATTACCAAATGAAATCAAGAAGCCTTCCTTCAAATATTTTAATATGTTGGAAAGAAAGCATTGCTAGAAACCCCATTGTTCCATTCCAGAAGTATCTATGGCAACATTTTGAGCCGCTAACTTTACAGATAGTTATTTGTGTCACCAACTGACGGCGTTGTCCGGCCACTCCTTAATATTGTCTAGACACCTTTCCCTTGGATTTCCTTCAGAATGTTCCCTGGCATACTCGCCTCGTAAATTTCCACTCTTCCAGCTTCGATTGTGGTAGTTTCATTAGTTAAAGCACAGCTTTCCCAGCAAACAGATCACTGTGCATTTGATTCCACTTCCCCCAATCACTCCAAATAGCCCAAGCGCTATTAGTATTTCATATTGCCACCTAACTTTATTGCAGCCTAGTTCTTTATGGCCTCAGATGGTTCTTCATTTTGTGAAAATGTGCTCTAATGCTAACACAGTGAATCTTTTGAGGCTCAGATGAGTGTTCAGACCCTACTAGAACCAGACTGGAAGCGTCTCAAGGGCACAGATGGCTTTGAGAATGGATTGCCTGAGTAGGAGATTGGAAAAAAAGGAGGAGAGACCTGCTGGAATAATTATATCTGCAGACTCCTGGTGAATTATTGCAGACTGGCTATGTCTTTTGCAAACTCCTAACTCCTGTCCGCTGACCCTTTCTGCACAACCGTCTCTGTTCTCCATTCTGACAATTGTATCTTCCCATTGCTCCTTCAGGCCAATATGAACAGTAAGTCAAATTATCATTAAAATAAGAAAATAAACCTAGGAGTATTAAAATAAACCTAGGAGTATTACACAAATCCTTTCTTTATACCCTCTCTTGTTGTTGTTGCTTAGTTGCTAAATTGTGTCTGACTCTTTGCAACTGCATGGACTGTAGCCCTCCAGGACCTTATGTCCATGGGATTTCCTAAGCAAGAGTACTAGAGTGGGTTGCCATGTCCACCTCCAGGAGATCTTCCTGACCCAGGGATCAAACCTGTGTCTCTATACATCTCCTGCATTGGCAGTCAGGTTCTCTACCACTGGTGCCATCTAGGAAGCTGTCTTAGTTTGGGTTCTTCCAAAGGTACAGTCTGAGGTAAGAACTTGAGTGCCAGTATTTATTTGAGATGTGATCCCATAGGGAGTAGGAATGATCCCACAAAAATGAAATAAGGAATGAGGGAAGTCCGTTAAAAGGTGAATTGATGTATTTACATTGTGGGCAAGGGGGCTCCATCTTGTGAGGTCCCTCTAAGAAATGCCACAGAACATGCTGTGGCCAAGATCCAAGGTCTCTGACAGAATGTGGGACACAAAACTAATCCCTACACATTAGAATCTTCCTCGACCTGGGATAAAATGAACTTGGTAAATGGATGCTCTTATTCCTGGAATACCAACCACAAGGCCAGGGCCATTTCATTTAAGAAGATGATCTATGAATAGTACATGTGAAAGAATGCTTTGCTTCATTTTAATACCTTGCTCCCTGTCCTGAAATTGTGTCCTTGGAATTTCATAATATATCTGTTAGACAAGAGAGGAAACCCACCTCCCAGGGCCTCAAATGAGAAAGGAAAAGTGGTAAATGAATGTCACTAAGGTCAACCATCTGCTTATTAAAGAGAGAGTCCAGTTTCCTCTGCCCCTGGGAAGCTGTAACCTGGCCATGTCCACAGATCTCTCTGGTGAATTAACTTCTGTTTTTCTTTATTTAAGGGGGTGAGAGGTGGGGCAGGTCTCTAGTCTTTGGACATTTGAAACAAGAAGAAGCCTCTCTGACAGAGGCTAAGGATCCCAAACTAATAGCAGCTGATTATAACCTACATTACTTTGAGAAGAAAAAAAACGGGTTTTATGGGAGAGGCCAGGGACTGGGAATATGTTGCTTGATTTTTATGTCTTAGAATGTATAGTTTTTAATTCACTGCATTTGGAAGATGGAATTAATCAGTTAGAGGGTGGACAAAATAATTTATTCTTCCCTGATAGTCATAAGAATTTCTGATGAAGAGGGCTCATGCTCTTCTATCCTCACTAATAATTTGAAAGAAAGATGCAAAAGAGACTTTGGCAAATAGTTGCAGGACTGAAAACAGAGTACTGGAGGCGCTATAGGATTTGTGTCTGATCCTTTCTTCCAGTAAATATTTTTCAACATTTACTACCTGTCCAACATTGCCCTAATTTCTGAAGATGCAATAGTAAAGAAAATAAACATACACATGAACTTTTTTCCTCATTTTTAATTTTCTTATATAGGATATCAAATTTTGCCAAATTGCTCTTAGGGCTGCTTCTGCATTAACCTGTTGTTCTCAGGGCCCTTCCTGTGCCTCTTCCTGCTTAGAATCACCAGGCAATCCTCTCCACAGTTCACCTGCCTTTAGCCTGCTTCCTCCCCTCCACCACCTCCGTAAACAGGCAGAAAGACCCATTCACCCAAGGGATAGCCTCTTTCAAGTTTTTGTGGATCTATAATTAAGGTTGCTGCTGCTAAGTTGCCTCAGTCGTGTCTGACTCTGTGCGACCCCAGAGACGGCTCCTCTGTCCCTGGGATTCTCCAGGCAAGAACACTGGAGTGGGTTGCCATTTCCTTCTCCAATGCATGAAAGTGAAAAGGGAAAGTGAAGTCTCTCAGTCGTGTCTGACTCTTAGCGACCCCATGGACTGCAGCCTACCAGGCTCCTCCATCCATGGGACTCTCCAGGCAAGAGTACTGGAGTGAGGTGCCATTGCCTTCTCCGATAATTAAGGTGGGTCCATGCAATTTTCAAAGATGAGTAAGTGAGTGATTGAAAGCTTATGTTGTCATTGGAAGAAAATTAAGAAAAAAAAAAAAAAGATAGTCAAGTCAAACACCTTGGGAAGTAGCTAGCTAGTAGCTAGTGTTATGGACCACATACTTTTTTGTTTTGCTTTCCATAGCCTGAGAAAGATTCTGGAGAATATTATGCAATAAAAATTAGCCCCCTTGGGGGAAGCGAGTTCTAGCTGGCTTTCCCTCCCTGTGATCCACTTCAGATGGAGGGTGCTGTTCTGAACCAGAGCTCAGACAGGTTCCTGGTCCTGACTGGTCTCTATCTACAAAAGGCTGAATTGCAGACATTGGTCAAAGCTATGGGTTTTCCAGTAGTTGTGTGTGGATGTAAGAGTTGGGCCATAAAGAAAGCTGAGCACCAAAGAATTGATGCTTTTGAACTGTCATGCGAGTGTATGTTCCTCGGTTTTTGTCTCATCACAACAAAGATTTGGAGTTTTGTCTCATCACAACAAAGATTTGGAGTGATGGAACTATGGTATTGGAGAAGACTCTTGAGAGTCCCTTGGACTGCAAGGAGATCAAACCAGTCAATCGTAAAGGAAATCAGTTCTGAATATTCATTGGAAGAACTGATGCTTGAAGCTGAACTCCAATACTTTGTCCACCTGATGGGAAAAACTGACTTATTAGAAAAGACCCTGACGCTGGGAAAGATTGAAGATAGGAGGAGAAGGGGATGACAGAGGATGAGATGGTTGGATGGCATCACCAACTCAATGGACATGAGTTTGAGTACACTCTGGGAGATGGTGAAGACAGGGAAACCTGGAGTACGGTAGTCCACTGTGTCCCAAAGAGTCAGACACACTGAGTGACTGAACAACAACAAAAAGCAATTCATAATATGCTTCAGTTCTCAAAGCGACCTGAAGAAGACATGAAAGAAAGCAAAAGAAGAGGAGGGAAGGATGAAAAGGAAAGTAGGCAGAAAGGTGGGAGGAAGAGAAAGAAGGACAATGCAGAATGTCTATATATGTATAAAACTTGAGTCTCTTTACTGTACAGCAGAGATTAGCACAACATTGTAAATCAGCTACTCTTCAATTTTAAAAAAATTATAAAAAAAGGAAAGAAGGAAAATAAGAAATAAAAATTATACAGCAAAAGGGAAGGAGACAAAAGCAGCAAGAGGGAAGGGCAAGAAGTGCAATTTTTTCAGCATCACACAGGCTTCCCCAGGTAGTTTTTTGAACAACTGCTGAATCCAAGGCTCCACACAGCCAACACATTCTTTTTCTTCAGTTCACCTTAATATCCCACCAGCCTAATTTCCTAGAATTTTGAGCAAGAAGAACTAGGCAGCCAGTAGCTATCCCTTCCCTTGTTCCCTGAAGGAAACTCAGTGACACAAACTTAATGGTTTCAAAGATTTGAGGAAGTGCAAAGTAATTCTGTATCAAAATATGACTTGGGAAGTGGAGAGCAGTTGATGCCTGATATCTACCCACTCCAGAAAGAATTCACATGATTCTAAGGTTCAAGTGTTTGAGCAGATCATCTCTACATGTAACAGTAGCGATATTCTGAGTGGCATGGAGAACCAGTGGAAGGTATCAGGCAGAGAGGGATAGATCTAACTCAAGTTTTAAAAGAGTTACTCTGCATGGTGGAGAATTAATTGTGATCAAGTGGTAAAGTTGGAGGGAGAAGCAGGAATAAGGCAGAAACAGGAAGAGTACTTAACAAGGTTTTTGCAATAATCTAGGCAAAAGCTGATGGGGGCTTGGGAAAAGATGTTAAGATGACCCTGTGGAGATGTGGTTAGATTCAGGACTTTTTGATGTTGCTGGGGACCCATATTGTTTTGGCTTCTGTTAGTATCATTTGATTTGATCTCTCTAGGAATTTTGCCCCAATATATCAACAGCAAGGGCTGAATTTAATATCAGCTTAACTAATTAGTGTGTCTCAAACTTGACTGTATCTGCAGACCATCTGAGGACCTTGTTAAAACATAGGTTCTAATTGAGTAGACCTAAGACAGGACCTGAGTTTCTGCATTTCTAAGTTCCCAGGTGATGTGATGGTCCGGAGACTGCAAAATAAGAGGAATTCACTAAATGGCAATTGGCCACATATAATCTTGAACCTCTGGTATAGATACTAAAAATCTCATGTTCACTTGAGACTTCATCTAAAATTTCTGAGGATAAATCATGATGACATTCTGTCCCTGCTCTTCACAGTTTGGCAAGTAGGTTGATGTATAGATAGATTACTATGGATTTATATTCTGTTTTGTTTAAAGTCAATGCTGATTTTTAATTTACAGATGCTTATCTATGCAAAGATTTCTTGCACAAATTAGTAGCAATATTGAGTGTGCAGATAATTGTACAACATGGCAAATTCAAAACTATGTATACATATTTAACTCTTAAAGATCACAACACAAATGTGAAGTCAGAGCTCATTAAATTAGAGACTGATTTAACAAAATAATCTGTGCAGCCATTACACAGGTGTTCCATTTCAGAAAGTATTAGAGCGTAGTGCCGGGGGCCTCAAAGCTAATTTCTAACCTAGACTAATCATTCCAGAAATAATGACCTGCCGTTACTGCCTTGTGAATCAGACCCTATGATATTTAAAATAATTAAGATCAAAGCCTAAGTAGAAGGTCACTGAATTCACCAGTCATAAAATGTTAGTACAAAACTGTAGGCTGTACTTGTTTGCTTAACAATCTTTAACACTGAAGTTATAAAATAGCATTAAAAGGGACACAAATACCATCTTCAAAAACGTTGCTCTCCTCAAAGGAACTCCAGCAAGCCTGGGAAGCCTCTCTGTGAAATGGTTATTCAAAGCAAAGGTGTTACTCAAAAGCCATTATAAGCATGAAAAGACCCAGTATCTGAAGAGATGGGCTGATGGGATCTATCGGCTTGCTGGCTACAATCCCAATAGATGAAGTATAATGAAGATTTCCTTCCCCAGTTGTAGTGAGTTGGAAAAATAAGTGTGAAATGAATTGGTTTGTCTGGGCTGAGTTCCCAGGAGAAGGGTGTCTTTCATACCAATAGCTCCCACCCAAACTGGCAGGGTGCTTCAAGCCAAAGATTTAGACAGTCAAATAAGTGCTAATTGAGTTAGAGGTTTGGTTAGGAAGTGGGTTGACAATTAACTTCAATTCAGGTACTTTAATGGCCCAACCACTAGTCTTGCGAGGCTTTTGTGTAGTGTACCAAGCAGAAGGCAGCTGCCTAATCCACTAGCAAGGCTTTGATTGAAATCCATAATCTTTGGCGGGAACAAGTGTGAGACAGTAGAGAGATAGTGGTCATGGTGACTGAGGCAAAGGAAATTTTGAAGCTGATATGAAGGATGGATCTATTCACAAGATTCTTCTGGAGATATACTGGTCTGCACAACCACAGTGGGGAGCTTCAAGGAAAAGAAGAATTGGATTTTTGAAAGAGGACAACACTAGTCAATAATAGCTTTATGTTTCTATTTTCTGAGGTCAAGTTCCCAGCAAGTTTTACTGTGAAAAAAATTACCCCCAAAGAGTGCCCCTCTCCCACATAGTATTTTTATTTAACAAACTCTTTTCATTAGGCTTGTTATTGCCAAACACCATTCCTACTGCTTTGCAAATTTTACCTCACTTATACCTCAGAACAACCTTCTGAGGTGGATAATGTTATCGTGAATTTACAAATGAAAAAAATAGGCTCAGAGAAGTTCAAGAAGTAATCAGAGGCACACCTGGAGTTCAGACATGGTGGAGGGGCTCTGGATTAATGTAGATGAAGAGCATGTTACAGGAGATAAAAGGAAGCCCATTTTTATTATTCTATTTGGAAGGAAGGTAGAGATATAAAAACCAAGAGAAAATTTAATAGCCCTCTTCACTGCCCTTTTCCCACAAGTGCCAAAATGAAAGCCCATTAATAAAGCTTAAAACTGAAATTTGGTACAGATAAAAGCAAACCTCATTACCCAATATGTAATTACTGGAGAAATCACAGCTGGGGGACATCAATTGGGAAGGAGGAGGCTTGCAGATTCAGGCTGCTGATTTTCACAGAAGTTGTTGAAACCAAGCCACCACCGTGTCTCTTCCTTTACGGGTTGAAGCATCAGCCACTGCGTCATGGATGACAGTGGAAGTCTAAATGTGGAAAACAGATCCCAAGAGTCTTAAGGATTCAGGAAAGTGAAGATGGAACGTGTGCTCCCTGCTAAGCAAAAGCTGCCCTTTCACAAGTTCACTCCTTTCAAACCCTTCCTCACTTTTCTAACGCAAGACTATTTGCTCTCTAGCCACTCATCGTGAGTTCAGCATTAACAGCCTCTGTGCTTCTCACACCTGTGCAAGCATGCTAAATCACTTAATCATATCTGACTCTTATAACTCCATGAACTATAGTTCACCAGGCTCCTCTGCCCATGGTATTCTCCAGGCAAGAATATTGGAGTGGGTTGCCATGTCCTCCTCCAGAGAATGGATCTTCCTGACCCAGGGATCTAACTGGCCTCCCTTATGTCTCCTGCATTAGCAGGTGGGTTCTTTACCACTAGCACCACCTAGGAAGCCCCTTCAACACCTTCTGATCTCCTACAATACTCCTCCTCCACCGAGCCTAAAGATACCGAACTCCATCACTTCTTGTCCCTCCTCAGGGTTGATAACCTACCAACTGCTAGAATACTCCCCTCATCCACTGAAGACTTTGGTATCGGGATCCCAGTCTTCTTAAATCAATTTGAAACGAAGCAACTGACATGGCTGTTATCAGATCCCACGCTGTCTGTCTGCTTGAAACCCATGACTTAGATTTACTGCCTTAATCTACTTCCATGACCATATCCTGAATTTCAGGATTGTTCCATTTCTGAAATTTTAGTTCCATACACCCTTCCTTCTGAACACATTCTTCCATCTCCCTCCGTCTTTCTTCCATCTCCCTCCGTCTTTCTTCCAGTTCTAGCTGCTCCCCTTTCCTTCCATTCCAAGAGCCTCCTCCTGGCTTCCTTTTCCAAGCAGCCTAGCCATCCATCCTGGTGTGTCTTTTCAGCTTCCACTTCACCTGTTAACTCCTTTTGCCTTGTCCTTTTACTGCACCACCAAATCCTAGATCAGTCCAACCGTAAGTTTCTTTCCTTTTACACACAAGCAGTCAAATACTGGGGGAAAGTACCATGTAACGTTGCAGATGGATGACACTGCTGAGAGGTATAGGACTTTGAAAACAGATCTATAGAATTATACAGTTTCCAGGAAACATGATTTAATCCCTGGCCTCTGGCAAGAACTGACTAATTAGCTTAAGACCCCCTTCCTCAGTGCCAGAGCTCATGAGAAGTTAGGCTCAACCCAGGTGGATAACAATATTACACTTCGGCTCACTTGAGCACAGACCAAATTCTCTTATACAATAAACTCTCAGGTTTAACAGAGTTATTTTATAGTTCTGAAATTTTATTGTATGCAATGCCATGTAAAATTAGTGACATTTGGGAATCTTTTTGCATTTTAGTGGCATTTTTTGGAAAAGAATTTGACCTATACTGCTAAATAATGTGCTTAATGATGGGGTCCAGTGACAGAAATGAAATGAAGGTAAAAGGCTTGCATCACATAGCCGCAAGCCAGAATCACAGCTTCAAAGGTTTGGGGACAATTCTCAAGGCTTAACTTCAAATATCTTTTTACTTAGCAATATTACTTGAAAAACAAAAGCAAAAACCTCTTGAACCTGTATTAATCACTGTCTTTTTCCAAAGATGTTTCAATTTCAAGTGAAACTTTTTTTTGTGCTAAACAACTCACACTAGTAAACTCATTTATCCAATATCATTCTACATTAGCTTAGCCATTTTTCTAAATTAAGTTATTCTCTGCCTAAATGTTTAGCTATTTCTTGAATTTGCAAAATTCTCTTGTTAAAACTCAATTATAGAACTAGTAACATCTGTTTGGCTGCTCAAAGAATTTTTGTTTCCCTCTAGGTTTTGTCCATGTCCCCAAAGTTGAGGTGGCTAGAAAAATATCCTACAGATAAATTCATTGCTAATTATAATAAATACATACTATTATCTCCAGGGTATCAGGAAGTTAATAATGGCCTTGAAACATTTTCCTGAGAGGAGTCCTTCCCTAGTTAACACCAGAAAAAAATCTCTAAGATGTACTGAAAATTACATATTCCACTTAATATATGAATAATAACTCATTTGTCATTTTTAAAACTTCTCACATCATTTTTGGTTTCAAAGTCACCATTGTTAGCAGAACTTGATGAACAAGGTGTGATCAGGGTCAAATTATTTTACCTGGGTTTCAGGTACCTCAGCTCTCAGCCAATAGTGAGACCCCCATCTTCTCTGTTCCTCCAGATTCTAGAGTAGGAGGTTCAAATGCCATAGTGCACGTGGAAGTCCTCTGAAAGGAATAATGAGCTGGATCAATGGCAGAGCAAAGCCAAGTGAGACTAGGAGAGTTTTGGTGAGCAGCAGGAACATGATTCATCTTTCACCACTTCTCACCAAGTGTCTATAGGCAGTTGGGGAGCGTTGAACAAACAGATGAGTGAGCTCAAAATGAAGGAGCTCACTTTGATATTGCTGTCAAGGAATTAATAATACAAAACAATTTTGCCCTCAAAATTAGACACTCCTTTTTGTTAAATTTGATGCATTTTGTGTGTGTGTGTGTGCCTGTTTAAATCTGACTTGGTCACCAGAGATCTATCTGGAAAACAGAGTGGCAAACTCCCAAAATTATGCCAAAGGAGTTTTCCTTGGAAAACTGGTCATATAAATTTAACTTATCAGCTTCACATGTCAACATGTTAACTTTCAGAAGAAAACTAATTTTAAAAATTAGTTGCTCATATATGTGAAACCCTAGCATACTTAAAAAGATAATTTATCCTGAAGACATAACACTATATACTATTAATTACTAATAGGACAGACTTCAAGTACTAGAAAGAGAAAATATCCAACAGTCTTGAATATGTCATGTGAGAGTTTACTGAAGAGACTGGGGTAGGTTTAACTTGTAAAAGAAAAAATGGAAACATATGGAAACATGATAGTCTCCATATTAGTCTCTCTTCAAGATGATAATGCTAGAGAGGGTATGGAGAAAAGGGAAACTTCCAACACTGTTGGTCAGGATGTAAACTGGTGCAGCCACTATGAAAAACAGTATGGAGGTTCCTCAAAAAACTAAAACTAGAGTTGCCATGTGATCTAGCAATCCCACTCCTGGACATATATCCAGACAAAACTATAATTTGAAAAGATACATTCAACCTTATGTTCATAGCTGCTAGGTGTTCCTTGATAGATGAATGGACAAAGCTATATATCCCATCCCCCCATCACACATCATTTTTCTGGTACTAATTCTCTGCCTTGGTTCAGGATGTCCCACCTACCACTCCTGTCCTTTTGTTTTACTCTCTTTCCTTCACTACTGAAACTTCTATATACCATCCATGGAATTCTATAGGTAATTTACAAATGGGAAAACAAGGAAAAATCTCCCCACAATTTCATATTGATGTTGATTTCTGCCTCTGATATCCAGAAAATGAAAGAGACTTAGGCATGTTAGTGAGAATATCTAGGTTTTCTTGACTGAATTTTCCTAATAATATAAAATTTTGAGAGCACAGGTTTGTTTCAATCACACAATAATATGGACTCTGTTAGGATTTCTGGTTTAGAAACAAGGAAACGTCCCCAAAGTTACAATTTTAGAAGCGAGGAAAATAAGATTCAGACTATATCTATTCATCCTACAGCTCAGCATCTAATCATTATGTTACCTTTCAATCAACCCACAACAGTTTAAAACTTCAATTCCTCCCTCTTTTCTCCCATGTCATTGTCCCTTCCATATAAATGATTGGAAATTCCTGTTTTTCCTCTAAATTTCTTGGGTACTGTCCCATCTTTGATAATTCCACCATCATGCCCATTCAAAATATTTTAATAATTCCCTGTGAACTCCAGAATGGAAGTTCTTTTTTTTTTTTTTTTTCTTTTTAAGCTGTTGCTTGAGGTACTCAATGCTACAGTCTCTCCACAATTTAAGAGTAACTGCCACCATTTTTCTTGGGTTTGGGTGAACAAACTTTGTCAGCCCAGGGTGGCAACACATGTCATGCTGCTGCTGCTGCTGCTACTAAGTCGCTTCAGTCGTGTCTGACTCTGTGCGACCCCGTAGACGGCAGCCCACCAAGCTTCCCCATCCCTGGGATTCTCCAGGCAAGAACACTGGAGTGGGTTGCCATTTCCTTCTCCAATGCATGCAAATGAAAAGTGAAAGTGAAGTCACTCAGTCATGTCCAACTCTTAGCGACCCCATGGACTGTAGTCCACCAGGCTCCTCCATCCATGGGATTTTCCAGGCAAGAGTATTGGAGTAGGGTGCCATTGCCTTCTCCAAACACATGTCATATCAAAGAGTTTTTCTTTTTACTGAGTCATAAATTTATTTGGGTGAAAAGACAACAAAAGGGAATATTTTAGATTCATACACCGCCCCCCTGATGTCTGAGGTCTATTCACCCTCTCTAGAATATTTCTCACACTCAAAGTTCACACTCATCACTCTTTCTTAAGAAGGCTTCCTCTCACTGAAGATGTTGGAACTGTACCCATCATTCAAAGTCCAACCCTTTTTCCTGCCCATATGACTCTGTTGCTGATCTTCCAAGGAGAAGTTATTCCTTCTTCTTCTGACACTCACTTAGGGTTAATTCTACTTCCTCAGAGCTTTCTATCTATTGAGATTATTAGCAAGTGTTGTATTTCCCATTCTGGATGATAAGCTTAGAGAGGAGATCAGATCCCTTAGACATTTGTTGCACACTTTTCACATACCATGAACATTAAATAGATATCACAGAATTACTAATTAAATTGCTTTCCAGTATGGTATATGTGAAATAGTTAGAATTTATTTTTTAAAGAACACAACTAATTTTCAATTTCATTTTTTAGAAAGTACACGTTATTGATTGCTAAAGTCAATACCAATTTTGATTTCCACAAATCCCATGACATAGTGAAAAGGTCTTGGAAATTTCAATGTTTGGCATTAGTCACAACAGCTAATAAAATTCCCTTGTCAGAATACATGCCCTGACTTTTGCTTCAGGAATAAGAGCTGATGTAGCAAGGCATGTTTAACATAATATCCAGTTCATAAACCATATGTCCTGCTTCAGAATAGAACAAAAGCCCCCAGACAAAAAAACACAAATCCTCATGATTTTCAAGAGTTTTATCCAATAGAACCAGTATTCTGCATAATTAGGCATTGCCCAGTGTGAGACCAGGAGCTGTATTATCAGGGCATTCACAATTTCTTAATCTATTACAAGACTTCTCATTTGAGTGAGGGGTCATTTCACCTAGGACTAGAGTAGAGCAACTGAGCTGTCACCTGGCTGCTGTTGGCCTAGAGAATCCTGGAGGATAATGCTCATTTCAAAGATAGAGCTCAGACACCCATCACCCTACTTGCTCCCCTCCCCCTTCCTCTTTCTCTTCCTCTAAGCAATAATTTTTGGTGAATAGTAGCAAAACTAGCATGGGATAGGATGAGAGTCAGAAGAGCAATCATCACTTGGAGCGTATAACTAGCCTTGAGATATAGTCTACAGACTGCTGAATATCTGTTAACTGAATATTTAATAGTAACAACTTCTATCTTATTTTTAAATATGAAAAAGAAGAAATAAAACTTGAATAAATTTAATACACCAAAATGGTAGCTTCCACTTAAAAAGTTTGTGCTTGTACAGAAAAAGTTTCTATAATAACCTTGATTTTATTTAATTTCTTTTTTTAAAATACATTTATAGAGAAATAGTGATCAGAAGAGGCCTTCTGTTTGGGGGCTCTATATCCTGTGCTTTGGCATTGAGGGGAATGTTTTAACCTGCTTTGTATCTCATCTGCTGCTGCTACTGCTGCTAAGTCACTTCAGTCGTGTCCAACTCTTTGTGACCCCATAGATGGCAGGCCACCGGGCTACCCCGTCCCTGGGATTCTCCAGGCAAGAACACTGGAGTGGGTTGCCATTTCCTTCTCCATGTATCTCACCTAGTTATCATCAAATTTGGCATAATTCTACAGTCCATTCAGGAATATACATAATCAATAGATATTCCTTTTTATTGCTCCCCAAATCTGACAATTACTCTGTAATATTCTAATAAAAACTGCTCTTGATTGAATGCTTTGTCTAAGGCAGGCAGAAGTTAAGCCTATTATGTTCAGTATTTGTCTAATCACTCAATCAGCCCTATGGTATGATAGAATCATTACAGAACTCTCCCCTAATCAGAATTCAGGGCCAACATAAGTAACTAGTATGTTGCCTGTCCTTCTCAAGCAAAAATTACCAAGTGTTTAAAAATATCAACTGTTTAAAAAAAACAAAATCTGATCCAGGTGGGGATTGGGGCCAAAAAAGTACTCACATATGGCTCATGGACATGTCACTTGATGTAGCTTTCTTTAAAAGTCATGTGACAATACTTATTAAAATTAATAGTGCACATAGCTTTGATCTTGCAGCCTTACTCCTAAGACTTAATCCAGTAGGTGTAAAAACATAGGAAGCACAAGGGCACAGTGTGAATTCTACTCCACAAGGGGAAATGTTGAATAAACTGTGGCAGAGACATACCATAGAAAATAACATAGCAATGGACAGAAAGAAGGTGACTCCACCCAGCCAGTTAACTTGAAGCTACCCAGAGAAAAGCAAGATGCAACTTATATTCAACTTTTGTAAAGACATGATTAGAAGTTGTAGGGCAATGAGTTTCTTCTGTATGACACCATTATAGTGGACACATGTCATTTCATATTTGTCAAACCCCATAGAATATACAACACAAGAGAGAAACCTAATTATGGATATTAGCTAATAATAATGTATTATTATTATACATCAACATTGGCTCGATTGTAACAAATTGTTACAATTGTACTACACTAATACAAGATGTTACCAATAGGGTAAAGGAGTTGAAAGGTATATGGAATCATTCTGTGCTTTCCACTCAATATTTATGTAAACCTAAAACTACTCAAAAAGTCTGTTAATTAAATATGATTAGATTACAGACCACTATGTATGTATTTATTTAAAGATTTAAATATAATAATGAGCATAGAGAAAACTGTAGGATGTCAATCTCAGTTGCAGGTTGAAGAGGGAGAGGTGGATAATGGGGTTAAGCAAAAAAAAAAAAAAAGGTTGTTTTTTTTTTTATTTAAGCTTATAATAGGAAAACAATAGGCACTTTAGGATCTAATTCACATAAAATTGTGTGTGTGTGTATAGAAGGGAAAATACATATCTTGGACAAACCCAGTTGGAATGTTTTTTCAAATATTTTTAGAATCCTTATTTCTACTCTGTCATAAATATTTCTTTCTTCAACTCATCAACTCACCTTCAAACCATGAAACTATCATTAAGTGAGGAGCTGGATCTTTAGATGATGCTTCGCAAACAAAATTGAATATGAATTTGAAGTTGGTAGTGGTAGTAACTTACATCATTTTTTTTCTTTTTATTCCACATTCCAAAGCCAAACAAAATAACACTGAGTAAAAGACAGCCTCAGCACTTCCATTGATTCCTTTTAAACAAGATTTTAAGATCTTGTTTAGGGAGTCTACATCTCACACACACACACACAGCACCAATACACTAAAACAAAATCCCCACCAAAATAAAAACTTCAGATATACAGATTTATGGTAATTTAATTCACACCTTTGGAGACTGAAGTCCTGAACTCTTCTATCTGACTCTACTAAGTCTCATAGCTCCTGACTACAGCATTCTCACCTACAGCTCTTGCAGGAGGTTTCACATACCTCAAGGGACAATTTCCAACCATACCCTTCAAGGCACATTTTCCTCTAATTAAACTTAATCCCTATTACCTCCTGGTTGCCTTGAAGGGCTTGGTTTTCAAGAGCCACTGTGTTATCTGGTTTGCCTTCTGAGATAGTCACAAATGCTGCCGGTCTCACCCATGCTCGGCCTGCTGAACCCTGAAAAAAAACGTGAGCAGGAAATAGCCAGGACCTCCTCAGCAGGGTTTACGTGATGAGATGCAGCTCACAATTAGTTGCCCCTGCAATTTTCACACCTGGGGCTCTTGAGCTTGGAGGGTGCAGGTGGCCTAATGCAGGAGTAATTAGTTTCATGTCATTAATTATTTATACGGAGCTTATCACCCTGGGTTGGCAATTTTTGTTGACTTAGAACTGCAGGTGCACAAAGGAAAAGTGCATTTTGAATGCTCGGTGTCCTAAAAGGGAGAGAAAAAGTTCAGTGTCTTAAAAGGTAGACAGAAAACAATGCCCTTTAGGGCATGTTCCAGGAAAGGTGGTGTCATTCATAGTGACCATAGGGTTCTGAGAGTTGACAAGTAATTTAAAATGGTGACTCACCAATTGCTACAGGTGGTTCTACTTGACTCCTACAAACGTGTGTTTTTTAATATGTATTTTCCCATTTTTGGTGTTGAGGAAAAGCAAAGAATGAGAAGCCACTATCTTATTGTTTTGATCCAATTATTCCTGGAAATAATAGAAGCAGTGACAGATTTTATTTTCTTGGGATCCAAAATCACTGCAGATGGTGACTGCAGCCATGAAATTAAAAGACACTTGTTCCTTTGAAAGAAATCTTTGATGAACCTAGACAACATATTAAAAAGCAAAGACATCACTTTGCTGACAAAGGTCCATATAGTCAAAGCTATGGTTTTTCTGGTAACCATGTATGGATGTGAGAGTTGGACCATAAGGAAAGCTGAGCATCAAAGAATTGATGACTTTACATTTTAATGCTGGAAAATACTCTTTAGAGTATTTTGGACTTCAAGAAGACCAAACCAGTCACTCCTAAAGGAAACCAACCCCAAATACTCACTGAAAGGACTGATGCTGAAGCTCCAATACTTAGGCCACCTGATGCGAAGAGCTGGCTCATTGAAAAAGACCCTGATGTTGAGAAAGACTGAAGACAAAAGGGGATGAGGGTGGCAGAGGGTAAGATGGTTAGATAGCATCATAGACTCAATGGACATGATTTTGAGCAAACTCTGAGAGATAATGAGGGACAGAGAAGCCTGGCATGCTGCAGTCAATGCGATTGCAAAGAGCTGGACACTAATTAGCGAGTGAACAACAACAACAAGTTCCTGGAAAACTTGGAGTACTAGAAATAACACTTCTGGAAGTTCTTATTAACTTCTCCTTCAGAAGACCCTGATGAATCTAATTTCAATGATGCATATTAATACATAACTTCATTCTTACCTACTAGATTTCTCTTCTGTTTAGTCACTAAGTTGTGTCCAACTCTTTGCCACCCCATGAACTGTAGCCCATCAAGCTTCTCTGTCCATGGGATCCCAGGCAAGAATCCTGGAGTGGGTACCTGTTTCCTTCTCCAAGGCATCTTCCTGATCCAGGGATCAAACCTATGTTGCCTGCATTGGCAGGCAGGTTCTTTACCAGTGAGCCATCAGGGAAACCCCCTTGATGCCTCTAACTTTGGCTTAAGCAATATTGGGATATCTTGACCCTGACTGACATGATGCATTCCTTGTTATTTTAATCTCATTAACCTTTCTCTGTTTTCTTACCCTCATTTTACCCTTACTGTCTAGTTCCAGTTATATATTTCTCCAAATGAAAGGGAGTGATACAGGTCATCCCCTCCACTTCCCCAGAAGATTCCTGCTTCAGTATTTTATTATGTGCTTAGAACACAGAACTGAACACAGTTCTGGTCAATCTTTTGTACACTTTAATCTTCCTTCATAGTGGCTTGAAAGCAGAAACTCTCTGAAGCTAGTATCTCAATAGGAAACGACTTTTTTATGCCTCCTCCACATCAAGGTCAACTTGGGTGCTGCCTCCACTTCAGTGACTCAGTTTCTAGTGCAATCACTCACTGTGGCAAATTAACTAGGATCAAGTTAGAAGGCCCTCACAAGAGCTGTGCCATCTCCTAACTCTGCATTTCCAGCAACAACCAGATGACCCTCATGGTTTATGGGCCTACTGAGTAGCAAGGTTCTCGAGCATAAATGAAGATGCAGCTTCTTCCTTCTGACTGGATTACCTTCCAGTTTTATTGTCAAAGAGTGGTCTTGTGCCCCCTGATGAAAAAAATGATGAACTCATCCCTACATCACACAACCTTTTTCTGTGAATTTTGTATTTCAAATTAATTTTCTACTCCACCCCTTTTTTTACTGTGAAAAAAATCTGGAATACATAGTTATCTATTGAGAAGAAAAAGTGAATGGTTGCAGCTGGGGAAGGTGCACTCTCCATCTTTGTCTTCCAACATGAAACATTGTGAATGGCAGAAGTTCTCAAAATGAGAGCATGTCTAACATCATGAACAGGCACTGCTTAGTTAAAAATCTAGAAGTTTCTGTGTTTATTTCACTCCTCTGAAATCATGAACAGCTTCAGTATAATAAATTTAACCCTAGTTTGGAAGTTATAAGGGTCCATCTCTGAACTCTGCCATAAACTTAGTTTGATCTACTTAAAAACTTGTGCAGCTCTGTCAAAGCTTGAGGCTGTCCCCTCATTAGTAAGGTAGCTCTATAATTTATCCTTTAAACCAGAAACTTTTGAAAGTGCGAGGAGATGCTGTTATAATTACACAGTCAAGAGGCATATATTGGGACTGACAGGCAGACTGAACCATGGTCCTAAGCAAACTGAGACTTTACTCTTCAGAAAATAAAAATTGATTTGGACAGGGAAGAACTGGCTCAAGTGTCTTCCAGGTCTGAAATGTTTACATCAGGAACCCTACAATTTCCAAGCAAGAACTCATGACCTTGTCTTCTTTCATAACTCTGAATAAGAGGAATTAATGCACATTCTCATTTGTACCAATACCTTTTTAATTGTCTCAAAAGCATACTTGAGGCTTTAGGATATCAACCTAGGGGACACAGTGGTCAGGGTAAAGTCTGCAAATCCAAAAGTCTCAAATTCCTGGGTGCAAAAAATTGCTATCTCAGCAGCTAAAACATCCATCCCACTAACCACGTGTTACTTAGACTTATTCAGAAATAACAAAGAGAAACATTCAATCTAAGAGTGTTGTGCTGTTTCATTAGAGGGTTTTATATTTTTGTTTTGTTTTGTCTTCCCTATTAAAAACAAGGGTTATATGATATCCTGAAAGGTGAGGGTACTGGTGTGCTAAAAGGCTTGCAGCCTAATTCAAAAGTTTCAACAGACTGGAAAATTGTAGTTTTCCCTATCCTGAAACCCACAAAGAAAATTAAATTAGAAGGAAAATGCAAATGATTAACATAGAGATAAACACAGAGAAATTCAGAAAATAGCATCTTTCCTTTCTAAATATTTCTAACTCATTAAGTACAAAGTAAGTGTGTGTTCCAGACACTGGGGATATATTCTATTTCACTTAACACCATACTACAAAAAATAGTCCTTGGAAGTTCATCATTCTCAGCTTACCTTCAGGTATAACATTAATGTAGAAAAACCTAAAATATATAACTTTTCTCTAGGAGATCAATGTATTTCTATGACTTAGAGGTTTTATTTCCCAGTAAACCTCCTGGTCTGAAATATAACTTTCAAAAATTTACTTCCAGTATCTAGATGATCATTTTAAAAGATCATTTCATATATTTCCATGTTTTCCATAATAGGGCATATATTATTTGAAAGTGGAAAAAATTATAAATATTATTTTCAAATTGTATGGCACAAGAGATGAAAAACTGCCCAGCAAAATGTCAGATGTCTTTCATCTTCTATTTAACAAGTCCCATTGTTAAACAGAAGGCCATTAAGGCCATTCTCTATTCTCCAATAGAGGCCATTAAGAAATAGAAAGCATAAAAAAAGTTACAGTCTGTAATAACACAATACATTTCATACCTTTAATATTTACCAACTCCTGGAGCCTCAAATAAGCAAATATGGAAAAACTTGGTGAATGTGCATGATACTCTTTTTGTGTAATATCATAAGCTGCTATATATCTCATATACAATTTTAATATAAATTCAGCTACTCTTCATCCACTATTAAGCCTTCAATTAAGACCATACTAATTTAAAAAATTATTCAAGGGCACAAAACTTGTTTACTCTGATTAAATATTCACAGTAATCTTTTTGCAACCACATACTTCCACACTGAATTTTTCCTCTAAAGTTCAAAAAACATCTTATCACCTTTGAAACTGAACTCATTTATTCTTAAAATTCTGGAAATATGTTGGTAAGTGGCAAGAAGGAAAAGTCTGAGCTCATCAAAGAAATCCAAATGTTCAGATATTTTGACTAGGAATCCAATGACAGCCATGAATAACCATTTTTTAAAATAAGCCTATACCCTCTTGCCCCACTTCATGACTAATTCTGTAGATAGCTTGAATGTTTCCAAAAGCCCAGGGGCCTTCTCTTCATTTGCTAGTAGACAAAACCTAGTATAAAGATAATGTAGAATATGTGGTTTTGAAAATGATGATTGTAATGACTAAACAACTCTACATTCTGCAAAAATCCTCTTTAATCTGAAATATCACCATAATCAGTTTTAAGTCAAAGGTGATTTTCCTTTGTAATTCTTTTTATCCTATTCTATTCTGACATTTCATCTCCTTAAGCTAATTCTGTTATCTGGGTCTGAGAGAAAAAATATACATATGTATTTTTATATTTTGTAAATATATATTAGATTGGCAAACAAGTTCCTCCAGGTGTCTCCATAACATCTTACAGAAGGACCCAAATGAACTTTTTGGCCAACCCAATATTATTTTGTTCTTCTAGTTCTGAAAGCAATCCAGAATCTGGAGTTCTAGGATCTGAGACATGGTCAACATTAGCAATAGATTGTTTAGACAAATTGATAATGTAAACAAAAGTGAAGGTGGAAGGTGTTCAAATTTACTTAAGAGAACAATTTTTTTTCAAACACATTTACAACCACCCAACTGTATACAGTGTGTTAATTATAAATGATCCTTATCTATTCATTCAACTAAGACTAGCAGAGTGTTTCTTTGGAATAGCTCAGGAGTCTGCTATTATTCTGACTTTATACTAAAAACATTAAAACCATATTTCTCTTGTGAAATACTCCTACATTCTGACTTTTTCATAATCATACTATTTCACAGTTATTTCATATTAGAAATATAATGCTCTCTAAAAAATACCTGCATAATGAGATATACTTCTTCTATATAAATATAAATATAAAAGTATTTTCTTTTACAAAAATAGTTCCAGGGCTTCCCTGGTGGTCTAGTGGTTAAAAATCCACCTGGCAATGAAGGGTACATGGGTTCAATCTCTGGTCCAGGATAATCTCATATGCCATTGAATAGTTTAGCCTGGGCTACTAAGCCCAGGCACAGCAACTACTGAAGACCTTATGTCTAGAATCCATGCTCCACAACAAAAAAAAAAGCCACCATGATGAGAAACCCTGTGCACCACAATGAAGAGAATCCCCTGCTCACTGCAACTACAGAAAGCCCACATGCAGCAACAAAAATCCAGGGCAGCCATAAATAAATCTTCAAAAAAAAATAGTTACAGGAAAAAAGAAAACTAGCCAATTCACCTAAACATATATTTAAATATTTCTAATTGTACTACCTGTGTAGTGAAAATACAAAACAAGTTATTAACTAACCTCATCAAGATCTAAAATAAACCTAAATCCTTTACATGAGCATGAGTGTGTATGTGAGAATTTGTGAGAGATGTGTGTGAGAGCAAGCAGGTTCATGAGTGTGTGTTTGTGTGAGTATATGTGTATATGAAAGTGTGCCTGGTGTGTGGGTACCTAATTGCAGGACTGTAGTGTCATCATTCATTTACCAAGTACTAAATTGAATCCCTTTGTACATGAGAAGGAAATGGCAACCCACTCCAGTGTTCTTGCCTGGAGAATCCCAGGGACGGGGGAGCCTGGTGGGCTGCTGTCTATGGGGTCGCACAGAGTCGTACACGACTGAGGTGACTTAGCAGCAGCAGTACATGAGATACCTTCAAGATACTTGGAATACTTCACAGAGAAAATTCAAGCAAAAATACTTGCCCTCATAGAACTCTTGTTGAGGGAAACAGACAATAAGCACTAATCATAATTAATAGGCAATTAGGTGCTTTGGAATGCAGAAAATGTAGAGCCAGACATGGTTATGAACAATGCTAGGAGTTTGAGTTGCAGGGGGGACAGGACATGATTTTTAAAAGTGTGGTCCATATAGACTTCCATGGGAAGGTAGTATTTGAACAAATAATAGAAGGTGGTAAGAAATTTGACCATGTGCAAATTAGGGAAGAGCAGTCCAGGTAGAGGGAGCAGACAATGTAAAGACCCCAGTATACTCCAGGCATCACAAGGAGCCAGTGTGCTGACATGTGTCCAACGAATGAAAGGAGAGTTGGAGCTCAGAGGTCAGAGATAAAGGAGTGAGGTCATAATAGGACCTGACAGGTGATGGTAAGACTCCGACTTTTCTCAGATAGATGGGTAAAGCGCCAAGCCACATGGTCTAGCAATTAGCACATGAAGAAATAATAGTCATAATTAGTTACTACTATATATTCTGTAGTGTATCCATGATGGAATCATTATCTTATTTAACAGATGACTAAATGGAAATGCCAAAATTTTGTTACTTAGAAGTTTAAATGTTAATCACAGGGAAAGCCAACCCATAGATAGACCTCCTACAATGAGCTTCTGTAGGTGCAGAAGGAAATACAGCACCCGACAAGTTGTTGGTCTTTGAAAGCAAGTGAAGTGAGAAGAGCCCTCAAGTTTGACTGGAATTGTATTTCAGGAAGATATTCAGATTCTAAGTGGGATAGAGGCAAGAAGTTTCTGCAAAATTCTCACACTCCTGCTTTCACAAGAACACGAAAGGATCATTTTTCAGAGGTGTCCTGCGAAGCCTGTGCTATAACCATGTCCTCACATTTTTTGTATTTATTTCCTTTGAAGCATTGTGCTGGTTAAAGTCTCACTAAGTTTTTCAGTCTATAACATAATTTGGAGCTCAGAGTAGACCCAAGCATGTGGTGAATTCAGCCTTACTCATGATGGCTTGTCCCATCCACAGTCTGCAAAGGATTCCCTTCCAAGGGTCTGCATCATTATGGAACAGATGTTCCCTCAAGAACACTTGCTCCCAGTTGATCTTTCTTCAAAAAATGTGTCTCTTGAAACTGAAAAAGAGATCATGAGATCCTCGTTGTGCATATGACAAAGCCAAGCATGGTTCACTCTGCCATATTTTCTGTCATGACTCTAGCTGTGAAATCACAGGGACCAGTGCAGAGTTACAATTCCCTCTCTCTGAGATGGTATCCATTAAGAAATGGGACTTTCCATCTGGGAGAGTCAGTGCAAGTGAAGCCCACTGACCGCAGCTGCTGCTAGCTTTCAACACCATGGATTCTTTTGTTCTTACATGTTGGCAAATAACCTAGTTATCCCTTCCTAGCTTTCGGATTCTCTACATAATGGTCAAATTAGTTATCACTTGCTAAGTCATCTAAGTATTCTATGACACTTGCCTTCAGAGTTCTTTTAAGAGGCTTATATGGGCAGGCAAGTCAGAAAATGATGACTCTAACAAACGCTGGCAAACCACCTTTCCCTTGATGTAAAGGAAAAGATCTACAGGCTGTTAATAGAAACTTCCTCTGAGTAATAGAGTACCGAATTGTAGTGCAAATCAATGTTGACAGAAGAAGGAAAATGGGTTTTTGGAGAGGTAGGGTAGAGCAGTAAGACACACTTTTAAAAAAATAAATAGCAGTCTTTTCCCTTCTGCACACAGTGGCCTGTCACCCCCTTAGTTATCTGCAGAGATCTTGACCTCATGTCTTTTCTTTTTTTCCCCCTGTTCTATTGCACTCGCTGTTGCCACCTGCTGGTGACATATTATGATTGAAATACAGTAGATCAGGATGTTAGTCACTCAGTCGTGTGAGACTCTTTGCAACCCCATGGACTGTAGCCCGCCAGCCTCCTCCACATCCATGGAATTTTCCAGACAAGAATCCAGGAATGTGTTGCCATTTCCTTCTCCAGGGGATCTTCCTGATCCGGGAATCAAACCCAGGTCTCCTACATTGCAGGCAGACTCTTTACTGGCTGAGCCACCAGGGAAGTCCAAAATATAGGATGTTATTGTTGTCCAGTTGCCCAGTTGTGTCTGACTCTTTGTGGCTCTATGGACTGCAGCAGGCCAAGCCTCTCTGTCCCTCACCATCTCCCAAAGTTTGCCCAAGCTCATGTCCATTGCATCACTCATGCCATTCAGCCATCTCATCCTCTGATGCCTTCTTCTCATTCTGCCCTCAATCTTTCCCAGCCTCAGGGACTTTTCCAATGAGTCAGCTGTTCACATTAGATGACCAAAACACTGGAGTTTCAGCTTCAGCATCAGTCCCTCCAATGAGTATTCAGGGTTGATTTCCCTTAAGATTGACTGGTTTGATATCCTTGCTGTCCAAGGGACTCTCAGGAGTCTTCTCCAGCACACAGTTCGAAGGCATCAATTCTTTGGCACTCTGCCTTCTTTATGGTCCAGCTCTCATAACTATATGTGACCACTGGGAAATCCATAGCCTTGACTATATGTACCTTTGTCAGCAGAGTAGTGTCTCTGCTTTTCAACCCACTGTCTAGGTTTGTCATAGCTTTCCTGCCAAGAAGCAAATGTCTTCTGATTTAATGGCTGCAGTCACCATCCACAGTGATTTTACAGCCCAAGAAGAGGAAATCTGTCACTACTTCCACATTTCCCCCCTCTATTTGCCATGAAGTAATGGAGCTGGATGCCATGATCTTAGTTTTTTGTTGTTTTTTTTTTTTTTATAGTTTTAAGCCAGCTCTTTCACTCTCCTCCTTCACTCTCATCAAGAGGCTCTTTAGTTCCTCTTTGCTTTCTGCCATTAGAGTGGTATCATCTGCATATCTGAGGTTGTTGGTAGTTCTCCCGCCTTATCCAGCCCAACATTACTCATGATGTGCTCAGGGTATACATTAAACAAACAGGGTGACAGCAGACAGCCCTGTCACACTCCTTTCTCAATCTTGAGCCAATCAGTTGTTCTATACAGGGTTCTAACTGTTGCTTCTTGATCTGCATACAGGTTTCTCAGGAGACAGGTAAGACAGTCTGGTATTCACATCTGTTTAAGACCTTTTCACAGTTTATTATGATCCACACAGTCAAACAAAGGCTTTGGAGTAGTCAATGAAACAGAGGTAGATATTTTTCTGGAATTCCCTAGCTTTCTCTATGATCCAGCAAATTTTGGCAATTTGATCTCTGATTCCTCTTCCTTTTCTAAACCCAGCTTGGACATCTGTGAGTACAGGATGGGGATGTGCATATGGAAAGCACAAACTGTAAGCTTAAGGCCAATAAAGAGTCTTCATACTCTGGGGACTCAGTCTTCCTTGAGATAGAAAAAGAAGAGTCTTGAAAGCAGAGGGGAAAATCCTATTCATACTCAACTTTGAAGAAATTCTTCTATGTTTCAGTCTTACTTTTTCACCAATACATGAGACTCAGTTACCTGCCATTGTCTTCCTTTCTAAGGAGTATGTGAGACATACCTCATTCTCATCACTGGGGATAAAAAATTTTTATCTTGCTTTATTACTTTTGTATCTTGATAACTGTAAGCTTTCAGTGTAATGGAACTTGACCTCAAATGAAAGATGGTTTTTAGTTTTCCCTAATCCAATTCTCAGGGCAAAAGATAATGTCTTCTGTTTCCAAACAGTTTAAGCATGATGAGGTTCTGGTACACCCACATCATTTAGAAAAGAGCCCTCAGAAGTATATATATATATATATATATATACACATATGAAATCTAGACAAATGGTACTGATGAAGCTATTTGCAGGGCAGGAATAGAGATGCAGACATAAAGAACAGACTTGTAGATAAAGCAAGGGAAGGAGAACATGGGATGAATTGAAAGAGTAGCACTGAAACATCATCGAGTGAAAGTTACTCAGTCATGTCTGACTCTGTGAGTCCATGAACTGTAGCCCACCAGACTCCTCTATCCATTGGATTCTTCAGGCAAGAATACTGGAATGGTTTGCCATTTCCTCCTCCAGGGTATCTTTTCAAACTGGAGATCAAACCCAGGTTTCCTGCATTGTAGACAGATTCTTTTACTGAGTTATCAGGGAAGCCCTAAAACATCTACATATGTATGTAAAATAGATGGCTAGTGAGAAATTTCTGTATAACACAAGAAGATCAACCCGGTGCTCTATGACAATCTAGAGGGATAGGATGGTAAGTGGGAGGGAAGTTCAAGAGGGAGGGGGCATATGTATACTTATGACTGATTCACATTACTATACGGCAGAAACCAACTCAACATTGTAAAGCAATTATCCTCCAACTAAAAGTTTTAAAAAGGAGTATATATATGCACTAACATACCTGGAGAACTGAGGGTAAGCAAGTTGTTTGAAATAAAGCAAAACAAAAAAAAAAATTTAAAGGCCCATACTGAGCTATAATTTGCAAAGGAATATAAAATGGAGATACATTTCCTTAGATTTTTCCACACTCATAAATAGCCATGGTACACGTTTCCTTGGAAATTCAGACACATTGGAAGTCGCAGTGCATAACTATACATGTGTAACTTACAAATTTATGGTCACTCAATAAGAAGGTTTCAGATGAAAGTATGCCTAGTGTCAGGAAGTTCAAGAGTTAAGATCCCTTATCAATCTTAATACACACCCACAGTGCACAAACACCGCATCATAAAGAGATTTAAAAGCTTTCTTCGGTAGGAACGCCTGATATTGAATAGACTCAGCATGGACAACTTAACACTTGTATGTATTTTGAGTTTTAATTTTTAAGGTGAGTTTGTTTTAATATAGATATTCATTTTTCATTCCCTGGTCAAGTTCACAATGAGAACGACAATCTTGAGGAGCCCAAGGTCACACTCTGCACCCTTCTCTTCTCGATACACTTCCTCTGAGTTACCGCACCCTCTTCCACAGCCTTTAAATGCCAGGTATATTCTAGATATTCTGAAACCATTTTCCTCTTTCTTGATTTCACTCATCTGAGAAATAATTAACACCTCAAACCTAACATGCCCAGAGCAAAACTCTTAATCATGTTACTCCAAACCTGCTCTTTTCTGTAAATCTCCTGTCCTCTACAAAGGGCATTAAAATCCCCCCAGATGCTCAAGTGAAAGTTCTGGGAGCTTACTTTGATGAGACTCTACTCTCACTGCTTATACAGGAATTCTTGTTAAGTCCATAGGCACTGAATTTTCTAAAATTTTAATTCTCTCCATCTCCACTGATCCCACCTAGATTAGTCATCTATTTGGCATAATGAATGATTCTGCAACAGATTATCTTAAGGAAACAAGCATTTATTATCTCAATAGGGTTTTTGAGGGTCAGGAATCTGGGAGGGACTTTGCTGGGTGATTCTGGCTTGTCTCTTATGAGGTTGCAAACTGTTGGCCAGGATGCAATCATATAAGCTGGGGAAGGATGTGTCTGAGGTCATTCAGGTGGTTGCTGTCCTGCCTCAGGTCTCTACTGGCAACAGGCTGGAAGTTTCAGTCCCTTGCTTCATGGGTTTCTCCTTAGGGGAGCTCACAACATGAGAGCATGTTTCTCCCTGAGTGAGAGAGCCAAGGAAGAGAGACCAAGATGGAAGCCATAGTCTTTTTAACCTAATCTCAGAAGCAACAGAATATCATTTATGCTGTATTCTGTTGGTCACATTGTCTAATTGTGGGACAATGTAGGAAGTCACCACAAAAAGATACAAATACAGAATACCTGGGATATTTTGTGGATTTAGTTCCAGACCACTGCAATAAGGCAAAAATCACAATACAATGAATAACACAAAATTTTTGGTTGCTGAGGGCATGTAAAAGTTATGCTTATACTATGCACATATGCTTATATATGTAGTCTATTAAGTGTACAATAGCACTAAGCCTAAACACAACAATATACATATTTTAATTTAAAAATACTTTATCGCTGAAAAACGCTAACCATCATCTGAGCCTTTGGTGAGTTGTAATCTTTGTTTGCTGGTGGAGGATCATGCTTTGATGTGAATAACTACTGACTAATTAGGAGTGGTGGCTGCTGAAGGCTGGGGTAGCTGCTGCTGCTGCTGCTGCTGCTGCTGCTAAGTCGCTTCAGTCGTGTCCGACTCTGTGCGACCTCATAGATGGCAGCCCACCAGGCTCCCTACTCCCTGGGATTCTCCAGGCAAGAATACTGGAGTGGGTTGCCATTTCCTTCTCCAATGCATGAAAGTGAAAAGTGAAAGTGAAGTCGCTCAGTTGTGGCCAACTCTTAGCGACCCCTTGGACTGGAGCCTACCAGGCTCCTCCGTCCATGGGATTTTCCAGGCAAGAGTACTGGAGTGGGGTGCCATTGGGGTAGCTGAGGAAATTCCTTAAAATAAGACAATGAAGTTTGCCGCATGGGTTGACTTTTCCTTTCACCAATTTCTCTGCAGTAAGCAACACTATTTGATAGCCCTTTACACACAGTAGAACTTCTTTCAAAGTTGGTCAATCCTCCCAAATCCTGTCGGTGCTTTATCAGCTACATGTATGTAATATTCTGAATCCTTTGTTGTCACTTCAACAATCTTCACAGCATCTTCACCAGGAGTAGATTCCATCTTATGAAACCACTTTCGTTGCTCATCCTCAAGAAGCTATTCTTCATTCATTCAAACTTCATCATGAGATTGCAGCAGTTTAGTAATGTCTTCAGTTACTACTTCTAATTCTAGTTCTTTTGTCATTTCTAGCACCTCTGCAGTGACTTCCTTCACTGAAGTCTTGAAGCCCACAAAGTCATCCATAAGGGTTGGAATCAGTTTCTTTCAAACTCCTGTTAATGTTATTATTTTGACCTCTTTCCATGAATCACAACTGTTTCTAGAGGCATCGAGAATGATGAATCCTTTCCAGAAGATTTTCAATTGACTTTGCCCAGATCTCTCAGAGGAATCACCATCTGTGGCAGCTATAACCTTATAAAATGTATGTCTTAAGTAATAAGACTTGAAAATTGAAATGATTGCAGAATAGATGTTGTGTTAGCAGACATGAAAACAACATGAATCTCATTGTACAGTTCCTTAGAGCTCTTGGGTGAGAAGGTGCATTGTCAATACTATTTTGAAAGGGATATTTTTATCTGAGCAATAGGTCTCAACTATGGGCTTGATGTATTCAGTAAACCATGTTGTAAGTAGATGCACTCTGATCCCAGCTTTGTTGTTCCATTTGTACAGCATAAGCAGAGTAAATCTATCATAATTGTTAAAGGACTTAAGGTTTTCAGAATGTTAAATGAGCACTGGTTTTCAACTTAAAGGAACCAACTGTGCTAGCTCATAACAAGAGAGTCAGCCTGTCTTTTGAAGCTTTGAAGTCAGGCATTGACTTCTCTCTAGCTATGAAAGTCCTACGTGGCATCCTCTTTCAGTTGAAGGTCTTCATTAACTATCTTAGTTAGATCTTCTGGATAACTTGCTGCAGTTTTTACATCAGCTCTTTGCTGCTTCACCTTGCATGCCTATGTTATGGAGACAGGTTCTTTGTGTAACCTCATGAACCAACCCTGCTAACTTTGGGCTTTTCTTCTGCAGCTTCCTCACTTCTCTCAGCCTTCATAGAACTGAAGAGATTTAGAACATTGCTCTGGATTAAGCTTTGACTTAAGGGAAAGTTGTAGCTGATTTGATCTTCTATCCAGACCTCTATTTTTTTTTCCGTATCAGCATAAGGCTGTTTTGCTGTCTTATCATTTGTGCATTCACTGGAGTATTCACTGTTAATTTCTTTTAAGAACTTTTCATTTGCTTTACAACTTGGCTACCTGTTTGGGACAAGAGGCTTAGCTTTTGGCCTGTTTAGGCCTTCAATATGCCTTCCTCACTAAGTTTAATCATTGCTAGCTTTTGATTTAAAGTGAGAAATGTACTACTCTTTTTTTCACTTGAACACTTAGAGGTTATTGTACAATTATTAATTAGCTTAATTTCAGTGATGTCATGATCAAGGAAGAGGAATGCCCTAGAAGAGAGAGGGGCTTCTCCGGTGGTTCAGCAGTAAAGAATCCACCTGCAATGCTTGACTGGAGACATGGGTTTGATTCCTGGGTTGGGAACATCCCCTGGAGGAAGGCATGGCAACCGACTCGGTATTCTTGCCTAGAGAATCCCATGGAGAGAGGAGCCTGGCAGGCTACAGTCCATGGGGTTACAAAGAGTTGGACACAACTGAAGCAACTTAGCAAACATGCATGCAGGAGAGACAGAGAGAGATGGGGAACAGTTGGTTAGTGGAGCAGTCAAAACATACACATTTATTAAGTTCACTATCTTATTCGGGTGTGGTTCATTTTGCCCCAAAGCAATTACAATAGTAATAGCAAGGACCACTGATCACAGATTACCATAACAAATGTAATAATAATGAAAAGCTTGAAATATTGCAAAAGTTACCAAAATGTAACCCAGAGACACAAAATGAGCAGAAGCTGTTGGGAAAATAGTGCTGATAGACTTGTTTGACATAGGGTTGCCACAAACTTTAAATTGTTTTAAAAAAAAGAAAAGAAAAAGAGCAATATGTGCAAAGGACAACAAAGTGAGTAGTAAAATGAGATATGCCTGTACCAAGAGGCGAGAGTCACTGGGGGCAGATGTAGAGGCTGGCTACCTATTACCCAGCTCATGTCTCCACTGGGATAAAAGAGCTTCCTAATCAATCCCATCTCCCTGCTACTTTTCCTGACATCTCCAATCATTAACCATTCAGAAGTCAAAACATCATTTTGAAAACATAAATCAGATATTGTCATTCATGTGTTAGTACTTCAAACCCTTCAATGGCATCCCGTTTTACTTAAAGTGAGACCCAACAGAGGAGCCTGATGGGCTGCAGTCCATGGGGTCGCTAAGAGTCCGACACGACTGAGCGACTTCACTTTCACTTTTCACCTTCAAGCATTGGAGAAGGCAATGGCACCCCACTCCAGTATTCTTGCCTGGAGAATCCCAAGGACAGGGGAGCCTGGTGGGCTGCCATCTATGTAATCCCACAGAGTCAGACTCGACTGAAGAAACTTAGCAGCAGCAGCAGCAAACTCTTATTGGCCCTGCCTTCATGTCGTTCTCAATGACCATCACACCCAGCCACCATGGCCATGTTCCTGTTCCTCTAACATAACAAGGTTGGAGGGATTCAGACCATAGCTTAAATGCCACTTCTAGAAACACCACCCAACACTACCCTATTTAGAATACTCATTCAGACACTCCCATGTCCAGTTGTCATCCCTGACCCAGTGCTGCACACAACACAAGTGAACTTCTCACCTGCTAAAACAATCATGATTTTGTATATAAGAGCAAACAAACAGATCTTGGACTCGAGGAATGTGTCTTCCTCTCATCTACAGGGATTATGCATAGCTGATCTATAGGAGGCATGGTAACCATTTCCTTCAAAGAGAAGTAAAGGGTCTAGAAATATTACATGGTCATAAACTGACCAGTGAGAGGTGAACGGATGTCCACTGGGGTCTTCCTTTCCCTTGTAGAAAACAGAATCATTATCTCCACTATTTTTCTGAATGTAATGTCCAGAGCTATGAGATAAGCAACCACCTTGTAACTATGACATATGTGGCAAAATAAGGAAAACTAAATACCTAAGAATCATAAAATAGGAAGGTACAAATTGCCCAGGACTCTGATCTTTGAGAGATACCAAGAGAACATTTCATGCAAAGATGGGCACAATAAAGGACAGAAATGGTATGGAACTAACAGAAGAAGAAGACATTAAGAAGAGGTGGCAACTATACAAAAAAGATCTTCATGACCCAGATAATCATGATGATGTGATCACTCACCTAGAGCCAGACATCATTGGAATGCGAAGTCAAGAGGGCCTTAGGAAGCATCAC
The DNA here is from genome assembly GCF_032452875.1 of Bos javanicus. NCBI lineage: Eukaryota > Metazoa > Chordata > Mammalia > Artiodactyla > Bovidae > Bos > Bos javanicus. The sequence continues at coordinate 49,261,223 of NC_083880.1, read as the reverse complement.
TACAAACAAAGCTAGTGGAGGTGATGGAATTCCAGTTAAGCTATTTCAAATTCTAAAAGATGATGCTGTGAAAGTGTTACACTCAATATGCCAGCAAATGTGGAAAACTCAGCAGTGGCCACAGGACTGGAAAAGGTCAGTTTTCATTCCAATCCCAAAGAAAGGCAATGCCAAAGAATGCTCAAACTACTGCACAATTGCACTCATCTCACACCTAGTAAAGTAATGCTCAAAATTCTCCAAGCCAGGTTTCAACAGTATATGAACCGAGAACTTCTTCTACTTGGTCATCTTTTGGCATCTATATTGCAAAGAGCACACACTGAAGAAAATTTAGATACAGTTGCTGTTACTCACCCAGAAGGAAATCTTTAAACTTTCTAAAACTTATTAAATACCCAGCATGATAAGAAGAAAGGCTTGTGCCTTAAAGTTGACATTTCATGCCATAGCTGTTTAGTTTGAGATAGTTTTTCCTATCCCTGCCATTTTTCTTGGTCAATATTCAATTTCAACAGAATCCCTAGCCCACTTAGCTGACCTCCCTGCTCACACACTTCCCTCACACACTCCTGACTTTTCTTCACATAACAGCCAGGGTGACCCTTCTCAAATGTTAACCAGATTACCTCATCCTTCCACCCATATTATTTTATACATCAGTCAGGGTAAGAACTGAAGTCCTTGAAGCTGTTGACCAGATCCTCTAAAATGCTGGTCTTTTTGCATTCTGATATCATTGACTAAGACACTTCCCTTTGCTGGCTTCTTTTGGATAGACTAACCTCCTTGCTTCTCCTGAAATCAGTCAAGCACACTTATACCTTAGGGCTTTTGCATATGTTGTTCCTTCTGTCTGGAAAGCTGTTCCTACAGCTACCTGCATGTCTTACTCCCACTATCCATATCTCTGCTCAAATGCTTGAAATATCAATGAGGCCTTCATTGGACACCATATATAAAATAGCAACTCTTCCCCTTGAATACATACACACTTCCCTTCCCTTGTGTGGGCTTTTTATGCACAACATGATGCAGTATAAAATGCATTTGTCTACTTGCTTACTTACTATCTTCTCCACATTGATATATAAGCACCTCAAGAACAGGGACTTTGTCTTGTTCAGTGTGTTTCCAGAATTCAAGATGGCTTATCATGCAAGAGGTACTCTATGAATCTTTGTTGAATGAATAAATATTGAGTGAATTAATGAATAAACACATGCATCTTGGATAGTAAAGCCTCATTACTGTTCGGTGACTTAGTTCTTCATCCATGAAAGAAAGGAGTACAGTTTGAGAATCCTATGCTTTCTAGACAGCATATTAAAAAGCAGAGATGTTACTTTGCCAACAAAGGTCCATCTAGTCAAGGCTATGGTTTTTCCAGCAGTCATGTATGGATGTGAGATTTGGACCATAAAGAAAGCTGAGCACCAAAGAATTGATGTTTTTGAACTGTGGTGTTGGAAAAGACTCTTGAGAGTTCCTTGGACAGCAAGATCAAACCAGCCATCTTAAAGGAAATCAGTCCTGAATATTCATTGGAAGGAATGATGCTGAAGCTGAAGCTCCAATACTTTAGCCTCCTGATGCAAAGAATTGACTCATTGGAAAAGTCCCTGATGCTGAGAAAGAGTGAAGGTGGGAGGAGAAGGGGACTCCAGAGGATGAGATGGTTCGATGGCATCACCGACTCAATGGACATGAGTTTGAGAAATCTCCAGGCATTGTGATGGACAAGGAAGCCTGGAATGTTGCAATCCTTGGGGTCGCAAAGAGTTAGACACAATTGAGTAACTGAAATGAACTGATGCTTTCTCCTTGTTCTCTTGTGCCGTATAAACCAAAACACAGGCCTGCCTTCAGCTTGAGAACCAAAAGGATGCCCATCAACCCAGAGACAAGAACTCTGGACCTTCCACCTTTTGATTCCTGGGTGGCCCTGGGCAAGTCATTTAAATCTGTTCTTTAAATTCTCCATTTATAAAACAAGGCTACCACTTAACCTCCTGCATTGTAGAGCTGGGAGCGTTAATTAATGCTTATAAAGTATTTCCTGATTAAAAGATTCAATTAAATTGTTACTATTAGGTAAATGAAAGTGAAATAATGAGACTGTTCTAGGCATTATAATTGATGCATGAATTTCAGATTTGAAAAATAAGAAAAAACCATTACCTACATCCTTAAAAGATCTACAAATTGTTTCTCTCAAAGATAGTATTCCCCAAATTTTAAAGATCTAAAAAGAAATTCAGTTCCAAAGAAGTAGGATGCCAACTCCTCCTAACCTAGAATGTTCTTTGGTTGTCAAATCTAGTTCTCTATGTGACCAAGATTACAGTTCAAAAATTTATCATTGAATCAAAATATATATATTAGCTCATTGTCTGTCTTATACATCTTATCCTCATAGTCAAAAGGAAAATAAATATTTTAGAGCACAAAATTTTTCAAAGAAAATGTATTATATCTGTTCATATTTGTGACATTCAAGATCATTCAAGAAAAAGAATATACAAAGAGCTGTAGTTTTAAAACTAAACTTTGAAATAGAGCTGTAGCTCTCCTAACTGGGCAACTTTAGGCAAGCTGCTTTTTGGGAGGTGACCTTCTTTGGTATGCAGATTAATATTATGTCTCTTTTCCCAGAAACATGCACATAGATGAAGAATTTTATATATAATTTCAGAGGTTTGGGATATCTTTAAGATTTATGAATCCCAAACAAAGTGAACCAGGTTAAGAAAACTGTCTGAGGAGATTGACAAATGGGTTCCAGGGTTGACATGAATTTCTCATGTTAAAAGAAAAATTTCCATAGAATATCTGTGATCTAGTAAGCCTTTTTTCCAAGACTTTTTGTCCATGAGTTAGACAGCATCCAATCTAGAGACAGAAAGAAGCTTCAAAGAACTAGACAAAGTGAAAGATTTTTACAGACAGTGAGTAGTATAATGACTGAAGCGACTTAGCAGCACAGCAGCAGCATAAAGGAAGTTATACTGGTCACTTGCTAACTGGTTAAAGCAGGGTAACTGGGTAATTGAATAGATTCTCCTACAAAAAATGCCAAGCATCTCCTCTACAATCTAGCTGAAAGCAAAACTGGATTGAATTCAAAGTGAGACACTGTCTGCTGCTGCTGCTGCTAAGTCGCTTCAGTCGTGTCCGACTCTGTGCGACCCCAGAAACGGCAGCCCACCAGGCTCCCCCGTCCCTGGGATTCTCCAGGCAAGAACACTGGAGTGAGTTGCCACTTTCTTCTCCGATGCATGAAATTGAAAAGTGAAAGTGAAGTTGCTCAGTCTTGTCTGACTCTTAGTGACCCCATGGACTGCAGCCTACCAGGCTCTTCCATCCATGGGAGCTTCCAGGCGAGAGTATTGGAGTGGGGTGCCATTGCCTTCTCCAGAGACACTGTTTAGATTTTCCCATTCTCCAACTATTTACATTAATATAGATTAAGCAACAATTTTTTTCTTGTATTTAGGTTTTCATAGAAAAAAAAAACACAAAAATTAGTCATTTAAACATTTTATCAAACTGTTCAATTTGATCAGACTGTCAAAGAAGGGAAAAATTCTTACTGAAAATGAGAATGTAAGGGCATAATTTTTTGTACATTATTTAACCATGAGCTGCCCTTCTTTCTCTCTTTCCTTTTAACCCTGGGCCATTTAGCCTCCTCTCTCACCCTGGAAAATTACTAGGTGAGGTCTTATTACCCTCAGCTTTCTCTTTATGGTTTCTCAGTGCTCCTGAAATACACTCACAAGGGAAGGAGTTCATTATCATCTTATGCATTTGCAACTCTCTATATAACTTTTCAAAGTTCTTGAAAGGGCATATTTTAAGAGCTTTCATACTCTTCGTTCAAGTTCACATGTTAATGGGCACCAATAATACCAGAGTTTCAGGGGTTTTCTTCCACTTGCAGGATCTTTTATTGAAAATAAATGCCAAAGGATCTTCTTTCTTCTCACCTAATGAGTTACTTTTCTACTGTACTTTAAATTGACAACAGTTTATTTCACATGGAAGACAAATTTTAATTTTCCTATTGGCAACATTAGCCTCAGTCCTATGGAAATTCTGTAACCAAATCCTGCTGAACTTCAAAGTCAGATTCCTCAGGGATACTCTTGTTCCTTTATTGGACCTCCAGATTGGGAAGTCAGTGCAAGAATTTTTTTGGTATAATTGGTCTCCAGTTCATGGATCATCCATCTGGTGGCTCTATGGTGGGGCTAATAGTGACCTCCTCCAAGAGGACTTATGCCACACACCACGCCTCCCAGGACTGCTGCTGCCAGTGACCCTGTCCCCACAGCTGACAAAAGTCTGTAGGGTCAAAGCTATGGTTTTCCCAGTAATCATGTATGGATGTGAGAGCTGGACCATAAAGAAGGCTGAGCACCAAAGAACTGATGCTTTCAAATTGTGGTGCTGGAGAAGACTCTTGAGAGTCCCTTGAACAGCAAGGAGATCAAACCAGTCAATCCTAAAGGAAATCAACCCTGAATATTCATTGGAAGGACTGTGTCTGAAGCTGAAGTTCCAATACTTTGGCCACCTGATACAAAAAGCTGACTCACTGGAAAATACTCTAATGCTGGGAAAAATTGAGGGCAAGAAAGGAAGGGGGCGACTGAGGATGAGATGGTTGATGGCATCATCAACTCAAGGAACATGAGTTTAAGCAAATTCAGGGAGATAGTGAAGGACAGGGAAGCCTGGTGTGCTGCAGTCCATGGGGTGGCAAAGAGTCAGACACAACTGATTGACTGAACAGCAACGTTAGTCCAATGACAATCTTATGTATCGAACCATTTTTCTTCCAAAGGAGGTTTGGACTGGGTCAAGTCTTTATGTTAGAGAGGGGAATGACAATGCAGTAGACAAGAAAGAGATTAGAAAGCCAGTCAGAAATTCTAAGATCTTGCCACAGCCCTATTTCAGAGTGGTCACATGCATACAAGTAGGGAGCAGCTACCCCTGTAAGTCTCTGTAAATGGTGGCAGCAGTGTGGAGTTGACACGAACTCTGGATAAGATCTTGGTTCTAGCTCCTACTCTGGCCCATGAGACTGAGTGGATTTGTTTCCCTGTAACAGTTTGTTCCTCTGTATAAGAGGGAGTTGTGTTAGTTGGTTTCTATTGATGACTATGGGGCTTCCCTGGTGGCACAGTGGTAAAGAAACACACCCATTCACGATGGTTACAACTCTAAATGTTGCTTCTGTTAGGTTCTGTGTGTGTGTGAGTGTGTGTGTGTGTATGTTTGTGTGTGTGTGTGTGTTCAGTTGCTCAACCATGTCCGACTCTTTGTGACCCCATGGACTGTAGCCTGCCAGGCTCCTCTGTCCATAGAATTTTCCAGGCAAGAATATTATAGCGGGTTGCCATTTCCTACTCTGGGGAATCTTCCCAACTCAGGAATTGAGCCTATGTGTCTTGTGTCTTCTGTATTGGCAGGCAGATTCTTTACCACTATGCCACCTGGGAAGCCCCTGTTAAAATCTACCTGGGGGCAATTAGAGAATGTAAATCAGCAAGACTAACTCAGTGCTCAATGGATGCCCACCCATAACAAAGGCATGGGGTGCTTTAGCGTTGCCAACGTCTTTTAAAATTTATTAGACCATAGCACTGTTGGTAAAATTTGCAATATGTGTTTCAGTGCTTTTCCAAAGGTTACAGAAAACTGAAAACAAACGAATAAAACACTCTTGCACCTATCTTAAACTGAGTTTTTATAAAGGTAGAAGTAAAAAATTGTTCAGAATTTATGCCATTTATCTCTGGCAGGAGGAGGAGGAAAAATGACAACTCACTCCAGTATTCTTGCCTGGAAAATCCCATGGACAGAGGAACCTGGTAGGCTACAGTCCATGGGGTTGCAAAGAGTTGGACATGACTGAGTGACTAACACACATGTCTGGCAGACCATGCCAGAGGTCTGCTGTTTTCCTCTGCAGTCAAGTGTGAATGCCTGGTAGTAGCACATCAAGAATGAAATGGTGCCATTTTTATGTAATTGTCTAACTTGGGTCCATTCTGTCTTGAAAAAACGTATCGTATAAGATAAACTATAAGGTAAATTCATAGTTTTTCAGGGTCTGTTTCAATGAAAAAAAATTACTCATTTCCTGATTTATACTCTCTTTGAAAAGATCCATTTGATACCCACACAAACTAAATGCATATTTTATTTTCACAGAAACTTCTCAAATTCCAAATGATCAAATTTGCTTGTAAATTATAAACCAGGTTCATCATTTGGTAGGTTGAAGAATTAACAGATATTAAAAAAAAAAGCCAGACATAAATTTAAACTAAGGGTAATTAAGATATATTGTTTTGATGAGAAAACCTCTTATCATAACAAAATAAACCTGAACATTGTGATTGCTTTGTTCCAATATCAAGAACATATATATTTTTTTCTTTCTGATTTTCCAATAGCCAAAGCTACACATTGCTATACTGTAGCTGTAATGATGCTTTTACGTTAGTCTCTTTCTACAGTGTTTAATTGTATTATCCTGTTGCAGTATATTGGGCACAAGGGGGCACTGAAGGAGTGAACAATCCCGACTACCATACTGCAATTGCAACATCTAAATGTTTGTTTACCTTTCTCTCTGCCACATTGTAGTAGTTACTTTCTTCTTTTTATTTATTCTTAAAAATAGCTGTAAAGTGTTTGCCCAGTTACTCTTGTCACAGGAGGGAAGAGTAGACATGGACATTTTCTAGCCCATTAACAGCACCATCTTGAATGGACTTTTCTGAGAGTACACTGTTGTATAGTCATGAAACAACATCACATTTTACTAAAATGCCAAACATATGGCAAGAGTCCACCAACTATACCCTTCCTTCTTACTGCTGCTGCTAAGTCGCTTCAGTCGTGTCCAACTCTGTGCGACCCCATAGACAGCAGCCCACCAGGCTCCCCGTCCCTGGGATTCTCCAGGCAAGAACACTGGAGTGGGTGGCCATTTCCTTCTCCAATGCATGAAAATAAAAAGTGAAAGTGAAATCGCTCAGTCGTGCCCGACTCTTATCGACCCCATGGACTGCAGCCTACCAGGCTCCTCTGTCCATGGATTTTCCAGGCGAGAGTACTGGAGTGGGGTGCCAAGGCAGCTACAAACATTTCCCAGCTTCCCTAGATGATCAGTGCAGATAACAAGATGGAAGAGGAAGTTGCTTTGTGTAGGAGAGTTATCCAAAGAAACCTGGCTGAACAGGTAGGAGTCTTTGTCTTATTCGTTCTTCTTCCTGCCTAGAGAGTCAATGCCATATCTGGCCATACCACAGCTTTCAATTCGAAACAGATGATGGAATAGAAAGAAAGAACAAGCTTAAGATCTTGGTGTGTGCATGTTAAGTTGCTTCAGCTGTGTCTGACTCTGCGACTCCATAGACTGTAGCCCACCAGGCTCCTCTGTTCATGGGATCCTCCAGGCAAGAATACTGGAGTGGGTTGCTATTCCCTCCTCCAGGGGACCTTCTGGACTCAGGAATCCAACCCACGCCTCTGAGGCGCCAGCATTTCAGGCAGATTCTTTACCGCTGAGCCACCTGGGAAACCCTAAGACCTTGGTAGGAATTTCCACTTCACTCCTGCTCTGCGTCCTTCCAAATTGCATGATACATAAAAGAAAAGAAAAAGCCTTTTATCTGGTTGAATTTCCTATGATTTGAGTCTCTAAAGATTTTAAAATTAAAGTATTTGAAAACTACAATTCCCAAGTGACACATCCTAAAAATATAGTGGTTGGCACTGGAGATTCTTAAAGTATATATATAGCAAAGGAATTGAACAAAAGGAAATATTTCATTGACTCTCCATCTAATTTCATGAGAGATAATGTATGATTACGAAAATTCATGAGCTAAAATGTATTTTATACATCTTTTAAATTCAATTGGACTAATATAAAATATAAACTCATTCCTTGAAGAAAAAGTTACACATTGATTACAATAAATTCCAATTATTTTATAAATTACTGCTGTTCCATCCAGAGAAGGCAATGGCAATGGACTCCAATACTCTTGCCTGGAAAATCCTATGGACCATGGACGGAGGAGCCTGGTAGGCGGCAGTCCGTGGGGTCATGAAGAGTCGGACACAACTGAGCGACTTCACTTTCACTTTTCACTTTCATGCATTGGAGAAGGAATGGCAACCCACTCCAGTGTTCTTGCCTGGAGAATCCCAGGGACAGCGGAGCCTGGTGGCTTGCCGACTATGGGGTTGCACAGAGTCAGACACAACTGAAGTGATTTAGCAGCAGCAGCAGCTGTTCCATCTACAAAAGCAATAGCCCCTGTTAATGGGATCAGTGCAAGCTTTGTCCATCTCCACTGTTCAGTGGAATGCACAGGCAGTTGCACTTCAAAAAAAAAAAAAAAAGAAAGAAATTATTCTCTCAGCACCCTGGTCAGCAGTCTCACCCTAAACCCTCACCATTTCAAACACCCTTAGTTCCCACCCTACCCTCTCCAGGGACCCTGTCTCCAATCCTGGTAAAAGAAGACTGTCGTTTAGTTTGTTAAATTGTGTGCAACTCTTTTCAACCCCATGGACTACAGCCCTCCGGGTTCCTCTGTCCATGAGATTTCCCAGGCAAAAATACTGCAGTAGGTTGTCACTTAAGCCAAATATTCAAAAGCAGCTCCTTCTAGAGAAATATCCTGGGTTTCTGAGTCTATTTTGCCCATGAAATGTAAAACTATTCTTATGATATTGGCTAATTGAAATTTTAAACTTCCCTACTGTATTAATACTATTCTATATTATCTCAATGGATGGAAACTTTAGCCTTGAATTTTCTTTTTTTTAATGAGTGCAAATATATTTAAATGGGAATCTTCAAATTATCAAAATCTGATGCTGTGTTTTTGGACAATTCAGTCAAAGAACATTGTTATTGCAAAGTATTAGTCATTGTCTTACCAAACAAAGGAGGAGGATGAAGCTGTAATTACTAGATGAGGCCCAACAGAATGCCTGATTCTATGGGAAAATGACAGTGCTTGGGATTATAGGCCATAATTTATTTTCTTCAGTTGAAAGGAAAGGTGCTTTATGAAAAGGCAGCATTCTGGAGAGAAGGTGGACGTATGTCCAGAGACCAACTCTGAAGATTCTGCTTGGCCATGACAGACTTTAAAGAGAAAACGGGGGGGGGGGAAGAATCTCAGTAAATCATTGAAGTAGAAGGTTGGGTTCTGCATCCTTCTCCATTGCCTGCAGTCTGGCTGACTCTCTTCAGATGTTATCTTGCCTACGTGATCTGCCTGAAGGATTGCTAAGGGGACTGTTGCATGTAGAGAGCTGATTATTTTTTTAACTACTTCATTCTTCATTCTTACTTCTTTTTATCTAGAAAAAGAATCAACAGGTTAGGCAAGGCATGGTGTCCATTCAGGAGAGCAAAAGCTAGGAGTTAGTTTCAACTGCTTAGTGAACTTATTCCTATATTAGCTTCTTTTAGAGGGGAACAAAAATGGGAAAACAAGGAAAGTGGCAAAAGAGCTGCTTTCATGATGACTCTACTTCAATTTCAGGCCACTTCAGGTAATGCATCTCCTAGTTGCAACTGCCCTTCAGCCTTGCAGTGAACTCATGGATACCTTATTTTCTATGCTTGACATTGTCTCATTGTTTGGTCTTTGCCTTTCTGTCACAAGGGTGGCTAGCCCAGGCCTTGACAATTATCCAGTTCCATCTTGCATTGTATGGAATTGCTCCTGGGAGGTGGCTGAAAAACCAGGCACTAAATTTCCCAGTCCCCTTTGCATCTAGGCATGGTCAAGTTCTTTGGAATGCAATGGAACTGAGCTGACATGGTCACTGAAAAAAAAAAAAAACAACCTCTATCATTAACCCAAAAATGCCTTGACATACTGAATGGAAATGACACGGCTTATGGGAAATAAATCATATCTTATTATAACTTCTTTAAATGGATAGTGAATTTATATGTTATCTAACTCCACTGAGTCTAGGGACAAAATCTAGAGTAATTTAGACACAAAGGATTGTTTTTTAATCAAAAGAACAATTAAATACTAAACAGGCCAGGTTAAATAATGTTTTATAATTTCAGGTTGGGGAAGCTCTTTTGAAGTAAAAGCAACAGCTATCAGTCATAAAAAGAAAATAAATAAATAAAGGCCAAGCAGGAGCTGCTTTCCTCACTGGAGATACTTTCACCTGTGTTTGTTTAGTATTCTAAGCCTGCAACTCAAATCTCAAACCTTGATGTGAACAGTTTCAGCATTTATATTTTTTTAAAAAATGTTAAACTGGAATTATACATATATACATTATAAAAAGCAACATAAATATTTTCACATTAAAAGCATTTTGTACATCTGTTCCTGCTAGCTTAAACACCTATTTGTCGAAGAAACTTATTAACATGAAGTTTCCCACCACCCACTGACACTTTGTTTTCAGGTGAGAAAACTGGAATAAAGGTATCTTCAGCTAGTAGCCCAAAAAGACAGAGGGGAAATCCCATATCATGACCACTTCTTTCTTGGTTCCTAATACTGACTCCATTATACTCTGGCTTCTCAGTATATAGTCTGCAGACCAGTGGCAGCAGTGTGACTTAGGAACTTGGAAATACAGAATCTCAGGCCCCACCTCAAACCTACTAAATCTGCAGAATCCCCCAGGGGATTCATAGACTCAGTGAAGTTTGAAAAGTACTCCTTCAGGCTGTACTAATACCTAATTGAATCACCATGTTCTCCTAGAAGCTGGGTTATAATACAGTCAGTCCATCTTGCATTGTTGCATTGTCAGAACCTATCACCTCTGCAAGTACAGATGTTACAAAAATGCAACTCACTGCCAGAAGTGTATACCACATGGGAATTTAAGTCAGATGCTGACTTTAAAACCTCACTCTCTATAAGACAAGACTCTTATTTATTTCTCTGAATCCTCATGAGGGAGCAAACAATACATTGAAGATACTTGATATTAACATTTAAACAGAAAGAAGTAAACCAGCAGACAAGAAGAGCACATTAGCCTCCTCCACCATTCCCCTTTCACTGCTAGGAATATGTTAGAACACAGACGGTTTAGCATTGTCTGTAAGATTCTTCTTTTAACCTCTACTTTTTGTCTTTGGTGTTCTTTAAGTTTAGCTGTAGTAAAGACTGTTGTTGTTCAGTCCCTAGTCATATCTGACTCTTTGTGACCCTATGGACTGCAGCACGACAAGCTTCCCCATCACTCACTATCTTCTGGAGCTTTCTCAATTCATAAAAGTCAGAGACTCTATCTAACCATCTCATCCTCTTCTCCTTTTGCCTTCAGTCTTTCCCAGGATTAGGATCTTTTCCAATGAGTCAGCTCATCACATCAGGTGGCCAAAGTATTGGAGGTTCAGCTTCAGCATTTGTCCTTCCAGTGAGTAGTCAGGGTTGATTTCCTTTAGGATTGATTGGTTTGATCTCCTTGCTGTCCAAGGGCCTCTTGAGTCTTCCCCAACACCACAATTAGAAAGCATCAGCTTTTTGGCTCTCAGCCTTCTTTATGGTCCAACTCTCACATGTGTACATGACTACTGGAAAAACCATAGCTTTGACTATAAGGAACTTTGTAGGCCAAGTGATGTCTTTGCTTTTTAATATGCTGTCTAAGTTTGTCAGTTTTCCTTCCAAGCAGCAAGTGTTTTTTAATTTCATGGCTGCAGTCACCATCTACAGTGATTTTGGAGCCAAAGAAAATAAAATCTGTCATTGCTTTCACTTTCTCTGCTTCTATTTGCCATGAGGTGATGGGACTAGATGCCATGATCTTAGTTTTTTGAATGGTGAGTTTCAAGTCAGCTTTTTCACTCTCTTTCACCCTCAACATGAGGTTCTTTAGTTCCTCTTCACTTTCTGCCATTAGAGTATATCTGCATATCTGAGGTTGTTGATGTTATTCCCAGCAATCTTGATTCCAGCTTGTGATTCATCCAGCCCAGCATTTCACATGATGTACTCTGCATTTAAGTTAAATAAATAGGGTGACATTATACAGCCCTGCCATACTCCTTTCCCAATTTTGAACCATTCTGTTGTTCCATGTAAGGTTCTAACTGTCGCTTCTTAACCCCCATACGGGTTTCTCAGGAGACAGGTAAGGTGGTCTGGTATTCTCATCTCTTCAAGAATTTTCCACAGTTTGTTGTGATCCACACAGTCAAAGACTTTAACATAGTCAGTGAAGCAGAAGTATATGTTTTTCTGAAATTCCCTTTCTTTCTTAATGATCCAACAGGTGTTAGCAATTTGGAAATTCTGGTTCCTCTGCCCTTTCTAAATCCAACTTGTATATTTGGAATTTCTTGATTCATATACTGCTGAAGCCTAGCTTGAAGGATTTTGAGCGTAATCTTACCAGCATGCAAAATAAGCACAATTGTATGGTAGTTTGAACATTCTTTGGCATTGCCCTTCTTTGGGATTGGAATTAAAACTGACCTTTTCCAGTCCCATGGCCACTGCTAAGTTTTTTAGATTTGAAAAAACTGACATACAGAGTGCGGCACTTTAACAGCATCATCTTTTTGGATATGAAAGAGGTCAGCTGAAATTCCATCACTTCCACTAGCTTTGTCTGTAGTAATGCTTTCTAAGGTCCACTTGGCTTCACACTCCAGAATGTCTGGCTCTCAGTGAATGACCACACCATTGTGGTTATGGCTGTCATTAAGACCTTTTCTCTATAGTTCTTCCATGTATTCTTGCCACCTTTTCTTAGTCTAGTCTGCCTCTGTTAGGTCCTTGCTGTTTGTGTCCTTTATTGTGCCCATCCTCTCATAAAATGTTCCCTTCATATCTCCAATTTTCCTGAAGACATCTCCAGTCTTTCCCATTCTGTTGTTTTCCTCTACTTCTTTGTATTGTTCATGGTTCATTTCTAATAAACAAAAATTCATATATTAAACATGTGTGTACACATAGTCTTGAGGAATGATGTGTACATATTTTCTTGAGGAATGATGTAAGAGGAATGGCCATTTTTACCATTCTCTATTTTTATTTTAAATAGTCAAGAAACTAATTCTACCTAAGCTGTTATCCACTCACAGTTTTGGGAAATTATATGAATATCTATAGATTCATCAGTGTTTTCTTATTATATGTCTTATCCTAGATTGACTTATGTCACTAAGCAATAGTTTGGAAATACGGAAGCAATAGTTAAGCCCCACTAGAGATGACACTAATGCATTACAAACTAGACAGATAACTCAAATATGGAAAGAAAGTGAGTATGAATGTTTAAATAGGTCTTAACTGGATTGGAGAGGAGATAGGGATGTTGATGAAGAACGAATAAAAAAGAATGGGTGTGAGAAAGGAAATATCAATGGAATGTTGAAATTGCAAAGGAAACCCACAGAAGTCAGGAAATTCAAGAATTAAGGCTCCCACTGCTCCCTTAATTCTGCCCTTGGTGTTGGGCAAATGCACTGTGCGTGTATCTTTCATTACCAGATCTCATAACACTTAGCAACAGAGCCTATTTAGGGTGGTGATGAAGAAGCATATGGCTCCTTATGAAATGAGATTTAAATACATTGAAAGGTTAACAACTAGTATAACAAGGTACTTTTTCCTATAAAAGTTTAATGTTAATTATAAAATCGGATAACATTGTTATGGCATAAAATATGAAATACACAAGGCCGCAGTTCCCTGGGGCATAGTTGATGTGCACTGTATCCACAATGGAATTTTCCCACCTTCAGAGGATAAAAGTGGAAATAGTTGTTTCTCCTTGGAAAGCTAATATGAAACTTAGCTAATGTAGCAAAATTTCAGAATTATCTACTTTGAAATTTACATAGGGAGGATACGTGTCTGAGACTACAAACATAGTTAAGATAACCATGTATTAATAAACCAATGCATAGTAGAAGATGAGGAATAACAAATAATTCCTGCCTCTTACAAAAAAATATTTTTTGGTTTATTTTGGAAAGCTGTGTAAGGCATTTTTTCCCTTAGATTTATCTTCCTAATGGTGTTTGTTCTTGACAAATAAATGCCTCTCCAAATGTACTCTAGGTAGATGCAGTATCCCAAGAGCGTGTCCACTTGGAGATTAAACACAAAGCCGTGTAGGATAAAAATGTGCACAAATCACTTGTAAAATGTCCCTCCACCCACGAAGGTGCAGTAAACAGTGAGTGAACCATGTAGACCTAGCAGTTTAGTGGTGAGTAAGGAACTGCCAAAACTTCTAAGTAAATTACCCTTCCAGGAGTGGCTGTATCATTTGTGGGGCCCAGTGCCAAATAAAAATATAGGGCCCATGTCTAAAAAAATTATTAAGAACTTCAAACAGATAAACAACAAAGAACTACTGTATGGCATAGGAAACTACATTTAACATCTTGTAATAATCTGTAATGCAAAAGAATCTAAAAAACTACTTGCATATAAATATAAAATTATATATATATATAACTGAATCACTTTGCTGTTCATCTGAAACTAATACAAACATTGTATATCAACTATACTTCAATAAAAATAATTACAAAATAAAAGAAAAAATATTAATAACTTCAAGGTGGTAACAGAAGAGCATTAAACCAAGTGGAAGCACTTCTGAGCACCCTGGCCTGTGTGACTGCATAAGTTACACACCTTCTTTGGTTAAGCCAACATCTCTCCTCTGCCTTTCTTATAGCACCTGTCACTTTCTATTATCCTTAGTGCTTTGAGTCTCATCCTTAATTCTCCCACTAGCCTGGACATTCCTTGTAGGCAGGGACTCTGAAAAGAACATGGATTCTGAAATCTGACAAATCTGCCTTTACATTTCCAGCCTCCACAACTTTTTTAGTTGTATGAACTTAATCATATTACTTAATTTCTGTGAGACTGTTTTCTCATCTGTAAAATGAGAGAGGAAAGAATTGCTGTGAGGATAAATTAATTCACTGTGTTTGGCCCAGAATGAGTACTTAAGAATAGTGGTTGTTCATGTTTCTGCATTATAAAGTTGTGAGAATTACGGTGAGATAATAGAAAAAAAATTCACTATATCCAATGTTATGAAGTTGGCTGAAAATAGTATGACAGTGGTGTGTCTGGCCGGAGCACCTGTCAATGGTGCACCAGTGTGCATCAACAGCACCTGAGAGCTAGTAAGAAATGCAAATCCATGGACCCTGGCCCAGACTTACTGAATCAGAAACTCTGGAGGTGGTACTTTGCATGTGCTAAGCCTCTAGGTGATTCTGATATGCTCTCCAGTTTGAGAACCGCTCATACTCTGTGAGTTGGGTTTGTGAACTGATATTTTATTTAATTACAAAGCAAGGTACAGAAGCATTCACAAACTGATTTCAAGCCCAGAGATTTTCCAAAGCTGAAGCCCATTTCTCCACCCTGTCGACATTAGTGAGGGTATTTCTCTGGCCAATGCTGGAGGAACTAGTCTCACTCTTAAGACTCGTATCCCTTTTGCTTTCAGGGAGAGATTTTCCTTTTTGACTTTCTATACTGTTAGAATTTTTTCTAACCATTCATATACATGTATATGTGCATGTATATGTACATAAACATATATATAGAGAGTCATATGGTTTTTAACAATATTCCTCCTTATTTTTAACAAATGTTTTAAAGTAAATGAGCATACACATTCTAAATTTGAAAAAAAAAAAAAAAAAGCATTGTTTTGATTAACTAGAAGGAAGCCAGAATAAAGAGTGTTTGAATGTCAGGCCAAGTAGTGAGAGATACTCCTCTAAAAGCAGGGAACCAGCCCTAATCTGTGGACCTCTCACCAATGGAGCTGAGCAAACCCTCCTTGCCTGGGGAAATCCTGACAGCAGGGCCTCTAATTTCATGAAATAAGCCAGGGTGACCTCAAAAACTGTTGGCAAGGAAATTACCCAGGAGCCGGGGTACTTCACACAATCTCTCTTTGGGTTTTCATTCTTTTAGGGTTGGTTTCCATGGAAATCTGCACCTGCCAGTCCCCTGGGGTTTCTAAGCCTGAGAATTTTGAAAAAACAGGGAGGAGAAAAGTGTAGATTTTATAGGATTCTTTTACTTAGCATTTTTACTTAAAGTGCTCTCAGAAGTCTAATTGTGAGGCTGCAAAGAAATTTCATTTGTAATATCCCCTTTATTTACTAC
The DNA here is from genome assembly GCF_032452875.1 of Bos javanicus. Classification (NCBI taxonomy): domain Eukaryota; kingdom Metazoa; phylum Chordata; class Mammalia; order Artiodactyla; family Bovidae; genus Bos; species Bos javanicus. Next base: position 49,245,027 of record NC_083880.1, on the reverse strand, counting down.
TTTCGTGCTTCCTGGGACCTTGAAAACATAAGATAGTAAGGCTTCAGTGCATAGTTATTTTGTATACAGATATGAAATTGGGTCAAAATCCAGGAACAGTATTTTTTTCAGAAAGTTTTGGTAATGATAAGAGTCATTTAGGTTTACAGAGAGAAATCCTTACCCAAATAACCCAGAGCCCTTTAAATCTTTGAAATCTGCTTTGAGCTAGAGAAGTAAGAAAACATATTTCTACAACTTTGAATCCAGAGTGTTAAAGTCACTAAGACAGGTGGTCACCAGCTGGGAAGCAGTGAACTCAGCAGGTGACCTCTGAAAGCCCCTTCTGAAGTAAGAATGTGTGACAATTGTAGTTACAGACCAGAATGGTCTCTGCTGACCCATATGTGAAGCTCAGCCCTGATTGGCTACATGGTTCTGTGCCCTCCCTCTCCTCCCATAAGAATTTAGGTTGGGAAAGGTTTACATGAAGTTCTGCTTCAAGTGGGAGGGGACAACAGGTTTTTTCAGCGTATCAGTCAACATTGACTGAATTCTGTTTGTTGATTCCTATTGAGGGGGATAAGAAGATGATAGCAAATAAATAGAAGAAAGTACCTAAAGAAGCTTACAGCAATTTAGGAATACACAGTATACCACATGCACCTAACATTTTCAAAGGGCAGAGTACTTGTGTTAATTTTATTCAGCAAAATTAACCTTGTTTCTGAGATACTATTTCAAAATTGACCAAGAGGTTCAGGTCAGATTGAATAAAAAATTGGAGGTTTAATAGCTTTTTTGTTTCCTGGTATCTAGTTTGCTTGCTTTGCAGCTAGTTATACCTAAAATATCTTTCTTAACAATTTTATTGAACTATAACTTATACAATAAACTGCCCATTTTAAGTAATTCAATGAATTTTAGTAAATTTATAGAGTTGTGTTACCATCACCACAATCCTGTGTCAGCAACTTTCATCACCCCAAAAAGATCCTTCAGGCCCATTTGCTTTCAGTGTGGATCCCAAACAATGAATGAACTGCTTTCTGTCCCTATTGCTTTTCCTTTACTGGGCTTTTCATATAAAGGAAATTGTACTATAAATATTGTTTTTGGCTCTGGCTTCTTTCATTTAACATAATGTTTTTTAAATTGATCAACACTGTAGCATGTATAATAGTTTTATTGCTGAAAATTATTCCATTGTCTGAATATACTACATTTTTGTTATCCATTCAATAGATGATGGTTGATTTCCACTTTGGGGCTATTATGCATAAATCCACTGTACACATTCATATAAAGGTCTTTGAGGGAACACAAGTTTTACTTTCTCTTGAGTAGATACTTAGAAGTGGAATTAATGGGTTGCATGATAAACTTATGTTTAACTTTTTAAGAAACCATCAAAATATTTTCCAAAGTGACTGTACCAACTTAAATTTTTTCAGCAATGTATGAAAAATTTTCTACATACTTAATATTTTCTATAGTCTGATTTTTTTTTATTATAGCCTTTTCAGTGCTAACTCATTGTGGTTTTGATTTGAATTTATTAAATGACTAATGATGGTGAACATCTTTTCATGTGACATCAGGTATTTGTATATCTTCTTGGTAAAGTGTCTATCTAAAATCTGTTCAATTTTAAATTAAGTTGTTGCTCCTGTATTGAATTATAAAGTGAAAGTGAAATTGCTCAGTCGTGTCCGACTCTTTGCGACCCCATGGACTGTACCCTACCAGGCTCCTCTGTTCATAGGATTTTCCAGGCAAGGGTGCTGGAGTGGGTTGTCATTTCCTTCTCCAGGGGATCTTCCCAACCGAGGGATCAAATCTCGGGCTACCACATTGCAGGCAGACCTTTTACCATCTGAGCCACCAGGGAAGGCTTTATTGAATTATAAGAATGCTTTTAATGTTATGGATACAAATTCTTTACCAAATATATGGTTTGCAAATATTTTTACCCATCTGTGATTTGTCTTCTCATTTTCTTAATTATGTCTTTGAGGTGAAAAGACATACAAAGATTATACAGTAAAAGTGAGAAATAGATTCAAGGGATTAGATCTGATAGACAGAGTGCCTGATGAACTATGGACGGAAGTTTGTGACATTGCACAGGAGACAAAGATCAAGACCATCCTCAAGAAAAAGAAATGCAAAAAGGCAAAATGGCTGTCTGAGGAGTCCTTACAAATAGCTGTGAAAAGAAGAGAAGCGAAAAACAAATGAGAAAAGGAAAGATATACCCATTTGAATGCAGAGTTCCAAAGAATAGCAAGGACAGATAAGAAAGGCTTCCTCAGTGATCAGTGCAAAGAAATAGAGGAAAACAATACAATGGGAAAGACTAGAAATCTCTTCAAGAAAATTAGAGATACCAAGGGAACATTTCATGCAAAGATGGGCTCGATAAAGGACAGAAACAGTATGGAACTAACAGAAGCAGAAGATATTAAGAAGAGGTGGCAAGAATATACAGAAGAACTATACAAAAAAGATCTTCACAACCCAGATAATCACGATGGTGTGATCACTCACCTAGAGCCAGACATCCTGGAATATAAAGTCAAGTGGGCCTTAGGAAGCATCACTATGAACAAAGATAGTGGAGGTGATGGAATTCCAGTTGAGCTATTTCAAATCCTAATAGATGATGTTGTGAAAGTGCTACCCTTAATATGCCAGCAAATATGGAAAACTCAGCAGTGGCCACAGGACTGGAAAAGGTCAGTTTTCATTCCAATCCCAAAGAAAGGCAATGCCAAAGAATGCTCAAACTACTGCACAATTGCACTCATCTTACATGCTAGTAAAGTAATGCTCAAAATTCTCCAAGCCAGGCTTCAACGATACGTGAACCGTAAAGTTAGAAATGTTTAAGCTGGTTTTAGAAAAAGCAGAGGAACCAGAGATCAAATTGCCAACATCCACTGGAACATCGAAAAAGCAAGAGAGTTCCAAGGGAAAAAAAAAAAAAATCTATTTCTGCTATATTGACTATGCCTTTGACTGTGCGGATCACTACAAACTGGAAATTTCTTAAAGGGATGGGAATACCAGACCACCTGACCTGCCTCTTGAGAAATCTGTATTCAGGTCAGGAAGTTAGAACTGGACATGAAACTACAGACTGTTTCCAAATTGGGAAAGGAGTATGTCAAGGCTGTATTTTGTCACCCTGCTTATTTAACTTATATTCAGAGTGCATCATGAGAAATGCTGGGCTGCATAAAGCACAAGCTGGAATCCAGATTGCCAAGAGAAATATCAATAACCTCAGATATGTAAATGATACCATCTTTATGGCAGAAAGTGAAGAAGAACTAAAGAGCCTCTTGATGAATGTGAAAGAGGAGAGTAAAAAAGTTGGCTTCACGCTCAACATTCAGAAAACTAAAATCATGGCATCTGGTCCCATCACTTCATGGCAAATAGATGGGGAAACAGTGGAAACAGTGACAGAATTTATTTAGGGGGGCTCCAAAATCACTGCAGTTGGTGACTGCCGCCATGAAATTAAAAGACGCTTGCTCCTTGGAAGAAAAGTTTTGACCAACCTAGACAGCATATTAAAAAGCAGAGACGTTACTTTGTCAACAAAGGTCCGTCTAGTCAAGGCTATGGTTTTTCCAGTAGTCATGTATGGAAGTGAGTGTTGGACTACAAAGAAAGCTGAGTGCAGAAGAATTGATGCTTTTGAACTGTGGTGTTGGAGAAGACTCTTGAGAGTCCCTTGGACAGCAAGGAGATCCAACCAGTCAATCCTAAAGGAAATCAACCCTGAATATTCATTGGAACGACTGATGTTGAAGCTTAAAGTCCAATACTTTGGCCACCTGATGTGAAGAAGTGACTCATTTGCCTTTCTGATGTTGGAAAGGATTGAAGGCAGGAAGAGAAGGGGATGACAGAGGATGAGATGGTTGGTTGGCATCACCGACTCAATGGACATGAGTTTGAATAAACTCTGGGAGTTGGTGATTGACAAGGAGGCCTGGAGTGCTGCAGTCAATGGGGTCACAGAGAGTTGGACACAACTGAACGACTCAACTGAAGTGCAAAAGTTTTTAATTGAGATAAAGTCCATTTTATGAAATTTTTATTTTATGGATCTTGATTTTGGTGACATATATAAGAACTCTTTGCCTATCCTAAGGTCAAAACGATTTTCCTATTTTTTTTTCTAGAATTATTATAGCTTTTTGCATTTAGATGTTGTAGTACATTGATTGCTTTCCAAGTATTAAACCAGCCTTGCTTTCTTAGAAGAAATTCCAGTTGGTCATGGTGTAGGTCATGGTGTATAATCCTTTATATATGTTGATGGATTTGGTTTTCTAATATTTTAGAACTTTTCATCTATAGTCTCAAGGGATATTGCTGTAGATTTCTTATATTGCCTTTGTTTGGCTTTAGTATCAGGGTAATAATGGCTTCTTAGGATGAGTTGAAAGCTCCTATTTTTTTGAAGTGTTTCTGAAGGTTTGATAATGTTTGTTCTTTAAACATTTGATAGAATTCATCATAGAAGACATCTGAGCGTGAGCTTTTCTAAGTAGGAAGAATTATAATAACTAATCCAATTTCTCTACTTGTTAGAGTGCTAGTCTGATTTTCTAGTACTTCTTAAGTCAGTTTTGGTAATTTCTGTTCTTCCTAGGATTTTTTCATTTCATGTAAGCTGTCCAATGTTTTGACCTAAAATTCTTCCTCCTATTTTCCCTTAAAAACCTTCTAATGTCTTCAGGGTTAGTACTAATATCCTCTCTTTCATTCCTGATTTTGATAAGTAGTGTCTTTTCTCTTTTTCTCATGGTCAGCCTCACTAAATAATTGTTCATTTTGTTGATTTTTCAACTTTTGGCTTTATTTATATCTTCTATTGAGCTTCTGTCTTATATTTTGTAGATTTCTACTTCAATATTTATTGTTTCCATCATTCTGCCTTCCTTGTATTTAGTTTGCTTTTCTTTTCGTAGTTTCTTAAGGTAGAAGCCTTAGTTATTGATTTGAGGTCTTTCTTCTTTTCCAATATAGTTTTGGATTTTCCTGGAAGCACTTCTGTGACTGCATCACACAAAATTTTGGTTTTCATTTGTTTAAAGTATTTTCTAATTTCTGTATGATTTTTTCTTAACCCATATATTACTTAAAAACATGTTAATTTCCAAATTGGAAATTTTCTAAATTTGTTTCTTTCTTTTATTTCTCACTTAACTGTGTTCTGGTCATAGAAAACCGCTTGTATGATTTCAATTCTAAACTTAGTGAGTCTTGTTTTATGACATAACATATGGTCTACGCTGGAAAAATTCCATGTGTGCTGTTGTTGGGTGGAGTATTCTACAGATTGTTAGTTGAAGTTGGTTGATAGTGCTATCTAAGTCTTCTTTATGTTTGTTGGTTTTCTGTTATGTAGAAAAGACATATTTGTAAATTGTTGAGAGTAGGATATTGAAGTTTCCAACTATTATTATTGGGTAGTCCATTTCTCCTTTCAATTCTTTCAATTTGTGCTTTATGTATTTTGTAGATTAGTTCAGTTGCTCAGTCATGTCTGACTCTTTGTAACCCCATGGACTGCAGCACACCAGGTTTCTCTGTCCATCACCAACTCCTAGAGCTTGCTCAAACTCATGTCCATCGAGTCAGTGTTAACTGACTGTTAAGATCTGTTAATTTGCCTTTATATATTGAGAATGTGTTATATCTTGCTAATTAATTGGCCCTTTTACATTATAAAATGTAAATTTTGCTTCTAGCAACATGTATTAAGTTTATTTTTTCTGATATTAGTAGAGTCACTCAAACACTATTAAGGTTATTGTTTGCATACAATATCATTGTCATGCTTTTAATTTTAGCCTGTTGCTGGAGACTGAAATTCTATTCAGTCTGACAATCATTGCATTTGATTAGTTTTTAATTCATTCACATTTAATGTGGTTATTGATATGGTTTGATTTAAATCTTTCACTTTATGTTTTATTTTTTGCTTCTTGTCTCTTTTGTTCTTCTGTTCATACATTGCTACTTTCTTTTGTGGTAAATAGATACTTCTAGTGTACCATTTTAATTCCTTTTTTATTTTTTCTTAAATATTTTGGGGTTTTTTTAGTGGGCAATTTAGGACTTACACTACAGATCTTAGCTTATTGCAAGTTATTTCAAATTAATACTAACTTAATTCTAATAAAATATATGTATTTAATCCAATATAGTGCCATTTTAATCCATCCTTTTTGCTATTATTAATATATATTTTATAAGCTCATTAATGCAGCTTTATAAGTATTATTTTATGCAATCATGTATTTTCAACCAGTTACAAGGAGAAAAGAGAATAAACTATTTATACAGTCTCATGTGTTCTCCTGTATATTTAGTTTTGCACTGTTATTTATTTCTTTACATGGGTTCTAGCTATGAAAAGTGAAAGTGAAGTCGCTCAGTCGTGTCCGACTCTTTTCAACCTCATGGACTGTAGCCTACCAGGCTTATCCATCCATGGAATTTTCCAGGCAAGAATACTGGAGTGGATTGCCATTTCCTTCTCCAGGTTCTAGCTATAAGCTTGTAAAATTTCCTTTCAGCCTGAAGGAATTCCTTTAATATTTGTTGTAAGATAAGTCTGATAGCAACAAATTCACTCATTCTTTATTTATCTGATATCTTTAATTTTGGAATGCCAATTTTGAAATGTAATTGAAATGGATTTAGAATTCTTAACAATCATATCCTTTCTGTATCTTGAAAATAGCATCCTGCTGCTTTCTGGTTTCCTTTTTTGGAAATAAGTCAGCTGTTAATCACACTGTTGTTTGTATGTGATGAGGCATTTTTCTCTTTTTTCTTTTAATGACTTTATTTGTCATTGGTCTTCAACAGTTTGACCATGATGTCTCTAGGTGTGGCTCTCCTTGGAAATGATTGAGTTTGTTGGATCTGTGGACTAGCTTTTAATAAAATATTTGGAAACTATTTGGCCGTTATTTCTTCAAAAACTTTTTTCTGCCCTTTTCTCTCTCCTCTTTTACAGAGACTCCCAACATACATGTTAATATGCCTGATAGCCATCCCATAGATCTCTGGGGTTCTCCTTTACGTTCTTGACTTTTTCCTTTCATTTCTACTGTAAATGATTTCTACTCACTGATCTTTAAATTTGCTGATTCTTTCTCCTACAGTCTCAATACGATATCGAGTGCCTGTAATTACTCTTTATTTCAGTTATTTTACTTTTCAAATGCAGAATCTAAACCTAATTATTCTCTATAATATATACCTCTTCATTAAGAGTCTCAACTTGATTAATCATTGTTACCATCCTGATCTTTATTTCCTTAAAAGTTACTTTTAGTTGCCTGAATGCATTCCTGATACCAGCTTGTATGTCTTTATTTAGTGCACCAACTGGACTCCTCAGAGATAATAGGTATTTATTTTATTTCCTGAGTATGGGTCACAGTTTCTTATTTCTTCGTATGTCTTACTAAAATTTTTTTTAATCAAAAACTGACTACTTTGTTTAAAGCTGGATATTTTAGATAATATGTAGCAATCAGGATTTCTATTTTTCTTTATTGGAGGTTATGATTATTGCTACTCTTTTGTTTTGTTTTGTTTCTTTATTTATTAATTTGCCTGAACTAATTCTGTGGAGTCTGCCTCCCTCACTGCATTTTATCACTAATATCTTTGTTCAGATTTTCCTTCATTCTGCTTTTATTTGTTGACTTTGGCTTCCTATGGCTTGCTCCTTGGAAGAAGAGTTATGACCAACCTGGGCAGCATATTAAAAAGCAGAGACATTACTTTGCCAACAAAGGTTCATCTAGTCAAAGCTGTGGTTGTTCCAGTAGCCATGTACGGATGGGACAGATGGACTATAAAGAAAGCTGAGCACTGAAGACTTGATACTTTTGAACTGTGGTGTTGGAGAAGACTCTTGAGAGTCCCCTGGACTGCAAGGAGATCCAGCCAGTCCATCCTAAAGGAGATCAGTCCTGGGTGTTCTTTGGAAGGACAAATGCTGAAGCTGAAACTCCTATACTTTGGTCACTTGATTCAAAGAACTTACTCATTTGAAAAGACCCTGATGCTGGGAAAGATTGAAGCCAGGAGGAGAAGAGGACGACATAGTATGAGATGGTTGGATGGCATCACCGACTCAATGAACACGAGTTTGAGTAAATTCCGGGAGTTGGTGATGGACAGGAAGGCCTGACGTGCTGCAGTCCACAGGGTCACAAAGAATCAGACACAACTGAGCTACTGAACTGAACTGAAGCGTGACTTAATGGTCAGCCAATGATTGGTCAGAGGTTGTAATCAACCACCTTGAGCCATTCTACCACTTTTTCTTTCTACCCAAGAAAAAGAAATGCAAGAAGGCAAAGTGGTTAATCTGAGGAGGCCTTACAAATAGCTGAGAAAATAAAACAATCAAAATGCAAGGGAGAAAGGGAAAGATATATCCAATTGAATGCAGAGTTCCAGAGACTAGTGAGGAGAGATAAGAAAGCCTTCTTAAGTGAACAATCAAAAGACATAAAGAAAAGCAATAGAATTGGAAAGGCTAGAGATCTCTTTAACAAAATTGGAGATATCAAGGGAACATTTCATGCAAAGATAGGCATAATAAAGGACATAAATGGCAAGGACTTAACAGAAGCAGAAGAGATTAAGAAGAGGTGGCAAGAATACAGAGGAAACTGTACAAAAAAAGCTCTTAATGATCCAGATAACCATAAAGCTAGACTTCAGCAGTATGTCAACCAAGAACTTCCAGATGTACAAGCTGGATTTAGTAAAGGCAGAGGAACAGAGATCAAATTGTCAACATATGCTGGACCATTGAAAAAGCAAGATAATTAAAAAAAAAAAAAAAAAGAAATCTACTTCTCCATTGATTACACTAAAGCCTTTTACTGTGTGGATCACAACAAACTGTGGAATAATCATAAAAGGATGGGAATACCAGAACACATTACCTGCCTCCTGAGAAAACTGTATGCAGGACAAGAAGCAACAGTTATAACTGGACATGGAAAAACAGACTGGTTCAAAACTGGGAAAGGAGTATGTCAAGGTTGTATATTGTCACCCTGCTATTTTTAACTTATATGCAGAGTACATCCTATGAAATGATGGACTCAATAACTCGTAAGCTGGAAGCAAGATTGCTTGGAAAAATATCAACAACCTCAGACATGCAGATGATACCAGTTTAATGGCAGAAAGTGAAAAGGAACTAAAGAGCCTCTTGATGAAAGTGAAAGAGAGTGGAAAAGCTGGCTTGAAACTCAACATTCAAAAAAGGAAGATCATGACATTCAGTCTTATCACTTCATGCCAAATAGATGGGGAAAAACTGGAAAGAGTGTGAGATTTTATTTTCTTGGGCTCAAAAATCAATGCAGACAGTGACTGCAGCCACAAAATTAAAAGATACTTGCTCTTTGGGAGAAAAGCTATGACTAACCTAAACAGTGCATTAAAAAGCAGAGACATCACTTTGCCGACAAAGGTCTGTATAGTCAAAGCTATGATTTTTCCAGTAGTCAAGTATGGATGTGAGAGTTGGACCATAAAGAAGGCTTAGCACTGAAGAATTGATGCTTTCAAACTGTGGTGCTGGGGAAGATGCTTCAGAGTCCCTTGGACAGCAAAGAGATCAAACCAGTCAATCCTAAAAGAAATCAACCCTGAATATTCATTGGAAGGATTGATGCTGAAGTTCCAATACTTTGGCCACCTGATGCAAAGGAAGTCCCTAATGCTGGGAAAGACTGAGGGCAAGAGGAGAAGTGGGAGAGAGGGGATGAGATGGTTGGATGGCATCACCAACTCAACGGACATGAGTTTGAGTAAACTCTGGGAACTGGTGATGGACAGGGAGGCCTGGAGTGCTGCAGTACATGGGCACAACTTAGCGACTGAACAACAACAACCACTTGACAATATAGCTACGTGTAGACTGTGAAATGTAAAGTTCAGGTAGCTTGCAAAACTGCCCTGACTTACTTTCTGTGTGTTGAAAACTCACAACCAGCCAAAATATATACTTAAGAACCTCTCTACTTTCTCCCAAGAATGTGAATAGCTGAACTATGCAGACAACTTTCCAGATGACCATGGGTATCTTGGTGGTGCTGATTTAGTCAATAAGTCATGTTCAACTCTTGCGACCCCATGGACTCTAGCCTGCCAGGCTCCTCTGTTCATGGGATTCTCCAGGCAAGAATACTAGAGTAGGTTGCATTTCCTTCTCCAGGGGATCTTCCCAACCCAGGAATCGAGCCCAGGTCTCCTTTACTGTAGGCAAATTCTTTACCAACTGAGATATGAGAGAAGCCCATAGGTATCAGGGAGTTTATCAAGATAAACTATGGATATATCACTCCCGAACTTTCCCTGTAAAAAATTTCCCCCAAGCAGGATTACAGATTCAGGCTATTTGAATTATTGGTGTTCTTTCTTTGCCACTAAGATCACACTAAGCTACTGGAGATCAGTGGAGAAATAACTCCAGAAAGAATGAAGAGATGGAGCTAAAGCAAAAACAGCACCCAGTTATGGATGTGACTGGTGATGGAAGTAAAATCTGATACTGTAAAGAACAGTATCGCATAGGAATCTGGAATGTTAGGTCCATGAATCAAAGCAAATTGGAAGTAGTCAAACAGAGATGGCAATGAACACCGACATTTTAGGAATCAGCTAACTAAAATGGGCTGGAACGGGTGAATTTTACTCCGATAACCATTATATCTACTACTGTGGGCAAGAATCTTTCGAAGAAATGGAGTAGCCATCATAGTCAACAAAAGAGTCTGAAATGCAGTACTTGGGTACAATCTCAAAAATGACAGAAAGATCTCTGTTTATTTCCAATAAAAACTATTCAATAACACAGTAATCCAAATCTATGCCCCAACCAATAATGCTGAAGAAGTTTGCAGTTGAATGGTTCTATGAAGACTTATAAGACCTTCCAGAACTAACACCCCAAAAAAGATGTCATTTTCATTATAGGGGATGGAATACAAAAGTAGGAAGTCAAGAAATACCTGGAGTAAAAGGCAAATTTGGCCATGGAATACAGAATGAAGCAGGGCAAAGGCTAATAGAGTTTTCCCAAGAGAATGCACTGGTCATTGCAAACACCTTCTTCCAACAACACAAGAGAAGACTCTACATATGGACACCACCAAATGGTCAATATTGAAATCAGATTGATTATATCCTTCACAGCCAAAGATGGAGAAGCTCTATACAGTCAGCAAAAACAAGACCAGGAGCTGACTGTGGCTCAGATCATGAACTCCTTATTGCCAAACTCAGAATTAAATTGAAGAAAGCAGGGAAAACCACTAGACCATTCAGGTATGATATAAATCAAATCCCTTAAGATTTTATAGTGGAAGTAACAAATAGATTCAAGGGATTAGATCTGATAGACAGAGTGCCTGAAGAATTATAGATGGAGGTTCATCACATTGTAGAGGAGGCAGTGATCAAGACCATCCCCAAGAAAAAGAAATGAAAAAGGCAAAATGATTGTCTGTGGAGGCCTTACAAATAGCTGTGAAAAGAAGGGATGTGAAAGGCAAAGGAGAAAAGGAAAGATATACCCATTTGAATGCAGAGTTCCAAGGAATAGCAAGGAGAGATAAGAAAGATTTCTTCAGTGATCAGTGCAAAGAAATAGAGGAAAACAATAGAATGGGAAAGACTAGAGACCTCTTCAAGAAAATTAGAGATACCAAGGGAACATTTCACACAAAGATGGGCTCAATATAGGACAGAAATGGTATGGACCTAACAGAAGCAGAAGATATTAAGAAGAGATGGCATGAATACAGAGAACTATACAAAAACATCTTCATGACCCAGATAACCACGATGGAGTGGTCATTCACCTAGAGCCAGACATCCTGAAATGGGAAGTCAAGAGGGCCTTAAGAAGTATCACTATGAACAAAGCTAGTGGAGGTGATGGAATTCCAGCTGAGCTATTTCAAATCCTAATAGATGATGCTGTGAAAGTGCTGCACTCAATATGCCACCAAATTTGGAAAATTCAGCAGTGGCTACAGGACTGGAAAAGGTCAGTTTTCATTCCAATCCTAAAGAAAGGCAATGCCAAAGAATGCTCAAACTGTTGCACAATTGCACTCATCTCACACGCTAGTAAAGTAATGCTCAAAATTCTCTAAGCCAGACTTCAACAGTACATGAACCAAGAATTTCCAGAAATTCAAGATGGATTTAGAAAAGGCAGAGGAACCAGAGATCAAATTGCAAACATCCACTGGATCATCAAAAAAGCAAGAGACCTCCAGAACATCTACTTCTGCTTTATTGACTACATCAAAGCCTTCGACTGTGTTGATCACCACAAACCACGGAAAATTCTTAAAGAAATGGGGATACCCGACCATCTGAACTGCCTCCTGAGAAATCTATATCCAGCTCAAGGAACAAGTTAAAACTGGACATGGAACAACAGACTGGTTCCAAATTGGGACAGGAGTATATCAAGGCTGTATATTGTCACCCTGCTTATTTAACTTATATGCAGAGTTCACCTTGGGAAATGCTGGACTGGATGAAGCACAAGCTGGAATCAAGATTGCTGGGAGAAATATCAGTAACCTCAGATATGCAGATGACACCACCCTTATGGTAGAAAGTGAAGAAAAACTAAAAAGCCTCTTGATGAAAGTGAAAGAGGAGAGTCAAAAAGTTAGCTTAAAGCTCAACATTCAGAAAACTAAGATCATGGCCTCTGGTCCCATCATGTCATGGTGAATAAATGGGGAAACAGTGTCAGACTTTATTTTGGGGGGCTCCAAAATCACTGCAGATGGTCACTGCAGCCATGAAATTAAAAGAGGCTTGCTCTTTGGAAGAACAGTTATGACCAACTTAGACAGCATATTAAAAAACAGAGACATTACTTTTCCAACAAAGGTCTGTATAGTCAAAGCTATGGTTTTTCCAGTAGTCTTGTATGGATGTGAGAGGTGGGCCATGAAGAAAGCTGAGCGCCAAAGAATTGATGCTTTTGAAATGTGGTGTTGGAGAAGACTCTTGAGAGTCCCTTGGACTGCAAGGAGATCCAACCAGTCCATCCTAAAGGAAATCAGTCCTGAATATTCATTGGAAGGACTTATGCTGAAGCTGAAATTCCAAGAATCTGATCACCTGATGTGAAGGAGTGACTCATTTGAAAGGACCCTGATGCTGGAAAAGATTGAGGGTAAGAGAGGAAGGGGGTGACAGAGGATGAGATGGTTGGATGGCATCACCGACCCAATGCACATGAGTCTGAGTAAACTCAGGAGCTGGTGACGGACAGGGAACCCTGGCATACTGATCCATGGAGGCCTCTAAGTGTCAGACACAACTGAGAGACTGAACTGAATTGAAGATCACACTGTTTTCAATAACCCTTCAGTTCAGTTCAGTTCAGTTGCTCAGTCGTGTCGGACTCCTTGCGACCCCAGGAATTGCAGCACGCCAGGCCTCTTAGAGATGTTTTTTTTTTTTTTTTTTTCATAGTCTGTTCAAGTCAAGTCATTCTTTCTAGCAGTTATGCTGCTGGTCTTCTTAACTTGCTACATCCCAACAGAGCTTCAGCACTAACTGAAATAGGTCTTGTGAATGGCATAAATGGAAGCCTCCCCAGGCTAAACTGTCATCAATTTTCAAAGTTCCCCCCAAATTTTCTAAATTTGCTTTTTTTATCTTTGGTAAATTCATTTCAAGAGTTATAAATGTTTGTTTTCACAGTTTTGCCCAATTTTATCATTGCTTTCTGTCAAGAGGATTTACCCTCTTACTTACTTCTTCTGAAGTAAGAGAGGAGATGGAAATGGCAACCCACTCCAGTATTCTTGCCTGGAAAATCCCATGGACGGAGGAGCCCAGTTGGCTACAGTCCATGGGGTCGCAAAGAGTCGGACACAATTGAGTGACTTCACTTTCACTTACTTCTTCTATCTAGAAGTCCAGAACTATGGAATAAAATTGTGTATCTTTGGAATCCCAGCAAATTGATTACTAATAGGAAGAAACCCAGAAAATCTCACTTTACTACAAAATAAAATAAAAATCAACAACCTTGAATTTGGACCTTTTGATTGAATAGTAACAAAAACGAATAGTTAAAAAATATTTTCATCTGGGAATTAAGATAACTGGGTTCTGGTTCTGATGTTGCCGCCCATGAGCTGCCAATCCCAGTGCACTGGTTCATCTAGCTGAGCCTCGCATTTCCCAGCTGTCAAGCAGAAGTCCCTGTCAGGGTCTTTCTAGGTCTAATATTTGAGCTTCATATGAAAACAGCAAAAAATAGCTGAAATATGTTTAAAAGACCACAGTGATGAAGAAAATAAAGCAAGTGTTGCACTATAATACCCACAACCACTTTGGTTAAACACAATAATGATCATGGACTTATCTTAGCACACACTCAGAGAATGTGAATATGTCACTAGAGTTTTGACATGATTGTATAATCAAAATCTGATCCCTTGGACAGCAAGGAGATCAAACCAGTCAATCTTAAGGGAAATCAACCCTGAACACTCATTGGAAGGACTGTTGCTGAAGCTGAAACTCCAGTATTTTGGTCATCTGATGTGAACAGCTGACTCACTGGAAAAGTCCCTGATGCTGGGAAAAATTGAGGGCATAAGGATAAGAGGGCATCAGCGGATGAGGGGGCTGGATGGCATCACTGATGCAATGGACATGAACTTGGGCAAATTTCAGGAGATGGTAAAGGACAAGGAGGCCTGGCACGCTGCAGTCCATGAAGTCCCAAAGAGTCAGACACAGCTGGGCAGTTGAGCAACAACAATGTAATCAAAATGCTCAACCAATGGCCTGCTTGATAATATAAATAATAACTGAGTAACCAAGGCCTAAGCACACAGATAACAAGTATAACATGGTGTTTGTTCATCTAAAGACAAGGCTTCAAATCTCTGCTCCCTGCTTAGTAACTGTGGGTGAGAATCTTTAATCATTCTAGGCCTCAAGTTCTTCATCTAAAAAATGAGTATAAAATAATATATCACTATAATAGCTAAGAGGATTAAAACAGGATTAAAACATAGCATTTCAAGTTCACAGCAGAGTGTGGCACATAAATGCTCCATAAATAATGGTAGGTATAATTATTTCATATCTCCAGGGTTTGTTCTGAGCTGGCAGTGGAGGTGACTATGTGCATAAAGGTGGAAAGCCACACCAGATCCTTACCCCTTTGCCTAGACTGATGGGATAAGCTATGCTAGGAAAGCCCTCCATAAAATAAATATCAATACCTGTTATAAGCCTCACAACCCTATAATGTGGAACTGGGAAGGTACAATGGGATGAGGTGGGAGGGGAAGTAGGAAAGATGAGAATTGAGCGGCCAGTGAACAGAATTCCACAGAGGGCCACTGATTTGCTTCAGGTGGTAGAAGGAATAAAGTGAGAATCTGTGAGGATGACAAGAAGCACAGGAGCACAGAGAAGACTGGTTCTGCCTAAGGCGACCTCACAGGTCCCATTTCAGAAACTAACGTCTTCTCCCTTCTCTCTTTAACAGACCCAAGCACCTATATATCTCAATGACTCACTGTTTTCTCTTCTTTATCAGCAAAATACGCAGTTTCACTCCTCCACCTTGCCTCCCAAATTGGTCCCAAGCCCAGAGATTTCCCAAAACTGTGTCTCATTTATCCCCTTTGGCAGGTGTCCCTAAAGGTTCTCCCCAGGCTGACATGTTGCTGACCATGTTTACCCACTCTGGTATGTGTTGTTTTTTGATGTATGGGCTTTTCTTCCAAGGCTCTAGGAAGCAGCCTCTCCAAGTGACTCATTAGGATGTTAGGGGTCATGTTGATTCTTACAACTGACAAAGTCAGGGTGAGAATTAGGTATGGTTCACTCAGGCTGCATATGATGTTCTTGCCTCTGCCCATCCCCAACTTCATCATGAGGCTGCAGAAGTTTGAAGAATCATAGCTGCATAGCATTGCAGAGAGAGGGAACAAACGACTATTACTTCCTCTGTCTCTATAAAGAAAAAAATCCCCGTTACTACATTTCCTTGAAAACTTATCCTTTTCTGAGCCTATTCCTGTGGTCAGAGAAATGCCATATACCAATTGACTATAGCCTGCATTCTTAAACTGACCCCTCGCAAATTCCTCAATATTTCATGTCTACATGAACCTCTGGGGATCTTGCTAAAATACAGATTCTGAATCAAGAAATTTGGAGTGGTGTCTGAGATTCTGCATTTCTAGCATCCCAGGAAACACTAATGGCCTACATTTTGACTACAAAGAAATAATGGCTATATGGACTAAATATGCAAGGGTTATAAGCTTCCCGAAAATGACAACTTTGTTTCTATTCACCATTGAATAGGGCCTATAATACTATTCTGGTAGCTCAGACAGTAAAAAGTCTGCCTGCAGTGCAGAAGACCCAGGTTTGATTCTTGGGAAGATCCCCTAGAGAAGAGAATGGCAACCCACTCCAGTATTCTTGCCTAGAGAATCCCAAGGACAGAGGAGCCAGGTGGGCTACAGTCCATGGGGTCACAAAGAGTTGGACATGACTGAGCAAACAACACACTTATAATACTAACAGTACATAATAGGTATCCTATAAATATTTATTTAATTTTGAAGAACTATCTTCCAGAATTTGGGAAATTGATGACTAGCCAGGTAATAGAACTTCTCTGAGCATAACCATTAACTTTTGAACCTTTCCAATATTATTTAAAACACCCAATAGATTCTGAAAGCCCAAACTGAAGTGATATAATACTTGCACTTTGAAATTGGAAAGTTAAGTAACTCACCTTTCCTTGAGAATTTTCATAAGAAAACAGCTCAACAGCCCTCCTGAGACATCAATAATTAAACAGAGGAATATCTTTTCCAGGTACACACATTTTTGCAATTAGAAGTATTACATACAAAGGTTATTGAATGTTTGAGCCTCCAAGAAAAACTGCAATAATTTTTTGCAAACTTTAAAAAAATTGAGTATAGTTAATTGTACAATATTATATGAGTTACAAGTATACAATACAGTGATTCACAACTTTTAAAGATTATACCCATTTATAGTTATTATAAAATATTGACTATATTCCCTATGTTGTACAATATATCTTTATGGCTTATTTTATACTTAATGGTTTGTACCTCTTAATCCCCTTCCCCAGACTTTGCCTCTCCTTTTCTATCTTCCCACTGGTAACCACTAGTTTGTTCTTCTTATCTGTGAGTCTCCTCTTTTGTTATATTTACTAGTTTGTTGGGCTTTTTTTTTTTTTTGACTCCACATATAAGTGATACCATACAATATCTGTCTTTGTCTGACTTATTCTACTTATTATAGTGCCTTCCAAGTCCATGCATGTTGTTGCAAATGGCAGTTTCATTCCTTTTTATGGCTGCTTAGTATGCCATTGTATATACATTACATATCACATCTTCTTTATTCATTCATCTGTTGATAGATACTTAGGTTTCTTCCATACCTTAGCAATTATAGATAATGCTCCTGTGACCATTAGAGTATGTGTATCTTTTCAAATTAGTGTTTTTCGGCTGTCTACCCAGGAGTGGAATTATTGGGTCATATGGTAGTTTATTTTTAGTTTTTGGAGAAACCTCAACCCTGATCCACAGTGTCTCCATCAATTTACAGCCTCACCAACAGATTGCAAGGGTTTCCTTTTTTCCACATCCTTGCCAATACTTGGTATTTGTGTTCTGTTCATTCTGACAGATGTGAGGTGATATCTTATTGTGGTTTTGATTTGCATTTCCCTAAAGATTAGTGATGTTAAGAATCTTTTCATGTGCTTGTTGTTCATCTGCATTTTCTCTTTGGAAAAATTCTATTGAATTATTTTGCCCATTTTAAAATCATGTTGTCTTTTCAATGTTGAGTGAACTGTTTATATATGTTAGATATTAACATGTTATTGACTGTATCATTAGCAAATATTTTCTCCTATTCAGTAGGTTGATGGTTTCCTTTGCTGTGCATAAGCTTTTAAGTTTAATTTCGTCCCATTTGTTTATTTTTGGTTTTATTTCAGTTGTTTTAGGAGACAGATCCCCCCCCACCCAAATATTACTATTATTTACATTAAGACTGATCTGCCTATATTTTCCTCCAAGAGTTTTATAGTATCTAGTCTTACATTTAGGTCTTTAATTCATTTTGGGTTTATTTTTGTATATGGATGGTATGTACATTGTTGCATTTTGTATAGGTACTGTTTAATTTGGTTTGATGATATTTTGTTGAGAACTTTTTGCATCTATGTTGATCAGTAATACTGACCTGCAATTTTCTTGTTTTGTGATAACTTTGTCTACCCTCCTACCCCTTTTGTTGTGATTCCTTCTTTATGTCTTTTGCTTTAGGTCTTTTTCATTGATGATAATCTGCAGATAGTTGTGATTTTAGTGTGCTCACAAGAGGAGGCGAGCTCACAGTCTTTCCAATTTTCCATCTTGGCTATCTCTTTGCAAACTTTTTAACATGCCTTCTCATACAGGATAAGGATAAGTGGTTGTGAAAATGACAAATTATCCAAATTATTTCGAGAAGGCAAGCAGAAGTATCCTGCTCTAGGAGATGTCCTATGTGTCCCAGCAGTGCTCTCCCCTCTTGTCACCAAGCTATTTGTTCTAAGGGTTCCCCCTAGGGAGACTATATGGGTCATTCCATTGTAGTGGGCTGGCTATGGGGGTGGTCTGATAGGCTTGTTTGAATCCTAGCCCAACCCTAGTTGGTTGCCAGGCTCTGCCTTGTGCAGATACACTAGCTGTTAGCAGGGTCTGGTCATGAGATGACTGGCCACAGAACCCCAGGGGGTCCCAGGGCTAGTGTTATCTCACTGGTGGGTGGAGTCAGGGTCCAAAAGACTCCAGAGTTGTTGCCTTCCCACTAATGGGTGGAGGGTACAGGTCCTGAAGTGAATGTCAAATTACTAGCGGGTAGAGCTGGATCCTAGAGACTGACTGCAGGGCCCAGGGTTCCCAGAGCTGGTGTCAGATTACTGGGGGTAGGGGAGGTGGGGGTGGGTGGGAAGGAGAGCCTGGTTCCTGACGTAGTTGGGTATGGGGTCTTCAGTGTCCCAAAGCTTGTGTTGGTCTGCTAGTGGTCCCAGGGTAGGGTCTGGCCTGCTGTGGGTGGGCTCACGTTGAGTGATTGTGGTTTTCTTGACTCTGCTGTCTGCCCCCTGGTGGGTGAGGCTGGTTTAGTGGTTAGGGCAGGCTTCCTGGAGGTCAGGACCAATTCCTGCCCACTGGACAGCAGACTTGGGTTTTGGCCCTCCAGTGGGTGAGGCCATGTCTAGATGCCATTGTGGGTTAGGGAAGTCTTTAGGCAACCTGTCCGCTGATGAGTTGGGCTGTGTCCCTACCTAGTTAATTATTTGCCCTAAGGGATCCCAACACTGGCACCTATAGGCTGTGAATGGGGCCAGATCTTGGTGCTAATGAGCTAGAGGGCAGATTGCATGATGGTGTCTGTCTGCACCCTTGGTCATGCAATAGAAAGCTCCAAAATATGGTTGACACCAATATCTATGTTCCCAGGGTGAGCCTCAGCCACCCTCCACTCCAGACACCATCACTGATTCAACGGACATGCGTTTGAGCAAACTCTGGGAGATGGTGAAGGACAGGGAAGCCTGATGTGCTGCTGCAGTCCATGGGTTCACAATGTGTCAGACACAACTTGGTGACTAAACAACATCAAAATGTCTATGTCCCCAGGGTGAACCTCAGCCGCACCGCTCCCCTCCCCTCTCCCCCAACACACATACCCTACACCCAGTCCCTCCTGGAGACTCTCCAAGACCAAATTATTGCTTTTGGTCCTACCAGATTACTGCTTTCTCCTGGGTCCTAGTGGGCATGAGATTTTGTGTGCAGATAGAGTGAAGTCTTTATTTCCCCCAGTCCTTTGGGACTTCCAAAAGTAAGCCCTGCCAGGCCTTCAAAGCCAAACGCTCTGGGGGCTTGTCTTCCCAGTGCAGAAACCTGGGCTGAGGAGCCCAACTCAGGGCTCAGAACTCTCACTCCTGCGGGAGAACCTCTGCAATTATCCTCTAGTTTGTAGTTTGCCCACCTGGAGGTACGGGTCTTGATTCTATCTTGAGTCTGTCCCACATATCCATCTTGTTGTGGTTCTTTCTTTATGTCTTTAGCTTTACATCTTTTTCTTCGATGGTCATCTGCAGATAGTTGTGATTTTGGTGTGCTCATGAGAGGAGGAAAGCTCAGGGTCTTTTCACTCTGCCATCTCAGCTATCTCTTTGCAAGCTTTCTAACATGCTTTCTCATACAGGATAAGGATAAGTGGCATGTGAAAATGACACAAATTCTCCAAATTCAGATTGAAATATTGAAATAAGATATCCT
Source organism: Bos javanicus (assembly GCF_032452875.1). Classification (NCBI taxonomy): domain Eukaryota; kingdom Metazoa; phylum Chordata; class Mammalia; order Artiodactyla; family Bovidae; genus Bos; species Bos javanicus. The sequence goes on along the minus strand of NC_083880.1, from coordinate 49,224,565 downwards.
TTTGTTAATACAATACGTTCTGATTCATTAGAAAATATAAGAGCTGGTGATTTAGATTTGAAAGGACTTATAGTTCTTTCTAAGAAATTTTTCTGAAATAGTTTCACGTCTTCCCAAGTGTTTCTTCCTGTTTGCAGTCCTCAGCAGTAGCTCTGCATTCTGTAGGAGTGAAGACACTTGGATAGATGCCTTCCTGAATTCCATGCATTCGCCCGAGTTGATGGCTCTTGAGAGAAAACATTATCTCCAAATGAAAAACTTCAGATGGAAGACTGTAGAACATAAAAACAAACAAAAAGCCACACTCAGACTTATGACCCCGGGCACTTCCCAGCTCTATTCCCTAATGAAACAACTTTTCTGAAGTTAGAGGGGATAACAGCCATCCTCACATCAGTCAACACCGATGTAAGGCCTCTGTGACCTCCATCCCATTTACCTCTTGCTAGTAGATCTCAGGTGACTGTCAGAGGCTCAGTTAGTTTCTGGGAAAGGACTAATCCCCAAACCCCATTTTCTTATCCCCCTTCTCTTATCAGGGGGAAATGCACTTATTCCTTCTGGAGACCGACTTCCAGAGGTGACAAATGCAAACTGTGTTTTCTCAGTTGCCCCTAAACTCCAATCCTACCTCCTGCCAAGCTCATAGGATAGAAGGTTCCTCTCTGGCTAGGAACTTTATGCATGACTTTTTTCATGGGAGAGGGGTATATAGAATAAGAAAAGAGAAAGCAGGGCACAAATATTATCATATATACTTCCCTTCTCCCAGCAGAAAATGTTCAGTGCTTCACCTAAAGGAAGTGTAGGGCACAAGACCTATTGTTTTCCCTGGCAATGAAAGGGGAAAAGAGCATCTTGTACCACTTTGGACAATTCTGAAAGCATCAACATAGCCAGTTCTATAGCTGAGGGACTGGAACATACTATGAACAACTTAGAAAAAAAGAATCTCAGTAGCTATTGTAAAACGTACTGCAATGAACATCAGAATTCTTGTGTGGCTAGGGCATAGAAGCAGCCTAGATGTCCATCGACAAATGAATGGAAACAGAAATTGTGGTACATATATACAATGCTATTACTCAACTCTGAAAAAGAACACATCTGAGTCAGTCCTTTTGAGGTGGATGAACCTAAAGCCTATTCTACAGACTGAAGTAAGTCAAAAGGAGAAAGACAAATATTGTATATTAATGGATGTGTATAGAATCTAGATAGATGGTACCCTTGAATCTATTTGCAGGGCAGCAACGGAGATGCAGACAGAGAGAAGAGACTTGTGGACACAGTGGGGGAGGGAGAGGGTGAAATGAATGGAGAGAGTAGCATGGAAAAATATAAATTTCTATATGTAAAACAGATGTGTTGTGCTGTGCTAAATTGCTTCAGTCATGTTTGACTCAGTGCAAATCTATGGACAGGCTCCTCTGTCCATGGGATTCTCCAGGCAAGGATACTGGAATGGGTTGCGATTCCCTTCTCCAGGGGATCTTTCCATGTAAAATAGTTAGCCAGTGGGAATTTGCTGTGTGACACAGAGAGCTCATCCCAGTGCCCTGTGACAACCTAAAGGGGTAGGATGGGTGTGAGATGGCCGTAGGTTCAAGAGAAAGGGGACATATGTATACCTGTGGCTGATTCATGTGGTTGTAAGGCAGAAATCAACACAATATTATAAAATATCTTACAATAAAGAAATTAAAAAAAAAAGTCTTAGTAGCTAAACTGTCTACAAAAGTCCAGAAATTGTTGCCTTCAAAGAGATATTTTTCCTGTCAAGTTTTGTGGGAAGACCAGGGGACAGAATTGAAGACAGTCATAAGTAGAACCCCAAATCCCTAGGTGAAACCAGAACTGGTATAACTCTTGCCTATCCTTGGAAGCAAAGAGAATTTTCTGTAAGAATGACTATATATACACACACACCTCATTCTTCCCTGCCAGCCACCCCTGTGCACCTATACTCTTTTTAAGAACTTTTGCATTTTTGGACTTCCCTGGTGGTTCCAGTGGTTAACACTCCAGGACGCACTTCAGGGGGCACTGGTTCAATCCCTAGTCAGAGAACTAAGATCCTGCATGCCAAGCAGCACAGCTGGGATTGGGGTGGGGGGAAAGCATATTTGTTCTTCCTGCAATGTATGTTAGTCTGAACCCATAAGATCTGGATGAACCAAAATGGCCACAAAGGGATCAAGCAGAGAGCCCACTTCACTCTTCCTAAAAGATCCTTCCCATCTCTTATCCCTTCTTGATTTTAGACTCAGGAAGTTTCAAAGAACGGTGGTAGCAGTCAAAACTAAAGTAGGGAGAGAAGGTTTCTGAATGTTCTGTTAGGAAATATACTAGAATTAGGAAATTTTGCTTAGGAAAGGTGATTCTCTGAGCTTATCATGACCTTTGCAATACTGAAAATCTTTCAAGAACTCTTGATAATGGGTTTTAAGAGAGTAGTACAAAATTATTTTTGAAATACTAAGCAATATAGATAACTTATATGACCAAAAGTGTTCAGATGAAAGTATTACAAAGTCATCACCACAAAGTGATGATTTTCCCCATCCTTTTCATTTCTATGCAAATCTTTAATCTAGGAAATGGTAGTGATTACTAAATGTCTCTCATGCTTCAGGATACAGGGTGAATAATTAAAGTCATTCATTTACAAGATAAGGCATTAATGAGTAACTATGAAGATCATATAATCAATTCGTGGAAATTAACGACATTTCAAAGTTCAGTTAAATCCCCCTGAGAAGTCCTAGCTTTGCAATTCTAAACAGTTGCTGCTTCCACTCCAAAAAGTAATTCTTTAGCCTTCTCTTTGGTACCTTCCTTGTTACTGCACCCCCACCATCCCTACTCCCAGTGCTTTTCTAACAAACAGAGAAAGAAAAAGGAAAACAAAATAATAACGGTTAAAATTCCAAGGTTTTACTTCAAGCCAAGGCCACATTTCTAAGCAACTTTGATCAGGCAAATTATCTCTAAGTGTCTCAATTTTTCCTCTAGAAAATTGAAATAATGGATCTGCAAATTTGTAAGGGCATTTAGAGATTGAATGAAGCCTACCTGCTGAGATTTCTGTTTCCAGAAAGATGGAATAGACATCCTTTTACTTATTCCTCCTGTTAAGTTCAACTAAAAACAACTAAACTAAAAACAAATATTAAAAGATCTTAAAGGCGATAAGAGGAGGGCAGACCAACTAGAGACCTTGGCACCTGAAGAACATAGGCAATGAGTTCTCTGAAGTTTCTCTGCAACTCATTTATTCCAGATTGAGTACTGGAGAAGTAACACCCTTCCAACAACATAGATGGAAAAGGGGAAAAAAAAAAAAAAGGCATGACAGAAAGCCTGCTCCCTGTGGCCAAAGGATAAGGAAAGGGATAGTCTACAAGGTGATAAACAAAAACAAAAAACCTCAGATAACAACCAGTCTACTCCAGCCAAGCAACACAGAATAAAACCGCAGCCCAATCGCTACCTCTACTAGGAAAGGCCAAGTGCAGAACCTATACACCCACACTTTGGCAGCTTGAAATGAGGGGCTCCGATCCTCTCTCTCTCAGGGTTTATCAGAGGAAGCCTAATGGACAGTCAGGATTTTCACCAACATTCAGTAGTAACAGGAACACCACAGCCTACAGTGTCAGTGGAAACCATATGGGGATCCTGAAATCCCACCCTTTCCAGCAGTAGCAAGGAGCCTCTCTCCCCTGGAGTATCAGCAGAGGCAGAAGGAAGAACCTGGACTCCAACCTCACTCAGCAATAAGGTGGTGGTACCCCCCCACCTTCATCCACCAGAGCACTGTCAGAAGATGCCTGATGCAACATGAGACTTATATAGGATCTGGAATCTTATAACACACTAAATTGTCTGGGTTTCAATTTTTTAAATTAATGTATTTATTTTAATTGGAGGCTAATTACTTTACAACATTGTGGTGGCTTTCAATTGAAGAAAGTAGGGAAAACAACTAGGTCATTCAGGTATGATCTAAATCAAATGCCTTATGATTATATAGTAGAAGTGATTAATAGATTCAAGGGATTAGATCTGGTAGATAGAGTGCCTACAAAACTATGGATGGAGGTTTGTAAATTGTAAATTGTACAGGTGGTGACCACAACCATCCCCCAAAAAAAGAAATGCAAGAAATCAAAATGGTTGTTTGAGAAGGCCTTCAAATAGCAGAGAAAAGAAAAGAAGTGAAGGGCAAAGAAAAAAAGTAAAGATATAACTGAATGCAGAGTTCCAGATAATAGCAAGGAGAGATAAGAAAGCCTTATGTGAACAATGTAAAGAAATAGAGGAAAACAATAGAATGGGAAAGACTAGAGATCTCTTCAAGAAAACTGGAGCTACCAAGGCAACATTTCATGCAAAGATGGGCACAATAAAGGACAGAAATGGCAAGGACCTAATAGAAGAGATTAAGAAGAGGTGGCAAGAACACGCGAAGAAGTGTACAAAAAAGCTCTTAATGACTCAGATAACCACAATTGTGTGGACACTCACTTAGAGCCAGACATCCTGGAGTGTGAAGTCAAGAGGGCCTTCACAAGTAATGCTTCAAGGGGGAAGCATTACTATGAACAAAACTAGTGGAGGTGATGGAATCCCAGCTGAGTTATTTCAAATCTGAAAAGATGATGCTGTGAAAGCACTGCACTCAATAGATCAGCAAATGTGGAAAACGCAGCAATGGATACAGGGTGGAAAAAATTCAGTATTCATTCCAAACCCAAAGAAGAGCAATGCCAAATGCTGTTCAAACTATTGTGCAATTGCCATCATTTCACATGCTAGCAAGGTAATGCTCAAAATCCTTCAAGCTAGGCTTCAGCAGTCTGTGAATTGAGAATTTATAGATGTAGAAGCTGGATTTAGAAAAGCCAGAGGAATCAGAGATCAAATTGCCAATGTTCGCTGGATCATAGAGAAAACAATGGAATTCCAGAAAAACTTCTACTTCTGTTTCATTGACTATGCTATAGTCTTTGATTGTGTGCACCATAACAAACTGTGGGAAATTCTTAAAGAGATGGGAATAGCAGACCACCTTACCTGCCTTCTGAGAAACATGTATGCAAATCAAGAAGCAACAGTTAGAACTGGAAATGGAACAATGGACTGGTTCCAAATTGGGAAGTACATCAAGGCTGTATATTGTCACCCTGCTTATTTAGACTTTTATGTAGAGTACATCATGCAAAGTTCCAGGCTGGGTGACTCACAACATGGAATCAAGATTGGCAGGATAAATATCAACAACCTCAGATATGCAGATGATACCACTCTAGTGGCAGACAGTGAAGAGGAACTAAAGAGCCTCTTGATGAGGGTGAAAGAGGAGAGTGGAAAATGCTGGCTTAAAACTCAACATTCAAAAAACTAAAACCATGGCATCTGGTCCCATCACTTCATGACAGATAGGAAAAAAGCAGAAACAGTGTTAGATTTTACTTTCTTGGGCTCCAAAATCATTGCAGATGGTGACTGCAGCCATGAAATTAAAAGATGCTTGCTTCTTGGAAGAAAAGCTATGACAAACCTAGGCAGCATATTAAAAAGCAGAGACATTACTTTTCAAACAAAAGTCTGCATAGTCAAAGCTATGGTTTGTCCAGTAGTCATGTAGTATGGATGTGAGAGTTGGACCATAAAGAAGGCTTAATGCCAAAGAATTGATGCTTTTGAACTGTGGTGTTGGAGAAGACAATTGAGAATCCTTTGGAGGTCAAGGAGATCCAACCAGTCCATCCTAAAGGAAATCAACCCTGAATATTCATTGGAAGGACTTTTGCTGAAGCTCTAATACTTTGGCCACTTGATGCGAAGAGTGACTCATTGGAAAAGTCCCTGATTCTGGAAAAGATTGAGGGCAGGAGGAGAATGGGGTGACAGAGGATGAGATATTTGGATGACATCACTGACACAATGGACATGAATTTGAGCAAACTCAGGGACATAGAGAAGGACAGCAAAGACTGGTGTGCTGCATTCCATTAGGTCTCAAAGAGTCAGACAAAACTTATCCACTCAACAACAACAACAACAAATAAACATAACTGAAATAAATGATTAATAGAAAATATTAGCAAAGCAATAGAAGACATGAAGAAAAATCAAATGGAAATTTTAGAACTAAAAGAAATAAAATAACCGATAATATAAACTCAGTAATGAGTTCAACATCAGAAGAAACAAGGCAGAGGAAAGAGTCAATGAACTTGAATAAAACAACAGAAATTATAGAGAGGAAATAGACTTGAAGAAATGAACAGATTCAGGGATATGTGGAACTATATCAAATGACCCTGATATCACATTTTTAGATAATGATATTTTTAAGCAGATGAAGCTAACAAAATTACGCATGCAAAAAATGGCAAAAAGTTTCCTAAATCTGGCAAAAAATGGGAGGTTGGTGAGGTCCAACAGGTTTAAGAAGCTGAGTGAAACTCAACCACAAAAAAAGCCAAAGAAATTGATTCCAAGAGACATCATAGTTAAACGTATGATAACTAAAGACAAAATCCTAAAAGCTGCCAGGAAAATGATGTATCACTTAGAGCAGAAAAATAGTGCAAATGGTGGGAGTGTGTTTCTCACCAGAGCTATGGAAGCCAGAAGGAAGGGGCAGAAGATTTAGGTGTTGAAAGAAAAAAAAAAAAAAAAGAACTATCAACTCTGAATCTTATACCCAGTGAAATATCCTTTAAGAATGAAAAGGAAACTTTAGACATTCTCAGATGAAAAATAATTCAGAATATATTGCCAGCAGATCTACCTGAGAAGAATAGCTAAGGAAGAGGGTAGACTGCTGCATTATGGCAGAGATATAGTCATTGCCAAGGCCAACATGGAGCTCCTCTTCTCCCACCTCCTTCCACGTGGGCAGCAGCAGACCTAAGGTAAGGATGTATCCAGACTGCTCCCCAGACAGCACTGTAAACAGAATGAAAATGATCAAAGAATTCTTGAAATATCAGTAAGGAAGAAAGTCTGCAGAGAAGAGAAATGAATCAGTTAAGCCCAGGACTTTCCTTCTCATTGATTTTTCTGAATTATATTTGATAATTCAAGTAAAAATTATAATATTGTCTAATGTGATTGTCAATGAATATAGAGGAACTATTTGAAACATCTATATTACAAATAGGGATGAGTGAAAGGACATTCAGTTCAGTTCAGTCGCTCAGTCGTGTCCGGCTCTTTGCGGGCCCATGAATCACAGCACGCCAGGCCTCCCTGTCCATCACCAACTCCCAGAGTTCACCCAAACTCATGTCCATCGAGTCAGTGATGCCATCCAGCCATTTCATCCTCTGTCATCCCCTTTTCCTCCTGCCCCCAATCCCTCCCAGCATCAGGGTCTTTTCCAATGAGTCAACTCTTTGCATGAAGTGGCCAAAGTATTGGAGTTTCAGCTTCAACATCAGTCCTTCCAATGAACACCCAGGTCTGATCTCCTTTGGAATGGACTGGTTGGATCTCCTTGCAGTCCAAGGGACTCTCAAGAGTCTTCTCCAACACCACAGTTCAAAAGCATCAAGTCTTTGGTGCTCAGCTTTCTTTACATTCCAACTCTCACATCCATACATGACTACTGGAAAAATCATAGCCTTGATTAGATGGGTCTTTGTTGGCAAAGTAACATCTCTGCTCTTTAATATGCTGTCTAGGTTGGTCATAACTTTCCTTCCAAGGAGTAAGAGTCTTTTAATTTCATGGCTGTGGTCACCAACTGCAGTGATTTTGGAGCCCCCAAAATAGTCTGACACTGTTTCCACTGTTGCCCCATCTATTTGCCATGAAGTGATGGGACCAGATGCCATGATCTTAATTTTCTGAATGTTGAGCTTTAAGCCAATTTTTTCACTCTCCTCTTTCACATTCATCAAGAGGCTCTTTAGTTCTTCTTCACTTTCTGCCATAAGGGTGGTGTCATCTGCATATCTGAGGCTACTGATATTTCTCCCAGCAATCTTGATTCCAGCTTGTGCTTCATCCAGCCCAGCGTTTCTCATGATGTACTCTGCATATAAGTAAAATAAGTAGGGTGACAACATACAGCCCTGACGTATTGCTTTTCCTATTTGGATCCAGTCTGTTGTTCCATGTCCAATTCTAACTGTTGCTTCCTGACCTGCATACAGGTTTCTCAAGAGGCAGGTCAGGTGGTCTAGTATTCCCATCTCTTTCAGAATTTTCCACAGTTTATTGTGATCCACACAAAGGCTTTGGCATAGTCAATAAAGCAGAAATAGATATTTTTATGGAACTCTCTTGCTTTTTTGATGATCCAGTGGATGTTGGCAATTTGATCTCTGGTTCCTCTGCCTTTTCTAAAACCAGCTTGAACATCTGGAAGTTCACGGTTCACGTATTGCTGAAGCATGGCTTGGAGAATTTTGAGCATTACTTTACTAGCATGTGAGATGAGTACAATTGTGCAGTAGTTTGAGCATTCTTTGACATTGCCTTTCTTTGGGACTGGAATGAAAACTGACCTTTTCCATTCCTGTGGCCACTGCTGAGTTTTCCACATTTGCTGGCATATTGAGTGCAGCACTTTCTCAGCATCATCTTTCAGGATCTGAAATAGCTCAACTGGAATTCCATCACCTCCACTATCTTTGTTCATAGTGATGCTTTCTAAGGCCCACTTGACTTCACATTCCAGGATGTCTGGCTCTAGGTGAGTGATCACACCATCGTG